>NC_132926.1:52306073-52949204 GCF_047675955.1 Chlorocebus sabaeus
GCATAAATCTCTTTAAATATTTTACACAGTTTGACTCTTTTCATTGACAACCCCATATTTCTTTTATAATGAAATAAACCTATCATTGCCCTGGACATTAGTGACAATGTCTAAGATTGTATTAAATTGTATCTATACTGTGGCTCACATGTCAAACACTAAACACGATAAAATAATTCTCAATAATTTGAACACTTTGGACTCTCAACATGATTAGAGAAATAGTTTAGTAAATGAGAAGTTCAAATAGAAATGTTAGCAAATCAATCTGGTAACAAGAAAAAGACTTAATCTTCTTTCAAAATGAAATATACCTTCTTAAACCCTATAGTCGTTTTCAGTCTCTAAAGCTTAATTTCCTGCCATTTCCTACTTTATTACCTGCCATTCTTATGCCAGGTAATAAGAGCTGAATGACTTTATTTTACCTAAAAATAATTTAATCAAAATAAATCAGCTGAAAGGGAAATCCTTAGGGGACGTATAAGCGATGTCCAAGTTTACAGAAGTGTAGAGTAGAAGTTTACTTAACTCAGATGTTTATATTTTTTCTACAAGTGACCATGGATGATGTAGTAACAGATACAGACATGAACTCTTACAAAATTATATCTACTAAGTTGATAGCACTGAGCAGACAGGGTTTGGCATTACTGATAAAGATAGGCTAGGATGTCAAAATGATTTGACAAAGTTATGGACTGGCCTAAACACAGACAAATGAGAGAAAATGAAAATGTGTAGGAAATAAAAACACACTCAAAAAAAAATCTTAACAAATTTTTAACTGTGACATTATTGTAGAAACAAAGGGATGAAATGAACTCTGAATAGTTGTGAAGTCCATTTCTTGGACAGACCAAAGTGTGAAATCCTTTCTTCTATCACAAAAGATGAATGAGACACGAGACACTGCTGACAAGTTAAATAACATGAGAAAACTGAACATGGAAATTTCACTCCTGAAATTGTATTACTTATAGCATTAATGGAAAGTGTTGCTGAGATCTTCGCTTAATCCCTAGAAGAAAATCTAGGCAATACCATTCAAGACATAGGCACGGGCAAAGATTTTATGATGAAATCACCAAAAGCAATTGTAACAAAAGCTAAAATTGACAAATGGGATCTAATTAAACTAAAGAGCTTCTGCACAGCAAAAGAAACTATCATCAGAGTGAAAAGGCCACCTACAGAATGGGAGAAAATTTTTGCAATCTACCTATCTAACAAAGGTCTAATATCCAGAATTTACAAGGAACTTAAACACATTTAGAAGATGAAAACACAACCCTTTCAAAAAGTGGGCAAAGGACAGGAACAGACACTTCTCAAAAGAAGACATTTATGCAGCCAACAAACATGAAAAAAAGCTCAACATCACTGATCATTAGAGAATTGCAAATCAAAACCACAGTGAGATACCATCTCACACCAGTCAGAATGGTGATCATTAAAAAGTCAAGAAACAACAGATCCTGGTGAGGCTGTGGAGAAATATGACACTTTTACACTGCTGGTGGGAATGTAAATTAGTTTAACAATTGTGGAAGAGAGTGTGGTGATTCCTCAAGGATTTAGAACCAGATATACCATTTTATCCAACAATTCCATTACTGGGTATATACCCAAAGGAATATATATCATTCTGTTATAAAGATACATGCACACATATGTTTATGGCAGCACTATTCACAATATCAAAGACATGGAACCAACTCAAATGTGCATCAGTGATAGACTGGATAAAGAAAATGTTGTACATATACAACATGGAATACTATGCAGCCATAAAAAGAGATGAGATCATGTCATTTGCAGGGACATGGAAAAAGCTGGAAGATATCATCTTCAGCAAACACAGGGAAAGAAAACCAAACACTGCATGTTCTGACTCATAAGTGGGAGCAGAAAAATGAGAATACACGGACACAGGGAGGGGAACAACACACACTGGGGCCTGTTCGGGGTGGAGGAGGGGAGGGAGAGCATCAGGACAAACAGCTAATGCATGCAGGGCTTAATATCTAGGTGACAGGTTGAAAGGTACAGCAAACCACCATGGCACACGTTTACCTATGTAACAAACCTGCATGTTCTGCACATATATCCTGGAACTTAAAGTAAAATTAAAAAAAAAAAAAAAAAAAAAAAAAAGAAGACCTTGGTTTAACACTGAAAAATAGGGGAATACCTTATAGAAGATGCTCAAAGAAATGTCCATTTACCTTGAGATATTTACAGATGTCATAGCTCCGGTATGTTCAAGATCAGTGAGTGTGTACTGTTGAATACGTGTTGCCTGATGAAATTAAAGTTTTTCAAGTGTAATCTGATACATTTTAGGAACTGAGGTTAATTAGATCTAAAATAGCACAATGGTATAAAGAAGTTTTTGATGGGTCAAATGCTACACAGAAGATATGAAAGTACTCTGTTGCTAAATTTTCATTATTTTATATAGAAATGTTCCTTTTATGATATAGTTGAATATGTTCATCAAGATCATCTTCACGTATTCTTTCCCATAGTTTATATGAACACCATTATGCTTAGTAGGTATCCACTCAATTCCGGTGAATGATAGCAAATATACTCTGAAATATACTGAAATAAGTAAAACGTGTTTAATTCAAAGGGGCTACATAAGCTCCAATAAATAGCCATCCACAAATTTATAAAGTGCCCAAATGAGACAAAAGAATAGTCAAACATGATGTCAATGGGTTACTCAAGACTTGCACATAGTACAACTTGAATCTACTTTTGTAAAGTATAAAATTATCTTTCTGTCATTGAAAATTCATGAATCATATGTAGAAATTTACGTGATGGCTCATGGTATAACCTAGCCATTATCATGTCTCTGCCAAATTCACCAAAGAATATTGTTGTCTGCTGTGCCAAGAAGCAACGTAGGCACTTCTGAACAACTTAATTTCACTAAAGACGTTATAAATGGGCTATTGATAAAAGCCTCTGAACTACTCTCCTGTTGAGAGAGCAGACACTCATTCTTTCCATTGATCTCTGACTCTTGTATGGCTTCTGCACTGCATGGGCTCTGACATCCACTGGACTGTCCTGCATGCTAATTTTTGATGTCTTACACTGTTGCTATCCGGCAAGCAGCCAACAATTATGCTGTTTTTCTGTATTTAACTTGCATAAACAACTATACTAGAATCGTGACACTGAGTCTTGTAATTCTTTCTTTGTAAAAATAAAGATTTATTAGTGCTTCTCAAAGTGAATGTGAAAGGAAGAAGTATAAAAATATACTGTCCTAGGCCGGGCGCAGTGGCTCATACCTATAATCCCAGCACTTTTGGAAGGCCGAGGTGGGTGCATCACCTGAGGTCAGGAGTTTGAGACCAGTCTGGCCAACATGGTGATATCCTGTCTCTACCAAAATAGAAAAATTAGCCGGGTTTGGTGGCTAACATCTTTAACCCTAGCTACTCAGGAGGCTGGGGCTCAAGAATCACTTGAACCCTGGAGGCGGAGGTTGCAGTAAGCCAAGATCATGCCACTGCACTCTAGCCTTGGTGACAGAGCGAGACTTTGTCTCAAAACAAACAAACAAACAAACAAACTATATATACACATACACACACACATGTTTATATATATGTGTGTATACATATATGTGGGTGTGTGTGTATATATGTGTGTGTGTGTGTATATATATACTGTTCTAAAATTAAAGTATATGATAGAAGCTCTTACTGATTGGCTCAAAAAGCTCAAAAGAAAAAATGATAAATATTTAATTTTAGTTATTTATTTCTAAGATGAAGTCTCCCTCTGTTGCCCAGGCTGTAGTACACTGGCACAATCTGGGCTCACAGCAATCTCTGCCTCCCAGGTTCAAGCGATTCTCCTGCCTCAGCCTTCCAAGTACCTGGGATTTCAGGTGCTGCCACCATACCCAGCTAATTTTTGTATTTTTCATAGATATGAATATGGTTTTGCTATATTGGCCAGGCTGGTCTCGAACTCCTGGCCTCAAGTGATCTGCCCACCTCGGCCTCCCAAAGTCCAGGGATTACAGACGTGGGCCACTGTGCCCAGCCGATAAATATTTTAGTGTTAGAATGAAATTTTCTTCAACTGGCAGTTTGATATTTTACTTTAATCATATCATTTTGAAAACATGCATTGAGATAATTACTAACTCTACTTATTTGACTAACAACTGCTGTTATAGAAAATGTTCCATATTTGTCCATTAAGTTACAATTTGAAGTAATACATGATTTTGAACATGGGGCTAAAGAAAAGACTTCCACATCTAGTTTTGTACATTGAGAATTGATGGTAAAATGCCAAAGTTTAAAATTATTAACTAAATGTTAGTTTCTACCTTTCATGTCAGGACTTCTGAAAAGTCATATAAGTACTGTTTCAGTACTAGCTAGTCATTTGTCACTCTGAATATTTAGATTACTTAGATTTGGGGACTATATGGGAAATTACGGTATAAATAAATGTGTAGATTTAGGTTATATAATCTACTAGTTTGTCAGTGAGTTCATGGAACTATTAATCTGTGCATGTTAAACACATCCTAAAGAAACTGTAAGATTCTTCAAGCTGTAAATCCTATAAAATGTCATGTTAAATACTTCACCAAAGAGGCAGAAAACACAACAGTAAAAATATCACTCTAAGGTGTTTAAATTTTTGTTAGATTAAAAAACTCAACAGCAGTCTGTTTTTTAATTCTTAAAAAAAAAAAAAAAAACACTTCAGTGCATTTAGGGGTTAAAAATCATAATTCTCACACTTGGCCAGCACAGAGATTACCCAAGATTCCTTACTTCTAGACTATGCCAAAGATATATATTTTGGAGAGAATGTGTATTCTCCAGGCCAACAGCTAAGGAAGGCTCTGTAATGCTTTGCTCATTTCCAGCTGGCCTCTGTAAGAAATAGGAATTCCTAAATTAAGGGAAAATTGTCACTGGCAGAGCGCAAATGTTTTTTTCCTCAACCAATATAATAGACAATCTTACAGAACCTGATATAATCTGTAATGATAAGTGCCAATCTGTAACAAGGTTAACAGCATAGACTTGGGTAATTTGTCTTTGGGAATAATGGATTATTCCAAAGTGGTTTAACAAGAGTGAAGTAGCATTCACAGTGGAGAGAGGACCTCATAAGGAAACCAAACGATGACTTCTACTGGAAATTATTAGCGTTGCATTCCTATTCATTTATGTATATGTTTGGCAGTTCCATCTTTCAACTTTTTAATAAAGTGAGTGTGAAACAAGCATACTAAAGAACAAAAGTTAGGTTTGTTTTTAAAGATTTGCTATTCATTTTGGTCTGTGTTTCAGTGTCTTTTTAAAGCAATTTGTCTGCCTTATTTAACACACGGATATTTGGAATTGAATCCATTCCTAGAGGTCAGGCATTTGAGGGTGTTTTTTTGTTTGTTTGTTTTTGTTTTTTTTTGGGGTGTGTGTGTGTGTGTGTGTGTGTGTTAATTCATTATTATTTGGATCTAACATTCAAACTCTTCTTGCCTCTTTAATGAAAATGTTTATATATATTTATAGCAAATCAAGGAAATGTGTGTGACAAAATCAAACAGATTGCTTATGAATGATTTAGAGAGAACTGAATATGTTGTGAAAGGACTGTCAAAATAACCAAAATGTGTTTTATATCAAAGTGTACACTGATCACCACAACAATGGAAGAAAAAAATGATGTTTGCATGAAGAAGTAATTAATAGACACAAAGTTTTGGACATACTTGCAATTCTGTGAGAGCTCAGATCAGAAATCAGTTTGCTAAAGTGAAAAAAGTGGATCAAGACATTTCTATTTTATTACTGTCATTCCAGTGAAACATCTTCCCACCAGAGAGAACTTTTTGGAATGACAATCATTAAATTTCCTTTTCAAATAAAATACTTTCCATGTCTAGTCCAACAGTTGTATGTCAAAAGTGGATCAGATCCCTCTGTGGCCAAGTGAGAGAGAAGTGTGTGTTTTTTGTTCTGATTTTTTAAATAAGTAAAGTCCTGATTTAAATAGCACAGATAGCATTAGCTAGCTATATTTAACTTATTCCAACTTAGAATAAACTACGTATTTGCCAATTCGCAGAGAAAATTCTTAAGTGAGCTTTGCTTCTATCCGCCACTTCTTTTCTAAGGTAGATAACAGCTATCCAACCTAATGGGGGTATTCCAGCCAAATGGATTCAAGAGGACACAAAAGTAGCCTGTTTCCTTGAAACTCAACTTTAAAAACTTTTTTTGGCCTCAAGTATTCTGATATTAAAGTAAGGGTAAATTTACTTAAAAACATATTTTCAAGTAGTTTGAGTTATGATATAGGAAAAGGTGAAGAGAGTTGTATGACTACTAAAATTATGTTGATTAGTTTAACTTTCATGGAAAATATCAGCGAATAAATCTTTTGTTGTAAAATATATGAAATCTTAGTTGTTATCAAATTAGAGTCAGAAAAATCAACCCATAAATATATGCACTTACTGTGTACTCCCCGAAGTTTTTAAATAATTTAAAATTTTAAAAAATACAATGCTTAAATGTATAATACTTTTTAAATTTTTTTTTGCTTACACATATAGTACAATGGTCTGGTTGCTGAGATATTTTTGAGAAGGGTAAAGGAGTTAATATTTTCTTAATGAAATAGCAATAATGTAAGACAATAATTGTGAAAAACTAATGTAATCAATAAGTACCAAGGAGTTCTTAGGTTGTCACTTATTGACGAAGCCCTTTGAGAAACTAGGTACTTCAGCTGGTCTTTGAGGACTTGGATTGTTGGAAGAAACACATTGTAGGCAAAGAGAACAGTATAAACAAAGACACAGAGATTGTAGAAGTAAAAACTGCTCAGGCCTGAGCTTAGTGGGAACACCTGAGTTAATGAAAATGATGAGAAAATTCTGGAGACGCAGGTTAGGTTACAATACAGAAAGCTTTGAGCCACAGTATCTGGTAGTTGATGCAATCAATGGTGAATCTCTGGAAGTACTTAAGGGTATAGGAAAGAATGATGCAACCATCTCTTGTGAATAGACGGAGCTGTGGGAGGAGGAGTATGCAGGTAAGGAAACTGTTACTCTAATTCTGGTGAAATATAGGAAGGGATTGTGGTATTATATTGGGAATTAAGAGTAACTGAGGCAAAACCCTACTTGTGTATAGAGGAATAAGTGCCAAGGATAACTTCTAGCCTGGGTAGGTAGGGAGATGATTTTGAAATGTTTTGGGGGGGAAAAAAAAAAAAGGGAAACTGGAAGTGGGCTATAGTCTTGAGAAAATAAGATCAAGAATTTTGGTTTAAATATATATCTTTTAAAGATGAGGTCCGGGCATGGTGGCTCATGACTCATCTCAGCACTTTGGGAGGCCAAGGCAGGCAGATGGCTTGAGCCCAGGAGTTTGAGACCAGCCTGAGAAACATGGTGAAACCCCATCTCTACTAAAAATACAAAAATCAGCTGGGTGTGGTGGTGCATGTCTGAGTCCCAGCTACCCAGGAGGCTGAGATGGAAGGATTGTTTGAGCCCAGGAGGCAGAGGCTTGCAGCGAGCTAAGACTGCACCATTGCACTCCTGCCTGGGCAACAGAGCGAGACCCTGTATCAGAAAAAATAAACAAATAAATAAAAATAAAAATCAATAAAAATGAGGAGTTATTGGAATGCCAAAGGCACTTTCCTAGTGCAGCTGAAGTTTGAGTTGAGACTAAAGATAGAGTACTCTCAACTCCCTGTGATTCAGTCCCCATCACATAGAATATTTTTTTTAAACCTTTTTTTTTTGTTTCTCATGATTTCTCTCTTGCTCCTCTGAATAACCCTGTCTCAGTTCCCTCTGCCGCAGCTGCTGCTTCTCTCACACACCTTTACAGAGGGAGTTTCTCAGAACTGCGTTTTTTTCTTCTCATGCTACACTCTCTACCCAGGTATACGTATACTTTGAAATTTTAAACACTGTTTAGGTGCTAATAACTCAGAAATTTCTATTTCCATCCCATACTTCTCCCCTAATCTGCCTACTACTCACCAGTATTTAACTATTTGATGAGCAGATTGAAACAAAACAGAATTCACAATCTTCCCTTTCAAACTTAATCTTTCTCCAGGGTCTCATATCACAAAACCACCATCCATACAAGTTGCTTAGGCCAGAAAACTAACCTGGGAGTTCTCCTTAACACCTCCTGCTTTCTTACCTTGGGTTGAAAAGATAATCAACCCAAGTTCTTTTCATTTTAATCCCACAAAAAATTCTCAAATGCAACGATTTCTCCCTAGCCCCACTGATACTACAATTTGAATATAACCAGCACTTACATAGTTACTGTGTATGTGACACTATTCTCAGAATTTTCCATGAATTATTTCATTTGGACCCATTAACTTATAACAGAAGATACAGAATTCAAACCAGATATACTGAGCTATCTTACCTCTTCTAGTCCCAAGTCCTCAACTCTCTCCTGAAACTCTATAGTATTTTCACATCTCCCTGTATCCATAATATCAATCATTCTCAATAGTATAGCCTGAAAAAATGTAAGAATTAAAAAAGTAAGAGTTTTTTTAAAAATTGCAGATAGAAACTGTTAAGTTTTATAAAATTAAAAGTAACTATATAGATATGGTAAAATTATAAGTAAAAAAAATTCATTTCCCGCAATGTAATTCAATAAAATGTTCTTTGTACATCTGTGTAGAAAATAAGATCAATGCATACATTAATATGTATATGATTAATATACCTACAATAACCTTTCTTGACACTACATAATTCTGCATGATATTTACTTACTTAATAATAGGTCTTGGAGAAATTTTCTTATCAGCATGTATTTATCTATAAATTTTTTTTAAAGCTACAATATTCCACTGTTTGAAACAGCATCATGAGTTCTGTAAATAGTTAATGGACAAACAGGTTGTTTTAATTTTTTGTTGACTTAAAACTACAGCAATGAGCAACTTCATAAATATGGTTAGCAAATTATGCAAAAACGTTCATAAGGAAAATCTTGTTAAACATTTTTAAAAATGTTCATAAGGAAAATTTTTGAGTCAAAGACTGCATGCATTTCAAAATGAGATGTAATTTTTTCACCTATCAAGTTAGTGTAAAAAAATGATAACATCCAGTATTAGAAGTGCTGTGCAGAAAGAGATATGTGAAAGCAATTGGACTCAGTTAAGTAGAGTCTGCACCCTTTAAGTGGAGCTTTCGGGTTGCCCCCTGATATCCCTCACTCCACTTCTCCCATGTACTTCTGTGTGTGCATGTTTACTTCTAAACATATTTGTTAGATTTATTTATTATGCTCTATGTACTTATGCATATTTTGTCCTATAGCACAGACCTGTAGATGTATATTTTTCTAATCCATTCTGCTATTTGTGTTTCATTGACTCTTCATTTTAAGGACTTCAAAATACACTTCCTTGGACTATGCACATCATTGACACTGGATTATTACTTTTACTTGCATGGTGAAAGCACTTTGACATTCCAAGAAACCTGTTGTTACTTTGGTACATTTGACAAATGTGGAGTTTGAGGCTAGGGGGACTAAGAAACTATTCCTCTGCAAACAAGATCAACACCAATGTGAAACCCTGGTTGTGTGGATGCTGGAGTGCCATCCAGTCATCCTGAAGCAAAATCTCAAGGCCAGAACCCCCAGCTCAGGGTCCATGGCTCTGTTTGTTAAAGAAATTTTGTTAATTTTTTTTTTTTTTTTTAAATAAAGTCTCGCTCTATTCCCAGGCTGGAGTGCAGAGACATGATCTTGGCTCAATGCAGCTTTTGCCTCCTGGGTTCAAGCAATTCTCATGCCTCAGCCACCCAAGTAGGTGGGATTACAGGTATGTACCACCATCACTGGCTAATTTTTGTATTTTTAGGAGAGTTAGGGTTTTGCCCTGCTAGCCAGGCTGGTCTTGAACTCCTGGCCTCAATTGATCTTCCTGCCTTGGCCACCCAAAGTGTTGTGATTACAGATGTGAACCACTGTGCCCAGCCTGTGTGTTACATTTTAAATCCAAAGACCTCATGTGATATCTTTGTAATTGGCTGATCATTTGTATATTTTTCTTGCATCTTAAACTTGTATTTCTCTAGTTATCCTGGTTATCTCGTTATGTCTATCTCTGGATAGGCTCTATTAGTTGATGAACACATATTTCACCATATCTAAGTAAAATACACTCAGTGTTAAGACTACTGCTTATGATTTTATAAAATTATCAAATTCTCATATTTTTTCATGTGAATACACCTCCCCACCCCCTGCAACATTGAATCCTTTTGAGGTTCAACATCACAAACGTAAGATTTAGCATGTATGCTCCATCCTTCTATAAAGAATATCAAAAGTAACTCCATCACATTTACTTTCTGAATTAATTTGAGATATGATTTTGGAGATGAAATTATAGATTCCCAATTATGCTGCATAAGAATAGTGATTGAAAGTATTATTTTAATAGTCTACTGATTTTGCTAGAGGCTATGAAGAAGAAAATATTATTAAACCCTCTGGATTTTATTTTTACAATATTTCTCTTGCATTTTCCAAAACAAATGACATTAAACACATGTTCTTATATTTGCATTTATACTTATATATGTGTTGCGCACACACACGGGGGGGGGGGAGAGAGAGAGATACTATCTCAGTCTCTCTGAAGTATACATTTTCTTTAGGTAGAAGATATAACCGCATATGTGCCTCATTCTTCTTAAGCTAATATATTTCTGCTCTGTTCGATCATAACAGCCAATGTACTTGACTGTTTTCAGCAATTCAAACATTTTAGATATTCATTTTAAAATTCTGTATATCTAGTGGCAATAAATAAGACTCTCAGGAGATTTTCAAAATAAAAATAACAGCAATGCCAAAAAAAAAAAAAAATTCCATTCTGTTAGTGCAAAGAGACAAAGAAAAAACAATTTGATAGTCATTGTTGGGGAAATTTTGCATGGCTTATCCAGATATAATGGTGAGTAGAAAGTTTTGTAAGTACTCAGTGGCTATATCTAAACAACAAAATAGAAAGTCTTTCTTGAGGAAAGGGATCCTATTTATTACTGACTAATCTATTTGTTGTGAACAGTTTTCAAAGAAAATAAAATGTAAAATGTTTCTTTTTTAGGATATCTTGGAATAGGTTTTTTCCAATGTCCAAATGCTTTAAAATTAAGTCCACAATCTTTGATTTCTTTAGATGATGAACTGATCTGACAATGAGAGCTTTTGGTGTGATAGTTTTAGGGAGTAGCTGCTCACATTTTCCTGTCTTATGTAATTATTTGTAATTACAAAAATTATTAGCAGTTACCTTCTCCAAACATGAGTATATTTGCAGACATAATTAGAAAATAATTTTGTATAAAATGCTAACCTATTTCAGGAATAATTCTCTAAGTTAGAGATAATTTCAGTTTAGTTTCAATCTACACATTTTCTCTAGCTAGAAAGAAAACATTCACATAACTCTTCTTTGAAAGTTACATAATCTAATGTGAAGTCACCCAAAGTGTAATGTTAAATAAACTAGCTGTGTCCTCTGCAGAAGTGATCTTTAGTATTAAGCAAAAAGAAAGGAGAAATACTTTAGGTTCCTCTTTGCAATTTACCAAATACTGTAGAATGTTAAAAGACCCGAAAAGTCCTACAGGAAAGATATTTGCTTTTCTTTATTTAACACCAGCATTTTTCATACATGGAGACCACATCCCTAAGGAATGACCTTTCCATGGAACAAAATTTTGGAAATGCTATCCTAAAGAATTTTTTTTGTTGTTGTTTTGTTTTTTGTTTTTTTTAGACAGAGTCTTGCTCTGTCACATAGGCTGGAGTGCAGTGGCATGATCTTGGCTCACTGCAACCTCCGCCTCCTGGGTTCAAGCAATTCTTTGCCTCAGCCTCCCGAGTAGCTGGGATTACAGGCATCTGCCGCCACACCTGGCTAATTTTTTTGTATTTTTGGTAGAGATGGGGTTTCACCAAGTTGGCCAGGCTGGTCTTGAACTCCTGACCTCATGATCCACCTGCGTTGGCCTCCCAAAGTGCTGGGATTATGGGCATGAGCCACCGTGCCTGGCCAAGGATTCTTAAATCAATATGTATTTGATCTTACAAAAATGATGACATTCAAACCTTTGGTATATACCAATTTTACTAATGTGTCAACTTGACAAGATATTATTTTCTTAATTGTGTTTATTCTCTAGTTTCAGTGGATGCTTAACATTTTCTATTTTTACATTCTACTAAGGTATTTAATTAGGTTATTTGCTTTTGCTGCTAATTGTTCCCCTAAATTTAAATAAGTATCCTTTCAACAAGGGATTGAGTTTCCCTCTAATAGCCTACTTCTTTTAGTTGTGTTAAAACTAGCAAGCTATACAAATTCTCACTAGGACTCAGGACTCCCTGCAAGTTGATTTTAATTGGGGTAGGGTATTTGCCATCATTGGCCAGTACAGGCATGTCGGAATCCATCGTACTAAGGTACAGCATAGCCCTGGGGCAGCAAGAAATCCCTCTTTAAAATTTTCGGTTCTGGTGATTTTTGTACCTTTTGGCAATGCAAAGAAAAAACAAAAAGCAAAGAACACTAGACATCAGGGGTGCATGATCAAAACTGTTGTCAGTTACTTCAGTATATTCTTGATTGTATCAGATCAAGGTTTCAAGTTTCTTTCAAAGACTCACTGAGTTTTCCTTCAGTGGAAAGAAGTGTCCTCGATGATTATTAAAAAAAAAAAAAAAAAAAAAAAAAAAAATCCTACCAACTGTGTTAAGTCTCACATACTACTGTCAATGTCAGTTTTAAGAGGTGGCAAGCTTCTATATAGAAAATAGAAGGCAGTGTAAAGACGTTCCTATTTCCCCACAGCCTTGCCAGCATCTGTTGTTTCTTGGCGTTTTAATAATTGCCACCCAGACTGGTGTGACATGGTATCACATTGGGGTTTTGATTTGCATTTCTCTAATGATCAGTGATGTTAATCTTTTATTCATGTTTGTTGGCTGCATAAATGTCTTCTTTTGTGAAAGATACATGCACTCATATGTTTATTTCAGCACTATTCACAATAGCAAAGACATGGAATCAACCCAAATGCCCATCAATGATAGACCAGATCAAGAAAATGTGGTACATATACACCATGGAATACTATGCAGCCATAAAAAGGAATGAGATCATGTCTTTTGCAGGGACATGGATGGAGCTGGAAGCCATCATCCTCAGCAAACTGACCCAGGAACAGAAAAGCAAACACTGCATGTTCTCACTTATAAGTGAGAGCTGAACAATGAGAACACATGAACACAAGGAGGGGAACAACACACACTGGGGCCTGTTGGTGAGGAACGGGGAGAGACAGCATCAGGATACATAGCTAATACATATAGGGTTTAATACGTAGGTGATGGGTTGATAGGTGCAGCAAACCAGCATGGCATACATTTATCTATGTAACAAACCTGCAGGTCCTGCACATGTATCCCGGAACTTAAAATAAAATCAAATTAAAAAAAAAGAAAAGAAAATAGAGGACAGATGGTCAGGCCAAAGATCCTATGAGCCTACAGCCTACTAATTTACTGAGAACTTCAAATTTACACACCTTAAGAATCCAACATAACAAAAAGTAAGAGAAAATGTTTTCTTTAGGGATATGTGAAATGGCGCAAATCAAGTCACTTGTATTGACTGCTGGCCAATCCGAATGTAGGTAAGGCTCAAAATGACAAGGTAATAAATCTTGTATTGTCTTTCTAGACTTGTTTTAAGTATGTACATAAGGAATGTTTTTGTTAAATTGTTGTTTCTTTGATCTTGCACTTGTTTGTTATGGGTTGCTCTAATTTAATAATTATGCAACAGGAGAACACTTTAAGGTTACAGTGCTTGATTATGCAAAGCATACTTAAAGAGCTGGCATAGCTAATCAATTTGTACTTTTTTTGAACTTTTTTAAACAATTAGAGTGCTAACAACTTTGGAACACTTATTTGCTTATAGTTATTACAGATTCCTAGGACAATAAAATATATGAAGTGGATTTCAATAACATCAGTAATATGTATGGTAAGAAATTAGTTTTACTAGAAAGAATCCAGATATATACAGGTCTTTAATTATAAAAATAAATTATTAAGTAGTCAATATATTTTATTTTTTCATCCAAAGCATTGTTCCCATATAAAATGAGAAAACAATTTATTGTAGAACACCATTTTGAGATTCGTAACTAAGGAAACTAGAAAATCTTCACTATGAGCATGAGCTCAGAATAAGTAGAATTCCTATTAACATAAATCTAATTTTTATTGCTAGAAAGCAGGTATTTAGATAAGTATATTTTACTTATTCATTAGGAAAAAATCACTTTAGTTTTAGATTCCTCATTTGTCCAATTCCTCTCCTATTCAGTAGAACATGCTGAATATAATTGTGATTTCGTTTTGGAGGATAAGTTAAAAATTACTCATCATACTGCAGGCTTTGTATCTCTCATTTCTAAACAAATATATACCCAACTGGCTGGGCTGTATAACTAAATCATCCAAAATGATTTACTGTGCTTCCCGCATTATTTTAGTTTATATCATTTCAAAAAGGCTCATAAATCGCCTGTCCAAAAATATCTATTAATAATGTCATAACTTTATATGTGTCCAAAACTAATCATTTCCTAGAATTTTAAAGGAGTAAGTTTAAACTGTAGAGTATAAGAATAAACCAGGAACAGTTATGTGCAATTTTAAGGTGTCTTGTTTCCCAACAGAATTCTGTTGAATAAGTTTAAATCACTTGTTAATACTCCATGGAAGAATTAACTCTATAAAAGCTTCATAAATAATCAGATCCTGTGTAACAGGTAGATAAAATAATGCCTTTTTTTTTTTTCTTCTGCTCCTCTGCTGGTCTCCAGCAATGAAAATCAAGAGTTGCAGAAGTTTAAATAAAGGAAGGAAGGTCAAATTCAGACCAAAAAAAAAATGTCATTTCATTAAACATTAGAGACTGTTATTTTTCAAGCCAGTGTTCCATACTAAGAAGAGCTTAACTGAGTGAATAAAGATTTAAGTTGGCAGGAAACGTGTGCAATGTTGTTTTCGCCCATGAAAGAGCCTAAGAACATGTCTATAGCAGAAAGAGATATAGTCAGAACGTGGCATATAATTGTGTAAGATAATGCAAGCCAGGGCAAAGCAGCCACATTGTATGTGTCCTATTTTTGCCATCATTGTAATCCTGATGAAATGAACGTGAACATGGTTCAACAAAGGCTGCGTTACTTTTGCTTAGAAATCAAAGGCAAGAATTTTATGACCTAAGTTTCACTCTTTGCATATACCTTAGTCTTTTCCCCCCCCAGAAACCCAGAGCAATTTTTCCACTATTTATACAAAATCACCCAAAATATATATGATACAAATCATGTAGGCTGATACAAATGCAGTGAACATAGTTTGAAGCATAAGCCATCTTTTCATTTATCTTCCATTTAGCAGATATTACCTTTGCCCAATAGCAGTCAATGATTCTTAGGCAGTGGGAGAAGCTGAGGATATATTTTCTTTTGATTCTCCCAGGGACCCAGCTATATGATTAAGGGAGGAACAGGTTTTCAGTGCTAGACTTTATTAAAAAATTGTACATTTAATATTCCTGATTAAAGCAAATCCAAGGCTGAAGTCCACTTTAGTATTGACAGTTTAAAATTAGGGCAGACTTTGAGTGAAACTGACAGATTAACTGACCTCCGAGGAGCACAGAAATCCACCCACAATCACACACATCTTGTTGCTATTCCTGTTTCAAGGACGCAGCTGATAAGAATAAGAGATTTACGTGTTTTCTCTGTCCCTGAATACTTTAATCACTGAAACTTAATCATGGCATTCATTATTCCTTTTCTCTGTAATTATTTTGGGATGGTCTTCATTTTAACATGAAAGTAATATAGAAGTACAAAATGAAGGGTGAAATCAATAAAATTCACATGGAGTCACTGGTTTTAATTTGTGCACACTGTTTGAGTCTGCGATGCTGAGATAGTTATAATAAAAAAGGAAAAAAATGGTTTTAAGGAAAAAAGCACTTATATTCATATAAAGTCCGAAAGTAGACAGACAAAAGCACCATTTAATGGATCTTCTAAATAACCAAACAAAGAAACAGGCCAACAAGCAAAGGTTAAAAGGCCAGGAATAAAGATGAATACAATCTTCCTTGTGTATATATGGGCATTGGTTTTAAGACAGCCCAAGTATAATCAAAATCCACGCAAGCTTGAGTGGGTCCTGCAGAACCCACATGTGCAAAAAGTCAGCCCTCCTTAAAGTGGGGTCTCACAACCAGGAAATAGTGTATTCTTGATCCGCCTTTGCTTGAAAAAATCCATATGTATCTATATCCGTGTAGTTCAAATCTGTTTTGTTAAAGGGTCAACTGTATTTGAAGCTATTCTTTTCTTTCCTCACTCACAAAGGCTATGTTCTAGTTGTGTAGCCATACAGTAACACCACAACCAATTAGAAGTAATTCAATCCAATTATATTTAAGAATTACATATATTTGTAAAACTGAATTTTTTTTTTAATTTAGCATAAAAAACCACAATCAGTGTTCCCTATGATCTCCGTAGTTAATTTTGGTTTTACCTAAGATTTAACCAGAGGCCACATAATAGGCATGTTTCATTAACCAAAAGTAATAGTATTCGTCAAGCAAATAGGATTTGCTAGCCATATTTCCACATGCAGCATTGTATGAGCTTGTACTTCTGTGTCACACATTACAATAAAACTTGAATCTTTTGGGTTTTTTTGCAATTACATCTTCTGGATTTTATAGTTAATTGAAGGTTAACAACAACTAACATGTAAGTTTTTCTTTTTTTTTTTTTTTTTTCCTGAGTTTCACTCTTATTACTCAGGCTGGAGTACAATGGCGTGATCTTGGCTCACTGCAACCTCCGCTTCCCAGGTTCAAGCAATTCTCCTGCCTCAGCCTCCCAAGTAGCTGGGATTACAGGCATGCACTACCATGCCCGGCTAATTTTGTATTTTTAGTAGAGATGGGATTTCTCCTTGTTGGCCAGGCTGGTCTCAAACTCATGACCTCAAGTGATCCACCCACCTCGGCCTCCCAAAGTGCTGGGATTACAGGCATGAGCCGCCGCGCCTGGCCTACGTTTAAATTTTTCTATTTATCACCAAAGTTGGAAAAATATAGCTCATTTTTTCAGGTGGTTTGTAAATATTTTCAGAGCAGAATTGTTTCATTCTAAGAAAATATCTAGAATTTCACTAGTCAAAAGAAACAAATGAGTTCCTACAATGGAAAGGGAGCAACAGGTGATTTTCCCTGCCTTCTTGCTGCTAGTAGTTTTTCTACTTCCTTATCCTATCGTGTATCTTCAATGATGAATGAAAAGTTACTACACATTTACACTAAAGAACTTATCCATGTAACCAAAAACCACCTGTTCCTCACAAACTATTGAAACAAAATTTAAAAAGGAACAGTTGTTATACATATAGCTTGAAAACACTGTTCCATTTTCATTATTTTACTCCTATGGATACAAAGACACAAAGGCATTAATTCAGTGGCTTAACCACTTTACCCATCTATGCAAAAAGGGAGTGAGAATTGTCCTCCGTATCTCTTGACTTCCAAGACACTGTCTTTCCCTATTATCCTGCTCTATTTGTCTCCCTTAGAATTAGGGAAACAAATCCTGAATATAAAAGAAATTAGATGTAGTTAATTTAGAATTCTGTGCTGCCTCAAAGATTTTTACTCTGAAGTGTGAAGTTTCCTTTTGTGATTCACCAGTCAAAATTCCCATGGATTGAGTTGAATATTTCTCACTGCTGTAGTCAGGGTTTGATTTATGTTATTTACAAATGCATCCTTTAAAGAGTCCCAAAGTGAATTCTGAATGTGATAAGTAGTAGCAAGAGAGCCTAGTTTACTGATAACTCGGATGTAATATTAATATGCAAACTTTTCTTAGAGACAAAAGGCATACATAATCACAAGAAAATAGCTTATATTTCAAATGCCATGGATTGCTTTGGGGCAACCATGGGAAAGTGGGATAACCACAGTATTTTCTATATTGAAAATATTTCTCCCAGAAAGCCCTGTAGGGTTATTTATGAAAAACTGTTATACTCCTCTCCATACCTTAGCAACCATCACTTTCTTTTCTCTTTTATACAATAAAAGAGAAAGGAGAGAGGATTTATTATGTCTCATCTAAAGCATTATGACCATCTGAGCATGGAACTAAGCCCTAGAATTTTATGATTTCATGACAGTCAGTATGTAATATCATGGCTGAAAGTGGGATCATTGATTCATATTTACACTTCTGAAAAATAACACGTGAGATCTATTTTCACCCAAAAATGATCAGAATTTTACCTTAAAACATGGGGTTTATTAGTATTTCATAGAATGAACAGGTCAGGTATTTTCTAAAGCCCTATATGAGGCTCTACTTTACTCATATACACTTTAAATAGGCATCACTATTATCATGAATTAAACTTACTGTTCATTTGCCAGATAAATTGAGTTCACTTGATTTGACCAAAGGATGTCAACAATTTTGTTCCTTTCCATTTCTACCATACACAACTCCCAAAATTGGTGGGAAAATGACTGCCTTTTATCTAGTAAGAGCTGAGTTCCCTTTATTTGGTTCTTCTGCTAACTTACTTAATGATATTTTGAACTGACTTATCTGACAGTATTCTATTTATTTCGATAAGTTTTATGAAAAAATATTCTGAGAAAGAACTATATGAATAAAAATTAACAAAACAGCAATAACGATAGTTACTATTTTCTGAGAGCTTCCTTTGTGTCAAGTGTGGTGCTAAGTGCTTTGTACATTTTATCTTAATTTTTAACACAGTTTTATAGAGATCATGACCATGGACAGCCAGCCAGAATCTGCACTTGGATGTGGTATATAATGCTCCATATCCCATGATGTTTAATTCTATTCTCCTTCCCTCCTAAACTCCATGCTATATGGTTATAGTACTCAGGGCAATGCAGACATTATTGAAACCTATTACTGAGAATATACAGAGTGGTTCTCACCTTAGACCAGTCACCCATTCGCCACACATAGCATTTTGAATAATCCTCACAGTCTTCAGCCTCCCTGGGTCTGGTAGAGAGGACACACTTCTTTCTTGGGTTGGTACATCTAACGGTCCGATGACGTACGCCTTTGCCACACTTGACTGAACACTAGAAGATAACATCAGAGGTTTTAGATAAAGTTGGTGAATAGGAGATATAGATGATAGAGTCAATTAAGTATTGGTTTCCAATAATCTCTCATGAGCCCATCACCCATATAAAAGCCAGATAAAATTATAAATACGTTTAAAGCTAACAACAGGCTAAGCACCAGTATCTGATGCCAGAAGGAGCTTAAGGCACAATGCTGGAGATAAGTGGTTTCAGGAATACTGAACCATTATTACAGAGAGTAATATAACAGGGATTATCTGGAAAAGATAAATACAGTATGATCAAAATTAAATTTACTAAAATTTGATATCACATTTTAAATATAATTATGTAAAAAAAATAATTTTACTTTTTCTAAGATGCACTCTTTTATTTAGATGGAAGACATGTTTGTGAAAAGTGACAATTTCCCCAGCATGTCATTTCTCAAAAACATGTTTCAAAGATGAAATAGAGAAAATCTTAGCAAAAATAAAAATTAGAATTTGTTTTCTTCTTTGAGATGGAGTCTCATTCTGTTGCCCAGGTTGGAGTGCAGTAGCATGATCTTGGATCACTGTAACCTCCATCTCCTGGGTTCAAGTGATCCTCTTACCTCAGCCACCCAAGTAGCTGGGATTATAAGCATACACCACCATGCCTGGATAATTTCTGTATTTTTAGTAGAGATGGGTTTTTGCCATGTTGGCTGGGCTGGTTTTGAACTCCTGGCCTCAAGTTGTCCACCCACCTCGGCCTCCCAAAGTGTTGGGATTATAGGTGTGAGCCACCGTGCCTGGCCAAAATTTAGAATTTCTTTATATAACTATATACTCCTAGAAATTATAATTCTAAATAATTTTTTGGAATTAAAATACAATTTGGTTCAAAATTCTTTAGTTTAATAAATAGGAGATGTATAATGAATGAGCGTGATAAAATAGATTGAAGCATATGTATATTCCACTAATCTTCTCTAGGTGTAATCTATTCTCTCATTTACATTTATCTTCCACATCATGGAATATGCACAAAGTAATCCTGTTGTCCAAAGGCAAGCACCACTGACTACCTTGACATTGGGACCAAAATTGCTCTGGATATGTGTGTGGGGCATACCAGATATAAAAAAACTTGAAAGTCCAATTTATATTTGTGTATAGAAGAGGTCCAAAGAAAGGGTTGCAGTATATATTCATCAATGATGTCATATAGGAATAATCATGCTGATTTCCACATCATAGCTCTGAGTCCTGAGGAGAGCAGAAGCTGAGCTCCTCCCCTTGCTCATGTTGGCAAGCTTTAATGACAGTTGTGGTCCTGAAAGCTTAAGCATGGAACTAATGACATTTTAAATAGGTATACTAAATCTTGCACAAGTAAGTAATTGTCTTATAACTTAAAGTTTGCATTTGAATATGCTCAGTTTTTAAAGTGAACTATGTGATTTGGCACTTTAGTACATATATATATATATACACACACACACACACACACACACACACACACATATATATATACACTTTGCGAGTCAAACTATGCCTGATTCATAAAATTGAGTTTTAACTTAAACTAAAACAATAAACATTTTTTTAATTGGCATATTGCATTGTGACATATTATTTCTCTCAGCTGGTGCCAAAATTCTGTATAGTAGAATGTTTCTGATCAATTTTCTCCTGAAGAGTTTGCAAAAATGTTTTGATTGGCTTAGGATGGGGTATTTTGTTTCTCTGATGCTCATGTGATTCTTCTCTCCAGATTGAACTGATTCATTTCAATGTAAGATGTGATATGGCATTCATTTTCAAAAGTATACATTATAAATGAAAAAGAATCCATTAAACAGTATAACCGAGAATAGTAAGAAAAGAGAAATCCAGGATTTTTGTGAATGTGCTTTTTGGAGGGGGTTGGGTTAATTGAAAGATATTTAGAAACTGTATTATCTAAGCTATGTTATCCTCATTTTCAAAAGAGTAGCTACTTCAATACAGTAGTTTTAAATTATAATTTTTGCATCCTATCTAATATTTTGAAATTACATAGATGGATGATTTTCCTTTTTGTGTGTGTAGCTGTGTTGGTACATGTGTGAATATGAGTATGTTAAGTATGTTTATATGAGTAAATGCAGCCAGACCCTCACCTAAAGTGCTTCAGAGCAACCACTAAGTGTAAGTCGTAAGTGCCATTTATTATTATGCAAAGATATGCATCATGATAACAGAAAGTAAATCACTATGGTTTGGCATGGAACACAACTGTATGTTATACACTACAAACCTGTAGGGGTTGGGAGGGTGCAATGAGTTAAACAACCTTGGGTTCAAATCCCAGCTCTACCACTTAGGTAGGACTTAGGGTAAACTATTTACTTTCTCTGAGCTATATTACTCTTACTTATAAAATGATGAAGCTTAAGTTTCCTGCACAGGTGATTAAATATAAACAATATACTAAACATTAAGTAAAAATGTACTCCTTGTTCACATATAATAATTAAATGTTAATTTTCTTTCTTTCCATTTTAAATGTTCAGCGATATGCAATGAGTTAAGTGTGTATTTTAATATGTGCCAACTCGAGAGTGTAGTCATAGTATATAAGTAAAAATGCAGAATTTAAAATGTATATAAAATATGCCCTTGATTATGTTGCAATATTTCTAGAATAGAAAGTAAATACCTTTGTATTTTTCTATTTCAAAATTATTTGAATGCATTACTTTAATCATTTAATAAAGAGTATAGAAAAATATCAACTTCCGTGCAGATTCTGAACATGATCCAACCTGATCTTGTACAAGCTAAGAGTCAGAGTAGGAACGGGAATAGAAATGGGGCATGTATGCACCTCAGACCACACTCCCGCCTCCCACACGGTCATGCAGTCCTGGCCCTCACAGCGCTGGGCAGAGGCGGGCTTGGGCCCAATGCAGTCCCTCTCTCGGGCTCTAATCAGAGTTCCATTGCTCAGTTGTTGGGTACAGGCCACTTGTCTGCTCTGCATCCCTTTTCCACAAGTGCGTGAACAGGGGGTCCATTCTGTCATCATCCACCTGAAAGTAAAGCAAGAGTCACTGGAAACAAGTTAAAAGATACTTATGTATTTGTATTAGTCTGTTCTCACGCTGCTAATAAGGACATACCCAAGACTGGGCAATTTACAAAGGAAAGAGGTCCAGTTGACACAGTTCCATGTGGCTGGGGAGGCCTCACAATCATGGTGGAAGGCAGGGAGGAGGAAGACACATCTTATATGGCAGGAGGCAAGAGAGGGCATGTGCAGGGGAACACCCCTTTATAAAAGCCATCAGATCTCTTGAGACTTACTCACTATCATGAGAACAGCATGGGAAAGAGCCATCCCTATGATTCAGTTACCACCTACCGGGTCCCTCCCATGATGTGGGAATCACGGAAGCTACAATTCAAGATGAGATTTGGGTGGAGACACAGTCAAACCATATCACTACCATATATTTTGACATGTCTAGAGTTAGCAGAATGTTAGACGGTGACATTATACTTTTTTTTTTTTTTAACCAAACACAATAGTTTTCTCCAGGACACGCAGGCTTCCTCTTGCTTTGAATGCTCTGTATTTCTTGTCTCAGGAACTTGTTCTTGTTAGAATCTCAGTGTCCATCAGACTCTGTCCATGTCATATTATAAACTGTCTTTCACTGCTTACCATATCACTATACTGTGGGACTTTGTAAGTATAAAATTGCTAATATCCAGGAGTTATTCTTATTCTTTATAATTTATATCTTTACAATAGCCCTATGTATTGGGTATCACAACTATCATGGCCAAATTTACAGAAAGGGAAACTCAGGCACACAGAGGCTTAATAACTTACCAAAGGTCACAAAGTTGTGGCACCAACAATTCAAATGAGGCTGTAGACTACTTAACAGTGAGAGATGTGGGGGTATTAGCAAAGTAACAGAAGCCTGTGATTGGCCTCTTCCCTGGACAAAGCAATCACCAAGGTATGACACTTAGCAGCAACTAGATTTCTGTGAACAGGCTATATCCTCCCACATGGAGCTACATATGCTTCTTTAGGCTAGCCAATGTCTAGCTTTGATATGATCATAGACACTGGAGCATATTTAAAATGCTCCATTTAAAATGATTCATATTTACTCACATATTTTTCTAGCTTCATCTCCCACTTGTTCAGAAAATAAACCATATGCTCATCTTGCTTACCAAACACTTTCTATTTTCACCTCATTACATCCTGTGCCTGGATCCTTGACAGCCAGCCCCACGCCCATTCCTCCTAGAAGGGCTTCTCCATTCAACTAATGGGGACTGACCTTTTCTTTGCTCTCTATCACCTGGCTTGTAGCACTCACATGACTTACTAGATATTCCCTAGGGAAGCAGAAGGGCTCAAAGCCTACCTAATGAATTTGGCCTTCTTTTCTTTGTAATATATAAGTTCCTCAAAGGTATATATCAATGTTTTGTTTTTGTTAGCATCCATAACAATTTTACATAATAGCTTTTCATAAAAAGTTTATTTTGTATTTTATCTTATTTTTTTTGAGATGAAGTCTCATTCTGTCGCCCAGGCTGAAGTGCAATTGCGCGACCTTGGCTCACTGCAACCTTCGCCTCCTGGGTTCAAGCCATTCTCCTGCCTCAGCCTCCCAAGTAGCTGGGCCTATGGGCATTTCACCATGTCCGGCCAATTTGTGTATTTTTAGAGAAGGGGTTTCACCATATTGGCCAGGCTTGTTTTGAACTCCTGACCTCAAGTGATTCACCCGCTCTGGCCTCCTAAAGAGGTGGGATTACAGGCATGAGCCATCGTGCCCAGCCGTAAACATTCCTTGAAATGGAATTTATGTTTCTCTCTGTTTTACAGAAGTAACCTTAATTATTCCAGATTTACCAAAACCAAGTATTCCTAGCAATGATCCACATTTTGAGGAGTTACATCCTCTTACAGCTTAGTAAATCTCATCTGTAAGTTAGTTTAATTGTAAATGATTTTATGTTTCTATTTCTGAGAAAGGAAATAGAAGGCTTTCCAAGGTTATTTTTTCCTGGTCTATCCAGCATGTTGCAGACCTGCCATTTTTGTTTGGAGTTCCCTGGTGGATTTCTCCTAAAGTGCACATCTTACAAATTTAGTCTAGTTTCTGCTTCATATTTCTGTAAGAGAATATCCAGAAAATAATCCCAATCTAAGTTCATCTACGTATCTTTTCCAACTATGGAACTCAGTAGACACTACTAGGTTCTTTTGTACTGAAAAGATAATTATTTGCAATTTCATGGAATCTCATATTTTTAAGTAAAATAAAAATTTGAGATCCTCAATATAATTATAAAAAGTTACTTTTCCTATTCCTTATGAAAACCACTGAAAAATAAGAACTAAAATATAAAATGTATTCTAATGAAAGAAAACATTTTCATGGTTTAGAACTTACTTAATTTGGAAGGATCCCATTTCCTTATCTCTAAGAGACCTTCTACTTACAAAGGTATTTACTAGTGAATTCATCTATTTTATATTTGGCCCATAGAATGCCATCAGGCCATTTAGTGACTTTTTCAATAAATGTTAATGGAAATTAGAAATTTGTACTAAGTTGGAGAAAGGGGAAAGACAGGAGGAATAAAGGATGTACTCTTCCAGTAAGTCTTGGAAAGTTTTCCTGTGGTGACCCTTAGTAATCGCCCATGTTCATTTCTTTCTTTCCAAAATTTTGCTTAACCTCACTAACATCACAGCTTCGCGGTTCAAAATAAATTGCCTCCTTTTCCAAGGGAAGGGAGATAATAATCTCTAACAAAAAGACTTCTAGTCTCCAGCTGCAAAAATTTCTCACTCAGAAATGTACTGACCTTTTAAAACTATTCATTTTACCTAGTCATTATTGAGACATTTTTCTCCAAGATAGTTGAGGTCAGGGAATGAAAAATAAATAGTGTGTTGTATTGTACACTCTGCTCCTTCACAGACCAACTTGGGAAACAACAAACACACTCTAGTCCTCAAATCAGTTCATTCAAGATTTCTGATGTATCAGAAAAAGCCATGGCTCTTTCACCAAATTGGAACAACTATGTGGCAATATGAAACAAATTATGTTCTGAAGTATTTTAATATTATTTAACACAAGATAATTTAGCATCTTAATATCTATTAAAGGGGATAGAGAATTCTGAGGAACAGCAGTAACAGTAAGGATCCTGGTTCTTTAGCTGACAGGGCCAAGGCCAAAAATGTTACTTTATGTATCTGTCCAGCACTGAATGGAAATGATCCAAGGACCTGAAGGTAGGCAAGGATAATTCCCTAGGTCACTGTACATGATTACTACTCTGTATCATGAAAAAGCTTTACTAGTTCACACACTTATGCAGTTAGACTGAAAAGCCTGCACCCAGGAAGGTGCAAAGAACATGACATTACTGAAGGTATGTTCATGTACTTTTCTCTTATGCACATCCTTTTATATATCACTCTTCCTGTTCTTTTAAAGCAGACATTTGCCTGGGGCAGGATTGTTAGAGCAGGAATGCCAAAGACAGGAAAAGATGATAATCAGCTTCTACTACTATAAACCAAAAATAGAATTCTAAGCCCCCCAGCTGACTGAATGGACCCTCCTCTCTTAGCTAAGGGGACACAACTAAATTTGAAAAACTAGTTCAGACCATTATATGAAAGGAGGGTGGTTAGACATGCCTCATTATTACTCTCTGTCCTTTGGAGCTCAGGCTCACAACTGACCAGCATTAACATTAAAACAGAGATCCTAAGACTAACCGAATAGATTCTTTGTAGCAAAATATACTAAATTCCAACTTGACTCTACTATAATATCACAAGACAGATAGCAGGGTCCTCAAAGAAATCAAACTATTTTACCCCAAAATTTGACATTCTTTGAAATGGCCCTGCAAAGCTCTCTCTTGTTGGGGAAACTGACATTCTATAGAGAATCCCCTTCCCTTTCCAGGCCTTTTGCTGATACTTTAGAGATTGGCTGAGAGTCTAGCACATGTTAAGGGTCTGAAGAGGAAATACTGCCATCTATTGCCCCTGGACGTTGGCCACCTATGAGACTTCATCTACATAATATGAACCTTGGTCTCTACAACCCCTTATCTTAACCCAGACACTCCTTTCTGTTGATTCCAGGTCTTCAGATAATAATTTAACCCTCAACTAATTGCCAATCAGAAAATGTTTGAATCTACCTTTGACCTGTAAGTCACCCCTCCCCCAACAGCTTCGAGTTAGACCAAACCAAGTTATGCCTCACATGTATTGATTGATATCTTACATCTTCCTAAAACACATAAAACCAAGCTGTAACCCAGTCACCTTCAGCAAATGTTTTCAGGGCCATGTGAGACCATGTCATGGGTCATGATCCACAACTTTGGCAACATAAGCTTCTAAATTGATAGGAGACCTGTGTCAGATACATTTTGGTTTACAGTATCTAAAATATATCGAATCTACAGAAAGCAAACCTTGAAATTCAAACTTTGTAGATGAAGTATTTTCCAAAATTTTTTTTTTTTTTAGATGTAGTTTTGCTCTTGTTGCCCAGGCTGAAGTGCAATGGCACGATCTCTGCTCACCACAACCTCCACCTCCCGGGTTCGAGTGATTCTCCTGCCTCAGCCTCCCGAGTAGCTAGGATTACAGGCATGCACCACCATGCCTGGCTAATTTTGTATTTTTAGTAGAGAGGGTGTTTCTCCAAGTTGGTCAGGCTGGTCTCAAACTTCCAACCTCAGGTGATCCCAAATTCTTTTAAGCTTTCATTAACATAGCGTGGCTAGATTTAGAGGGCTTTAGTAATTGAGTTTCCATGGGGGCTGTGAATAGGGAAATCAGGACTAAGATTGGTCTGCATGACACTAATCCCCGAAGAGATTAAGAAAGAAAAGCTCAAATATGGTTAATTAGCAACTTTGTTCCTCTCCCTCTTACCTCCCCCATACCTACTCTTTGTGGTAGATGGCCATGAAGATAGTTATATCAGTTATAAACTGCTATAAAATGACAAATTATCTGCCTATCTGAATTGTAGGATGTGTAAATTCACCATGAAGGCATTACAGAAGCTCTCATGAGGGGAAGATCAATGCTCTGACTACCTAAGAACTTACAACTATGTCCTCACTCACTGGGCTTCAACAAATTCCTGAGTGTCAGAACAAAGTAAATATTCCTGTCCCAATATTCTGAGGAATCAATCCAGCCTCACTCTTTCTGTCACCCCATTCCTAAAAGTTTTCAGGATTTTGGACACCAGGGCTGAGTCCCAATCAAGCTAAGCCTTAATTTTTATGTGAAAGCAGGTAGATTGGAGCCCTGTGTTGGCAGCCATGCCAAGTAGCCTCGTTGCTAGGCTGGTCCAAAATTATACTCAGGTTCCACTCATCTGTCTTTGTCCCAACTTCCAATAACTAAAGCATGGACTTCTTTCTTCCTATTCCAGTTACAGCTGCTCAGCATTGCTGTTTTGTCCTTTACTTGTGAATTTCTTGTCTGCTTTGTTACCTAATACTCATTGGGGAGTGTCAGAGGAAACCAAAGCATCCGTGGTACAGTAACTGGGACCCGGGTCAGAAAGTTGGTGATGAGAGATCGGGGATTGGGCAGTTTGCTTTGGGAACTCTGGCTAGGAAGTGAGAAATTAGCCAGAGGAATCGGAAACACTACACTGGCCCTGTTCTGCTGGGGTCTGGGTCATGGCAGTCCTAGTTTGGTTTATGTTACTGTTGGCAAATTCTAACACACCATTTTGGAGAATTCAGGAGCAAACAGCTATGTTCAACCAAATAACAAGGTTTTTGAAGAGGGGACCTAGAGCTTATGAAATGATTTTAAATAAAAAGTAGTTTTAATTACTCCTCAGCAACCGTCCCTCCCAATACCCCTTCCTTAAGTGGAAAATTCTTGGCCTTGCTTTCTTAGATCTTGCTTATTTAATACCTTACATTTTGGTACGTATCCTTTGGCAATGTTTTTAAGAAAATGTGATTTCAATGATATTCTGAGCATGTTTTAAAGGACAGCAATTTAATGGACAAATAATGCTTTAAGGGTCGCTGGAGTAGGGTTACCTTGTTTGACATGGTTGCTCATTGCACTTTCGAATCTGTGGCTCTGGCTTGGTTAAGTATTTGCATTTCTTGTTGTCCACAATGCTGATATTTTTGCTCATGATTTTTGTGCAGGACACCGTTGTCTTCCTTTCTCCTGAAAAGAACAAACAAACAAAGAAATATTATTATAGGCCTTCATGTAATGGATTTAGGAGGTGTTCATAGGCTTATTGTGCTTATTTTTTATTTAAAAAACTTTTTTATAAATTCAATTTTTATTTTAGTAAAATTTTTTCATTCATTCATATTAGATGTACACATTTTCAGGGTATATGTGATAATTTGATACATTCATATAATAAAATCAGGGTAAGTTGGAATCCATCATTTAAATATTTATCTTTATGCTAGGAACATTTGAATTATTCTCTTCTAGTTATTTTGAAGTGTATAACTTATTAATGTTAACTATAGTCACTCCATTGATTTATTGAGCGCCAGGTCTTATTTCTTCTATCAACTTTTATTTTAGATTCAGAGGGTATACCTGCAGGTTTGTTACATGTTACTATACTTTTCAAAGATATTTTAAACAAATTTTAGAACAGTAAAGATATTATTTATAATTTACATAACAAAACGTACCTCTAGGCTTAAAAGGGATGAGTAATAAATTTTCCTTGTTAGAAATTAAATGTCAAGTTTTATATACAAAGTGATCATGACAACATAAATTAGCAAGATACAAACTGAAGATATTGTAAAGGATTGTGGCCATCTTTTAGCATTAAGTGGTGGAAAGCTATATTTCCATAAAGTTAAATCTCCCTAATGCGCCTTCCTAAAAGCACATAAACATGTGTGCACATTTTTACCGTTTGGTTTGTACATCATTAGTGCTTTATAATAAGGTATGGAAAGCACATTTATTGTGAGTATAACTCAGACCTTTATTATCACCTCTAATAAAGACCCCAAGAATTCTAGAAATCTTTACCCAAATGATTGTCATCATCTGTAAGAAAAGACATGGGACTCTTACCATCTTTTACCGGATTTCAGAAAACTGACTTTTCTACTTTCTCTAGTATGATAAAGTTTGATTATAGGATGTAAAAATGACAATTTCTATGCTGTATTCATTTTGCTTACACAGCCCTGTAAGCACATTTCCTTTACAGGAGTTATATTATTCATCTTACAATTAAAATGTCTAGTAAGTATGTGCTAATTTCTGATTCTCTTTGAAAAAGTCTTATATGTAAACTTCTTGTGAGTAGAAAAAGATACACATCTGTATAAGATGTAATAATCTTATTTAATCCATTGTTTGACACTGTAAGATAGTTAAATCAGCCCAAAATTTTGAAGCCAGATGGGTCATGAAGAAGTAAGACAACATCATAAGTCTGCTGCTGGTTCACTATTGAAAGGCCCATTAGTTAAGGTTCTATGACTGACATGCATGATAATTAGGAAGCTTAGAGCATTCATGCTAGTAATAACAAACAAGAAAAGCTGGGCTGGTGGCAGGGAGGTCATTCTGCCCCTCAATTAACAGAGAGAGCGGCTGGCATCAAGAATGAGGAAGGAAGGGATGTAGAGAGGCACTTTGAATAATTTTGGAATACCTTTTACTTTAGTTTGAATGGGAGATGGTAAGAGACAACTGGGTGGCCAAGTAAAAAGCAAAATAATAGCTTTAGGTTCAGAGTCTTTCCTTGATTTCCTCTCAACAGCTCTGAGCATAGTCCTACCACAATTTGTAGTATAAAAACACAACTGCATTTGTATACATGTGTAAATTAAATAATTATTCTGTGGTTATTGCATGTCATGTTATTAAAACCATTTGGACCTTTAGTTCTATCAACAGTGATAACATAATGTTGGCTAAGTTATTCCCTTTATAGGAAATCTTGGAGTACTGATGGAATGCAACTTATTCTATGGGAGCTCAATATAGACAAGAGTGTCAGGCAGGTAACAGGCCCTTTCCTTTGAGTGGAACGAGGTATGCCTCCTACCAGTACCCTATGGCATTCCAGAAGTGTACACTGGTGGGCCAACAATGGGGAGGGCCTTGAGATGACATCCAACCACAGGTTAAAAAGTGGATTAGGAAAAAAATCATGGCCTATAGGCAGATGAATTAGAAAACAGTACTCATCCTCCACATAGAGGTGGCCCCATAGCAGGCTGCATGACTTGGCAAATGGAACATGGACTGGATTGCAGTCCCCTTGGCTGAAGACTTTATGCAGTGCACAAACTGCCTGAATATGGGAGCTACACCCTCTGAGGTCCTCTTGAGCGAACCTTTGCAGCTCATGCAACAAGGTGACCTGATGTTAACTTGTAGAGGAAAGGCAGTCTTTCATGTCCCTGGCAGACACTTAGAAGCTGTCCATGCTATTCCTTGGTAGGTCAAGAAGGATGAGGTGTAGATTAAGACTTAATCACAGTAGTGCTCAAAACCCAACAACTTCAAATAATTTTCAGATAAACTGCTGGAGAAGCAGAAATGACATTATGCTCTTTTTTTTTTTTTTCCCCCCCATGGAGAAAACAGGCCTCACGAGGTAAGATTAAAATGTAAAATTTTGGGACAGATTTTTGATTTTTGGTCAGCTTCCTCTTAGCTTCCTATGCTTCAAGGGCTCTTTTAGGACCTGAAGTACATATCAAATAGATATTATGCAGATTTTGTATAATGCTAGCTTAGGTATTATTTCTACATTATTATGATGCGATAGCCAAAAGCAGGATTAAAGTAAATACTACTTTTAAGAAATATAAATGTTAGTTCTAAAATTTAACTTGAAGCCTTGACACTTTTACAGAATAGATGCAGTTGCCTAAATTCATTTAAATGATAACATTTTGCCTACTGCAACACAAAAACATGATGGGCATTATCCAGAAAGTTTTTGCTGAACATATATGTAGTCACAGAATAAACAACCCAAGGCTGATTATAATGCTTTTTTCCCCATCCTCAGAAAATATTTAACCTTAGTTACATGAGCCCACTGCTTATGTACTGAGATACTGAAAAATAATTTTTTAACTATAAGTATTGTCATATCAAAAGGGATACAGGTATCGGCATCATTTTAGGGACACGTTAGTGGTTTCCTAAGAAAGTGTGAAAGTGCATGAGTATGAATTGAGACATTTTTATTGACATTGTAAGAAAGGACTCCTATATCATAAGTTTTTGGCAGCCAGGGGAAGCTTAGCTCTTTTTAAAAATTTCATTGAACAAAAACAATAGAATTAGAAAAAAACTCATTGCTCAGTGACAGACGCGTTACGCCTATGAAAATACAACTAAGATCTTAAAGCCATATGGAAATGTTATTGTTTGAGTTTTTCTTTTGTATATTTAAATGTCCCAGCCAACACAGGAAATTTCCATTCTAGTATCCAATAGCAGTATCTACAATGCATCCAATACTGTGGCACCTAGGGACAAACGGAAAGTGATGAAATAACTGACCTTCTGCCTGAATTATGAGAGCTGTAGGCTGTTGACAGAGTATTACTTGCTTTATGGTGATTAACTTCACCTCTTGGTCATTCCCATTAAATTAGTCTTGGGGAAATCTGTCTGGATGTTTTGAATACAATTATAAATATAAAATAACCATTATGCATTCATCTCTATTGAATTGCAATATCTGAAAATGAAGGTTAACTTTTATTTATTAACTCTTTGTGCGTTGGAAATTTACCAAAGACTAGACATTATATCAAGTGAGCTGCCTTTTCCAGTTTCACAGATAAGATGACACTTTTCACTATAAAATATATACTCTGTATTTAACTCATAAAATGGATATTTCAAAATAAAACTAAATTCTGTTGAGGTATATCACATTACTAGAACTTGCATTGTAAATACTGAAACATATTCTTGGTTGTGGGTTCAGTGTTTCAGTAAGAATAACTGAAACTTTCTATACATGATTTAACATTCTAAAATTTTAAATTAAATTATAGAACTCTATAAGACAGAGACTGTGTGTGTGTGTGTCTGTGTGTGTTTGTAAATTTCTTTATAATTTTTATAATTTTCTTTTAAAATTTCTACATATTAATTTTCTATTGGATTAACAATGGCCAGTAAGAATGAGAACCAAAAGTAAGTATACTTCGATGAGGACGAAGGATTTTCTCTGAGCGCTTCCTAGAGCTTTGTAAAATGCTGATTATTTTTTACACCTACATTTATTTAACTTAAACAACTTTCAAAATCATGTATGCCATTTACTTTTTATCCTTTTTTTTTACATTAAATAATGTTATTCCCTTAGGATATTGTCTGAGTGTTAAAATGACTAGTTCATTTTTTTTATTTTAATGAAAATAATTTACTTTGCTTTGTTCACAACACCTAATGTATAACTAATCTGATCTTGCCATTTATATGCATGCAAATATTTTAATGAGATCCCATAGCTGTCAAGTTAAATTTAACTTAACTGTTAGCATAACACTCAAGGACCTTCATGAATTGGCTTTCATCCTACTTTTCTGATCAAATCACTTCCCACCCACCAATCCCCATATTTTACACTCTAGTAATAACATTTTCACTTCCAAGAAAGCCTTCCACTTGGCACGTGGGTGCCTTTGCGCCAAGGCATATCCTTGGAAGACTTTCTATATCTTCCTTTATCACTGAGTATGGTGATTTTATTATTATCTGACTTCCACTAGAAGGACTGTGAGTTCTCTGAATGAAAGATATATTCATCTTTGGACCACCTAGCAATAGTGGGTGCATGGTCAATACTGGTAAAGGAATGAATGAGTGAAATATAATCATGTAATTCAAGCTGTCAGTGCCTTCTGTATTAAGATGTTCATCTCAATACTATGTTTTCTAAAATGATGAAAAAATCATTTGCAAACTAAATGATAAATTATCAGGAATCCAGTTCCTCTTATGGCAAATCCAGTTTCTGGATTATCACTTAGGTATTAAAAATCAAAGTTATGAATAGTTTCTGTCAATATAAGATGTTTTTATTAGTATATGAAATAATATCTAATTATATTAGATATTGAAATAAAATAATGCAGAGAAAAAATAGAAAAGATATTCTGGTGCATTTTCTTTGGCAAATAATGTTTATTTTGGTACATGCATAGTACCTTTAAAATGTAAAAACAGGCCGGGGCGGTGGCTCATGCCTGTAATCCCAGCACTTTGGGAGGCTGAGGCGGGTGGATCACGAGGTCAGCAGTTCGAGACTAGCCTGACCAACATGGTGAAACCCGGTCTCTACTAAAAATACAAAAAAATTAGCTGGGCATGGTGGCAGATGCCTGTAATCCCAGCTACTTGGGAAGCTGAGGCAGGAGAATCACTTGAAACCGCAAGGTGGAGGTTGCAGTGAGCTGAGATTGTGCCACTGCACTCTAGCCTGGGCAATAAGAGCCAAATACCATCTCAAAAAAAAAAAAAAGTAAAAACAGAACAAATCACACCCTTATATGTTCTTTCCTAGGTTAAATATATTCTAGAGGGTTTTAAAAGGTATAGGCATTTGAATAATGAAATGTTTTCCTCCGCTTGGACCCAAAGGCTTGGATATCTACTTATGATCTCAATATGGACAAGGGAAGCAGTGTCTAGAGGATCCCAGGACAGTCATAAGCTAGACAGACTTGGACTGGTGTGAACAATGTGGAATATTGGCTTACTTTTTTTCCTTCAGAGTAGATCTGCTTAGGATTTCCTAAAAGCATGTTTAACTCTTCGTGTGTTTCAAAAGGGGTTACTGAATTTTGGGGTCCTCGTGCTATTTTATTTCATTAATCTATTCACTAGATCAAAACAATTCTTAAAGTTATGCAGTTAATGCTGATTCCACACACAATTCTCAGATATTTTGGAATAATACATTTATACTGCCTCTGAAGACTAAGATCACTTAAAACAGGTCTTTAATGTCAAAAGGAACCTTGCAGCAAACTGATCTACACTTCTGAAGTGCCAAAATAAATTTAAACCATTCCTCCAAATATTTTAAGATGACTTAGAACTCTAATGCAAAGTAAACATTTCTTTCACAAAAACATTTCAAGCCGTTTAAAATAAAAGAACTAGTTTTAATGACCAATGTTAAAATACAAAATGATATGTCAATTCAAATATTTCTAGAATTATCATTAGACTCAAAAGACTGTGATAGAAAGTGTAATAACTTACGTACATATGTTAAACTGTTGAAAAAATTTACCTGAGATCGTCAGCCTTCATTAGAGATTTTAAGGCAGTATTCATTTTAAAAGAGAGAATTTTCATCTCTTAGGCTTTTCATATCTTATAATAACTGACAATAATAAATTAATACATATATATAATAAGTTCAGTTTGAGTTACCATTTTAAAACTTAGTTTGAGATGCTGATATAAAATATAATTATGATAAAAATTAGCTAGATAACCATATCCTTTTAATGTTTATTTTCCCACTTATTACAGTATTGGCAATTTAATATCTTACAACAGAATTAAAAAAATCACATCTTATACACAAATTTTGTACTGCACTGTGATACTTTGTTTGCTCTTAATATATTCTTGTGAAGTAGAATACTGCTATTAATATTCCTCTTTGCTGTTGAAGATAAATTTTGCATGAATCTGTTTCCAATATTCTGTGCTTTGAACTTACTCTCATTTAATTCATGAATATGCTGAAAGATTAGAAAGCTCTTTCTGGCTATAAAATCGATGATATGAAGTCAGAAATGATGCGATCCTTGAAATTCTGTCCATCCACTTTATTTATGAACTGCAAAGGAAAATAATATCCAAAAGCCCAGAAATATTTTGGCATTGAAATGAATATGCACCCTATTAACATAGAGATAATTGAAAACTGTTGACTAAATACAGTGGAGTAGAGTTGGAAGAGGAGATCTATTCAAGCACAAATCATATAGGAGTTGTGTATTATCAGAATGACTATTTTACAAAATCAGCCATTTGAAATAAAAATAAGAGCATATCTAAATTCTTACATAACAGAATATAATAAAACATCCATTTGTATCCAAAGAAAACCTAAATAATCTCTAGAGGACATGCTGTATTTTGTGGAAATAAACTACATTAAGTCTCCTGAGCCATTCATGAAGGCAGTATGATGAGGAGGAAAGAAGACTTGAACCCCTGAGTCATTGATTCTAATCCTGGCTCTACCCAAATGGGCCATGTGACCTTGGGAAGTCACTTAACCTCTAAGCCCTTCAATTTTCTCATGTCGATAATTAAGAAGTTATGTTTAAGAATATCTAATATTTTTCCTGACCCTGAAACAAAAAGAATTTATAGTCATCCTCTATTCCGTAATGCTTAGCAATTGGTAAAACATATTTTAGGATGTAATTAATGTAATTTGGGGAAAAATGTTGACCCTAGACAATTTGCTTTTTGAAATTGAAGACTGACAAGTTCTACATGTGTAACTTCTTCTGTTGCAGCATTTGTTAGATCAAAATGGTAGAAGGAAAAAATGAGAATAAAAAAATTCACTGGGCAAATATTTTCCTGTCTAGAGTTTTAAATGTAAATGGATTTTAACAACTTCTTCTCAGTGGTATCAGGGGAACCATCAGCCTGTCCATCACTTTACTCCTCCATTGCCTTTCCCTCAACCACAAGATGGGGGCTTGTTGGGAGGATTGCAGATATGACTAAGAATCTTATCTAAGTTATGTTAAAGAGAAAAATATAACTGTGTATATTTTTGTTGTGAATGTGTTTGGTTCTATTTTGTGCCTTTGTTTTTTATCTGGGTAGAGAAGGTGAAGCACAGTCCCTTAAGAAAGGTGAGCCCCTGGCATCAGTGTAGGATGAGTGGAGCAGAGGAACAGGAATTTGTGAATTTGGGTGCATATGGGAGCATCAGCAGGAGAGGATGGGAGGACAGAAGAGCTCAAGTCATAGGGCAGTAATAGGGCCCAGGAAGAGAAACATAGCCACTGAAAATTTCTTGTGGCAAGGATAACTGAAAACGTTTTCTTAAATTGAGAGAGTGATTTGAAATATTTTTGTTGTAACCTTATATCCTTGGGGAGCAAAGTGAATTCCTTATAACTTCACCATTCCTCTGCTCTGGCAAAGGTGCTCCTGGAGTCAGGTAAGAACCTCAAAGCTCTGAGCTCTCTGCCAAAGGCTGCTCCTTCCCCCTCTATGCTCCTTGAATATTCTTGGCACCTTTTCCTCCTAAAGACACAGCTTCTTACTCTCCCTGTAGGCCTTAGTGGGGCGACCATTGTTTTGCTCACTTCCAGGTACCTTTGGATCTAGACGTGGTGGGGCTGCCATGCTCCCCGCTGGCAACTACCAGACTCCTCTCCCTTTCTGTTCTGTAATCTCAGCTCTATTTTCTGATATCATCCTCTATATTTCCAGTCTTTTAGTACCATGAGACTAACAAGTCTTTCCCTTTAGCACCCTGAGACTAATAATTCTTTAACCCCTCAAGACCCTATAATCCATCAATCCTATCATCATTTTACTGTCTTTCCTGCACCCGTATCTTTACGTTCTTCCTATTGTACCTAAATTCCACGATCCACCACTTTCAGCTTCTTGCATACAACCTCAGGTCAAGCACTTACTCCTCTCTTACTTTATCATACTCACTTGGCAATTTCCAAACTCATTTCACAAGTGCACTCGCATGCTGTACATAGCTAGAGGGTAACATACCATCATAAGGACTGGTATCATCCTAAATTCATGACCATGAACTTTAAACAGACTATTACTCCAGATAATCAAAATACACATACCCATTCCATTCATTATCTAAGTGATTGATTCACATTTTCTTTTTTTCAAAATTTCAGTACTTCCTTCTCCACCCTCACTCTCAACCAGATAGCCTTTATTGAGAAAATAGTTTCAACTGTAAGTTCCCAACACCTATCTTTTCTCCTGTTACTAGTGATGAGTTGTCCATATTTTTGCCTAAAACCAACTTCACCATCCCATCCCATCCCATCCCATCCCATCCTATCTGGCGATCACTTCGGCAATTTTTTTGCTCTTTCCTTTGCATCCCTAGCTTTTGTTTTATTCTAAAAAATGCACATTGACAAACAATGTTGTATAATATGCCCTATTGAAACCAACAACAAACTCCTTTGACTCATATCCCTTCTTACCACTGCCACGTTTGTTTTATATCCCCTCTTACCACTGCCATATTTGTTTTCTCTTTTCAGCAACATTCCTGAGTTACCTAGAGTCTCTTTCTTCAATTCTTCTGCTATTTTCTCTTGAATCCATCCACACAGTCTTTTGAGACAAACACTTTATTAAAATTAATTTTTATAGGATAACCATTGACTTTCATGTTTCAAATGTATTTCATTTATAAAATATAATGACTATAATATAACAGTCATTGTCAGGCTATATTAATTTTTATTTATTAGCAACTTTTGATACAGTTGATCATTCCCTCCTTCTTGTAATACTCTCTTCACTTGCCATATAGGAAAGTGTTGCCTCCTGCATGTCTTATTTTTTATTTTTTTCCTGCTATGTTGTTGGCTACTCATTTCAGTAGGCTTTGCTTGTTTCTCCTCATCAATCCAAGCTCTAAATGGTGGCATACCCCAAGTTTCAATCCTCTAACAGCTTCTCTCTTTCTTCACTCAATATTAGGCTACAGATAAAGAATATATGGATGATATTTTTAAATGCCAAGGATAGATAAAGTGTTTGGTGACTATTCTCATTTGGCATTTAAAAATATCATCCATATATTCTTCATCTGTAGCCTGATATTCTCTTCTGAATGCCAGACTTATATACCTAACTGCTTACTTGACATCACACTTAGATGTCCAACAGACATTTCAAATAAAACTCCTTCCTAATCCTGCTATTCCACAGACTTTCTTTCTTTCTTTCTTTTTTTTTTTTTTTCTTTGAAATGGAGTCTCACTCTGTCGCCCAGGCTGGAGTGCAGTGGCAGGATCTCGGCTCACTGCAGGCTCCACCTCCCAGGTTCACGCCATTCTCCTGCCTCAGCCTCCCGAGTAGTTGGGCGTACAGGCGCCCGCCACCATGCCCTGCTAATTTTTTGTATTTTTAGTAGAGATGAGGTTTTACCGTGTTAGCCAGGATGATCTCGATCTCCTGACCTTGTGATCCGCCTGCCTCAGCCTGCCAAAGTGCTGGGATTACAGGCGTAAGACACTGTGCCTGGTCTTCCCCAGACTTTTCTATGTAAGGCAGTGGTGAATTAACCCTGCAGGTTGCTTGGCAAAAATCATCAGTCATCCTTGACATATCTCTTTCTCTCATGCTCCACATTTAGTCTGTCAACATTATCTATTAGTTCTACTTTCAAAATATATATGGAACCTGACCATTTCCTCCCTCCTCTATTGCTACCACAGTAGTTCAACTATCATCTCTTTCCTGGATTGTTGTAGTAACCTCTTGACTGATCACTCTACTTGTACCCTTTTTCTCTATTCACTGTACAATCAATTCAGAAACAGAAGTAACTTTTAAAAACATTAAGTCAGAATAAGTCACTCCTCTATTTAAACCTTCCAATAGCATCCTACATCATTCAGAGTGAAGGAAGCACATACAAGTATTCTTGCTATTCTTTGAGTATGCCAAACTCTTCTCCTGCCTCAGGGCTTTTGCTTACACTGCTCTGCCCTTGTAGTTGGTGCCCACCCATATCCACTTCAGGTTTTTTAATTAGTGGGATCTTCTCATTGAGGATTTTTCTGACCACCATATTTAAAACTGCACCTACTGCTTCTCATCTTCCCAACTCCTATTTTCCCTCCTTGCTTTATTTTTATCCAGAGTATCGCAATTTGATACCATATTACTTACTTGCATGTTTGCTTTCTGTCTCTTCTCCCAAATCCACTCCCCCAAATCCAGTCACTGCACCTTCCCCACTTCTGCTGCAGCAACATTTTATGTGAACAGTTTATTTGCACAGAAAACAAAATAGATGGTTCACTTCTTTGCACACAATATATATGTATATATCATACTTTTGTATAATTGAATATTTTTTTTTCAGCATTAAAAGGAATCAGTTACTACAAGGCCATAGAAAATGTGTTCAGTGGAAATGAGAACTGAAATAATATACTGCTGATACAGATATAGATGGATACAGGTATCAATTGGAAATCTCATGACCTGAGATCCTGTGTTGGCTTTACTACTAACTGGTTCTATGAGCAACCACAATCTACCTAACCTGCAGGGCACGATTATCTTATTGGTACAATAAAGGGATAAGATTAAGGATTATTATTATTATTATTATTTTTGAGACCGAGCCTCTCTCTGTCACCCAGGCTGCAGTGCAGTGGTGTCATCATGGCTCACTGGAACCCCCACCTCCTGGGTTCAAGCAATTCTCATGCCTTAGCCTCCTGAGTACCTTGGATTACAGGTGTGCACCACCACACCTGGCTAAGGATTAAGTAATTTCTTATGGTCACATTTGATGCTGAACTAATTATGTTCTTTTGCCTCCTTAACCTGTAATATAAGACTGAAAATTAAAAAACAAACTTGGAGCACAATTTCAGGATGCATTTATATGTATTGAAAATGGTGGTATACTTTTAAAAAAGAGCAAACTAAAGGAATTGGAAAATTACTTTCTTCACATGCTCTGTATACAGTTGGCCCTCAGTATCAACAGGCTTTGTATCCACAGATTCAACCATCTGCAGATCAAAACCTTCAGATATGAAAGTCTGCCTGTAGGTACTTTCCATCCCATGGCTGGTTGAATTGTGGATGTGGAACCAGCGGATTGAGAGGACTGACTGTGCTACATCATTTTATGTCAGGAACTTGAGCATCCTCAAATTTTGGTATCCACAGGAGGTCTTGGATACCATGAGCCTTGTGTAGTTAACATAAGTATGCAGACAACATAGAAGCCAGTTCAAGACTGTTCTTGTCAAATAACTCTTATGTTCAATTCAGGTCTGTAATTCTTGTGGGCAGGTGTACTTTGGAATTTAGAACTTTTAAGATTTCATAGAAGTAACACAGTGCGTAAGTAGTACCTAACAATCTGAATGGTGTCTGGGGAGGCCCCTGTAAACAAATATATTAATACTTACGTAATGTAATGCAAAGAGTAGTCATATTGAGATATATAACAATCCTAAATAGCTGTTCTTCCATTCAAAGTAGTTCAGGTGTTTAGCCACTAAACATGTCACACAAAACTTTCAGTTTCTATTGGAATTGCAGATTAGGGATTTTGGATCTGTCTTAATTATCAGTGCTTAATCAGAAAACAACTGATGTTTTGGAAAGATACATGTTTAAAAATCCTTCACCTCCTCCACAAGTGGCATCGCAATCTTCCCAGCTTGTGTGTGTCCACATGAAGAGGGGCTCGGGTGCTTTAGAGCTCTGGTTTTCTGGAAGAGGGTCTGATGGGATAGTGTATTCATAGTGAAGACCATAATTCTGATCCTGAAACAGGAGCACCTATAGTATATAAAAATGATCAAGGCAGATGGGTCAGACTAGAGCACGTGCAATGTAAAGCATGAAATTAACAATATTGATACTTAAAATGCTCATTGCGTTTGTGCATGTCTTTTGTTGTTGTTGTCATTGTGGACATACCCTTCTCTTAATGCATACTAGAAATGTGACATTATTCTTAAATGGTGATATAGGCATGCTTTTGAAAAGACTTGAGCTTTGTACTTACCTCCATGCTAAAAAGATCTTGAAGAAAAGTTCATTTGAGTGAGGTCAGAAATACTAGATCATTTTCTTTCAATCTGATGGACTAGACAGTTTCCCAAAGCATAGTACATGTATAAGATGACTTTACTTGGGGGTGGGCAAAAGTGGCGGCAGGAGTATGTGTCCTATCAAATATCAAGGTTGACTCAAAATCTAATACCAAATGTAGAGCAAAGTAAAGATGGACAGGAAGTCGCTGAGTCAAAAGAGGAAGAGGATAGATGACTTCCGAGATCACTGAACTTCATAAAGGCAGAGAATTTCTAAGCAAACTGGAGGACAAGAATTTCATTCCATGTATGCTTACAGTTAACCTTTAATTTTAGAAAGGTTACTGATTTTCTACTTGTAGTATATATTGTTTTCTTTGACGTTAAATTTATGTTACATGAACTTTTAATATTAATTGTACACTTATGTACATATATATAAACAGTTCAATAAACCATAAAAATACATGAAAATGACTGAACATTGGGCTATACATTGCACTGCACTATATTCAGGGACCATGTCTGTTTTGTTCTCTACTCGTTCCCAGTGCAAGGCTCAGAACTGGATAGTGTGGCCACTATATGGATATAGTGTATCCATAAATACACCCACCCCCTCCCCCACATACACACATATTTTAATGAAAGATTTAATGAGTATATATATGTATTTCTTTATGCATCCATTTTTAGAAAATATGTCAAGCAATTCCATGGACTATATCACTTCTATGGATCTGAGGACTTTGGAAACAATCTGTATAATATAATATGATACATTAAAAAACATGTACCCAAATTTTAAAATTATGATAAATTATTAAGGAACTTTATTTAGTATTTTACTGGCATCAAGGTAGTTGTAATGATAGGTAATGCAGAGTTGATACTCCATAAGAAAATTGAAATGGGCCTAGGTTTAAGTATCTGAAGATTTTTATTATATTTTCTTTCCTTCTTTTCCTCAGAGTTTTGTTCAGTACATCAACAGAATGCCTAAGATGTATTTTGATGTGTGGATTGGGAGACTAGTGTGTCAACTTTATAAATAACTGCATCTATAAAAATTTTCAGTAATTTTCAGTAATTTTCAGTTCACAAATGCATAACATATACAGTGTACTAGTTCTAAGTATATCATCGTACTTATTTGGGCTTAAAAATGTCATTTGATGTTGCCGATTGTAAGTGACTTTCAGCCTAATGAGTTTATAAAGACAAAGTTTAAATGAGTTTTTAAAAAATGACATATCTTGTTTATGACTATCCCCAGACTATTATTATACATAGTTTTTAAATGGATGGAATGAACATGTAAATACAAGCTATTTGTTAACTTAATCACATAAAAATATGTCTATTTTTCCTAATAAACTACCTTTTCATTGATAGAACTTTAGATTGTCCTTGAATATCTAATGCCACTTAAAACAGAGACATTGGCTACAAAACCATTAGCTTTTTCTTAAACCATTTGAATTTGGCAGTATTCTTTGCAAAAAGGAAAGTGTGACCACGTTATAGCTGAGGGGCACATGTTGAAGCATGGCAGCAGAAGGGATTGCCTTTCAAAATTCAGTACAGTCCTTCAATCTGTAATAGTCATTAAAGAAAAAATATCTTAGAAGTGCAGTTTCCCTTGGATTACTGAATAAATCCAGGTCACATAGATGCCTTCTTTTAGACATAGTTCACTGACTTTAATTATGCTTCATGCTTCCAGGAAAAACCTTGGTAATTACCAGTTAGATTAAGGATTCTGCAGCAAGGAAACTCCCTCCACCCAACACTAAGGTCTCACATACAGTGTTTTCAAATTCTGAATTAGAAGCTTAGTAAAGAAGCCTTCGTCTTACACCATAAGATAAAAACAGGGGAGGTTACCCTTATTAAAGGCAGGCAACATGATGGCATTTTATGCAATACAATCATTAAACATATGTTTGCTGTTGATACTGTTATTATAAGTGACCAAATGGAATGAAACAGATATTGTTCATACAACATTTGTTTCTTCATTTTATATTATCTCTCTAGATGGCATAAGGCAGAGAGTAGGGTTTGCAGCTGAAATTAAATAATAGGATGCAATGGGACTGTGAGGAGATGTACAAAATGATTATTCAAAGTATACTTACATTTATGATTTAAGGCAGTTTGGTATAAAGAACTTGGATCTAAGCTTTGGATCCAAGTTCTTTGGACCTCTATGTCAGTGAGGTAGCAGAGAAGAGTGATTAATACCTGGTTTTTTACAGCTAAATAACTTATTGGAGAACACTGAGCACATTGGTTAACTTTTCTCATATTTAATTCTTTTTAATCTGTAAGCTAGAGTAATAATAATACATATTACACAGGATGATTTTGGGGATTAAATACCATAATGAACGTGAAGCACTTTTGGATAGTGTCTAATTCTTAGTCCTCAATGAATTATAGATATTATTATTATTCTGATTTGGAATAGAAGGTACACACACCACTCACTTTGCTCCCTTTATTTCTGTTGGTAAAGCATATTAATTGCAGTTATATAGAACCTTGTAATTTAAAATGTGGTTTGTGGACCAGTACCAGCAGTATCACGTGGAAGGTGGTGAAAAATACAGATTTTAGATCCTGCCCCAAATCAAATTAATCAGACTATGCATTTTAGTAAGAATCCCAGGTAATCTGCAGGCACACTAAAGCAGGAGAAGCAAATGGGCCAATATATGATGTGAACCTGTGGCTCTTAGATTAGCAACACACATGTCTCCAATTGAAGACAAATGCATCTTAAATCGTGTGGAGATATTAAATAATGCAGCACATCATGCTCCAAATAAACAGTCAATTGATAGTGTTTTAGAGTTGTTTTATGTGTGGACTTAAGGAGGTGTTGAAGTGTCTGAATTTTAGACTTTGTTTTGCCATTAGGATAGAAAACTCACACCAGCTGTGTAGTCAGTCATTTGGCTCATGTGCCATTAGCACACACTGCCATAAACAGGGTCAAAAGGGGCCCATGAACCTGCCACCAGCCTGGACAGAATTCCATCATCCTGATTCTTTCTCTTCAAATGCTAAACTACTTATATCCAGTTTTTTGTTTTGTTTTGTTTTTGTGAGACGGGGTCTCCCTCTGTCACCCAGGCTGGAGTGCAGTGGCTCCATCTCTGCTCACTACAACCTCCACCTCGCGGGTTCAAGCAATTCTCCTGCCTCAGCCTCCTGAGTAGCTGGGATTACAGGCACGTGCCACCACGCCCGGCTCTTCTTTTTGTTCTGTTTTTAGTACAGACAGGGTTTCAGCATGTTGATCTGGCTGATCTCGAACTCCTGACCTCATGATCCGCCTGCCTCAGACTCCCAAAGTGCTGGGATTATAGGCGTGAGCTACCACGTCTGGCCTATATCCAGTTTTTTACTAATGGTAATGAAGCTTGTCATCCCAAACATTCAAATTTTCATAATTCTTTACAAAAATCCATTAATAACAGGGTGATTGGGAGCATTGTTAGATATATTTATCAAATTCCTTCTCTCAGGTAGAATGACATTTTATCTAAGGTTTTTATGCAGAGTCAGATAATGGCCATTCATATATATATAAAACGCTGTGATTTGCATGCAATATTATAGTACTTTCTTTATAGACATCCTCTTCAGTTAGTAAATGTATGTTTTTAGGAAAAAGCGGTTTCTTTGGATTCCCTGTCATACATCTGTACTTTGCATCTGTAAATTCCCTAAAACATCTTGCTCCTCCTGTAATAATTGCTGTTTTTAGATATCATGAATTAAAACACATTTTACAAAACCTCTAAAAAATCCACTTTTTAAATAATTTTAAATGTCTGTGTGACAATTCAAATCTGAAAAAGATTAGAGGAAGTGCACTGGGAATGTCCCTTTCCTCGAGAAGTTGATTATGCCATGTTATCAATTCATTCCCTCATACCAGGAGATGTAAAGGTGCTGTAGTAGGACCTTTGGCAGAGATCTTCTCCCAGAGGCCTCGTCTTACATAATGAACAGTAGTTCCAGCTAAATGGAAGGCTCCAGAGTGTTCAATCTTCCAGTCACTATTGATAGACTGTTTGCCAGCGTCTCGGAGAGCTATAAAGAGGTTCAAAAATATAATGAGTATTAACATGTCAGCTTCATTGATCAATATCCACTATAAACTATTTTGTTGAAACTAGTCCATTTATTTACAAACAAATGGATCAACATTCCCTGATGTAAAACTCGAGGCAGCTCTTTTTAGGAAAAGTCTGCAATCACGGCAGATGCTGTAAGCTCTCCTGTCCTGAAATTGTCCGTAACTATATAGCGATATTTATCTTTACCTTCCCTAATGTCCTTGGACCCTTGATGTATATACTCCTTATTTTGGTCCTTAATCATTTATTCTTTAACACATTACTATATTCAGGCTATGTGTATCTATTTAGTCTATCCAGTGATCCTATGAGCATTGTGAATACTGGCTTTACATCTCATACATGCTCTGTCTCTCCTATGCCCATTCAGAAAAGTATGTGATTAAAGAAGGATCATTAAGCAGCACAGTAATTAACAGATTAAAATGGCAGGGTTATATGCATTATTAAACAATTCAAAGATGATATGTTGGATTTAAAAACAGACCCAGGACTTTTTAACATGTTTATGATTTGCTATGAACAAGAATGGAAGATAAATGTTATTTCTCACCCACAAACAACTATCATCTATATAGGATTTTTAAAGAATAATTCTGTTTACATAATTTTTTTTTTTCTTTTTGAGCTAATCTGTGTACAATCTAAATAAGATTAATGACATAGAAATGAGATGTCATGGTTACCATTTTACATCAAATTTTTAAAATATTTTCCTTCAAATGATTTTGTGTTTAAACTTTTAAATTCTTCCATATAACTTTACTGTCTTTCCTAAAGACATGTACATGAGGATCCATTGAAGGCTATGTCAAAATTATATGAAAACATTTTGATAACTTAAGCCAATAAATCCTGCTAGTTATTATTTAGGCTAATCTGCAAGTATTAGATATCTGAAAATTTCCAAGTTTTATCTTGTAAATAATGTTTAAATAAATATGCTATATACTAATTATGTGTATATCTGAATGTTTCCCTTAGATATCCAGATTTGGAATTACAATAATAAATAAATTGAACATTTAAAGATTTTGAAAAACAGTTTCAAAGTGATTTTCATAGAAGTTGCATCAATTTATACTTCCATAATAGTGACTGAGAGTGCTTATTTCTGAGCACATCGTTGAAAGTAAGTTTCTCTTACATAATATAGAATCATGATTGAATAATTACTTATCTAGCATCAACTATAACTCAGGCAACATTCAAAGTTCTGGAACCCCCAAAGTGAACAACATGTATATGTTCTCTGTCCTCATGGAACTCACACTCTAACTGCAGAGCCAGACATTACACAAGTTACGTAGGCAACTGACTACAACATGCTGATACTTGCGCGGCAGAGTTGAGAGAGGCTTTTCTGAGGGACGTTATTTACTGAGGAAGTTAGTAAAGGGAAATAAGGGAAGCAGAGAAAGGGCATTCTAGGCTAAGGGAGCCATACATGGAAAGGACTTAAAGCTCACCGCAGCTTGACCAGGACCAGGAGACCCATGTGCATGAAGTCAAACATGCTGAAGCAGATTATGAAGGAAGGAGGCTTGAGAAATGAGGACTAGCCAGACCAGAGAGGCCTTGTTAGTATTTTGAGTTTTCCTAAGAAAAAAATGTAATGGCTGGTGTGATGGCTCACACCTATAATCCCAGCACTTTGGGAGGTCAAGGTGGGCAGATGGCTTAAGTTTACAAGTTCGAGACCAGTCTGGACAACATGGCGAATCCCCATTTCTACAAAATATACAAAAATTAGCTAGGTATGGTGGTGTCCACCTGCAGTCTCAGTGACTCGGGAGGCTGAGGTGGGTGGGTCGCTTGAACCTAGGAGGCGGAGGTTGCAGTGAGCTGAGATCATGCCACTGCACTCCAGCCTGGGCAACAGAGCCAGACATGGTCTGGAAAAAAAAAAAAAAAAGAAAGTAAAACTTTAAAATATTTTGAAAAATATTCTGTGGAAAATGGGCTGGTATAGGGTAAATTTACACAGGGAAGATAAGATATAACACTAACATAGTAACCCAACTGAAAGTAATGGTGGCTTGGATTAAGGGAATGGATGAAAATATCGAGATTTATTTAGGAGTAAAATGGACAGAAAATGGTAATGAATTGGTTGTCCTGGGTAAATGGAAGTGTGAAGTATGATGCCAGGGTTCTAGGATGAGAAAACAGATGGGTTATGATGGCAAATAATGAAATGGTAAAAACTGTCAAAAGAACATAGTTGAGGAGCAATATCAGAAATTAACTTTGTTGTTGAGACGGAGTCTCACTCTGTTGCCCAGGCTGGAGTGCAGTGGCCCGATCTTAGCTCACTGCAACTTCTGCCTCCTAGATTCAAGCAATTCTCCCTGACCCAGCACCCCGAGTAGCTGGGATTACAGGGTCACTCCCACCACCACTCCCAGCTAATTTTTGTATTTTTAGTAGGTACAGGGTTTCGTCATGTTGGCTAGGCTGGTCTGGAACTCTTGACCTCGGGTGATCTGCCACCTTAGCCTTCCAAAGTGCCATAATTACAGGCATGAGCCACCGTGCCGGGCCCAATTTGGTTTTCTTAAAGGATCTATTTTTATTTCTATTGAACTTTACATTTTTTTTCATTTAGATAATGCTAAATTGATAAAATAATTCATGATTTTTCTTAAAAGGTAAATTATTTCCTGATTTTCATTAAAGTCTGTTAAATATTTTGAGGAATCTTTTTGGCCTAGATATGTACTGTGGTCGGTACAATTCCATTTTTTTCTTCTGTATTTCAGTACATTTTTAGGGCACAATATAAAGAAATATTTCTGGAAAATCTCTAATTAAAATGCCTTTAAAAATCCTGGGGGTCGCTAGAGTATATTTCGGCTCAATTGGTATTTTTGAAATTCAGCATTCTTCAGAAAATGGCACACACATGTACCTTCAAATCCATACCACTTAATAGCAGCCTCACATAAAGAATCAATACTTTAGGTATGTATGTTTCTTGCTTTTTGTTTTTAATTCGTTAATTTAAAAAATGTGCTTTTAGAAATCATGCTCTTCAACATGATTGAATAACTAAAACTGTTTTAGCTCTCCTACTGTAAATAACTAGAAAATTAGACAATGTATGAAACAGCTGTTCTCAGATGCTGGGTAAATAACAACAGAGAACTGTGATCCCTAAGAAAAGACCAAATGATTTGATCTCTAAAAGTGCTTGGCTTTCTGCTTGAAAATATTTACCAGACCCCTGACTGAGACGTAGAACCCACACAGAGCACAGATGATGAGGGAAAGGGCTTCAGTGAGTTGAGGACACAGAGAATTGAGTTCAAATTGGCTAAAGCAGCTGAAAAGATTTTATTGAACACACAGTCTTTAGTGGAGAACAAAAGAAGGCTACATATAAGAAATAAAGTTAAACTAATCCTAGAGCAAAGGCTACTTTAGATGCATACTGACAAAGCTTTTAAAAAACCTCAAGAAGTTAAGCTGATCTGCAAATAAGTTAACTGTCCAGCAAAATGAAACTCAATACTCAATAGTAAATAACAAAATACAGTCTTTCAGCAATGTCACATTCATAATATCCAACATCCAACCAAGAAGTATTAGGTATGGGAAAAAGTCAGGGATTGCAATCTTCATAATCAGTGGAAAAATCAGCCAATAAAATGAGATCTAAATAATAGAGATGACAGAATTTGTAGACCAAGGATTTTTTTTTTTTTTTTTTTTTTTTTGAGATGGAGTCTCATTCTGTCACCCAGGTTGGAGTGCAGTGGCACCATCTCAGGTCACTGCAACCTCTGCCTCCTGGGTTCAAGCAATTCTCTTGCCTCAGCCTCCTACGTAGCTAGACTTACTGGTGCCTGCCACATGCCTGGCTAATTTTTGTATGTTTAGTAGAGACAGGGCATCACCATGTTGGCCAGGCTGGTCTCGAACTTCTGACCTCAACTGATCTGCCTGCCTCGCCCTCCCAAAGGGCTGGGATTACAAGTGTGAATCATTGTGCCCGGCTGACCAAGATTTTTGAAGAGCTATTGCATGTTCAGTAGGCACAATAATTCAAAGAAAAATATGTAATATTGAAGAATAATGGAAACTATGAAAAATCAAATTTCACAGAATAAATTTATAAAATAGAAATAGAAAAAATATATATAACTGTAATGATAAAGTCACAGAATAGAAAAATATACATAATATCTGTAATGATAAATTCACTGAACAGATTTACAAACATTTTAGATATTGCAAAAGAAGTCTGTGAACTTGAAGGAAGGCTAATATAATAGAAACTAACTGGATTCTAAAAAGAAAACAGGCTAAAAAAATGAACAGACCATAACTGTCCCATGGGAAATACCTGGTAGAGTAACATATGTGTAGCTAGAATTCCAGAAATGTGGGTGGGGGCATACAAATTATTTGAAGACATTGTGCTCAAAATTGTTTCCAACTTTGATACAGTCTACAAACCTATGAATCTAAAAAATGCAATGGAATCTAAGCCAACTAAGCATAAAGAAAGCCATACAATGTACATTATAATCAAACTGCTGGAATCCAATAATAGGGATAACAATCTTGAAAGTGCCTAGAGAGGAAAAAGCACATTAAAACAGGGGTAAAAGATTTAACAATTCACTGGATATACCATCAGAACTAACACAAGCCAGAAGACAATAAAATATCACATTTAGAGAGAGAAAACAAAGCAAAAAAAAAAATATATATATATATAGAATTCTATATCCAGTGAAAATATCCTTCAGAGATGAAGGCAAAGTAAATACATATTCAGACAAACAAAAATTGAGAAATGTCAGCAGACTTACTCCATAAAAAAAATTAAAGAATGGTCTTCAGGCTGAAATAAAATGGTTCAAGATGAAAAAAGGTGTCTATAAGGAAGGAAGGAAGGAAGGAAGCTGATACTGGTAAATGTATAAAAAATGTATTGATATTATTTTTAGTATAACTGGGGCAAAATGATTACAATGTATTTTGGTGTTTAAACTATATGTAGAATTAAACTGATAATAGGAAATGTGAAAGTAAGATGCATAATAGCAAAAAGGAGGGAAAAAGAGGAGTATACTGTTTTAAGGAGCTTACATTATATACAAAGTGGTATAAATAATTTGTAAGGAGGCTGTAATAAGTTAAAAATACATACTGTAAATGCTACACAATGCATTAAAAATATAAAGTAAGAATTATAGCTAATAAGCAAGTAAAGAAGACACTGGAATAGTAAAAAGTGTACTCAATCCAACAGAAGCCAGAGAAAAAGGAACAAAGGAATTAAGAAGAGATAGAACAAACAGAAAACAAATTCAATATGGCCAAAATTCTATTATGTTTAAGTGGACTAAGGACATTGGTTAAAAGACAGATTGTCAGGCTAAAGAAGATGAAAAATCTCACAGTATTCAATGAGCTTTAAAAATACATAGGTTAAAACAAGCTGGGCATGGTGGATCACGCCTGTAATCCCAGCACTTTGGGAGGCCGAGGCGGGCAGATCATGAGGTCAGGAGATCGAGACCATCCTGGCTAACACGAGTCTCTACTAAAAATACAAAAAATCAGCTGGGCGTGGTGGCGGGCGCCTGTAGTCTCAGCTACTCGGGAGGCTGAGGCAGGAGAATGGCATGAAGCTGGGAGGCAGAGCTTGCAGTGAGCCGAGATTGTGCCACTGTACTCCAGCCTGGGTGACAGAGCGAGACTCTGTCTAGAAAAAAAAAAAAAAAAAAAAGGTTAAGATAAAAAGAATGAAAAAAGATGTAGCATGCAACACTAAATATTAAAAAAATGGATTTAATGATTTTTTTTTTTTTTTGAGATGGAATTTTGCTCTTGTTGCCTAGGCTGGAGTTCAATGGTGTGATCTCAGCTCATTGCAACCTACACCTCCCAGGTTCAAGCGATTCTCCTGTCTCAGCCTCCCAAGTAGCTGAGATTACAGGCGCATGCCACCACACCTGGCTAATTTTTGTATTTTTAGTAGAGATGGGGTTTCATCACATTGGTCAGGCTGGTCTTGAACTCCTGACCTCAGGTGATCCACCCACCTTGGCCTCCCAAAGTGCTGGGATTACAGGCGTGAGTTACCGTGCCTGGCCAATGGCCATATAATTAATGGATACCATGGACAAGGGCAAGAAATATTTTGAGATTTAAAAAATGACATGTGTTTTTAAAGGTCATTAAGATTAAAATTAATTAAATTTAAAATTTTAAAATGACATAACATTTGTTAAGTAGACTTAACAATCCTAAGTGTATGCTAAATTATCAAAATGCATGAAGCAAAACTGACATAATTGAAAAGAGACAGAAAAATCCACAATTTTAGTTGAAAATTTCAATACTTTCCTTAACTGAAGAAAAGATGAGTATCAGTAAAAATATAGAAGACCTGAACCAAATACACCTAATTGATATTTAGAGATTGTACTCAGCAATTGTATTAATAGAATACAAATTTTTTCAAGTATAAATGGGTCACTGGCCAATAGATGCCATAAGTTATAAAAGAGGTCTCAATTGAAATTATACTGAATATATTCTCTTACCAGAACAGATTTAAACTAAAAATCAATAACAATATATCTATTTTAAAAAATAAAAATATTTAGAAAGTAAATAATCCATTTATAAGTAACTCATGAATCAAAGTAGAAATCATGGTGCTAATATGAAAATCTTTTGAACTAAGACTATATTGTAGAATACAACTAAAGCAGTGGTTAGAGGGAATCCTATAGCTTTAAATTGTCACATTAGCAAAGAATAAAGCAATAAAATTCATGATCTAAGTTTCTACCTTAAAATGGTAGAAAAAAATAAATATAAACCCAATGTAAATAGAAGCAAGAAATTAATAAAGGGCAGAAGTCAATTAAATAGAAGTAAATTAATAATAGGGGTAATCATTAACACCAAGAGTTGGTTATTTGAAAATATCAAATAACTGATAAAACATTAGCTTATCTAAGAAAAATAGACACAAACTAAAAACATTAGAGATAAGAAACAAAATATTATTCTTAGAGGTATTATAATAAGGAAATACTATAAACAAGCTTAAACCAATGAATTTGACAAGGTAAGGGAATTACTTTCTTAACGATATCAGTTACCAAAATTGACACAAAAAGGAAAAGAATATCTGAATAGCCATATATATAATATATATATAAGAATATCTGAATAACCATAGATGTATATATATATATTTTGTGTGTGTGTGTGTGTGTGTAGATTTGTACTTGCACATGCCAACCAACTTAGTAACCATGTAAGTCTTGAGAACCCTGAACTTCATAGTTAAGGTAAATTGGTGCTGCAAACCCATATGAGGGTTTGATTTGCCTTATAAATTCTCAAGAAAATTGATTTTCTACTTCCACTTAGTACTAAAGTTAATATAGATACAGTTTCTTTTTTCCACCTTTTGTGGTGCAATTTCTATCTTTCCACCACAGTGAAGTTGTAACCTGGTGTTCTTGCTTTATGCAGGGCTCTCCTACTAGAGCTCACACTTTGTAAAGGCCTTAGGTTTTGTTTTCTGTCCACAGAGTCCCTGTAGCTCTCAAAGTCTAAACCTGCTTACCAGAATCAGGTATAGGTGGGTCTTCAGAGTCAGCCTAATTCTCTGGCTTCCTGTTCTCACTTTGTTTTTGGTATCTAAGGGTTCTTTAATTTCTTTCCAGTTCAGAGGTGTTAAGGATTAAACATTGATGCCCTCCCCCTAAATTCATGTTAAAATCCTACCCCCTAATGTGATCTTATTAGGAGGTGGAGTCTTCGGGAGGTAATTAGGATTAGATGAGGTCATGAGAGTGAAGTCTTCATGAATGGGATTAGTGTTCTTATAAGAGTCCCAAGACAGCTTGTTTCCTCTCTCTCTCTGCCATGTGAAGACACAGCTAGAAGTCAGCAGTATGCAATTCAGAAGGAGGGCCCTCACCAGAAGCCCACCATGCTGGCACCTTTGATCTCACACTTCTGGCCTCCAGAACTGTGAGGAATAAATTTCTGTTGTTTATAAGCCACAAAGTCCATGGCACTTTTTTATAGCAGCCCAAAGTGGCTAAATGACAGGTACATTATACAAAGTTTTTTTTCTTTTGAATTTTGCTCATTTTAATATTTTTTTAATGAGCAGTTGTCCATAGTGCCTTACATACAAAACTGCATGGAAGGTAAGTAGACACATATGACCTTCTCGATATTTTTTTAAAAACTCGTGAGCTGCAATGATTTTGCAAAGATACAACATAGATCTATCTGAAATATTTTCCAGTTTAGGCTTTTTGATAAATTACTAATAAGACAATAATGCCACAGTCTTCAGAAAAGCAAATAATAATTGCCATTAAGAATACAGTTCAAAGAAGGAATGATGAAAAACAATAATTATATTGGGAAGGGATTAATTATCTCTATAAAATAATATAAGTTTGACGTAGACAGGTTAATTTGTTTAAGAATGATCAGTTTGCCAAGGTTCTATTTTCTTTTCTTTTTGCTAAAGCTATTTCAAGATGAATATTTCCAATGACTTCCTTCCTATGCCCAAAGGAGCCTTTAGGAAATGTGATTTATGAAGTGCATCTATTTGCCAAGTCTCTAGGACTGAAATCTGTGATTTTAACACAGTGTCATTTCTTCTTTACTCCAAATTTGCCACTCATCCATGTGTCCCACATTAGTAAGTGTTACTATTACTTGCCAGAAACCTAGAAGTCATCCTTGAATTTTTATCCTCTATCAACACACATCTATTTTTCAGCAAGTTTCATCAGTTTAACCTCTTCAACGTCTTTGGAAGCTACTGCGTATTTCCTATTTCTATTCTTTCGCTAGGTTTATGCAACCGGTCTCTTTGCCTCCAAGAATGTGTGCTCCAAGGCACTCTTCCTCTGATTCATCAGAGGTGAATTATTTTTTCTGAGTTAGCAAGTAAGGAAATGTGCTCTTGAATAAACATGGTAACATACTAGTATTTCCAACATTGATTTAATCTCCAAAGCAGCATTCAGTCTGTTTAGGGGCATAGATAGTGTTTCTACAAGTAAAAGACCCTGCTCACTTGGGCCTAAGGCTAAGCACGAGGAGAATTTACAGTAACTAACTGAGACAGATATGTGATTCAACTTTTAAACTGAGTGGTCTTTTAAAAACAGAGTGATTGGAGACTTATGTTTAGAGGTCACTAACAGAGAAAAATGATGGGATTTAGTACAATTGGAGACAATGAGTAGAGAAGAAAACAGTCATTTCATGATTTATACCCTTCTGAGTTAATTCTATACAATTAGTTGATCACCCTGGTTTAAAAGGGGAAAAAGAGGTTATATGGGAGAAGTTTAAAGAAAATCTGTTTAAATATGACATGTACTTTTAAATCACAAGTGTTGCATGGAAGACAATTACTTAAAATAATAAAACTAAAAAGGAGGCAGCATGGTTCAGTGCCTAAGAACCCAGATGCTATCCCTAGACACCTCGGGTTCAAATCTAGGTTCACAGCTTCTTAGATGTATAACCTTGGGCAAGAAACTGTCACTCTATTACCAGATTTAAAAAATTGGGAAATTAATAATGCCTACTTCATAGAGGTATTCTGAGGATTTATGGATATATGTAATGCACTGGCCTATACTAACCAACTGTGAAACATCTTTTTCTTAAACAAATTCACTCAAAAAGTCTGTAATTTCCTGTGTGCCAGACTTTGATTTAGCTATTGTAGACAAAAGAACAAAATGCCTTCAAAAATTAACAATGGAGATTGACATTAGAAAAGCAAGAATTTGAACAACAAAAAAATCAGATAAGGGTAAGTGTAATACAGAAAATAAAGCAGGACAATGTAATAGAGAGTGGCTTGGTTAGAGGTCAGTGTATACGGAGAAAAAGTAATAATTTTGAGTAACTGAAATGATTTCCTGATGCATCACATTAGAGCAGTTAAGAAAGTGAAGGATCAAGGAGGACTCTCAGTTTTGACATGAACTACTGGATAGGAATTAATGAATATGATGAGCTGAATAACAACCCCCCCCAATATCTATCTATGTTCTTAAAAGATATAATATCATACAAAATATCTTCTCTGACCACAAAGGGATGAGATTAGAAATCAAGAACAGAAACAGAAAATGCACAGATTTGTAGAAAATAAACAACATACTATTTAACAACCAATGCAACAATGAAAAAAAAATCTAATCAGGAATTAGAAATTATCTGGAGACAAATGAAAACTCAACATGCCAAAACCAAACCTTATGGGACACAGCAAAAGTGTTTCTAGGTAGAAAATGTATACCTATAAACCCTTATATTAAAAAAAAAAATCTCAAATTAACAACAAAACTTAACCATATAAGAAACTGGAAAAACAACAAACTGAATCCCAAACTAGTAGAAGAAAGCAAATAAGATTAAAGATAAGTGAAACGTAGAATAGAAAACAATAGAGAAGAATCAACAAAACTAAAAGATAGTTCTTTGAAAAAAATCAACAAAATTAACAAGTCTTTAGCTAGACTGACTAAGGGAACAAAAGAAAAGACAAGACTCAAATTACTAAAATTAGAAATGAAAGTGGGGATGTTATAATCAATGCTATGGAAATAAAAAGGATTATGAGAGTACTATAAACAACTGTATGACCACAAATTAGATAACCTAGATGAAATGTGCAAATTTCCCAAAAAAAAACCTACCAAAAGTGAATCACGAAGGAAGAGAAATCATAAATAGAACTGTAATTAGCAAGGAGATTAACTCAGTAATCAAAAATCAAAAGCCCTGGACAAAACAGCCTTTTTATATGGTTTTATATGGTTTTAGGTAAAGGTCCAACTTCATTTTTCTACATGTGGATATCTAGATTTCCCAGCACCACTGGAAAAAAATGACTGTCCTTTCTCAGTTGAATGGTCTTGGTACCCTTGTTGAAAATCATTTGAAAATCTATCTATCTATCTATCTATCTATCTATCTATCTATCTATCTATCTATCTATCTATTCCTGAACTTCCTATTCCTTTCCATTGGTTTAGATGTCTGTCTTTATGCCAGGATCATACTGTTTTAATTGCCGTAGCTTTGTAGAAAGTTTTACTACCAGAAAGTTTGCATCTTCCAGCTTTGTTCTTTTTCAGGATTGGATTGACTATTCAGGGTCACTTCTGTATGTAAAATATCATATGAATTTTAAAATGGGTTTTTGTATTCCTTCAAAAGATTTCATTGAAATGTGAATGTACTTAATGCCACTGAATTCACTGAACTTGACACTTAAAAATAGCTGTGATGGTAAATTTTATGTGATATATATTTTACGATAAAAAATTTTATTGAGGGGGGAAAAGATACCCACATCCTAATCCTTGGAACCTATGAATGCTACTGCTATGGTCTGAATATTTGTGTCCCCCTCCTAAAATTTATATGTTGAAATACTAACCCCAAGTTAGAATTAGAAGCATTAGAAGGTGGAATCTTCTGAGAAGTGATTAGGTCATAAGAGCTCTGCCCTTATAATTGGGATTAGTGTCCTTATCCCAGAGAGCTAGCTAGCCCCTTCCACCATGTGAGGACACAGCGAGCAGATGCCATCTATAAATCAGGAAATGAGCCCTTAAAGGGCACCAACTCTATTAGTGCCTTGATCTTGGACTTCCTGGCCTCCAGAACTATCAGCAATACATTTCTGTTGTTCATAAGCTACCTAATCTATGGCATTTTTATAGCAGTACAAATTAAGATAATTGCCTTCTGTGGCACATTTAAAAAAATTACAGATATTAAGTTGAAGATCTTGAGATGGGAGATTATCCTGAATTATCCAGGTAGGCCTTAAGTACAATCACATGTATCCTTACAAGAGAGAAGAAGAGGAAAATTTGAACACAGAAGGAAAGGAGAAGGCAATGAGACCATGCAGGCAGACAATGGAGTGACAAGGCCACAAGCGAAGGAATGCTGGCAGCCACCAGAGTTGGAAAATACAGGGAATAGATGTTCTCCTAGAGTCTCCAGAGATAGTGTAACACTGCAAACGCTGACTTTTGGTCCAGTGAAACTGATTTTTGACTCCTGGCCTGCAGAACTATGAGGGAATACATTTTCATTGTTTTAAGTAGCCAAGTTTGCAGTAATTGTTATAGTAGGCATAGGACACTAATGCAGTGACATTCACTGCAGTGGAGAACACCAAAGGAAGAAGAGGTTTTAGCATGGAGTGGAAATCAAATTTTTTATTTGGACTTTTGATTTTGGACTTTCTGTTAGGCTGTTCTTGCACTGCTATCATGAAACACCTGGGACTGGGTAGTATATAAAGAAAATAGATTTAATTGGCTCTCAGTTCTGTGGGCTGTGCAGGAAGTGTGGTGCTGCCATCTGCTTGTCTTCTGATGAGCACCTCAGGAAGCTTACAATCATGGCAGAAAGTGCAGCTTGAGCAGGCATCTCACATGGGGAGAGAGGGAGCAAGGGGCAGGAGGGTGGGGGGTGCGTGTCACATACTTATAAGTAATCAGATCTCATGTGAACTCACTATCATGAGGACAGCACCAAGAGGATCGTGTTAAACCACTTGTGAGAAATCCGTCCCCATGATCCAATCACCTCCCACCAGGCCCCACCTCCAATATTGAGGATCAGAATTTAGCATGAGATTTAGAAGAGACAACATCCAAACTATATCAGACTTATAATTTCTGAGGTACCTATGAAACTTTTGATAAAATAAATGTGTAAAACAATAGAGCTGGATGTAATTCCCTAGGGAGAGAATATAGCAGAGAAAAGATCAGGACCCAGACCTGAACCCTATAGTATGGGAACATTTGGAAACATAAAGAGGCTGAAGACCTCACAAAAGAGACCAGTAAGGGGCATCCAGTGGTCCTATAAGTGTTTAATGAAATGAGGAGAGGTCAACAGTTTTAAATGCTGTTTACAGGTCAAGTAACATTAGATTTGTCAACATAGAGGGCATTTGCTGACCTTAAAAAAGGCATTTACTGTAGAGGGAGACAGGAAACAGGACTGGATTGGTTAAAGAGACTGGGAGGTAAGAAATTGGAGACAGCATGAAGATGTCACCTTTGTAATATTGCCTGGCTTATTCAGTCACATGTGTCAGGTTACTATAACCCATACTATAATTCAGAATTTTGTATAATTGACAAAATTCCTATGAGATATCTATATTCCTTTATAGCTTGGAAAAAAGAAAACATACATGCAAGTGTAATAACCACTTGTCTGTTATTGAATGAATGTATTGAAATTGTCTAGATTATGGCCAGTGTCTCTAAAAACTGGGTATCAGGACTTTTAATCTGTATTTGAAAATCCTGTATGATCTATTTGTACCATAGTAGGTAAAATAGATTAAATACCAATGCATATATTGGGAACAAATGGTAATAATTGGTAATGAGTGTGTCACATGATAAAGAGTTCCTTTTACTGTCCCCTTTCCTCAAATTTTTCTACTCCTAGAAAAAACTTCTATTGAAAAAACTTCAATCTGAGTGTAGATTGTGTATTTTTGATATTGCAGAGTAGAAACAATCATGTAAGCTGAGTTGTTTTTATGTACAAAGGATTCCTTATTGGGACATTATTGCTCATTTAAGAAAAAATAGGCAGGACATTATTTTTGTTACAAAAAATAGGCTTGAGAGCTTTTTGTGTGTGTGTAAAGATAATACAAACACAGTGTTACAATTCTGGAAAATTATTTAGTCTTCTGCCTGACATCATCATAGTAGGTCCTTTTATCTCTGGATGCCAGATAAAACCTCATTTCACAAGATTTAGATTGAAACTCTTTTTTTTTTTAACATATGAGCATGTATATTTTGACAACTTTTTTTTCATATATTTAAAAATCATGAAATGACCTACTTAAATGATTAAAATAACTGATACAGTACTTTTCATAATAGTTAAAAATTTTAAAAATATTTTCTTCATAGGTGAGTTTTCCTAAAATGAGGCAAGAGAGAGAACCCTTTTCCATTAAAAAATCAAGTCCTTTAGTATGTAGAACATTACTTCAAAAATGCCACAAGATTTCCTGATAAAATTATCATTATATATATACACATAAATTCATTTATAAATGCAACTAATATGTATATGTGTGTGTGTGAATGTATGTATATATGTGAAATAAATATAGTTATGGAATATATATGAATATAAATCATACCCAAATCATTCAATGAGGTTTTTGTTTTGTTTTGTTTTGTTTTTTTATCTTGGACTAACATGTGGAAGCAATTTTTACCCCTCAAAAACATACAGACAACCAGATTGCTTTTGCTCCTGGGAAGTCCTTGGGAGAGAAGGAAAAATATTCCTACTTAATATGACAAAAGATAGTTCCTGGGAAGTTCAAACATAAAACTAGAAACAGATTGACTTCCTCCTCATCATAGAACTCTCAGGGCAGGGAGTTGGGCTCGTACGTGGATCTTCTCTGTGTCTGTAACACAGGTTACCTAAATAGCTATGTGCCGGCTTTTCCTCCACAACTTTGATTCTTCTTGCTCCAGCAGGTATCACCAGCACTTCTACATAACCTGTAAGGGTCAATAAAACATGAAATAAATCTTGAGTTCCTTCAAAATCTCTTTTCTTGATTGACTTGACTTTTGTTTTCCTTTTGGTTTTGGTTATTGCTATGATATTTCAGTACTTACGGAAAGAAAAATTTTTATATATAAAAGCTGTCATGATTTCTAGTGAAGTTTCTTGGAAAGATGTTGAGCCTACAGCACTATGGAGGACAAACAGGCACTTTTATTTTATGTAAAACAACAAAAAAAGCTCATTGATACCTTATGAATTGTGAGGAGAGAAAAAACCCAGTGGAACAGCCTGGTTAGAAACACAGTGGATCGTGAAATAGAACAGAAAACCTCAGATTTTGTTGTGGGAACTTCTTTAGGTTAGAAAGTATGGGGAAAAAGAATATATAGCTGGAGAAAATATAGCAGGCCTGGACTAAATCCCTGGAGTACTGAAGTATAGGACAAGAGAGACCAAGCATTTTCTGGAGGATATTAACAAAGGGTTTTGAAACTGATGCTGGAGACAGAAAGTGTTAGGTCACACCAAGCAGTCTAGGGTCATCTCTGAAGATGTCAGACAGCTAGATCCAAGGCAAAATTAGGTGCTTCTCAGGAAACATTTTTCAGCAGATGTTAGGGATATAATGCTTGAAGAGAAATAAAATAATAAGGTAGAGTGAGATAAGAGAAAATGTGTAGAAAAATACAGACTCAAGTTTCACTTAGTGCAGAATAGTGAGAACAGATGCCTACCTTTGCTTGAATAGTTATTTTCCAATTATATTAAAATATTGTTCTTAGTAGTTCTATGCAGATCCATGTATCTTATAAAAGTCTACCTTCTAAGCTTTAAAAAAAGGCACAAGACCTAATTCCAGAATTGTCTCCTATTTTTTAATTATTCATCTTCCTGAGAATATTTAGATATTTGGCATATACCAAAAGGTAGCATATACCCCACCTGGTGGCAGTGGCTGGAAGTAGTGCCATGTGCTTTTAGAATCATAATTTCTATTCAAGAACACAGTTTGTTTAACTATTGAATTGCACATTTCAGCAACACTAAGCCATTCTTAGTAACACTAAACATAAAAGCACTGTCACTTTTTCACATGAACAAAATACGCAGCAATTAAAATGGAAACAAATGCATAATGGCTATTTGCACATAGAAGTCAGGTATGTGACTTCTGCCTTCAGTGAGCTTATAATTGAATTGGAAAGACAGGCATAACTACCTTATATAAATGAGTTGAATACAATGGCAAATATCATGTTAAAAAGGTAATATGCAAAATGATATGGTTAATTCTCTGCTGAAGATTATAAACCAGAGTTGTTTAAGCTACTACCTTCAAGGCTTCACTGCTATTTTTATTCACAGAGGTAGGATTTTTTTTTCCCTGTTAAACATTACTCATACTTGGGAAACACTGTCATCAGACAGAATCACTATGATTCAGAAGAGAGAACAACTTATAAAGGAAAGCTTCACAAAAAAGTAAACAGATGAACTGCCTTTGGAGAATGGGTAGGCTTCAGATACATACAGAAAAAGGATGAGTTCACTGTGTATAAGGAAGAGTAAGGGATATGTGGTGTGGTTACTGGTACTTGAATGAAATAATTCTGATGGAATGAGAAGATGTAAGAGAGTGGCTTTATTAAAGAGAGTTTAAATGCATGCCCAGGAGAATGAATTTATCATTTTGAAACTATCGAACATTCTATAGCAAGGATCTTGGTAATTGGATCCTGGCTTCGAGAGGCTTTGTCTAACAGTGATATCCAAGATGAACAGGGATATAGTTGTGGGTGACAGTGTCAGGACACTAATGGTAAAATCCAGGAGTAGTGGAGGCTAAGGGAGAAAATCCAGAAGATACTCAGTAGAAAAAATTTTCTGAACTTAGTAACCAAAAGAAAGTGGGCATAATAAATATTGAACACAATGCTTTATTATTAGCTATGTGAGAATGGGGCATCATTTACAGGAACATGAAAGTCAAGAGAGAAATCATCTAGTTTTGCTAATAACTGAATAAATTTGGTTTTGCAATTTGTATCTAACAAAATGGTACAACACACTAGTAAAACCATCCAGTAAGAACCCTGTAACATGTGGAATCTAGAGAAAGGTCACGCTACTGACGTAGCTTTGCGAGATATCCTTGCAGAATCACCAAGTTAAGGCATGGAAATAAGTGGAGAAAATCAAGAAGAGAAATCAAGGACTCAACTTTGGTGACAGTCATAGTTTTTAACAAAGTGATAAAAATAAATCGGGAAAAAAGATAGAGGAATGGGACCAGGCGCAGTGGCTCACGCCTGTAATCCCAGCACTTTGGGAGGCCGAGGCAGGCAGATCACAAGGTCAGGAGATCAAGACCATCCTGGCTAACACGGTGAAACCCCGTCTCTACTAAAAATACAAAAAATTAGCTGGGTGTGGTGGCACACGCCTGTAATCCCAGCAACTCAGGAGGCTGAGGCAGAAGAACCACTTGAACCTGGGAGGCAGAAGTTGCAGTGAGCTGAGATTGTGCCACTGTACTCCAGCCTGGGTGACAGAGTGAGACTCTGTCTCAAAAATAAAAAGTAAAAAAGAAGAAGAAGAAGAAGGAGAAGGAGAAGGAGGACATCTGGTCTGTTTTGGGAAGTGGGACCCTATGGATGAGAATACCTCAAGAAGAATTGCTGGTGAACTGTCAAAAGCTGTATGTCAAACATGAGGCATCAAAGAGAAAGGTGGCCAAAGAGAGTCTTCTGAGTGTTCCAGTCAAGAGATAACTGTTAATCTCCAAGCAAATGAATTCAGCAAAGTGTTGGGAGCAGATATTGAACTTCAGAATATTAAAAAAGAAGAGTAGATATAACAAAGTAGAGCTAGTATGTGCAAATTCTTGTTTGAGTTTAATGGTACTCTCTGAGGTATGTTATATATTAGAGCTATAGGTATATCTAACTTTATAGCTATATTTACAGTGATTCTCTTTTATTGAGTTGGGATGACCTAAAGGAAAGGTTAGACTGATTTTCAAGAAGAGAGGTAGAAAAATATTAATCAAACACATATGAAGAGAGAAAGCCAATGACTGGGAGTTAAATACTTTCAGTAAATATGCCATTTGGCACAATTAACAGTGTACTGACTTAGAAGCTTAGAAGTTGGATCATGAAGCCAGTGAAGTCAATATTGTAAATTTGATCCTCTTGTGCACTTTACACACAATAACATCCTATTTTATAACCAGAGATCCCATTCAGCCATCTTAAAATGTTGATATCATTCTTCATCTTCACGGTAACAGTGAAGTAACAAATGCCATATTTTGAAAAACTGTATGTGCTAATCATTATTATAGTTACTTTACATAAATTATTAATTTTAAGCATAATTATAGTCTCCAAGGTGGATATTACACTTCTAATTTAATATGATGAGAAAATAAAGATAGAGGAAAAAACACACTTTCCAACACTGCATTGTCAGTAATTAGTTGACCCAAGCTTTGAACTCAGGTCTGTCTGTTTCTCCTGTTCACTTCCTGCTATAATTCACTGCAACTATTTCCTAAAATACAAAAAAATAGTTAACACTAGGAATCTCCCACTGCTGTGGCAAACAACTACACACACAAAAGCTCTTACAGCATGTCCTCCTTATACTTCATTTTCTTATACAAAGAATAAAACATGTTATGCCCATTTTCTTCTTAGTATATACTGATAACTATGCAGTTCAACAACTGGCCAATACGTAATTTGCCTTTCATTCCTCTAAAAATGTATCACTTAGCTAGGCAAATTACAATGGAAGACATGATAAAGTACTAAGAAAAAAAACAAAAACAAAAACAAAAAAAAATGCTTCTTGAATTTATTTTCCAGCTCCAACAAAAATGATTTAGCAAACTCTAAGTAGAGCACAGGGACTGAAAATACCCATGTGTGTCTGCACGTGTGTTACTCATACAATATATTCAACGTGCATGGCTAACCTGGACAAAGAGGGCTGCATGGCCTTTAAAAAATTCTAGGAAGTACATAGCTATAGGGATAAAATCGTCTCAAGAGAAATAAATACAACATTCCTGAAGTCACAAGTAGATGGTGACTGTGATAGAATTAATAACTCATGCAGAATTTTTAAAATAGAACGTTATACAAATTTAGCATTTCATTATTAAACTAGCAAATATTAATGGATCACATACTATGCTGATAATTACAAATATGGTGTTAAACAAAAATAGCATATTTTTTTTCTCATCGAGCTTAAGGCCTAATGGCATAGGAAAGACAAGTGAACATAAAATTATAAATGTGACTAGAGCTAAACGATATGGATATAAACATGGTAAACATCACTAAAATAGTCACTAGCCATAGGAGGTATCACTTCTGGGATCACTTCATTAAATAAATGATATTTGAACTGAGAACTACGTGATATCTAGGAATTCATCCATCAAAGCCAAGAGAAAGCTGATCGATACAGATTTGGAAATTCCAGATGTGGGTGTGTGTGGCAGAGGCTGGTGGGTGGCAGTAGGGGCAGGGTCAGTGTAAGCACCTGTAAGGACTCAGAGAAGGAAGAGGACCTTGGTGTGACAGGAGACTGGAGAGACAGACAGGGACAACACATGTAGACCTTAAGGTCCAAGCTAAGAATTCTGGTTTCTTCCCTGTGAGCAATGTGAAATTAACAGAGTTGTAAGGAAGAAAGTGGCCTTACTAACCTTTAATATTTGTACGATATTAGGCACTGCTGATGTTTTCCAAATAAACATGGTAGGTAAGTTTTAATATAACTTACCTACAGTGAACAAAAGTAGAAATTAAAGTGGAATAAAAAGGGGATTTGAAATAAAAATCTGGGAAAATATATATTCACATAACTACAGTCAGAATAAAAAGAGTCACTGATTTTTAATGGTATTTCTGTTTTCTATGCTTAGTGGAAGTATGAAGTGTTACAATTAAATAAAGGCATCAGTGCTAAGTGTGCATCTGTATTCTGTGAACTGTTTCCAGGCATACTAAATAAATATGAAAGAATATTCTTTAAAACTCTAATATCTTTAAATTTCTTTAGTCTTTCAATTTTTTTTTGAATTTCTGCACTATAAAAAAAAAACTTCTGCCATCACAATCAGGCGGAAAAAGCTTATTATAATTACATTTCCTAGTTGAAAGTCTGAGAGCCTGTTTCAGCTAAGTATTTGTTTGTTTATGTTTTTCTAAATGAGTGCTGGCAGATTTTTGATGTTTGAGACCTATCACCTTTTTCACCACTTTGAAGACTGCGAGTTTGATCTGCAATTTACCATAGGCCCTACTCATTTCCGGGCTTTAAGATGTTCAGGCTCACTTATCTTTTATTCTGTTTAGGCCTAGCAAACAATTTACATTCATACTTTAGAAGACTGTGACTAATTTTCTTTTCTGAAGGACTGTTTTATCTAGAATGAACTGTTTTCTTGATTACTCAAACATAAATGGCCTGTTCTTTGTATTAAAATTAATTTATGTATTAGGCTCAGAATTCTTGTTCTTTTCAAAAAGAAATTTAAACTAGGAAAATGTTGGTATATGTAATATAAGCATATCAATGATGAAAACAGCGTATTTAGAGTTTGCACAGTGGCTCATGTTTATAATCTCAGCACTTTGGGATGCCAAGGTAGGAGGACTGCTTGAGCCCAGGAGTTGAGACAAATCTATGGAACATAGTGAGACCCATCTTTACAAAAAACAAAATTAAAAAAAAAATTATCTGGGCCTGGTGGTGCATGCCTCTAGTCCCAGGTACTTGGGAGACTGAGTTAGGAGGATTGCTTGAGCATGGGATGTTAAGGCTACAGTGAGCCATGCACCACTGCACTCCAACCTGAGCAACAGAGTGACATGCTGTCTCAAAAAGTACAGTATAATTTTAAAAAGAAAAGAGTATATTTGACATAAGTATATCAATCATGAAAATAGATACCAATATTAAGGGTACAAGACACATGCCCAGGTAACAGACTAATGTAAACACAGAAAATGTTTGCTTCTTTCCAGTAAGCTTAAGATCCTGAGTATAAAGCATTTTCTGTACATGAACCACATTTGGGATCATTATATTTCAGTAAAGACAATATCATATTTTGTTGTAAATTACCTTAAATGCATACTATGTAGATCATTCATAATTTCAATCTCACATTCACTGAGTATTAGTATTTATAGATGAGAAAACAAGAAAGGATGAACTCTGCTGTTAAATCTATTTGGAACATTATCTCACATCTTCTGGCTCCTCTTGGTTGTATGCTACACTGTCATGGACCCTCTGTTTCCAAAAATGTACTCCCTGATAATGTAGCAAAAACATTAAGAAAAAAATAAAGATGGAAAGCTGAAAATCTGAACATTACTATTCTCAATGGTTGCTTTAGGCTGTTACAAATCATTATTTACCAGTAGACATCATTCTTTGCATTGGAGAATAAGGTCTGTAGAAACCTGATAACATTAGCCAATGCAAATTAGATTATTCCCTTGCTCTTCTAACTTATTAAATGTACAACAGATGACTTCATATTTTCATTATTGGGAAATGGGCTTCTTAGGATTTTTGGCTCATATCACATGTATTGTATGTCATCACAAAAATAATTTAAAACCCATTGCAAGTCTTCAATAGAATTAGAACTATAATCTCTTAAGTTAAATTCAATGTAATTTGTGTCCCCAAAGATTGCAGGGATTAATATTTATGAAAAAATAAAGAAAAATTACCTGCTCCTCTGGTGTGATTAAAATCCCCTTTAATGATCTTGCATGATTTTCCATTGCCATTGCATACACCACAATGATCTTCCCTCGCAAGAGACCCTAATAAACCATCACAGCCAACTTTCTGTAACAAGAGAATGACAGCACATCATAAATAGAGGTATTCTTTTTTTGTTTTACTACTAATTTGGGACAAACATAGTCTCTATAAACCAGATATATTTCATTGTAAAACTTATAAAATGTCATATTATAAAATGTCATATTCTCTGGTGCAAGCTAATGCAACAAGCCAATGTCAAATAACATAATCTGTAAAATTACCAAGATAGTGATGAGAGCTAACCTACCTACATACCTTCCTCTCTCTTTCTCTGTTTCTTCCTTTCTATCTATCTTTCTATCTTTCTTTTTCTTTCAGATGGGGTCTGGTTCTGTCACCGAGGCTGGAGGGCAGAGGCTCCATCTTGGCTCACTGCAACCTCTGCCTCCTAGGCTGAAGCCAGCCTCCCACCTCAGCCTCCCGAGTAGTTGGGACTACAGGCAGGTGTCACCAAGCTGGATTAATTTTTGTGTTTTTTTTTTTTTTTTTTTTTTTTTTGTAGAGACAAGGTTTCAACATGTTGCTCATGCTGGTCTTGAACTCCTGAGCTCAAGTAATCTGCCTGCCTTGGCCTCCCAAAGTATTAGGATGATAGGTGTGAGCCACTCTGACCAGCATAGAGTATCTTTTATAGTAAGTATTAAATTACACCATAATTTGGAAAAAATATTATTGAGAAAAATGTAATGTATGTAAGTCCCAAAGGAAATCACATTTCTATTAAATGCAACATGATTAGTTTAATTCCTTCTACTCAACAAAGAACAGATATACTTCACTATATGGATGGCTTAACTTTTAAAGTGATTGTAAAGTAAGTGTTAAATGGTAAATATTAACTTTCTGGAAAACTGAGCATAGCTGTTTATTTTTTACTACAGTTCATAAATCAACTGTAGTTTATTTTATCCCTATCTTCTTTGGCAGCTAGCACATGAATGTGAGTAAGAACTCCTCACAACCCATGGTTGCTTTAAGAAAACATGAACAGTTGGGAAATTAATTTTTATAAGCTCCCAGAAGAATTTTGTTAATATGAATCTTCTAAGGCCCAATCAATTGCCTCTTTTCTTGTAAATAATGTTTGCTTCCCATTGATGAGGCAAAGTTGTACATACTCAAAGGGCAGAATTTAGTATGTCAGTACTGTCAGAAATAAATGGTAGTATTACACAATTCCTCCTAATCAAGAAGGATTTGGAACAGAGACTGATGATACATCCATTTATAATAGGTTCCAATTATTTTAGAGGAAATTTTAAAATATTAAATGCAACGGAAAGAAAAACAGAATCTTTGTGACTGGGGCTGCTGGTGTTGGGGTGGGGGAAGCTAGCAGATTATTAAATGCAGCTGCAGGATGGATATGCTGGGAGCAAAAGTCACATTAAAACTGCACAATACAGCATTCCTTCCTTTTGTCAAGGGGGTCCTATCAGTGTCAAGAGGTACAAAGTGTTAGCACAGAACTCTGATCAGCAAGTCAAAGCTTATTCAGGGAGAAATAAAGAGAATGTCTAGATGAAAGAAGTAGCCATCACAGGAAATGCTCAGAACACAACCAAGTATGTGAAGAGAACATTAAGCAGGAGCCTGACCTGGGAGTCCTGTGTTGAGAAGAAAAGTCTCTCCATGTTCAAATGGGGAAAAAGTTGAGGAGAGCTAGAGTGTTTTTGAAATGATAAAAGTATCTTTATTGCTCTATCCGTGGTACCCAGATTGCCTCTTGGCAAATGGTAAGAAAACAGTAAATAATAGTTCAACTACAAAATAAGTTGGTACTTAGCAGTTTCTTAGTTTTTCCCAATCCTTTAACTAGGATATTACAAGGTCTGTAAATCCAAAGTAAAAGTAAGGAATAGACATATATACTACAGGTCAATAATCATATATTTTAAAAATAAAAGATAAATATTTTGTATCTTATAATTGGTAGTTTTAAGTATCCACACATATCAAAATATGCTCATATAAATCCAAAAGTTGAAGATGAAGTACTTTGAAGAGGCAGTGCCACGTCACTGGTAGCAAGTACCTGAGGTACCACTGGTGTGCGGGAGATACGCAAATAACATGATCATACAGGCTCCAGCCTTCCTTATCATTTTCAGTAAGAGAAATGTCACAGAACCAAAATGGGTCACCAGAGAAAGTTGTCTGCTTTTGATTGCCTTTCATTCACTAAGTCTGTAATGCTGTATTCAGCTTTGGTGCTACATATTCAGTGATAAAACACTCTAGTCAAACCCCCAGTTGCTAAGGGTTGTCAGAAAAACTAGAGGCATGTTTTCAATTGTATTGAAAGACTAAATGAAGCATTTTAATTAAAAAGCCAGAATCTTGAAGTGTTTTAATGCCATTATAAGTCACAATCCATTTCAAACAATTCTAATTTAATTATAATCATCAGGTCCACATAGTATTTGTGCAAAATCTTTGTTGTTTTTGCTTTAATTTTAATTTTTACCCAGGGACTTTGTAAAGGATTTGGCTTATACAATACTGTTAAGTAAAAAGCATAGCAATTTAGGCTATTATATTTGACATACACAATTTAAAAAATAAATTCATTTAAGACATACAATAATCTAACAGATTTACATATAATGATGAGATGAAGGCTTCACTAGTAGAGCATATCTGAAAACAAAATATGTATACGTAAAACATCTTTAAATTATATAAATCAAATAAAATATAGATTTTTTTAATGAAAAACTACATTTTGGTAATTGCCATATTCTGTTAAAGAATAAAAGAAATTAATATATAGTCAAAAGACTGCTTCTTATGCCAATGGTTTTACATGATTCTATGCTTTAAACCTTATAGCCTACTGGCAAAATACAGAATCTCAGAGCTGGGAAAGCATTTAAGTTTTGTGTTGTTCCCAGCTTCTTACCCAGAAGTGCATACGCTTCTATTGGACCATGGATTGATCCATTCATTGCTTGAAATTGTTTTCAATTTTTGGCATTTGTGTGCATGTATATGTATATGTGTATGTGTGCATTCAGTTGTACATTTTTCTGAGGAAAAAAAGTTCATTAAATTCTCAAAGGAGTGTGTATAGCACAAAGTCAATGACCAATGGTCTACCAACTATTTTACAGATTAATTAATGCATGCAAATATATTTTAAGTGATTTGCCCAGTAACAGTTTCCTAAAGGCTGTCATGGACTCAGTGCCACTCCACTCAGCAACCTCTTTCATTGCTAAAGGATTTATTTTTCTCCTGCTTCTGGAAGGTTTATCAGAAACTATCTAGACTAAGGAAACCTGCTTTCCCCAAGGTTGTAGCCACTTCCTGGGTAGTTTGTATCCAAACAATAGTAGATGCTGAGAGTAAATGGCCTGATTTTCTCACCCAAAATGGTAACAACCCTCATGTAACAAGCCCCATGCCAGTTTAAGTGCTTCCCACGGGGTCAGCCAAGGTCTTGTGACTGCACCAGAGCCTGATTTCACCATGTGCCCAAACCTGCCTTTTCCTTATCTCCACATAGATGATGATCATGAAAACACTTGGTATTAAATTTTGCACATATTGATCTTCCAGGGAATGTCAACTTGAGACAGTGGGAGAACCATGACTAGCAACTGCTCACTTCTACACTTTGATCTCTCCACTATGCTCTTCATAATCACTTTAACAGGAATTCTATCTTTTTCTAAACATAGATGAAAAACACACACATGCATGTGAATGGAAATTTTTTAAAAGAAAGAGAAAAGCAAATAAAATGTTTATTCTAAGAAAGTTGAATATGCATTTAAAAATCATCTGATTCAAGTATATTGAGGATACTTGAATATGAGTTACAAGGTCAATTTTATTGATTTTTGCCTCATGCCTCAGTCTTAGACACAAGGCATGGAGAACTAGAGTGCTTGAATTTTTGGTCTGAAATATTTTGATATAAAATGTCCAAAGTGCTCCAAGTTTAAACCTGTAATATGTATATTACACAACCAAAATCTCAGATTCTTTTTTTTTTTTTGAGACGGAGTCTTGCTCTGTGCCCCAGGCTGGAGTGCAGTGGCGCGATCTCGGCTCACTGCAAGCTCCGCCCCCCCCCCCCCCCCCCCCCCGGGTTCACGCCATTCTCCTGCCTCAGCCTCCTGAGTAGCTGGGACTACAGGCGCCCGCCACCTCGCCCGGCTGATTTTCTTGTATTTTTAGTAGAGACGGGGTTTCACCGTGTTAGCCAGGATGGTCTCGATCTCCTGACCTCGTGATCCGCCCGTCTCGGCCTCCCAAAGTGCTGGGATTACAGGCTTGAGCCACCGCGCCCGGCCAAAATCTCAGATTCTTTCAGTTAGTAATAGATTTTATGGAGTATCAAATCAAACCCATCATTACACACATGAAAAAATGAGATTTCAAAGTAAATCAGACTTGCTGAAGGTCACAGTCAAGGCAGGACTATAGCAGTCTCTTTTGAATCTTAGTCCAAAGCTTTCAACCATACTGTGAAGTTGCTCAATGGTCCCACAATTTTCCTTCAACGTACAAATTCTTCTTTTTGGAATGTCTTACCTGGCACCTGCCATTTGCACAGATATCTAATCCCTGATACCCACAAGAAGTTCCATCCATCACTTTTTCTGATAGAAGAATAGGCTGTTCTTTTCCAATGGGAGAGCAAAACAAGGCGCAAGGCTTTTCTACATACAGAATGGATAAAAAGAAATGAGAAAAAGTTACTGCATACATATTTTTATCTTAAGCTTCATTTTTCAGAATGGTTATTGAGTAAAAAATATAATTCAATGCTAATTAAGTAATGTAATGTTAGAGTAGACAACATTAGAAGATTTCTATGTGTAAAACATTAGGTGCCTGGAGACGTTCAATGAATATTAATCCTCTAAGAAATCTGGCTTCAAATTACCTTAAAACGTATCATTTGTTATTTTATGGCTCAACATATCTAGCACACACAATCCAGACCTCCTCCCTGAATAATAATTGGCACACCCCAATTTTATGATCATATTTTTTTGAAATGATATCCTCTTCAACTTTAGTAGGCACCAGGATTCTACCTATCTTTAAGTCGTGGTTAAGATTTACTTCATGCTTGAATTATTTCTTGATGTCTTACTTCTAAATTTCAATGCGCTAATTTTTATTTCTACAAAGTTGACATTTTCTACTTGAAAAAATGTCTAAAGGGAGAAACAAGAGCCTCTAAGATGAGAATTCTCATGAAATTTTCTATTACTGGGATTGTAGTAACAATTGCATTTGTAAAAAACATTTCTGTTACTAGGATTGTTACTACAATGCAACAGAAATACTGTTCTGAAATGCAATACCATCCCATGAGAGCATCCATAGTTATGTGCAACTGCTGATGGGCTTGGGAGAACTCTGTCCCCTTCACCACTTATGCAGAAACCATGTCGTTGTATACAATATCTAGGTTGAGAACCATAAACCCAGGTAAATAATTCCCAAACAGCTGCCAGTCTTCACTGTGCCTCATTCAGCAATGAGATAGGATGTTTGGGGTTAAAACACTTGCCTTTTAGGCTCAGAATGTGGCACGATATTTTTAAAGTGTCGTGTCCATTTCTAAGACTCCTACAGAAGAGCTGTAGTATTTGGTAACACCAGTAATACTATTATCCAAATCTGAAACCTCAGAGCAATTTCCATGCTACATTACTACTCTATTGGCTTGACACCAGTCAGGTCCTTTACTGTTTATTAAGCTTATATAAATAGAATGGAAAAAAGTTTACGGTCTCTGACACTGATCTTCCCTTATGTCTTCAGTAAAGTTCCACGTATGCTGATGGGATTCTATAAATACCAAATAACAGCCAGAGGCAAGGAACAGGGTATCACTTTGCAAAGAGAAGACAGACAGTTAAATGAGCCTTCAGAAGTGAACATTTCAAACAGTTTTCACATGTGGCTTCTGAATACTGCTCTCAACAATTTTGGGGAGTTGGAACATGGCCTTTAATGTGCATGGTTTTGAAATTTTCCTTTAAGATGCCATTATAAGCTGCAATAAAGCATTTCAGTGTGCTCTCACACCTCAAAGTAGGTTATGTTTATTCAATGACTGCTTACTATGTCATATCTTTGAACTTAAAAACAGCTGCTATAATTGCAAAACTTTAAAAGTGGTATATATAATGCTCTTTCTGTAGTTTTCATTGAAGAGAAGAGCAAACCAGATATATGAATAAATAATATTGAAACGAGTTAGTCTCCTAGAAAATTCCATTCATATTTCAAGCAAAAATTCAGATAAAAGTCTTTGTATTTCTCCTTTTATAACATACTACAAATACACTCTGCTGACTTCAGCTGTACAGATGACATAAACATTTGATACCACTCTTCATTTTTGGAGTATGCCCTCAAGGCTGTGACATTGTAGTGATCCATGTAACATGCCATACTTGGCAGGCAGGCTCTGTCTTGATTTAAGAGACCAACTGTTTCCAAGATATGCATTAGACATGGATTTCAGCCAAATTTTGGCACACACAAAGTATGTGAAATACCTGAATGTTGAAGCCACGCATGTCTTTTCTCTAAAAATAAATGTTCACTGCTGCATTGCTACCCCACATTTAATTCTCCTAGGCAGGGATCCGTGTATTATATAACAGATATAGCCACTTGTATTTTAAGGTGTCACATGTTATTAAGATGATGTTTTTTAAAGAATTGTATATTTCCATTTCTTCCATAGTGCTGTAATACATGTAGGCTAGTGACTGTTGTATATTTTATCTGAAATACAGACTGATGAGTTTGATTGATACGTGTTGCAAAATCATCACAAATGGTATCCTGCTGATTATACAAATAGCTATTGTGGATTATTTGATGATATAAATCACTTTATAAGAGTCAGAAGTCCCTTTAATTGTGATTTCTAACAGCTTTAGTGTTTTAAATTGATGCATATCCAACTCTGATTTTCTTTTAATTTGGAGAACACCTATTTTCTATATCTTATTTCACACATAATTAAATGGGTTTCAAATAAACTTGACATTATTAACTGTCACAGCCAGTTGGAAGTAGAAACAGGATTAAGACTCAAATAATCAGAAAATTTTCATGATGTGAACAGTCATATTGATTATATTTTTACAATAAAAAGTTACTGGCTATGTATTCAAATTTATTTAACAAATATTCATTGGACACTTAATATATAATAGATGATACACTAGGGACAGACATTAGAGGGAATGCAGACACAATAAAATGTGCTATTACAGGTTGTGTGTGTGGTACTTGGAAGGCACACATAATTTGGAGGATCAGAGGGATTCTTTCTTCCTAGAGGAACTGACATACACTGAGTCCCAAAAATCAGCAGACATGTTCAAGGTAAATAAATAAACACCGATGTCAAAGCTTGAGAAGGAAAGCTTATTATGCCAAAACCCAGCTGGTGTAAAGGCCCAAAAATAAAAGAGCAGATGTATCTAAGGGGTGGAATGGAAGTCAGCCTGGCCATATAGGAGTCTACAAAAGAGAATGATGGAGATGAGGCAGGAGAAATTAAAGGGGGCAGGCCATAGAAATATCCTTATAAACCAGGTGATCAAGTTTGTGCAACTGAAAAGCAAGTGTTACCTTCAACAAGATGGGACATACTAGAGGATCAAATGGACATGAATAGGAAGGGTTATGATCATGAGTTTGGTCTTAAACCTGCAAATATCCAATTAGATATATCAACAAGGGGAGTTGTACATACAAGTTTGGAGCTCAAATGGAAAATCTAGTTGAAGATGTAAACTCATGTATTATTTGCATATTTGAAGTAATGGGAACAGATAAGATCACCTAAAAAGAAAATGCAGAGTGAAAACAGAATAGTGTTTGAAGTAGGCAGAAGGAGAACACGCAAGAGATGTAGCAGGAAAGCCAGGTCAGTGTTACAACACAGAAACCAAGCAAGGCACATGCGTGTTCCAAGAACCACGGGGGTGGGCAGCCACCTTAATGTATTTAAGAGTCAACTAAGAACAGGATGGGAAACTATTCATTAGGTTTTGTTTCCATGAGACTCCTGGATGACATTAGAAAGACTTGTGTTGGTGGAATCCAGATTGAAGGGAAGAACACAGGGCTGGGATACAAGGCAGGTCTTTTGAGAAGGGTGTCTGTGAGGAGAGAAATGTGTAGGTGCACCAGCGCAAGATGGCTATGATCTTGAGGGGAAGTTTTTATGTTTTAGTGGGAGAGTCTTAAATATGTTAAAAAATTAAATGTGAATGATCCAAAACAGAGAAGATTAACTATATGAGAGAAAGTAGGGGTAATCAATAAGATAGCTGAAAAGGGAAGATGGGGATGGTATCAAGGCCACAACTGGAGGGACTGGCCTTGGAAAGAAGGAATTAAAATTCTGCCATATAGCAGAAAGCAGATGAAGTATCCTAAGTTAGGCTAATGTGTTTTGATAGCAGGAAATAAGGAGGTAATCAATCTGATGGCTGCTATATTTCCTCCCACCACCACTAGTAGTGGAATAATCTGCCCCATTGTTTGGCTGTTTCCATTACTGCTTGTATGTAGGTGCTATTCTGAGAAAAGGGTTTCATCAGATGGGGACACTGAAATGGACAGCCAATGGAGTTTAGGTTATTGAGAAGAATGTAATTGGAATGATGGAAAGCAAAGTTCAAATTGACTAAGGGGAGAAAAGAGAGACTAGTGGCATCATAAACAATGAAATCAGATAATCTGTCACTACTGTTGGTAACTGCAACTCAGCCCACACCCACAGCCCACTCACCACGGGCAAGTATTATCTTTTTTTTTTTTTTTGATACAGGTGCCACTTTACCCAGGCTAGAGTAAAGTGGCACCATTTTGGCTCACTGTTACCTCTGCCTCGAGGTTTACCTCAGCCTCCTGAGTAGCTGGGACTATAGATACATGCCACAACACTCAGCCAATTTTCTTTTTCTGTATTTTTGGTAGAGACAGGGTTTTGGCATATTGCCCAGGCCAGTTACAAACTCTTGACCTCAAGCAATCTGCTTGCCTTGGCCTCCCAAAATGGTGAGATTATAGATGTGAATCAACTAGCTTGGCATATCATTCTTAACTGATAAGGCAGCATACAGTTTTCTTAAAATTCTTATTTTGAAATAATCAAATATTTAGAGTAACTTGCAGAAATAGTACAGAGAGTTCCCACATATCTTTCACTCAGTTTCCCCTCCATGGTTATACCTTAGTAACTATGGAACCACAGCAAACCCAGGAAACTGGCATTGGTACCTGTGTGTGTATAGTTCTACGCCATTTTATCACATTTGTAGATTTGTGCAACCACTGCCGCAATCAAGGTCTGAAACTATTCATCAGCACAAAGATCTTCCTCATGCTACCTCTTTATAGTAATAACCATCCTTCTCCCCACCACCATCCCTAATCCCCGGCAACCACTAATTTGTACGAATTTGTTTTCCATCTCTGTAATTTTATCATTTCAAGAATATTATCACATGAAATCATATAGCATGGGACCTTTTGAGGTTGGCATTTTTCACTCAGCATAATGCTCTGAGATCTATCAGGATGTTGCATGTATTAATAGTTTGCTCCTCTTTAGTGCTGAGGAGTATTCCATCACTCAGAAGTATGATTTCTATATTGTTAGTGTACATTTAGTTATTCACAAAACTGTCAAACTATATTTTCCAAAGTGGCTGCATGATTTTACAATCCCACCAAGCAATGCCTGAGAAATCCAGTTTCTCCTCATCCTCACCAGCAGTTAGTGCTGTCACTGCTTTTTATTTTCATTGTTCTAATAGGTATGGGGTAACAGCGCCTCATATTTTTAAAATACATTTTTGTCAGTGCTTGTGGTTATTATATGTCAGTACAGGTAGAAAAAGTTAAAGTTCAGAAATATTTTGAAGATAATATGTAAAATAATCTGACTATTGTAAAAACACTTGGCAAACCTAGAAATCTAGTTAACAAAGATGGTGGTGATCTGGTTGGTCATACCTTCATCCAGGACAGCTTGCCACTGAAGTACATGCTTTGGGGAGGAAGTTCTAACACTATACGCCTGACATTGCCAGTCTCTGAATCCAGGCAAACCTGCAGGACAAGGTGGATTCTCACATATTCTGTATTGTTTTCTGGGACCATTACAATCCCTTGCTTCAGAACCTAGCCTAGAAAAGAAAGTACAAATAATCAGTTTTACATTTTTTATGTTAACTATCCAGTTTTTAAATTAAAAGCCACTATATTAATAATATATAACCCTTTATATTTTATTTACTTTTGAAAACTTGGACACATTAAATGTTAGTAGTAGCAAGATATATTTATTTCTTTGACTATATACATTTTCTAATCCTTGATCAATATACCTTCCACAATACATGAGGAATAAAAGCCCACTTGCCATGAAAATGATAAATTGGAGTAAAGGGCAGAGACTGAGGGGAATATAGCCTTCAAATGCCCATTAAGAAATCTGGTTCTTAGAATTATTAAGGAGATGTTTTTAAATAAATTCATATAAATTATTTAAAACTGCATGTGACCTCTACACCAATAGTTTAAAGCTCACAAGCTGGAATGACTTTCTCACACTTTCCTAGAATTCCTCTAGGAATAATGGGGTTTAACAAGCTGATCCCATAATAATTCCTGTCTGTACCTGTGCTTAGCATGTTTCTGTTTTTCATTAGTCTTAGCTCTTGCTGTCATTAATTTTGTTCTCATTCTCTTTCTTATCATCCTTCTGCTCTTCTCCCAGTTCCTGTAAATGTTCACATAATTTTTCTAATACACATCTCCCTGTTTATTGAAATATTTTATAGATTTACTCAAGAAATAACCTTTTGTAGCTTTCATTATTTATTCTTAGAAGGGTTGGTCTTTATTTTCTTCTTAAAGGCAGTTTTTATTTAAAATAAATAATTTGAAGGACTTTTCTGTTTTCCAACGTGAGTAGAGTTTGAGGGGCTTCTTTTGCTTTCCAACATGCTTTGTCAGTAAAACCTTTTCATTACAAACTTGAAGAAATGCCCTCCCCCAACCAGGAACTTTGAGTTTACCCAGGACATTTGCGCTCTCGACTGCTGATCCCAGCACTGCAGGTTCGGCTACAAGGACTCCACAGGCTCCACTCTCCGGCCAGATGTTCAGGTGCTGAGGTCCTGCTGGTACATTCTCCAGCCTTACACCACTATTCCAAAAGTTATGTCTTAGGTGAACAAATCAGGGCACAACTGAAAATCATTCTCTGGCCTATAATGTCACTGGAATTGCAATTAAATCAGGTCTACTAGAGCCACAAACACGGGGAATTAGGAAAGACCAAAAGTAAGTTGGCACTTGTTTTTTTGTCATAGTAATATAATTGCCCAATTCTCACAGATACAGTCTTGTCAGGAAAGCAGTACACAAATATTTGTTATTATAGTACTAAGAATTCAGTTCTTGTGATGGAGATAGGGTAGTGGGTAGGGAATCCGAGGTTGCACAACCAGGAAAGAAAATTCAACACATTTAAGAAACAGATAATAATTTAAAAGGGACAAAAAAATCAGAGTAATAAGAATGGAAACAAGAAATAAATGTCCTACGTCAAAGACATTTTTAGCAAATTTAGTAATTTTTATATGAAATGTCAGTGACTCGGTATTTTTTTAACTTTGCAATTTTTCAAAAATACTGTTTGATTTTAGCACTTTCCTTTATGCTTGTTTTTTTTTTTTAAATTTTTATTTTTCCCTGAAAGAATTCCCATCAAGTTCAACCATTAACATTATAGCAAGTTGGTTTGAAAGACGTGGGCAATTAGATGCTGAAATTCTGTATTTCATGCCAATTATTCTGTACTTTACTTGGTATCTATTAACTGGTAAAGATAAGTGGAATAAGAGAAAGGAGTGTAGTCATTCTCTTTTTAATTTTTATTTTATTTTTTCATTCACTGAAAACAAAAGCAGTGAGAGAGATTGCTGATGGTCACCCAGGAATGGTTGCTAGAATTCGGGGAACCGGTTATTAAAATTTCTCCTCATTCCTGAAAATCAAATAGATGATGGTCATAGCAAACATGGTAAAAGTAACAAAATCATATTGAGAATAATAAGTATGATTACAAGCATTTAGATTAGTGATTGTATAATGATGCGGTTGAGTAAGTTGATCTTCCTATCCCTAAAGGAACTTCTACACTTAATGGCAACACAATTTACAAAGGATTTTGAGGAAATTACAGAAATGCTCTGATTCTCAGCTTGCTCACTTCTAAAATGTGAATGATAATCATATTTACCTATCAGTTTATTTATGAGTTGAATGAAGCATTAAACACAATGTATAGCCCTTACTAAGGATTTAATAAGGGCTAACTATAATAATAATAGAGTTATAAGTATCATTATGTTAATACTTTCAGAATTCTTAGCAAAATTCTGTTCATTCTGATATTTATTCATCTGTTTCTATAATTTACTGTTAAAATATTTTTATTGCTATTTTCAGAAAAGAGAATTAAGAAGACTACACTATATAGTTTTGTGTAGGCTCCATTAATGCTTTACTTTTATAGGCAATACAATGATTAGTCCCCATAGATTTTATCTAATAATGTCAACATTTAAATTCAACCTCTTTTAGATTCAAAAAGATTTTAATCTAAACTTGAAAAACAAAATAAACATCAACAACTCAGAGAAGATCAATATGCTAAGGCTCTCATTAAATAAATTTGGGTTTTGTACAAAGATGCAGTTTAAAAATTGGAAAAGGAGAAACAAACCATGTGAAAACTTCTATATTACTTACTTGTTTTAAGGACTTAAAAATGTTATGCCATTCATGGAAAAAAAAAAAAATCCAATGTGAAAGTCGTCAAACTTCAATTGGTCACATTGTTTTAGCCTACTTTAAGGGTGTTTATGTTTCCCAGAGTACATATCATACCTGGTTGGCCATTTAGCAGCAAGCTGGCATTGAAAGACTGGGCTAGAGTTCACAGCAGACTAAAATATTCTGGAAAGGACTGGGACCTAGATTTGTACATCATTTAAACTGTAACATATCTGGCAGATGAAGAGAAATGGACACAGATATGCAAAGCAATTTGCATACACAGATCAGTGAAATTTGAAGAAAGTATAGCATAATATTTAAAGTTTGTCACCTTGCAGATAAGCAGATGTCTGGATGAAACTAGAGGGTATCTGCTTTTGTGTCTTCTATATGGTTCTGTGCTTCAACAATGAGGAAAGTGTTAAATGTTTTGTTTATTATACAGTATGTTATATAAGATATGTAAAATAATCCTAATGATGCTTTCCATAAATATCATTAGGGTTATTACGGAGAGCAGCATGATTAGTTTCATACAACATTTGCATTTTTTAGCCTCAAAAAATAAGTTATGTATTGTTGAAAACACTAAAAAATTGTCTTATCTATTAATTCAGTCTGATTTATAAAAGTACTAAGGAATTATGTAATATAGACCACCTGAGGACAGTGCATGACCTAACAGACTAATTATAGTTCTATACTCCCAAATTTTTATGTGGACATGTCTAGGAAGTTCATGAAAACACACGTTTGAAAGGGGTCTGTGAAGATGTCAAAGGAGTCTGATCAGCCTCTGATCAAATCTTGTACATATATTGTGGAAAAGAGAAGAGGAGGAAGGAAGGCAAAAAGCTGTGTACATATGCACATTGTGATATGTTAGGATATTACAGTCTTCATTGTTTCCAATAATAAATTATGATGGCAATTTCAAAAATCTCAATTTGGGAAAATAAATAACTAAAATACATTACATAGAATCCTTCCAAACAGTCTAAAGTTCTAGTAAATTGGTATTTAATGTCTCTTTCCCCTCTTTTCATTCCTAGCAAGTACTGAAAGTAAAATATATACATTTATTATTTTTTAATAAATCATTTTGCCCACTAATCTCTGTGAAATGTAAATGCCCACACATTGATATTTGTATTGTAAGTTGCAAAATATGAAAATTATATAAAAAATATAAAAAGAGAAGAAAACAAGTTGTTTTCAATTTGCAATATGCTGTCCATAAAAAGTATATAAACCTCTTTGTTAAAAATCATTCAGAAGTATAAAATTCTGTAAGCACCTTCTCAGATGTAATTATATACTCTTAGATTAACTAGATTTATACAATTTGATTAATATCACTAGAGTGTTATCAATTGCAAAATCCCAAGCTTTGTCTCTTGGATAGCAATGTACTGAACTAGCAACGTTTAGTGCGAGGTTGCAAGCATTCAAATATTTTAGCACTCCTGCACACAATGGCAGAGTGCTGGAAGCTATTTTCACGATGGCTTCTACAACAGCTGGAAGAGATGAGTATTTGAAGAAGCCCACAAGGCCTGGAAAACTGAGAGGTTCATTAGTTATTTCAAAATACAAAGCATTACAGAACCTCTAAGAGAGTATCATTAACACAATTATAGGAAAACAAAACATTTTACTTTTGTTTAGTAATTACAGTTTTAACTGCCAAAATAAGTTTATTTTGAAGATTTCAAGAAGGCAAATTATGTTTATACATACAAGGGAAAAAATCATAGCAGAAAAATATTGAAGGTGCCAGATCATAAAAATAAAGAGATTTTTATATTGCTAAAAAACTAAAGATGAACAAGTTATGTGACGTTTGAGGACTCATGTTTGGTTATCTCTTAATATTACTGCTTTTGTGTTTCAGGGATGATAAAAATGATTGTTGGTGCAAAGTTTTATGATTCAAGCAATAAATTACTCAGCACAATATCAGGAGGCTTGCTTGATATACACAGGTTCTTGTACTTTTGTGTATATATTTAAAAAATAAAACAGACCCAAATTCTGATGCTTTGTTTAAGCTTATAGGAAATATTTGGAACAGTCTGTAAACAATTAACTGATATTTCACAGAAATTCCCTCTAAGGAATCAGTTTCTTACTGATAATATATGGTGATAAAATATTTCTAGTTTTTTTTTTTTTCAAAAATAGTTGGGTCGTAAACAATTTGTACATTTTTCTTTTCTAATTAAATAAATCATAAAAGTAATAAATGACTGCATGCTTATGTCAAACAATCCAGAAATGTCTGCAGAAAAGTTATATTCACCCATCTCATCGATATACTCCCAGCCATCAATTCTACTTCCCTCCTAAGAGGTAACTTCTAGTTACACTTTGGAGTTTTGTGTTTATATTTTCTTTCTCTTTTTTTTTCTGTCTTTGAAACAAGGTCTGGCTCTGTCGCCCAGGCAGGAGTGCAGTGGTACGGTCTCGGCTCACTGCAACCTCTGCCTTCCGGGCTCAAGCAATCCTTCCACCTCAGCCTTCTGAGTAGCTGGAATTACAGGCCTGCGCCACCATGCCTAGCTAATTTTATGAGTTTGAAAATATATACTTCTGTGTGTGTGTGCGTGTGTGTGTGTATACAAACTGTGTTTTCCTTAAATGTCAAATCATATTATAAAGTATCAATATTTCTGACTATCAACTAACAGCCATGTCTTATAGATCTCTTCAGGTTAGAACATAGGCATCTGCCTCATTTTTTAACAACTACATGGTGACCGTTCATCTCCTAATGAATATTTTTATTGTTTCTCATTTCTCTCCATTACAAACTGCATCCTTACCTAAGCATCTTTGTGTGCATGTGTGTGTGTGTATATATGTGCGTCTGTGTGTGTACTTTCTTCAGATGATTTTCTAGAAGTTGAATACCTTCATTTCTGTCCATTTTTCAAATCAATATGTTTTTAAAATAAGATTCCACATAATTTCATGTTTTCTTCAAGTATTTCACCATAAGCAATCTATAGGTTCTTTGTGTTGCTATTTATTTTCAAATGTAATACACATTCATGCTCTTCAGAGGCAAGCTTTCTGATCTTGCAATTGAGTACAGTGATAACAATTCTACTCTCCCATCACAGTATGCAAATTAGAAAATTATGTAAACTATTGATCTGTTATCTTTTGATTATCTTAACCATAATTATTAAATGCATGTGAAATCCATCTTCTTCATATTCCTCAAAGGAAAATTAATTTTCAACAGCAGTTATTTTGATCTGGAAATGTATACTAATAAATTTTTAAAGTCTTATGAAGTACGTTAAACTACACAGACAGCCAAATATTTACTAATCTCCAAATGTCAACTGGAATATTTTATGGATGATTATTATATTGACAAGGAAAAAATACTCAGTTGCTCTCCTAAGTCAATGATTTTATACTTGAAAGGATTCATCGGTGATGAGAAATTTTACCATTTATGCTATTATTTGTGCTTAATTTACTTCTGTTTAAAAAGTAAAAAAAGTTCACATTTTTGCTATATTAATGTATATATATGACTCTCAACATTCTCATAATCAACAACAAATAACATAAAACCCCACCACATTGATATTAACAAAACAACCACAGATTTTATAAAGTATAAATGTTAAAATTGATGAAATACTAATATTTTTGTATATACTGAAATAATTCCATCAGTGCTAAGCAAGTTTCTCAAGTTTCACCTAGTATACTTATTAAATTCAGACAACACAAATGACTTACCTTACCAGGGTCACAGTCAGTTCCATCCATTGGTGGGTCTAGTTTGGTTTTGCATTCTTTCTCACCTTCTACCTTGCACCATAATCCTGTGCAAATAACATGCTGAAAACAAAGGCACACTATAAGGGGAAGATATCACATTTTTTTAAGTGAAGCCAATCACTGTTAAGAAAGCTATTTTGGTAAAACAACAAAAATTATTTGAAGAAAAATATGCTTTTGGTACTTAAAATATTAAACCTGTAATTGAAATAGTATAGGGTTCATTTATAGTGATGGGAAGATTGATACATAATGATAGAAAAATCTGTTTACTAAAGTTAAATCTTTTAAAACTTCCTTAAATAAAACACATATGGTTACACAAGATACAATGGAAAAACTTAAGACAGAAATAATCATTTATACTATGACACATGGACCAGCTGGAAGAATAAGTGTTTGTTTTTGTGTTATAAATTCATTGTCTGCTGCCCTAAAGTCTATTCCCACTTATGCTCTGCTTTTATGCTTAAATGCCATGGTTAGTACTTTATTAATTCATTATACAGTCTTGACCCCTGACACAATATAGTCTTAGTGTGTATGTTTCAATAAATTGTTATCAATACTTTTTACCTCAATATGAAGGATTTTTACATCTTCAGAACACAATGAAAGTTTTCTAGGGAAATGTTAAAGGGATTAAAAAATACTGGGATAAGGCAGCTGAAACATGGCAACAATAAGCAAAGAGAACTCTGAGGAAATGTAATAGAAAAATTGTCAAAAACCTCAGACACAGCTATGATTGTGGTCAGCTCACAGACAGATAAGAAGAGGTCAACACACACATTAATAAAGACTTTCTATTTCTGTAAGGTGGTTGACATTTTTTAGACTCAAAAATATTGTTAACAATTGTGCAGAAATATGAAATCCATAAAGGACATTTAAAAGTGACTTAAAAAATAAGCTGAGTGTGGTGGTACACACCTGTAATCCCAGCTACTCAGGAGGCTGAGGAACGAGAATTGCTTGAACCCAGGAGGCAGAGGTGGCAGTGAGCTGAGACAGCACCACTGCACTCCAGCCTGGGTGACAGGATGAGACTGTCTCAAAAAAGAAAAAAAAAATGAGTTGAGTATTAAATCCGTAGCGAAGATGACTGTGTTACTACCTATCCAGACATTGGGAGAAGAGGGTGGAGGATAACAGGTCAATAAAGACAGAACAAGTAGAAATGGGAAAGGCATAGTTATGAAAAGGTGAGCAGACCAGTGCAATGGGGAGTAGGGATATCATGGGGAGAGTAGCAAAAAACAAGGTTGAAAAGACGGAAGAGTCAGGAAAGACTAGGGACTTTATGTTTGTAGGGAAAAATAAGCCATTTAGCAGTTGACCAGCAGCAGATTGATAAGATAATAGGTTATTTTGGGAAACTTATTCTGGTGTTGGTGTTCAAAACAGACTAAAAATCACAGCAAAATTAAAGTTAACTTATGACCCAAATCTATTAAATATATTTGAAAAATGCATTTAAATTGTGACATGCCTATTTGAAACATATATTCTTTCAATATATTTAATATTTGATTGCTCTAATACTTACTTTGTTGCAAATCCCAACATATTATTTTCCTATACTTTATATTTCTGAACTGTTTGTAGCTTTTAAAATTCAATAGTCTATGGAGAGAGTAAGATATATTTAATTTACCTTATTTTTTTTTTCTGTGACCTTTTTTCCAGCTTCAAAATATGTCACACAAATATATCTTATTATATTTAGGATATGGTTTAGCTTAACTAGTGTGCTTCTAACTGCCCATAGCATTTACCAAAAATTCATCTAGAAAATTATTGTAAAGAATGCCTATAATCATATTGCCCCTTTGTAAAATTTTGAACTCTTGAAAATAGGCAAAGAGGTCAAATGTTTTTCATGTACTTTTGTGGAGACATTTAAGAATATTTCAATTATCAGATGTCTAACCTGAGCATTTTTGATTCTAGAAATTTTTCACCCACCTAGGAACTGTCTGTCAAGGATGTTTGATAATTATGGGGTCAAATGTTGAATTTTCTTTAGAAGAAAATTTCAAAGAAGAATTTTTCTTTGCATTTAATAAAACTTAGTTATCTCATAACAATAATTATTTTATTCAAGTTCATTAGTTAACCATTGCATACTGAACTGAAAAAGCAAATCTACACTGTAGTTTTGGAATAATGCTTGCTTGTTGAACGTTGTTGGTAGTCTACATTCTGTTCTTCCACCATTATCTGCTGCTATTTGAAACGGCAGGTACTCTAACTGATTCCTACTTGAGACACTCAGAGCACACAAGCAAACTTGGCAGCTTTTCAAGATAAGCATGGTCACGTAGAATAAAATCTCTCTCAGAGATGTTTTTTACCCTTTCTGTTCTGCAGGTCTAGGGATCTTATGGTAAGTAAATTACAGCCTCAGTTAAAAGTAACTGAGATTTAGAAGTTCAAACCAAACAGCCACAAGGCAATAAAACGTTGCAGAAATAGTATGTATAGTTTTCACCTTGAAAAGTGGAATACCTCAGATATGTCACATTAGAGGTATATAATAGCAAACCCTTTCTAAAGGGCAGAATGGGGAATTACGGTATTACATTAGAACCAAACACTGTCCATATGTTACACAGGCAAGAGTGAAATAATTTTTTCAACTTAGTTGCTGAAACCACTTAATAAATCAGTTAAGAAAATATCTATAACTTAAAATGCTTGGCATAGGAATCCACAACAGAGATGCACAACCCAGCATTTTCTAGCAAACTAATAAAAATAATACAATATTCCTTTGTTATGCTTCTATAACAAAAAGAGTTTATTGAAAGAATATAATACGTACTTGGATGTTTATCTCAAATAGGCTTTTTAAATGTTACATAAATGTACTATGTATTGAAATGGAAGGTTAATTGTCCTGTACAAATCTTATAAAATTTATCTTCAAAGCTAACCTGTACCCATGCCTTTCACAACAAATAGTTCCATTAAGATGTTCTGAAATTTATGTTAAAATAAGACAATTTTAACTGCATATGCATTGAAGTAATAATTAATCCTTGGACTTACAACTACTTTCTTTTCCCTGCATTACTGTCTGAAATACATTTTCAATAACTTCACAGATTGCAAAGGTAATTCAGACATAAGATAAAATTTTAGAAACATTATTTTTCTAACAGAAAAAGAATTAACATTTTCTTTTAATAACAGAACTTTATTATAATTAGAATAACTTTGTGTGAGAGTGTGTGTGTGTATGAGACAGTACTAAAATAGGAAACAAAGACTCAAAAGGGAAAATAAAGCTGAACTCTAGTTCTTTATAAAGATGAATACAATTGAAAATTAAGCAAAAAGAGAAGGCAAAAATAAATACTACTAGGAATAACACATGAGGGCATAACAGATAACAGTTCAAACAGAAAATAGACATTATAATTAAATCTATGCCAATACACTTGAAAACTGTATGAAATTGAAAAATAGAAACTTAAAATTTACTAAAGTGAAATCAAGAAGAAATAGAAAAGGAAGGTGAACAATTCTATAACCACAGAATAGTTAAGCCTGTTAAAAATCTTCCCACAAAGAATACACCTGTCCAAAGACTAACACTCTTTGAAGGAATGTAGATTCTCAACACACAGAAACTTTCTAGAGAACAGAAAAAGAGGGCATCACTTCTTTTTAACTTTTATTTTAGGATTAGTGGTACATAATGAAGATTTGTTGCATAGGTAAACATGTTTCACAGAGGTTTATTGTACAGATTATTTCATCACCCAGGTATTAAGCCCAGTACCCAATTGTTATCTTTTCTGCTCCTTTCCCTCCCACCACCCTCCCTGCTCAAGTAGGCCCCAGTGTCTGTTGTTTCCTTCTCTGTGTTCATAAGTTTTTGTTTAGCTCCCACTTGTAAGTGAGAACATGTGGTAATTGGTTTGTTGTTGTTGTTGTTGTTGTTTTTGAGACAGAGTCTCACTCTTGTCACCCAGGCTGGCGTGCAGTAGCACGATGATCTTGGCTCAATACAACCTCTGCCTCCCAGGTTCAAGCAATTCTCCTGCCTCAGCCTCCCAAGTACCTGGCATTACAGGCACCTGCCACCATGCCAGGCTAATTTTTGTATTTTTAGTAGAGACGGGTTTCGCCAAGTTGGCCAGGCTGGTCTTGAACTCCTGACCTCAGTTGATCCGCCCACCTCGGCCTCCCAAAATGCTGGGATTACAGACGTGAGCCTCTGCACCCGGCAGTTATTTGTGTGTGTGTGTGTGTGTGTGTGTGTGTGTGTGTGTGTGTGTGTGTGTTTTGTCCCAGTGTTAGTTTGCTGAGGATAATAGCCTACAGTTCTATCCATATTCCTGTACAACTTCTAAACACTATGATATCCAAACTAGAGGGGGATTTTAAAAGAAAGTAAAGATAGTGATCTACTTCATTTATAAGATCTGAATATGCTAAACAAATTTTAACAGGCTGAATCTAGCCATGACCAAATTAGGTTTTCTTCCTCAGAATACAGGTAAGTTTGATATTAGGAATTTAATTAATGTACTTGGGCACATCAATAACTTAAAATCTATGATTTTTATATCTGTGGATACAAAATACATGATGCAATTTAACATTCACTTAAACATCTTAGCAAACTAGTCATTGAAATTAATTTATAATTAAAGGGTATCTAAGAAAATCTACAGCAAATATTATAAATGTCAAATATGGCAAGTTTTCTCTTCAGATTAGGCACATGGCAAAGATGATATCTTGATACCAGTGTAAGGAGGTGAAGTTATGATATATTCAAAGAGCAAAAAAGAGAAAAAAAAATCTGTCAATCTACACTCCTGAACTCAGCTAAAATTTTATTCAGGTTTGAAGGTTAAATAAGGACCCTTTCAATGAAACAAACACTGAGTGTTTACCTTCTACAGATCTGCCCCAAAGGTGCTTCTCAATGATGTTCTTTAAGAAAAAGAAATATGAAAAAAAAAGAAATTGAAAAGCAATGGTAAGCAAACAGACTGATAAAAATGAGGATAAATCTAATAAACATTGACTACATAATGTAACACTTATTGGATTTAAACATTAATTATAAACTTTCTTTTAGTGGGAAGAAATGTTAGAAATCTAGCTCATTTACATCCTAGAAACTTTATCCTTTAACAGAAGATTTCGCCACTGCCAGCTGAATAAGTCGACATTCTCTCTTTCACCTCCTCCACTCCACATACATAGCTACTGGCAGAAGTAAAGTGATAGGCATAGAAAGGGAAATGTAACCCATGGACAGCCAATGAATGAAGCAGCAAGCTGCAAGGGACTCTTTCATAGTTACATCAGGAAGTGATAAAGAAAGGGAATAAGAAGAAATTAAAAGAAAGGAGAACTGTTAATATCTATATAATGGAGGCCCCCAAAGAAAAGAAAACAATAAAAAGAAGGAAGAGCCTATTTTAAATTTTTAAAGAAAAATGATACAAAATTAAGATAAAAAGATTCCCCTTCTGGAATTGTAGATTAATTTCTCAAAAAACCAACCCTCTTGTAGGTATCAACTATAAACTGTGAACAGAATACAAAAAACAACTTCCTGAAGGCTCTGGAGAGTGAACCAAGGCAACACACTTTTTGTTTTAAATTTAACTTTTGGCCAGGCACGGTGGCTCATGCCTGTAATCCCAGAACTTTGGGAGGCCGGGGAAGGTGGATCACCTGAGGTCAGGAGTTTGAGACCAGCCTAGCCAACATGGTAATACCTTGTTTCTACTAAAAATACAAAAATTAACCAGACGTCGTGGCAGGTGCCTGTAATTTCAGCTACTCAGGAGGCTGAGAAGGAGAATTGCTTGAACCTGGGAGCTGGAGGTTGCAGTGAGCTGAGATGGCGCCACTGCACTCCAACCTGGGCAACAGAGCAAAACTCTGTCTCAATAAATAAATACATAAATTTCACTTTTAAGTTCAGGGGTACATGTGCAGGTTTGTTATACCTAAACTTGTGTCATGGGGGTATGATATACAGATTATTTCATCACCCAGGTAGTAAGCCTAGTACCCATTACATATTTTTGCTGATCCTCTCCCTCCTCATAGACTCTACCTTCTAATTGGCTCCAATGTGTGTTGTTCCCTTCTGTGTCCACAAGTTCTTATCATTTAGCTCTCACTTGTAAGTGAGAACATGTGGCATTTGGTTTTCTGTTCCTGCATTAGTTTGCTGATAATAATGGCTCCAGTTCCATCCATGTTGCTGCAAAGGACATTATCTCATTTTTTATGGCTGCATAGTATTCCATGGTGTATACGTTCCACATTTTCTTTATCTAATCTGTCACTGATGAGCGTTGAGGTTCATTCGATGTCTTTGCCATTGTGAATAGTGCTGCAGTAAATATATGCATGCATGTGTCTTTGTAACAGAATAACTTATAATTCCTTTGGGTATATACCCAGTAATAGGATTGCTGGTCAAATGCTATTTCTGTTTTTAGCTCTTTGAGGAATTGCCCCACTGTTTTCCACAATGGTTGAACTAATTTACACTTCCATCAACAGTGTGTAAGTGTTCCATTTTCTCCACATCTCATTAGCATCTGTTATTTTTTGACATTTTAATAGTAGCCATTCTGACTAGTGTAAGATGGTATTACACTGTGGTTTTGATTTGCATTTCTCTAGTGATTAGCGATGTTCATATGATTGTTGGCTGCATGTATGTCTTCTTTTGAAAAGTGTCTGTTAATGTCGTTTGCCCACCTTTTATTGGGGTTGCTTGTTTTTTGCTTGTAAACTTAAGTTTGCTATTGATGCTAGATATTAGACCTTTGTTAGATTCACAGTTTGCAAAAATCTTCTACCACTCTGTAGGCTGTCTGTCCACTCTTGGTGGAAACTTGATAGTTTCTTTTGCTGTGCAGAAGCTCTTTAGTTTAATTAGATCCCCTCCCTCCCTCCCTCCCTCCTTCCTTCCTTCCTCCCTCCTTCCCTCCCTCCCTCTCTCTCTCTCTCTCTCTCTTTTTCTTTTGCTTTTGGTGCAATTGCTTTTGGAGTCTTTTTCATGAAATCTTTGCTTGTTCCTGTGTCCAGAATGGTATTGCCTAGTTTGTCTTCCAAGGATTTTTATAGTTTTGGGTTTTACATGTAAGTATCTAATCCATCTTGAGTTAATTTTTGTGTATGGCCTAAAAAGGGGTCCAGTTGCAATCTTCTGCATATGGCTAGTAAGTTATCCCAGCACCATTTATTGAACAGGTCTGTCAAAGATCAGATAGTTGTAGGTGTGCAACTTTATTCCTGAGTTTTCCCTTCTGTTCCATTGGTCTATCTGTCTGTTTTGTCCCAGTATCGTGTTGTTTTTATTACTGTAGCCCTGAAGTATAGTTTGAGGTCAGGTAACATGATGCCTCCAGCTTTCTTCTTTTTGCTTGATTGCCTTGGCTATTTGGGCTTGTTTCTGTTTATATATGAATTTTAAAATAGGTTTTCTAATTCTGTGAAGAATATCAATGGTAGTTTAATAGGAATAGCAGTGAATCTATAAATTGCTTTGGGCAGTATGGCCATTTTAACAATACTGATTCTTCCTATACATGAGCATGGAATGTTTTTCCATTTGTGTCACCTCTGATTACTTTGAGCAGTATTTTCTATTTCTGCATGTAGAGATCTTTCACCTCCCTGGTTGGCTGTATTCCTACGTATTTTATTTTTTGTGCATGGCAATTGTGAAAGTGATTGCATTCAACAGGCACACTTTTGAGGGGAACTGAAAAAACTGGCACAAGGTTAGTTCATCATTTTTGCAACTTTAACCTGACAGATGCCCACTATTGTGTCCTGACATTAGGTGCCAACTGGGAAAAACATATCATCTTATAGAGTCATGAAGACAGAAACTGAGGTGGTCAAGGCTGCCATAAACTGAAGGGAGAATCCCAGAGGGAATAGAATCAGAGGAGCTTAAGTCTTCCCTTGGCACCTGACCCATACATACACAACACACCCTACAAATAGCACAGATAAGAGAAAAATGAATTGATCTAAGATATGAGCTACTGCCTACAACAGATGAGACAAAATTTCCAGTTTACATCTAATTAATGTAATTGCCTGTGAAAACAAAAAGCAGTCTTTTAAGGAATATAACAGAATCCAGAGCCTCTATAACAGGGGTCAGCAAACTCTTTCTGTAAATTGCCCAGTAGGATATATTTTAGGCTTCTTGGCCAGGTGGTCTCTGTTGCAATTATTCAACACTGCCATTGTAGCTTGAGTGCAGCCATAGAAAATTAATGAAAAAATGTGTGTCACTGTGTTCCAGTAAAACTTTAAGCCATAGTTTGCTCATGCTTGCTCTACAATATAACAACATTTCTAGTATAGAAGTAAAAATCACTGGCATATGTAGAACAGCAAAATGCAACCCTTTCTTTAAAAATGTAAATAAACAATTCAAACCTGAGATGACACATGTGTTATGATTTTCATAAAATTTGAAACTGACTTTATGAATAGACCTAGTGAGGTAATGGAAATTTACTTGTAATAAATGAAAAGATATCTCAAGAGAAAAGTTTAAAAAAAGTAAATTGCAACTTTCACTTTAGATGTGAAAAATACAATATGTAAAATTAAAAGTTGACTGAATGGATTTGAGCAGGATGGAAATAATAAAAATTCAGTAAGCTTGAAAATAGTTTAAAAGAAATTACCCACTCTGAAGGAGAAAGGGAAAATGTTGAAAAATGTGAAAGATTTACAGAAAGCTGTGAGATTATATCAAAAAAATGAATGTGTGTACCTATTCTCAGGAGAGGATGGAGAGGTAGGAAAGTATTTAAAGGAATGATTACTAAAACTTCTTGCCAAATTTGAGTAAAGGCAGAGATTTACAAAATTAGTAAGTTCAACAATCCTCCAATGGGATAAATATGCAGTAAAGCATATGTAGACACATTGTAGTCAAGCTTCTGAAAACCAAAGATAAGGAGAATATCTTGCACACAAACAGGAACAAACAACAGATTACTTACAGGGAAATGACAATCCAAGGGCTATATATTTCTCATCTTAAACTACGGAGAAGAGAAGATAGAGGAATGTTTCTGAGATGGTAAAAGAAAAAGAAAAAGTCAACCTATAATTTTACATCTAGTGAAAATATATTTCAAAAATTAAGGTGAAATGAAAATTTTCAGGTGAAAGAAAAGAGAATTTTGTCACTAGCAACCCAACTAAAAGACATGGAGAAAGAAAATGAAACCAAAGGAAAACTCCTATCTTCAGGAAGTTATGAAGAACAATGGAAAGGGTAAATATCAAGCTAAAAGTGAAAGACTATTTTTACATTCTTAATCCTTAAAATACATGCAATGTATATAAAGTAGAATGTATACAATTTTATTGTATGGTCTACAATGTACACAGATGACTTCTCTCTCTCTCTCTCTCTCTCTATATATATATATATATAGACCATATATATCTATATATATAAATGACCGTAGTACAGAAACCTGAATGAGGAAGTCTAAATGCACGTACGTGGTTGCATATTCCAATAATTCCAAATGAAATAGTACTATAATAACTCTAAATAGATTCAGAAAAATTGAGGGTTTATATTTTAATCCGTAGAGGTGAGTTTGGCAAACGATGGCCTGGAGACTGGCCACCTGTCTTGTTCATCCACTTACATATTATCTGTGGCTGATTTGAGCTAGAGCAGCAGATTTGAGTTGCAACATAGGCTCTGCTGCTGACAAGCCTAATATATTTACTATCTGGCCCTTTAAATAAAGATGTGTGATCCCAGACCTAGACCCAGATCAGGTCTCTTAAAGAGGTAAAGGATTATAGCTAAAAATGTAATAGATAAAGTAGGATCCTAAAGAGAATTCAAATAACATAAAAGTAAATTAATGGGGATCAGAGGGAAATAAAGAGTTAAAAAATAAATTATAAAATCAAGACCTAAATTCAAACACATTGTTTAATCAATGATTAAACATTAATGAAATACCTACCTCAATTAAAAGGTTATAATTTTTAAAACAGATTAAAATCAAGACTTAACTACATGCTTACTATAAGAAACTCACTTGAAATAGTACATGGATACATTTAAACTAAATAAAAGCATAATATTATACCATGCAAAAAATAAACACTCAAAATCAGATTAATATCAGATATAATAAACTTCAATATAATATGGTAGAAGTTATACTTCTACCAGTGATAAAGAAGACTTTTTCATAATGAAAAGAAATGCAATAAGAAGACATAGGGGGGCGGAGCAAGATGGCCGAATAGGAACAGCTCCAGTCTCCAACTCCCAGCGCGAGCGACACAGAAGACCGGTGATTTCTGCATTTTCAACTGAGGTACTGGGTTCATCTCACTGGGGAGTGCCAGACAATCGGTGCTGGTCAGCTGCTGCAGCCCGACCAGCGAGAGCTGAAGCAGGGCAAGGCATTGCCTCACCTGGGAAGTGCAAGGGGGAAGGGAATCCCTTTTCCTAGCCAGGGGAACTGAGACACACAACACCTGGAAAATCGGGTAACTCCCACCCCAATACTGCGCTTTAAGCAAACAGGCACACCAGGAGATCATATCCCACACCTGGCCGGGAGGGTCCCACACCCACGGAGCCTCCCTCATTGCTAGCACAGCAGTCTGTGATCTACCGGCAAGGCAGCAGCGAGGCTGGGGGAGGGGCGCCCGCCATTGCTGAGGCTTAAGTAGGTAAACAAAGCTGCTGGGAAGCTCGAACTGGGTGGAGCTCACAGCAGCTCAAGGAAACCTGCCTGTCTCTGTAGACTCCACCTCTGGGGACAGGGCACAGTAAATAATAGCAAATGCAGCAGCTCTGCAGACGCAAACGACTCTGTCTGACAGCTTTGAAGAGAGCAGTGGATCTCCCAACACGGAGGTTGAGATCTGAGAAGGGACAGACTCCCTGCTCAAGTGGGTCCCTGACCCCTGAGTAGCCTAACTGGGAGACATCCCCCACTAGGGGCAGTCTGACACCCCACACCTCAAAGGGTGGAGTACACCCCTGAGAGGAAGCTTCCAAAGCAAGAATCAGACAGGTACACTCGCTGTTCAGAAATATTCTATCTTCTGCAACCTCTGCTGCTGATACCCAGGCAAACAGGGTCTGGAGTGGACCTCAAGCAATCTCCAACAGACCTACAGCTGAGGGTCCTGACTGTTAGAAGGAAAACTATCAAACAGGAAGGACACCTACACCAAAACCCCATCAGTACATCACCATCATCAAAGACCAGAGGCAGATAAAACCACAAAGATGGGGAAAAAGCAGGGCAGAAAAGCTGGAAATTCAAAAAATAAGAGCGCATCTCCCCCGGCAAAGGAGCGCAGCTCATCGCCAGCAATGGATCAAAGCTGGACGGAGAATGACTTTGACGACATGAGAGAAGAAGGCTTCAGTCCATCAAATTTCTCAGAACTAAAGGAGGAATTACGTACCCAGCGCAAAGAAACTAAAAATCTTGAAAAAAAAGTGGAAGAATTGATGGCTAGAGTAATTAATGCAGAGAAGCTCATAAACGAAATGAAAGAGACAAAAACCATGACACGAGAAATACGTGACAAATGCACAAGCTTCAGTAACCGACTCGATCAACTGGAAGAATGTCAGCGATTGAGGATCAAATGAATGAAATGAAGCGAGAAGAGAAACCAAAAGAAAAAAGAAGAAAAAGAAATGAACAAAGCCTGCAAGAAGTATGGGATTATGTAAAAAGACCAAATCTGCGTCTGATTGGGGTGCCTGAAAGTGAGGGGGAAAATGGAACCAAGTTGGAAAACACTCTTCAGGATATGATCCAGGAGAACTTCCCCAACCTAGTAGGGCAGGCCAACATTCAGATCCAGGAAATACAGAGAACGCCACAAAGATACTCCTCGAGAAGAGCAACTCCAAGACACATAATTGCCAGATTCACCAAAGTTGAAATGAAGGAAAAAATCTTAAGGGCAGCCAGAGAGAAAGGTCGGGTTACCCACAAAGGGAAGCCCATCAGACTAACAGCAGATCTCTCGGCAGAAACTCTTCAAGCCAGAAGAGAGTGGGGGCCAATATTCAATATTCTTAAAGAAAAGAATTTTAAACCCAGAATTTTATATCCAGCCAAACTAAGTTTCATAAGTGAAGGAGAAATAAAATCCTTTACAGATAAGCAAATGCTTAGAGATTTTGTCACCACCAGGCCTGCCTTACAAGAGACCCTGAAGGAAGCACTAAACATGGAAAGGAACAACCGGTACCAGCCATTGCAAAAACATGCCAAAATGTAAAGACCATCAAGGCTAGGAAGAAACTGCATCAACTAACGAGCAAAATAACCAGTTAATATCATCATGGCAGGATCAAGTTCACACATAACAATCTTAACCTTAAATGTAAATGGACTAAATGCTCCAATTAAAAGACACAGACTGGCAAACTGGATAAAGAGTCAAGACCCATCAGTCTGCTGTATTCAGGAGACCCATCTCACACGCAGAGACATACATAGGCTCAAAATAAAGGGATGGAGGAAGATTTACCAAGCAAATGGAGAACAAAAAAAAGCGGGGGTTGCAATACTAGTCTCTGATAAAACAGACTTTAAACCATCAAAGATCAAAAGAGACAAAGAAGGCCATTACATAATGGTAAAGGGATCAATTCAACAGGAAGAGCTAACTATCCTAAATATATATGCACCCAATACAGGAGCACCCAGATTCATAAAGCAAGTCCTTAGAGACTTACAAAGAGACTTAGACTCCCATACAATAATAATGGGAGACTTCAACACTCCACTGTCAACATTAGACAGATCAACGAGACAGAAAGTTAACAAGGATATCCAGGAATTGAACTCATCTCTGCAGCAAGCAGACCTAATAGACATCTATAGAACTCTCCACCCAAAATCAACAGAATATACATTCTTCTCAGCACCACATCGTACTTACTCCAAAATTGACCACGTAATTGGAAGTAAAGCACTCCTCAGCAAATGTACAAGAACAGAAATTATAACAAACTGTCTCTCAGACCACAGTGCAATCAAACTAGAACTCAGGACTAAGAAACTCAATCAAAACCGCTCAACTACATGGAAACTGAACAACCTGCTCCTGCATGACTACTGGGTACATAACGAAATGAAGGCAGAAATAAAGATATTCTTTGAAACCAATGAGAACAAAGATACAACATACCAGAATCTCTGGGACACATTTAAAGAAGTGTGTAGAGGGAAATTTATAGCACTAAATTCCTACAAGAGAAAGCAGGAAAGATCTAAAATTGACACTCTAACATCGCAATTAAAAGAACTAGAGAAGCAAGAGCAAACACATTCGAAAGCTAGCAGAAGGCAAGAAATAACTAAGATCAGAGCAGAACTGAAGGAGATAGAGACACAAAAAACCCTCCAAAAAATCAATGAATCCAGGAGTTGGTTTTTTGAAAAGATCAACAAAATTGACAGACCACTAGCAAGACTAATAAAGAAGAAAAGAGAAAAGAATCAAATCGACGCAATTAAAAATGATAAAGGGGATATCACCACCGACCCCACAGAAATACAAATTACCATCAGAGAATACTATAAACACCTCTACGCAAATAAACTGGAAAATCTAGAAGAAATGGATAATTTCCTGGACACTTACACTCTTCCAAGACTAAACCAGGAAGAAGTTGAATCCCTGAATAGACCAATAGCAGGCTCTGAAATTGAGGCAATAATTAATAGCCTACCAACCAAAAAAAGTCCAGGACCAGATGGATTCACAGCTGAATTCTACCAGAGGTACAAGGAGGAGTTGGTACCATTCCTTCTGAAACTATTCCAATCAATAGAAAAAGAGGGAATCCTCCCTAACTCATTTTATGAGGCCAACATCATCCTGATACCAAAGCCTGGCAGAGACACAACAAAAAAAGAGAATTTTAGACCAATATCCCTGATGAACATCGATGCAAAAATCCTCAATAAAATACTGGCAAACTGGATTCAGCAACACATCAAAAAGCTTATCCACCATGATCAAGTGGGCTTCATCCCTGGGATGCAAGGCTGGTTCAACATTCGCAAATCAATAAACATAATCCGGCATATAAACAGAACCAAAGACAAGAACCACATCATTATCTCAATAGATGCAGAAAACGCTTTTGACAAAATTCAACAGCCCTTCATGCTAAAAACACTCAATAAATTCGGTATTGATGGAACGTACCTCAAAATCATAAGAGCTATTTATGACAAACCCACAGCCAATATCATACTGAATGGGCAAAAACTGGAAAAATTCCCTTTGAAAACTGGCACAAGACAGGGATGCCCTCTCTCACCACTCCTATTCAACATAGTGTTGGAAGTTCTGGCTAGGGCAATCAGGCAAGAGAAAGAAATCAAGGGGATTCAGTTAGGAAAAGAAGAAGTCAAATTGTACCTGTTTGCAGATGACATGATTGTATATTTAGAAAACCACCATTGTCTCAGCCCAAAATTTCCTTAAGCTGATAAGCAACTTCAGCAAAGTCTCAGGATACAAAATTAATGTGCAAAAATCACAAGCATTCTTATACACCAGTAACAGACAAACAGAGAGCCAAATCAGGAATGAACTTCCATTCACAATTGCTTCAAAGAGAATAAAATACCTAGGAATCCAACTTACAAGGGATGTAAAGGACCTCTTCAAGGAGAACTACAAACCACTGCTCAGTGAAATAAAACAGGACACAAACAAATGGAAGAACATACCATGCTCATGGATAGGAAGAATCAATATTGTGAAAATGGCCATACTGCCCAAGGTAATTTATAGATTCAATGCCATCCCCATCAAGCTACCAATGAGCTTCTTCACAGAATTGGAAAAAGCTGCTTTAAAGTTCACATGGAACCAAAAAAGAGCCCTCATCTCCAAGACAATCCTAAGTCAAAAGAACAAAGCTGGAGGCATCACGCTACCTGACTTCAAACTATACTACAAGGCTACAGTAACCAAAACAGCATGGTACTGGTACCAAAACAGAGATATAGACCAATGGAACAGAACAGAGTCCTCAGAAATAATACCACACATCTACAGCCATCTGATCTTTGACAAACCTGAGAGAAACAAGAAATGGGGAAAGGATTCCCTATTTAATAAATGGTGCTGGGAAAATTGGCTAGCCATAAGTAGAAAGCTGAAACTGGATCCTTTCCTTACTCCTTATACGAAAATTAATTCAAGATGGATTAGAGACTTAAATGTTAGACCTAATACCATAAAAATCCTAGAGGAAAACCTAGGTAGTACCATTCAGGACATAGGCATGGGCAAAGACTTCATGTCTAAAACACCAAAAGCAACGGCAGCAAAAGCCAAAATTGACAAATGGGATCTCATTAAACTAAAGAGCTTCTGCACAGCAAAAGAAACTACCATCAGAGTGAACAGGCAACCTACAGAATGGGAGAAAATTTTTGCAATCTACTCATCTGACAAAGGGCTAATATCCAGAACCTACAAAGAACTCAAACAAATTTACAAGAAAAAAACAAACAACCCCATCCAAAAGTGGGCAAAGGATATGAACAGACATTTCTCAAAAGAAGACATTCATACAGCCAACAGACACATGAAAAAATGCTCATCATCACTGGCCATCAGAGAAATGCAAATCAAAACCACAATGAGATACCATCTCACACCAGTTAGAATGGCGATCATTAAAAAGTCAGGAAACAACAGGTGCTGGAGAGGATGTGGAGAAATAGGAACACTTTTACACTGTTGGTGGGATTGTAAACTAGTTCAACCATTATGGAAAACTGTATGGCGATTCCTCAAGGATCTAGAACTAGATGTACCATATGACCCAGCCATCCCATTACTGGGTATATACCCAAAGGATTATAAATTATGCTGCTATAAGGACACATGCACACGTATGTTTATTGCAGCACTATTCACAATAGCAAAGACTTGGAATCAACCCAAATGTCCATCAGTGACAGATTGGATTAAGAAAATGTGGCACATATACACCATGGAATACTATGCAGCCATAAAAAAGGATGAGTTTGTGTCCTTTGTAGGGACATGGATGCAGCTGGAAACCATCATTCTTAGCAAACTATCACAAGAACAGAAAACCAAACACCGCATGTTCTCACTCATAGGTGGGAACTGAACAATGAGATCACTTGGACTCGGGAAGGGGAACATCACACACCGGGGCCTATCATGGGGAGGGGGGAGGGGGAAGGGATTGCATTGGGAGTTATACCTGATGTAAATGACGAGTTGATGGGTGCAGCACACCAACATGGCACAAGTATACATATGTAACAAATCTGCACGTTGTGCACATGTACCCTACAACTTAAAGTATAATAATAATAAATAAATTAAAAAAAAAAGACATAATGCATCAGGAAGACATAACAATAATAACTGTATCATTGTCTTGCAATAAAGCCTTATGAGGTATGAATCAAAATCTGACACAATTGAAGGCAGCAGACAGCTGCACAGTCATAGTAGGATATTTAAATTCCCCACTTTCATAATTATTGGAACATCTATACACATAATAAAAGATGATTTGTATAACTCTATTAATAACCTTGACCTAATTAATATTTATGAAACACTAACAACTGTGGAAATGCATTCTGTCAAATGCATATAGTACATTCACCTGGACAGATTATAAATGCATCTCAATAAATTTAAAGAAATCATGCAGAGTGTATTTTTGGATCTAGGAGTGGAAAGTTTGGATCATATAAGAGGTGAATGCTTAAGTGATAAAAAACAACAACAACAACAAAAACAAACAAACAAAAAACACCTAAAAACACCTACAAACACCTAAAATTTTCCCAAAGTGACTAACTATATTACCAATAGTGGTATGTGAATTCTGATTGCTCTGTATTATCAGCAACAATTTAGTGTTTTCAATTCTTTAAACTTAAGACATTGCAATGTATATGCAAATGTAGGTCTTTATGGTTTTAATTTGCATTTTTTGATACAATATGTATGATGTTATACATCTTTTAAGGAGTTTGTTGGCTATCTGCATATCTTCATTTCTAAATTGTCTGTTGAAATGTTTTGCCCATTTAATTGTGTTGCTTGGTCTTTTATTACTATTACAGGGATTATATATTTTGGACAACAATCCTTTGTCAGATATGCCTATTATAAATATTTTCACCCATTCTGTGGCTTACGTTTTCATTGTCTTAACAGAGTTTTCCTAAGATAAAATAATTAACTTTGATACATTTCAAACAATAATTTGCTGTTTTGTTTTTCCTTTATGGTTCATATTCCTGGTGTCCTATTAAAAAAGTATTTCCTCTACATTTTTCCCTGAAGTTTTATAGTTTTGTAGATTCCACATTTAGGTCTATAATACATTTAGGGTTAATTTTATCTTATGATATGATGTAATATTAAAAGATGAATATCCAATTATTCCAGCACAATTTGTTGAAAAGCTTTTCTTTACCCATTCGACTGCCTTGTTACTTTTGTTGAAATCAATTGTACACATATGTGAGACTATAATTGGACTCTCTATGATGTTCTACTGAGGAGTTAAGTCTCTCCTTTCGTCAACACCACATTGTCTTCATTACTGCAGCTTTGTAAATCTTAAATCATGCAGTTTATGTCCTCCAACTATTTCATGTTAAACCTTTTTTAAATCCAAATTCTTGTTGCCTCCGGAATTTTGCAATGCCAAATTACAGAGTCTAGGCCTTCTACAGTTTTTCATAATATTAGGTTGGTGCAAACATAATTGTGTTTTTTGCCATTACTTTATTTCAATTCCAGTCTGTGCATTGGCTTCAAAGAGAGGTTTGAGAGAGTCCTACAAACTTGGATGAATAAAGTAGATACAGGAGAAATGTAAAACTGGAACTTTCTATGTCAATATTTAAGGTCATTATATGATTCAGTTATACTATAAACTTTTCTATCTATTTAATACATATGCAATTCATAGTGTGCCTAGTTCACAAAGACAGGATCTTAAGTTTCCTGGAGGTCTTCAATTTTATCACACTTCCTTCTTTTTCAAAAAAAGGTTAACTCCTACGGGGCCACTTCTCACTAGTTCTAAGGAAAAATCCTTCCATACCTCTGTATTTTCAGCCAGGTTAAGTAATTTCAGGAAGCTATTACAATGACTTGATGCAGTTGGAGCTGGCTCACCCACAAGATGCCAGATGGCCTGAAGGTACCAGGCACCAATTGCTTAGGAGTCAGGAACAAGGCCATCCAAGAAGTCAGCCATTAATTCTGCAAATTAATGCAGAAGAGTGAGCTATTATTGCCTGCGATCAAGATTTTTCACCAGAATATCTACATCTGTGCCTTTAAACATTTTGCAGATGTAAGTTGTTATCCTAAGGGTAAATTTGTATCATTAATTATTGCATAATGCTGAGCCTCCAGTGTTTGTATTTAAATATCTGTTTATAACTGTGGAAGAGAAACATCTAATTTAGATGCTATGGCCCAACTGCCTTTGTCAGATTCAGAGTTACCTTGTTTTTAAGATTCTGCCTGAAACATACATGTTGAAGGTTGCCGTGAACGCTCACACTACAAAGCTTGATGTTTATTTGTAGTTGATTAGAAATGAGCTGGTCATAAGGATGCCATAAGGATGCCTAATTGAATTATGAATAAGCTGTGAAACAAGCTACCTGCCCAATAGCATAAGTAGGCTTTTATGTAGTTATTACATTAATATTCTAAAAGGTTATCATGTTATCTTGATATATTTCTGAGACTCAAGTGTTTACATGAGTGAAAAATTTAGAATCAGTACCCCATTATTCAATTGATTCACTTATTCATTCACCAAATATTTATTGAACACTTATTTGGATGCTAGAGATACAATGACAAAAGGGCTGACAACTTTGATAATGTGAAGGAGCTTACTATACAGGAAATTTGTTTTGTATAGCACTTAAATGACAGATTGGCAGGTATGGTGACTCCACATAGAGCCAGTTGACGGTGTATATGTATGTAGCAGAACTACAGTTATGCTTTGCTTAATGATGGAAATACATTTTGAGAAATGTGTCATTAGGCAATGTAGTCATTGTGTGAACATTGTAGAGTGTACTTACACAAGCCTAGATGATATAGCCTACTACACACCTGGGCTATATGGTGTATCCCATTGTTTCTAAGCTACAAACCTGTATGGCATGTTACTGTACTGAATATTTTAGGCAACTGTGAAACAATCCTAAGTATTTGTATATCTAAACATAGAAATGTTACAGTAAAAATACAGATTATACTCTTATAAGACCATTGTTGTATATGTGGTCCATTGACTGAAATGTCATTACGTAGTGCAAACTATTTTCAGTCTTCCACAGTTAGAACTATTTTCTGCTATAATTTTTAGTTATACTTCCTGACACATTATATATTCAGGCATTCCCATATAGCTTCAAATAATGGTGTGTCAAACCCTTTGGGAAAAAATATCAACCGTCTAATCTCAGCCTTTATTTTGCTCCACTTTTCTTCAGTTTTTTAAAAAAATTTGTTTTATACTTTAATTCTAAGTTCAGGGGTATATTACAGGTTTGCTATATAGCTAAACTCAATGTCACAGGGGTTTGTTGTACAGATGATTTCATCCCCCACGTACTAAGCCTAGTACTCAACAGCTATTTTTTCTGATCCTCTCCCTCCTCCCACCCTCCAGTCTTCAGTAGGCCCCAGTGTCTATTGTTCCCTTCTTTGTGTTCATGAGTTCTTATTATTTAGCTCCCAATTATAAGTGAGAACAAATAGTATTTGGTTTTTTGTTCCTGCATTAGTTTGCTAAGGATAATGGCCTTCACCTCCATCCATGTTCCTGCAAAAGACATGATCTCGTTCTTTTTTATCGCTGCATAGTATTCCATAGTGTATATGTACCACATTTTCTTTATCCAACCTGTCACTAGGGGGCGTTTAGGTTAATTCTATGCCGTTGCTATTGTGAACAGTGCTGCAGTGAACATTCACATGCATGTGTCTTTATAGTGGAATGATTTATATTGCTTTGGGTATATACCCAGTAAGGGGATTGCTGAGTTGAATGGTAGTTATGGGTAGTTATGTTTTTAGCTCTTTGAGGAATTGCCACACTGCTTTCCAATGGTGGAACTAATTTACACTCCCATTAACAGTGTATAAGTCTTCCCCTTTCTCTGCAACCTCACCAGCATCTGTTATTTTTTTATTTTCTAGTAATAGCCATTCTGACTGGTATGAGATGTTATCTCATTGTCGTTTTGATATGTATTTATCCAATGATCAGTGTTACTGACTTTTTTTTAATATGCTTGTTGGCTGCATGTCTTTTGGAAAGTGTCTGTTCATGTTCTTTGCCCACTTTTTAACGGAGTTGGTTTTTCCTTTTAAATTTGTTTAAGTTCCTCCCATTCTTAAGGTTGTCTCTTTAGTCTATTGATGGTTTCTTTTGCTGTGCAGAGCTCTTAAGTTTAATTAGATCCCATTTATCAAATTTTGTTTTTGCTGAAATTGCTTTTGGAATCTTTGTAATGAAATCTTTGCCCATTCCTATGGGCAAAAAATAGTCCAGACGAGTATTGCCTAGGTTGTTTTCCAGGGCTTTTACAGTTTTAGGTTTTACATTTAAGTCTTCAGCTTTTGACACAGCTTATCAGTCTCTCTTTGAGAAATGTCCTCCTCACATTGCCTCCAGGATCTTAATTTGCTTTGTTTCTATTCCTACCTCAACATACTTCAGAATTTTGTTTTTTCTTTCTCATTTTCCGAAACTCTAAATATTGCATTGACTTGGGTCTTAGTCCTTGAAACTTTTCTAACTCACTTCCAATTGTTATTTGGTATCATGTCCCCAATATCTTATACTTCTTAATGAATTCCAAAAATATATCATGGACCTGCTTACATTCCTCCTTGGATGTGTAATGGGCATCTCAAAACATGACCCACAGTGAATCCCAGGGCATTTTGCATTCTGTTTTCTCTTGCTATATTCCTCCCAAGATAAATGCACAGCTTGTTCTTCCACTTTCTTTAGATCTCTAAACAAATGTCACTTTCTCTAGGAAACTTTCTCAGGTCCCCTTATATGAAATAACACCATCCCAACCATCTACCTTGGTAGTACTTCCTGTTTTACCTGAGTTTATATTTCTTCTAAACAATTATCACCAACTGACATATTAGATATGCATTTGCTTATTTTATATTTCCTCCAACTAAAATGTAAGTTCCACGGAGGCAGGGTCTTTGATTCCTGCTGTATTATTAGTGCTTCATACAGTGCCTGCAAAGTACTTAGAACTTAATAAGTATTTGTCAAATCAATGACTAAATATGTAAATTATCTTTTCTATGGTTCTAGCTAGCTATCTGTCATCTATTAGGTTACTACACTTTACAAGCTGTACTGATTTGGGACTGGAATATAAAAGTGGAGAGAAAATAAAAAGGAGAACATTTCTGGACACCTTAAACATAAAACTTAACTTTATTAGCACAACCTGTAATTTAAAAACAAGGCAACATCCTAGGATATTGAGAAACAGATTGTAAAAACCCAAATAAACAATCATATTTTCAGAGATCAAGGAAAAAATATCTGTGCAGGTAGGTTAGTGGGAAATAATCACGTGAATAGAGCAAAGAGCTTAGCAAAAGAAATCAATTAAGTTACTGGTTAAAACTGATAGTATAGGTGCTACAGGAGACAAAAAAATTAGTTTAAATACAAAAGCTGATCTAAGGGTTTTCCCATAGAGAAGACAATAGAGCATATAAAGAAGTTTGAGTTCCATAAGACACTGGAGAGCATAGTGGTTACAGTGCATTCTGTTTTTTGGGATTTAGACACAATCTGAGTTTGGATCTAGCATTCTCTGTTAATAGGTATAAGAACTTCAAATTATTATTTAACTGCTCTAGACCTCAAATTGTTGATTTGTAAAATGGGACTAGACAATAACTATGGCATTTAATGGTTATAAGAATCAAATTATGGTTTTAGGTCTAACATATAAGTCTTTAATCCATCTTGAATAAATTTTAAATGTTAGACCTAAAACCATAAAAACCCTAGAAGAAAACCTAGATGATACCATTCAGGACATAGGCATGGGCAAGGACTTCATGACTAAAACACCCAAAGCAATAGCAACAAAAGCCAAAATGGACATATGGGATCTAATTAAACTAAAGAGCTTCTGCACAGCAAAAGAAACTACCATCAGAGTGAACAGGCAACCTACAGAATGGGAGAAAATTTTTGCAATCTATTCATCTGACAAAGGACTAACATCCAGAATATACAAAGAACTTAAACAAATTTATAAGAAAAAAATCAAACAACCCCATCAAAAAGTGGGCTAAGGATATGAACAGACACTTTTCAAAGGAAGACATTTATGCAGCCAATAGACACATGAAAACATGCTCATCATCACTGGTCATTAGAGAAATGCAAATCAAAACTGCAATGAGATCCCACCTCATACCAGTTAGAATGATGATCATTAAAAATTCAGGAAACAACAGGTGCTGGAGAGGATGTGGAGAAATAGGAACACTTTTACACTGTTGGTGGGACTGTAAACTAGTTCAACCATTGTGGAAGACAGTGTGGCGATTCCTCAAGGATCTAGAACTACAAATACCATTTGACCCAGCCATCCCATTACTGGGTATATACCCAAAGGATTATAAATCATGCTACTGTAAAGATAAATGCACATATACGTTTATTGCAGCACTATTCACAGTAGTAAACACTTGGAACCAACCCAAATGTCCATCAGTGATAGACTGCATTAAGAAAATGTGGCACATATACACCATGGAATACTATGCAGCCATAAAAAGGGTGAGTTCATGTCCTTTGTAGTGACATGGATGCAGCTGGAAACCATCATTCTCAGCAAACTGTCGCAAGGTCAGAAAACCAAACACCGCCTGTTCTCACTCATAGGTGGGAATTGAACAATGAGAACACTTGGACAAAGGGCGGGGAACATCACACACTGGGATCTGTTGTTGGGTGGGAGGATAGGGGAGGGATAGCATTAGGAGAAATACCTAATGTAAATGATGAGTTAACGGGTGCAGCAAACCAACACAGCACATGTATACATATGTAACAAACCTGCACGTTGTACACATGTACCCTAGAACCTAAAGTATAATAAAAGAAAAAGAATCAAATTACATCATAAAAATAAATAATGTAACACACTATATGGAAGATATTTAGAGGTCAAAACATTGTAGAATGGCACTAGCAAAATTTAATTGCAATGTGATATATTAAAATAATATCTTTTTTTTTAAAATTAAGATCTACCTTTTGCAAAATGTCAGACAGTTGTTACTGCAATAAATTTCAAAATTACTCCAAGGTAATAAGAACGTCACTATCCAGAGCTATAAACTGTCCTGTGTAGCTTGGGGTATTTCATAAGCAATGGGTTCTAATAAGGAAATCTTGCTCTTATTTCCTATTAGCTGTGTCTCAGTTTGAGCCTACCTATGTAAGCTGACCCAATTCATTATTTTTTTTTTATTGTACATTAAGTTCTAGGGTACATGTGCACAACGTGCAGGTTTGTTACATAGGTATACTTGTGCCATGTTGGTGTGCTGCACCCATCAACTCGTCAGCACTCTAAAAGCTTGTAAAATAGTAACTATGGAAAAGAATCTACAATTTAACAGAATCATGTGTGTAGTTGATCATCTACTGAGTTTTTACAGCAGGAATGCTTTATAGAAGATGAACATTTTGGATGAACTGATCCATTGATCAGTTCTATCAGTTCTCTGTATCTCATGAACTGAAACTGTCTCCTGTGCAATGCTCCAGTGACAGTGAACACAGACAGCCTACTTTGTTGCCTAAAATAATGGTAACTTCAGCCTGTAAAAGTGTCTGCCCACAAACCCAAACCTTTGTACCTCAGAAACTTTCATTTTACCATGAATATTTAAGGAAGAAGATTGTGACCAGACTTTTGATTGTCTAAAGATTCAGAGGTGAAAGCAGAGTGAAGGAGGTTAGAAGATGAGGTCAGAGAGGTACTGGAGACAGATCTTACAGAACTAATGTCATAATTGTCACACATGATATGGAGTTCCAAGGATCCATGGCTGTGCCACATGTAAATCCTTTGGCATTAGATCACACATAGCAACACCAGTTCCTTTCAAGCTCCACTATTGCCAGATGAGTGTTACAGTCCATACAGCCTTTTACACATCACATTTGATGCAGCTCCAACTCCATACATTCACTCATTTTAATTCTAAATCATTTGTTCACTGGATATTTCACTTACTCTGTGCCAGTCCCTAGGCTAGATGCTGGAGAAACTCACTCTGCCCTCATGCAGCTTACACACTGGTGGGTGAAACTGATCAAAAGCAATTAATAAATAAGTGCAAAACTCTTTTAATAAGAACCACAAAGCAAAGACAGCATTCAACACATTATAATGTCATATGCTTTGTTCCTTATAATGGATCTTAATTATGCTGAGTTACCCAAAACAGCATTATCCTCAACAAAGCCAAACTCCTTTGAGACATTCACAAAAACTGTGGCTGGGTGAAATAGGCTATGTTTCAGCGATACTTAACCAATTTACTCTCAGTGTGGTTATTGGTTTATTCCTGAAGTACAATGTGTATATGTGTGTGTGTGAGGAGGAGGTGAGAGGAGATGGGCAGATAGGGGATGGCCAGCAGGAAAGAAAAAAAAGGGCTTAATAGAGCTTAAACTCTTCCATCACTTAAGAAGGTAATTTTGCTTCATCCTTTAGAATTTATGGACTTAACACTACTGTCTTCTCTGAGTAATTACTGACTATTGGAATATTAATACATAAACACTGCTTTACCATTATATATTTTTCCTTTTCTTCTAGTTTATGTAGAAATGTACTCTCTTAATTTTTGTTCCTATAAAAGATACTTTTCAAATTTTATTTTTAGGGTTAAAATGTATAGTTCCTCCTCCACAATTACATGTTCATATATAGCTTTTATCACATTTTTAGCCATTTCCATATAAGAAAATACAGTTGGTCCTCCTTGTTTGTAGTTTCCACATCCAGGGATCCAACCAACCACAGATACAAAAAATATTTTTAAAAAACAACAATACAATAATATAAATAATACAAATAATAAAATAACATAGTATAATAATTACATAGCATTTAAAATGTATCAGGTTCTGTAAGTAATCTAGGGATGATTTAAAGTATTTGAGAGGATGTGGGTAGGTTATATGCAAATACTACATTATTTTTCATAAGGGACTTTAGCAGCTGGGAGTTTTGGTATCTGCTCAGGGAATGGGATGTGGGTACTGAAACCAATTCCTGCAGATATGGAGAGAAAACTACATGGGATTTAAAATAGAAGCATTGAACTGACATAATAAAAATGCTTCCCTGACATCAATGTAATTTTCAAAGTAGAAATTATTAGGTCTTTCTTTATTGACTTTGATTAAATGCTCACATCTTATTTCTATCACTTCCAAGGTATAAGAAAAAAATGCACAAACCTTTTCTTAGAAAATTCTTCTTTTATATACTGGGGTATTTTTGATCCACAAACCGTAAAATAAAGTTACCTTCTCCTACCAGTCAATACTTCTAAACAATGAATGAACGCACAAAAACCCCACCTGGATCTTTACCTGCATCTCCTGACAAAAAGAAGCCAAAGGCCCAAAAAGGATCTGGCATTGTTCATCAGCAGTGTATGTCATCCCTGGCAGCTTGGAGGGAACCATCACAGAATTGACACTCTGCGGATTTGTTTGTTGCAAGCAGTTACTGGCCTTTGACCTGGCAATAGGTAGGTATGTGTAAAATTTTGAATTTAATGTAAAAAGCTGATATGATTAGTTACTATATAACAAGAACCACTTTTATAATATGAAAAATATATTTTTACTTTAAGCTCTTCCATTGAATATCATAGAAATTATTCTATATGTCAAAAATCATTTATTTACGATGAAGATAATCGTAATAAATAATTTTCAAATTAAAAGAACTTTATGGTGTTTAAAACACATTCATATGAATTAACTCAGCTGATCTACATAACACTGTGAGTTCAGTGTTATTTTATGCATTTAATAGGTATACAAGCTCAGAATCAGAGAGTAACTTGCCCAAAAGTAGTATGTGAATGTAAGATATCAACTATATTTTGGGGATTTAAATAATGTATGGAAAGCATCCTCAGCTGAATATTAACAGTGTAGATATATTTGTGCTTGACATTGCAATACAACTTTGTATACAACTCTGTAATATATTTTAAAGTGGTATTTGATGTCATAGGAGTCCTGAGTCATGTGAAGGCAGCCGTACAAAATCATGCATGTTTTTTAGGAACTCATTAGGGCCTAGAGAAGGGCTGCTGATGCAGCTACTGATGGTGTGTCTGAAATATCACATGCTCTGAGTGCTCTTCTCTAGACTGTTACGACAAAGAGCATGCACAGCATATATTGTACATATTTTAGAGCAAAGCTATAGAATGTGAGAAACATTATAGTTTGATAGATTTCATAGCCATTTAATAGAAAAATTGGCTTAACTATTTAAAGGATATAGAAAAGTGAATAAAGTTCATCTGTGTAGTCAGTTTAGCAAGTTAGGTGTTCCTGTATTTCTCATTAAGACTTGTTTTGGATACCTTAAGCATCTCACTAACTACTTTGCATATTGCTTACTGCTTCAGGTGATCCTTCTATAATTATAGAAATAAGGGCTTTAAAAATGAACAAGTGCTTTAAAATGAAAATGAGAGCAACAGTAATATTTTTCATTTACTTTTCCAACAAGACAGAAGCTAAGTGTTACTGCCACTGAATGTGGAAAAGAAGAGACTCAAGGGCTATGATAATGGTGAAAACTATTTATTAAGAAAAAATAGTTGAAGCGTAGATACATTACAAATGAAAAGTGAAGATTTTGTTAGAGGGGCTCTGATCTTCATGATAACAGATGTGCTGGGTGATGAACAGTGTGAATATTTCCACTGGGAATAATTGAAGAGGCAATTAAATACTGTGACAGATTTTTAAAATCATTATAACAATTTTTCAGTCTTACAAATAATCTTAACTGTCTTTTTGAAAAATGTAGAAATTAAAAAGCAGGGGGTTAAATAACATGTCCCAGACTACACCACGAGTCAATGGAAAAGTCATGATTGGAACCAAGGGCCTTCATTTTTACTCTGGTGGCCTTTCCACTTTGGCACACTGGCTTCTCTATTTGTAAAAAGTAACAGCACACATAAACATTCACAAGGCAAAAACAATAAGTGACCTCCATACCTGAGAAATCTTTCCAAATCTTCCTTGCTACATCGAGACCATGAAACATCACCAAGATTCTGTCCTTTAATCCATTCACCAGACATGATATGAAGACCATCAGCACACGATGGGTGGTCGTTGTCATGGTTAATGCCCATGCTGATTTGGAATATAATAAAATTTTAAAATTTACGCTAAGTAAATGTTACTTGTTAACTTTTTGTAACTGCAGGTAAATAATGATTAAAATACTTAAAATACTGGGAGCCAGATTTGTTTTAAGGAAATTAGATTCAAAATAAAATTAGATTTCAGATTAAGTTACTTTTTAAATTTTGTTACCCCAATTTAAGGTAAATATTTTTATTTAATAAAAAAATATTTCCCTAATCAACCTACAAAATGACATGTTTAGGTCCTTCATACTGAAATGATCTATAGATATATTCTTTGCATAGTAGTATGTATGAAACTCAGAAATAACACATTTATATTTAACCATACTAGATTCTTGCTGTTGCCTGAATCAAATTTTCTTCAAAATTTGATTTGAATACACATCTTTTACCAAATTTGAAACCTCATTAATCTATTAATTTCCTTTGTCTTCACCATGTACTTCATTAGACCATCCTCTTCCTCCCACATCATATAACACAAATTATCCTGGCCTTCTTTATCTTTTTGAATGAATCCTGAATCTGTTGAAATTGTATTCTAAAAGTTGGACTTATTTCTAAATAGATGTTCCAGAAATACCTTAAATTTAGTATGTCTACAGACTGCCTTTCTTACTTTCTCTTTCAATTCTCTATTTACTCCTCTATTCTATTTTTTCCTTGCTCTCTTTTTATGCTTTTGCTAGCTACTAAGTTCTGCCAAATAAAGAATCTTCAAGTCATCATTTATTTTTTTCCTTTCCTGAATTATCGCATAGGCTCTATTTTATTTATTATTAGAGGCAAGCCCTGCCAACTCTACCTTCTAAGATTTCACTCAACTGTCATCTCCCTTCTATCCTATAGTTACTATTTAAATTATTGTACTGTATCCTTATTATAGTATATAGAAAGTCTTGAGTTGTTATGGTATTGTACCTGGGTTCTGTCCCTCTAATCTTTACCAACATTCTCCCTTCCCCTTCTCCTACACTGCCCCAGTGAGATCTATTTAAAACACAATCTGCCTATGCCATTCCTATGTTTTCTCATTATCCATATGGCAATTTCCAGCTCTTTAACGTGATACATAGCCCCTTCATATTCTTCTACATTATTATTAGATTTTTTCTTCAGCAATACCAAATGACTTGTAATTTCCCAAACATTATATTGTTTCATATTTTCTTGCAGTTAATTGTTACTTAGCATTTTCTAGGTATCATAAATCATATAAGGGAATTTATAAACTTGTGTTAAACAACAAAATGTGGCGGAAATGATTATAATATGCATTTTGCAGATGAGAAGTAACTTGTCCAAGATTACACAATGAGAAACTGGAAAGTAATAATGTTTAAACTGAGCTCTAGAAGTCATGTGATTAACCATTCCACATTGGGCATCTATAAATTCCATCCTCCAACTCCATATGCTGTCTACAGTGCCTCTCCTTCAGCTTCTTTGCCTGGACAAACTCAAATTCTACTTAATCATCAACATTAATGCAGTTTACTTTTATCAGGTTTTCTTTCACTATCCCCTACCTCACCCATTTGTACTATCTCTTCTGGGAACAACACAGGATTCTGTGAACAACATTGTTACAGCATTTTCTATATTGCATTATACATTTTTACTTTTGGTTCATTCTCCAAATTCTTGAGACTCTGTAACCAATGTTGAATCATGGGTTCAATGATCATGTAGAAAAAAAATTATATAGTCTCTTGTGAATTCTCATAATGAGGCCAGTAAAATAATTTTTGTGGATGAGAGTTAGTACTGAAGAAGCAGAGCAGAGTCCATTTGTGTACATGCATAGCCTGAGATAATAGCAGGATAGTCCACTGTTCTCTTTTCTTCTTCTGTTATGGTCTAGATAATAAATAAAATGGTTTTCATAATGAAAAATTCACAAGAATATCTATATTGTGTTTTAAAACACGAAATTAGAAGAACTGTTGCAGAAATTGCTAAGGGAAATTACAATTAGAGTACCTATGTTTCCTCAAATCAAAATAAAATTTTTAAAAACTACCAAACTATATTTTTAAGATGAATTATAAGTTTGAATCAAAATTGTTACAATTAAATATGTTTTTGAAGGAAGAAAATATGAAAGGAATAAATAAATTCCATCCATATCATTAATGAATTAAGACTAATTATATCACCATGCTAACTTTAACTATAAAAATTATGGTATAAATAAAACTAAAATACATTATTGAATATTACTTTTCACTTTTGGTGTTAGAAAAATTCACCAGTGAGTCATATTTTTCTTTCCTATTCTAATAAATTTCTTCAAATAGGGTCTGTAGCAACACATATTAATAGAATAAATAACAGAGAAAATAGGAAGACAAACGTTTTCATACTTAGAAGATAAAGAGGAAAAATAAGAGAGTATATGGAATAGGTATAAACCAGTTCAATTAAAATATTAGAAGGCAGAGTAAAAAGATGTTGAAATTAGAAAGTAACTTAATCTCTGTATCTTCCCCTTATTTCACCAAAGGCAAGTTAAAAAACAATAAATAAACATGCCTTAGTTGCCTTATTTGCTAAATATACTTTCTTGACTGATTTGTTGTGATGACTGCATAAGCATGATATGTAGTACCTGAACAATGCCTGGAATACAGGCAGAATCCATAATGATCCTTTATACTGGGGAAATAAATTAGAGAAATTTTATTATATCATTCTAATTTGTCAAAAGATACATAAACAGATTTATCATTAATTATATTAAATTCATTCTGCTGTATTTGCTTTCTTTGGTGAAAGTGTGCGCTTCAGAAAAACCAAGAAAATAACAATCAAAAGAATTTACTTAGATATAAAGTTAAAATAAGAAATTATAAATATGGCACAATATCACAAATCAGTAAAAGTGGCTTAATTTAATTCTAACTCTGTGGTTCGAATGCAGCCCATCAGTGTCCTGTCTCCTCTCTGCCATGGATTCTGGCTACAGCACACATCACTGGGTGACCTGTTAATTAACAACCACTTGCCATTTGGAACATGCCTGACTCTTCCATCTGTGGTGGCATAATCTTTCAAACCATACACAAATGCTATTATTTTTGAAAGGTAACCAGTCTTTCTCAGAAATAATAAACCTTCCTAAATAATGTGTTCCTATGAGGGAAGGAGAGGGATTGCTTCCAAGATTTGGCAATTTGGACATTTTCCCAATATCGCATAATAGGATTTTCCAAATATGGACGATTACAACCTCTTATCCAGATAATAATTTTCCTTTTGGGATCCTGGTCCTGATTCTGATGTAAGAAATTAGCTTTAGCCATGGGGAGGTCTGGTGATTCAAGCATTGTTTACCAGTAGTTAAATTTTCCTGAAGCCATTTAACTCATAACAGAAAAAATTATCATTAAATTGGGACAGGTTTTTTTAACCACACATCTGGAATTATCAGGAAACACTGCTTAGTCTTGACTCTAGAGGTTTGAAATAAAACAATTAATTGTGCACCTTAATCTGTGCCAGCTACTCTATTAACCACTGACAATGATCATATCACTTATTCCTCACAATATTCCCATAATGTTTCTATTATTATGACTTCTATTTTACAAATGAGGAAGGTGCTGAGGTTAATGGTGAAGCTGTGACTCAAACCCGGGCAGTCTGATGCTCACACAGATGAACCTCTGAACTATCACACAATAGTGCTTTTCTTTCTGGATCAAAGCTCTCCACTTTTGGAGATGATTTATTGTTTTCTGAACAATTTTAAATGCCTCTGTTCTTTTAGCAGAAATGCACCTCTACATGTAGAACCTTATAACCAAGTTACATGCATTGCATGGAAAACATTCTCTAAGTAAGACATTAGCAACACCTCTACTCACACTGCCATTGAACTACATTTTCATAATCTCAGTTTAAATTCATTTTGACAAAGAGCCTTGGGCAAATAAACTCTTCACTAACATTGTACATGGTTGTCAAGTCAACTGAAAAAATATTTTTATCATATAAAACTTCTCAACTTGTTTAAAAGTCTTTGCCAGGAAGTTTTGTGATATCCTGCGGAAAGCTGGAGAAGCATTTGGATTTTGAAGATGGTCCCTTTTGATGTTTGAAGAATTAGAGAGGAGAAGCCTTATGAATTCACTCACTTTTTTTGGATAATTTGGAAAGGATTTGATTTGTAAACAGTAATATTTTAAAAGAGTAGGCTTTTTGTGCTGAATACATTAAGCATTTTTATGACATAGTATTTCCCACTAAAGCCATATATTATGTGGAAACATTAATAAAAGAAAGAAACAAACTATTACAATGTCTTACTGGAAGTAGATTATATTTATACAAAATGACATTTAATTTCATATTTCTTAGAATTCAGTGGGTATATCTAATTCAATATAATTTCACTATTGTGTGTTCATGGAGAAAAAATTTAGACATTAAGATATACAATATATTTTTGTATCATATTTCTTTTAATATTTTAAGTCATTTCAATTTGCACAAACAATGAAACCTACTTTTATTAGCAAGTCAAAAGGCTATATAAAAGCAAGGTAAAAAAATAAGAGGTTAAAAGAAGAAAAGTAGAGGTACAAAAAGAGATTCCTTTTGACTTTGTTGTGCATTATATTACACGTTTATCTAACAATGCACATACACTTGTTGAGAACCCACTACTGTGCTGAGCTGGAGTCACAAAGATAAATAAGACTCAGTTCCTACACTCAAAGAGTGTATTATCTACTAGGATTGGAACACTATCCCTTGCTCTTGTGTAGCAAATGAATGCCTGGATCCTGTTTGCCCTATATTCCTTAAACCTCTACTGCTTATCTGCCCCTTTTCAATTCTATTGCTATCAACCAAAATTGGTGCTGATTCTTTTTACTTCTGGATTATTGTAATGTCTGCCTGACTGTCCTCCTGCTCTTTAACTCTTTGCCTCTTAAACCATACTTTAATGGTGCTAGTTTCTTATGAGTGTGTTAATATTAAAAAGCTAGTTTCCTATGCAAACGCTTTTCATTAGCCCTGGCAAGCAGAGAGTCTAAAAAAAAGTGAATAATGAACCACTTGCATCAGAATCATAGGGCATGAGGACATTAGAGTAGTTAAAATGCAGATTCATGAGTCTGCCCCCAACGAATTAAAATAGAATATTTAGAGGTAAGGCCTAAGAAATAGCATTTTGACACATTTTCTAGATGATTCTTATTTACTCAAAATTCTGGAAAGCAATGATCTACAGGATGAAATCCATTCTTTATCTCATTATTCAAAACATCTGTAAACTGATATCAATCTGATTTTCATAGTTAATTCCAGCCTAACCTTTTGTATAGTTCCTTTCCATTAGAATACCTTCCATTCTAATCTGCATTTACACAGACTTTCTGCCTTTAAAAAAGGATTCTTTAATAAATTATAGCCCATATTTATCATTATCTTTAACTTCTATGCCCTTCACATATATGGTGTATAAGACATATCAGAACTGTCTCGTATTTCTGGTTAATTTTAAATGATATATATAAATTACCACTACCTAGAATGTACGTGTTCACAGAACAGAAATTGTCATATTTTCTTTTTGCTTCCTTTAATTATTTAGTTGAATGTCCTGTTAAATGTCAACTGATTTATCTACTGATATAGGATCATAGAAACACCAAATATGCTATAATTAGAGATGTGAAACTACTGTGGCCTCTTGCCAACACAGAGAAACTGCAACATGAAAAAGTTAACAGATGATCTACTCCAGGAAGGTTGCTTGCTTTACTCTAGGATATGCATTTGCCAAGAAACATCAGAGAATTGCAAACAGAAAGCCAACTCTTCCAAGGTCATTCATTAGCTGGGTGATTTTTTTCCCTCTTCCACTAACTCACTCCAACATCCAAACCTACATTTGGAGAGAATCTGGTGTGGGAGGGCTGCCATATCTATACTGGCCGAAGTCTCATTATGACAATTAACTTGGAAAAACTGCTTATTATTCTACGTGGTATCATTGTCTAAATAAAATATCAAATACGAAAGCCATGTTAGTGGTCTACAAGAGTCTTCATGATAAGTAAACTTCCTGTCAATCTAGTTATAAACCTCTAAAAGGTATGAAAGCACTCCAAGAAAGAACAGAAAGGCCAGTGAAATCTGAAGATCTCCTTTTCACACTAAGGAATTCATAAAAATAATACTACTAATTATTGTTATCATTCAATCACTCTGTATTATGTGCCAATCATTGTGCGATGACATTATAGTATCACAAATCCTAACAATGAACCTTGAAATTAAAAACTATCCAAATTTTATGAATAAAGGAAATGAATACAGAGGATTGATTTATCCAAAGCTCGTTCATTAAGTAGGTGGCAAAACAACAACTCAAGCCCAAGGCTGTATGTCTAATAATGCACTTTCCCACTTAACTATCCACATAGGTAGTTTTTAACATTTACCAAGGCATTTGTGTCAGGGGAAGATACCTGTGACATCTGCTATAGAAAGTTCTAAAGAGTATGATGGGACAGTATATTTAGATAGCCATTACTAATTTTAGTTGGTCAACAATAACTACAAAAAATTAATTTTCAACATTTTAAGGAGCAATGGATTTCTAGAAGAGCATATTTGGTTTGTGCTTGTTATAACAATTTATTATTATTTCATCTATTTCCCATTCTAAAAGTCTTAGGAGATGATGTACTTTATAGGCATTTCTTATTTCGTTCTTTTATTTTTCTTTTTTCTTTCTTTCTTTTCTTTTCTTTTTTCTTTTATTTTTCATTTTTTTTTTTTGAGACAGAGTCTTGCTGTATTGACCAGGCTGGAGTGCAGTGGTGTGATCTCAGCTCACTGCAACCTCTGCCTCCCAGGTTTGAGCAATTCTCAGGCCTCAAGCTGGCATGCTGGCCAGAATGGTCTTGAACTCCTGAACTCAAGTGATCCGCCCACCTTCGCCTCCCAAAGTGCTTGGATTACAGGTGTGCTCCACTGTGAGCCATTATACCTGGTCTTTATTTAGTTCTTAGTGTATATAGTTCCCTCTTAGAGTATATCCTCTCTTCTTAGAGCAGATATACTACTGCACATCAATGCAAATGAGTGCCAAATGTTATTCACTTCTGAAAAGGACTCTTCTTGGAAGCTGAGAGAGGGTAACCAAATCTGTGTGTGCCTCCTGGGCCATATGCTAACTTCTTTAACTATAGTCATCATGCTGTACACTAGGTCTCCAGTACTTATTCTTGTGATTGAAGGATTGTAACCTTTGACAAATATCTCCCCTTTCCCCTCATCCCACAGCTCCTGGTAACCACCATTCTTCTGTTACTATGAGTTTGACTTTGTTTTTGTTGGATTTCACATATGAGTAAGATCATGCAGTATTTGTTTTTCTGTGTCTATTTCACTTAGCAAAATGCCCTCAAAGTTCATCTACGCGGTTGCAAATAGTAGCATTTCCTTCTTTTTAAAGACTTAGTAATGTTCCATTTTATATATATATAATTATCTATATATATAATATATACACACATAAAATTCCAATTATATAGTGTATATTATGTTGTGTGTAAATATACATATATAATAATACATATAAAATAAATATTCCATTATATATAGAATTATGTTTATATAATAGAAATATATATATGTGTGTGTGTGTGTATGCATACACACACACACACACTACATTTTCTGTATACATTCATCTTTATACATTCCTCTGTTGACAGATACAGGTTGTTTTCATATCTTGGCAGGTATGTTTCCATACCTGTTGTGAATTAACAGAATTTCAATTAATTATTCCTAATACTACAATTGCTAGATTTGATCCTTCCGCATTCATAACTTTAGGATTTGGATGAACTAGTTGGACAGGTCTGTCCATGCAAGTGTCATGCAATATCGAAAAACATTCTAAACACTTTGAATATGCACATAGCATCTATTTTGAATCAAGTTTCACTGACAATCTATGCATAATAATATTTTACTAAGATAACTACTATATTCAATCATTTACTTATTTGATATATATCAAGAGCCTAATACATACCAAAGTCTGGTTAGACTTTAAGGTAAACTCATCGTAACTGAAATATAATTGAACTATTGTATTTTCATACAATAGTTTATTTTAAATAGTAATTCAAAATATCATGTACCAAGAGGGAAAAATATATTGCCATTATATTTGCATAGCAATAAAACCATATTTTCTCATTAAATAATATTACTTAGTCAAGACAATTGCATTCCTTGACTCAAACTGATTCTTCCACTCTGGGATTCAATCGTCTTATGTCCTGGAACTCAGGATGACCAACAGATAGCATTCATACAACAAATGCTTATTCACTTGTACAACATATGCTGGAGTTCTTATGATGTATAATATATTCAACCTTGTGCTGTGAAAAAAATGTATTAGACATGAATCATATTTTCACAGATTGCTATTCAGTTGGGAACTTATACATAGGTAAATATCAGTATAAATCAGTGTATCTCAGAAATAATTTTAAGTGACAAATGATATTTAAAATAATCAGTGTAAGAGACTTAAAAGTGGAAACAGGCCAGGTGCGGTGGCTTAAGCCTGTAATCCCAACACTTTGGGAAGCCAAGGTGGGTGGATCACTTGAGGTCAGGAGTACGAGACCAGCCTGGCCAACATAGTGAAACCCTGTCTCTACTAAAAATACAAAATTAGCTGGGTGGGGTGGTGAGTGCCTGTAATCCCAACTACTCAGGAGGCTGAGGCAGGAGAATGGCTTGAATCCAAGAGACGGACGTTGCAGTGAGCTGACACAGTGCCACTGCACTCTAGCCTGGGCAACAGAGTAAGACTCCATCTCAAAATAAATAAAGTGGAAACGTATTTCTAACCAGGCTTTCAAATTTACTTTCACAAAAGTGATAGCATTTGTCGTGGCCATTAATAGGTAAGTAAAATTGGGATAAATCATTAGTAAATAATGAATCATTAGTAAATAATACTAAACTATTTAATATTTTACTAATATTAAAAAGAATGAATCATTAGTAAATAATAAATCATTAGTGCTGGAAGTTGGGATAATAAAAAATGAATAAAGGCATGATGTTTGAAAAGTATGGTTCATTTGCATTCATCAACTAGAGAAGTAGATTGTAAAGTTACAAAAATACACTAGGGTCACTCTATAGAAGTCATGACTCTAAGGCTAAGGAATTTCAAATTCATTCATTAGGTTGTGAAAGGCAATAAAGTTTTCTGATATGAAGGTTAGGACCACATTTCAGGAAGCTGAATCTTAGTAATATGTGAATACATTAGAAAGATGAAGTAGCAAAGGAGAGGACACCAGTTAAGTGGATACTGTAAGAGTCCAAGCCAAGAGGAATAACAGAAGAAAGAATAGATGGTTGAGATAGCTTTCTCAGATGAAGAATGAATAGAATTTGGCCACTGATTATGGAAGTAACTAAGGGGAGAAAGAGTTAAAGATGGCTCAGATGTCTCAACTAAAGGCCTTGTGGCAATAATGGTGCCAATGACAGAAATAGAGATGTCTGAAGAAGCAGGTTTATAACCTGGCCCTCCCCTCTATTCTATCCAGGCAAAATTTCCAGAGAAGTAAGTATGTATGTAAATGTTATTGATTCCAAAGGCTTATTAGTCACAAGGCATCTGTATTCTTGGTACTCTGGCAATCCTTAAAATTTTAGCAGGTGGCCCAAATATTTATTGCCTTCAACGAGGTAACTTTGCATATTTATTGCCCCATTAGCCTTTAATTCCATAGAAACTCCTGAATTGCCCACTTAGTGGAAAAACCATGTCTCCATGCCAAAGTTTAATAATATACAGTAGACCTTTTCCTCTGGTTCAAAAATCAAAACAAAAACAAAAAAATACATATGCATTTTTGGCCATATCAAAACATGCTTGATCTTTTTATAATGAAATGAAATATAAGTAATTTCCCCTAACTCATATAATTTTACCCAACTCAACATCTCTATGAAGTAGACAGTCTAATTATCACATAAAGTTCTCAATTAGTGGGCAAGTGGTATATGTTTAATGCAGTCTCTTTCAACTTGTAAAAATATAAAATTCTATTAGGGCTATATTGGTTATTTTCTTGATTACAAGCATAAGTTATAAATGTGCTAACATGCTGGGAATATGACAGTGTACTAAGTAGACAAGATCTCATTATCTACAAACAGAAGAAAGAGACATAGGGTAGAGAGTTACATTTTGAAAAGTTTTATGAATAAAATTAAGGAAGGCAAAGGGGAATAAGCCCAGGCAGTGGTTGTGCTTACAATTTTAAGAAATGTTATCAGAAAGGCCTCACTGAACCCTGATACATGAGTGGAGAACTAAGAAAAAAGGGAGACAGCCATGTGGCTGCTCTGGAGAACTTTCCAGGTAGAAATCAAAGGAAAGGCAAAGTCCCCAGAGTGAGTGTTTGTCTTCTATGTTTGAGTTTCAACAAACAGGCAATGAATCTGGAGCGCAGTTGGTAAGAAGGGAATGACAGGCTATAGGGACGGAGGCTGGAACATGTAGAATTTGGTGGGCCATGGTATGGGCTGGGGATTTTATAGGGTGAACCAGGAAGCTCTTGGAAGTTTCTGAGTAAAGAAGCCAGGTGATTTGCTTTGTTTTAAATGAATCTCCCTGACTCTAAGGCTAAAAAAGAAAGATTATTTAAGAGGCTACGGTAATAATCCAGATGAGAGGTGTTGGTAGCTTAGTCCAAAGAACTAGCAGGACAATTAGTGAGAAGTAATCAGATTCTGGATGTATTTTGAAGGCAGAGTCAACAGCTGATGAATTGAATGTGGACTATGAGAAACAGAGAACACCCAAAGATAATTCTTTGGCTTTTGGTTGTCCCACTAGAAGCATGCAGCTTCATTTACTGTCATAGGAAGACTTCAGTGGCAACACTTTTGGGGCTGTGGCAGTCATTTCTGCATGTGTGTACCAGAATAAAGTCTCACTTATGTGGATATGGGTACATTTCAAAATATAGAATATTCTTTTATAAAAATTTACCTGATACTTTATTGAAAGTCTCATCCAATATCATAAAACATTCTAAACACTTTGAATATGCATGCAGCACCTGTTTTGAATCAAGTTTCACTGATAATCTATGCATAATAATATTTTACTAAGATAACTACTATATCCAGTCATTTACTTATTTGATATATATCAAGAGCCTAATATATACCAAGCACTGTCAAATGCATGAAGAATCCCATTATAAGCAAAAACAGATATGGTTCCTCACTTCTCGAAGCTTACAGTCTAATGAAGTATATATCTAACAGATGAACAAATGTGCATTTATGAAGGAGATGGTGCCACTAAAATGATTAATAGAGAGACTGACCCACAGAGAATGCTTTCTTTAGAACATGACTATTGAGGTGGTATATGAACTTTGAGCAGGAGGAGATAATTAAACTAAGCTTAAAAAGTAAGTATACTCCAAGTAGAGGAACAACATGTATTTAGGTCCTGCAGTGTGAAGGAACATGGTACTTTTTAAGTTCTCGGGTATATGTACATGATGCACAGGTTTATTACATAGGTAAATGTGTGTCATCGTGGTTTGCTGCACCTATCACCTAAGTATTAAGCCCAGCATGCATTAGCTATTTTTCCTGATGCTCTCCCTCCCCACCTCCTCCCCACCGGGCCCCAGTATAAGCTGTTCCCCTCCCTATTTCCATGTGCTTTCACTGGAACATGGTACTTTGGAAACACTGTAGGAACTCTAGTGCTGAGAATGAAAGGGGGCATGAAATGAAGTATGGCTAAAGAGATAAGGTGGGGACAGATAATCCCGGGCCAGCCCAGAAGTAAGTTGAGTAAAGTTAGCTAGAAGAACTCTTCCATGTTTCTGGCAGAGCACCGTAATTAATGACATGGGCTTTGGATTTGGACAGACTTGGCTTTGATCATGGATTCAGGCACTTATTGCTGTGTGAGCTTTGGCAATCATCATCTCTAAAGTAATATTATTGCCTTCCATCTTTAGGTGGGAGCAGAAGTCTTTGGCCTCAATGTGCTAAGCCAGTGCAAAATTCTTCAATAAATCTGGACTTCAATAAATCTCCAGATTTAGCAAGGTCAGAAAATGGTCACGGGATTATGCTATTAATAGGTATATTTAAAATGATCATTTCCCAGATAATTTAGATATTGTATTATATCTTAGACATGGGGCTAAATTTTCCTAAAACCATAGACAGTAATGCAAGGGTTAGTTTACTTTTGGTTGGAATCCACAAAGAAAATGGAATTATTTGTAAACTTTAAGAAAAAAAGCCTATGTTTTGTGTGTGTGTGTATAAAAATATGGTATCTTTATACAACAAAATACTCTAAGGCACCACTAAATATTTGTACAAAAGAACAACTTTTATTATTTGCAGTGAATGGCATCATAGGATTGTGTCTACATACTTCACAAATAAAAAGGACAAAGATATACAAGTGTAGACCACCTTTCAGGCCAAAAATAAAAATGATGGCTTTCTAGCAACTCAAATGCAACTTCCTAGTGCAACACTGACTTAGACTGAACAGTGACTGTCACATCTGTTATGTGGGAGGGCTACTCAGAGTGTGACCTGTGCACTCGCTGCCACTTGATGAACTCTTTTTACTACTGATTTGTATCCAGATAAGTAGCTGGTGCTAGAATGTAAATCAGCTACATCATTAAGCACACAGTTTACTTTAGCTTTTTTTCACGTCAAGACTCTTTCAATGAAGGAAGCAATGCCCTATATTCTGGCATAGATCCCTAACTCATCACAGACCACACTTCAGTAGTAAGATCATTTATTGAGCAGTTAATGCAAAATGCATATTTAATGGAGAGAAATTTACTATGCACACTAAAGTAAATTCTAGATGGTTTAAAGTGTTAAACAGTGAGAGAAAGACGAAGACACATACACATACACACACAATATAAGACAACAATACAAAAATGTGTTCCCCTAATTTTAAAAAGAGAAATTACTTGTAATTGCAAAAACCTCCAGAAGAAATTATAAAAGAATGAAATTTGATGATTAAAAAATCTACAAGTTATAAACATTAAAAATCAAGATTAAACTAATGATTAGAACTAGGAAAATCTTTACAATATACTTAATGAAAATAGAATGACATTAATATTGAATAAACTCCTGAAAAATGAATCTCTATTAGTTTCAGTTTTCTCATCTGTAAAATGACAATCATAACAATACTTAGCTCAAGATTTTTTATGCAGTTGAATTAGATCTGAATACACAGCATTTAGCAAAATACCTGCTAATAAAAGACACTGTTGTTTTTATTAGAAACTCTTTGGCAACTCAACATAAAATATGGGATTTTGCAAGTTTAAAAATATTGTGTAATTGTGCAGTAGAGTTCACAAGTTTGAGTGGTCTAAAATCGGCACATTCCAAAGAACTATTTAGTCCTTGCCTGACTCCTTGGAAGTAACCTCTAAGTCCTTGGGATATCCCTCCAAAGTATCTTTGACAGGAATAACTTTGTTTAGCTGGAGGCCTTCTACCACCATGGGTTTTGCTAACAATGTGATTTACGGTGGGGACTAGGGCCAGGTTAACCTCAGGAGGGAATGGAGGCTTGAAGGTTTGCCTTGAAGGAAGTCAACCAAGCCTACATGATCAAACTCCAGTAAAATCCCTGGATATCAAGGCTCAGTATAGCTTCTTGGGTTGCTAATACTTTGTGCATGATTTCACACATTGTTGTTGGGAGAATTAAGTACTGTCTGCACAACTCCACTGGGACAGAATAACTGGAAGCTTGAGCCTGGTGTCTCCTGGACTCTGGCCTATGTGACTTTTTCCCTTGATGATTTTAATCTATATCCTTCCATGGTAATAAACTGTAACCATGAGCAAAACCACTTTGCTGAGTTTTCTGAGTGATGCTAGCAAATCAACCCAGATTAGTCTTAGGGACTCTTCCCTCAAAGCACAGCAATCTAATAACAATTAATATAGTAATAAGTTTTGGCCTAAAATGAAAGTAAAATTCCTTTCTTTAACAAACTGTTGTTCACAAAGATCATATAAAATATAGTGGATATAATAAATATGTGCATATATATATGAATTCAATAAAACGTCAATTTCATGAAAAATTTCTAAGTATTTTCATTCACAAAATAAAGTTTTAGACTTCATCACATTAAATTATGAAGATCCCAATTATATTTGATGAATATGTGTTAATTCAGCACTACCAGTAAAAATATTTCTTGTCAAAAATTTTAGTTACCAGAAAAATAATAACTCCTGGCCGGGCATGGTGGCTCACGCCTGTAATCCCAGCACTTTGGAAGGCCAAGGTGGGTGGATAACGAGGTCAGGAGTTCGAGACCAACCTGACCAACATACTGAAACCTGGTCTCTACTAAAAACAAAAAAAAATTAGCCAAGTGTGGTGGCTAATCCCAGCTATTCAGCTATTCCCAGCTATTCAGTAATCCCAGCTATTCAGGAGACTGAGGCAGGAGAATTGCTTGAACCCAGAAGGTGGAGGTTGCAGTGAGCAGAGATGGAGCCACTACACTCCTGCCTGGGCTACAGAGGGAGACTCCATCTCAAAAAAATAATAACTCCTACTGTTATTATTTAGGAAGCAAAATTGTTCTGACACAATTTTAAAATGCTGGCTTAAATAATTTATTTCTTCTTACTGTAGATCTTAATTTACACTTTTCTATATAATTGTATATATTTTTAAGTTGATAATTTGCCAAAGGAAAAAGTCAATACATTTTGGCTGACTTTGTTTTAGATTCCTTTGCACTAATAAGAGACAAATTGTTGGTTCTCTTTATTTACTCAAATTTTCATCCCCAAGAGTCATTTTTTTAAATACTTAGTGGACTATATTGATTTTTCTAGCTTTATGTGAACTTGTTCTGAGAATTTCTAGAAATCAAATCCAAACCAACAAACATAAATACATTCATTTAAAATCTGTTTAGAAACATTTTATATGTGATTATAAAAGTATTCTTGAAAAGTTTACATGGAATCATTCTGTCATTCTAAGATTGTGAGTTGCAGAATTACATGATATCATAGTTCATTATTAGTTTCTAGAAGATAGTTTTCATGTATATAATTTAACACAAAAAAAAGAAGAAAATCCAAAAAGAAAAAGAAAAATATAGGATTAAAGAGTTTCACTTAAGTAGCTAACTTTTAATCATACCTCTAAATAAAAGGGCTCTGCATATGTGTGTGTGTGTGTGTGTGTACGTGTGCATGCAAATGGCATGCACATAGAATCTGTAGATATCATTATTTAACATCCATGAAGACTTTCCCCACTGGAGAGATTATGAGCATATGGACATTTTTTCTTGTATTCTTCTTTCTTTATTTCTTCTTACATTGTGCCTTATATCTTATAATGGATGATGATGATGTAATTCATACAGATACATTTCTTCCTACTTGTTTTTTATAAACATGACATTATTCTGACTGCTGTTGCTTCTCACTGTCTAGCATTAGGAAAACACCAGCCACCACTTTTGAGACAAATATTGCTTACTTTTGAGACAAATATTGCTTACTGCTATGGAGAATTTCAGTAAAGGAGTAGTTTAACATATATCACATCCTGGTCCTAGTCCATCAAGTATTACGCATACCTTTGGCACATCTCTATTGCTTTTGGGTACAGCTCTATAAAAGTCAAATAAAATAATATTTTCATACCATTTGAGCTATTCCAATCTTAGCTCCTGGTCATAAACCAACATTTCTACTACATAAAGCTGAAGTGGCTTTTCCTTAAATTACCTCATTTAGTTTTTGGTTTAAATAGTTGTAGCTCCATGGTCAACAGTTTAGATGTTAATAAATTAACTTGTATTGCACTTGATTCCCTTAGTGTTTCTCCTACATTTTAGAATACAATGAAGATTGAAGAAATTAATTTTGCATATCTGGTTTTAAACATACTGGTTTAAAAATATACTTCTTAAAAGTAAACTATTCAGGGTACTTGACAAAATTATTTAAAATCTGTTTACAAAAATATATACTGTTTTTATATCAAGGTGTTACTGCCTAGCTCAAGAGCAAAAATCATAATTATTCATAAATCTGTATTTTATGAGAATTCTATTTATGAAAACACATATCTTTATAAAATTATTTATTAATAAGATTTTCTTGCCTCTAGACATTATTCTCAGCATTTTTCCTTCAAATGATGCCTATAATTTTTCATAGGCTTTATGACTAAACTGAAAATACCTTTCAATTATCAGAATTATTTTTGAATTAAGAATCTATAGCCTATTATTCCTAGAATGAAATATTAAACAAGGTTAGTGCACTGCATACTTTCCCTAAAGGATGAGGATGTTAAAGTATATTTATCTTTTTTTATTTTTATATTTTATTTTATTTTATTTTTGAGATGGAGTCTCACTCTGTCACCCAGGCTGGAGTGCAGTGGTGCGATTTTGGCTCACTGCAAGCTCTGCCTCCTGGGTTCACGCCATTCTCCTGCCACAGCCTCCCGAGTAGCTGGGACAACAGGTGCCCACCACCACGCCTGACTAACTTTTTGTATTTTTAGTAGAGACGGGGTTTCACCATTCACATGATGGTCTCGATCTCCTGACCTCATGATCCGCCTGCCTTGGCCTCCCAAAGTACTGGGATTACAGTCGTGAGCCACTATGCCTGGCTCTTTTTTTAAAATTAACAGATTAACTCCTCATATTCTTGGTCAGTTGACTGAAGACTGAAAGCCTATATGGGAGAATCTGAAAGGACACTTGACCCTAGAACAACATGGGTTTGAACTGTGTAGGTCACTTAGAGGCAATTTTTTAAACACTAAACAAGGATCAAAATTGCAGTGTTTGCAGGTTGCTCAACTTGCATATATAGAGGACAAACTTCTCAAATAAGTGGGTCCCACAGAACCAATTGCTGGACTTGGACATGCATGGGTTTGGGGACATGCAGAGATCCAGGAACCAATCCCCTGGCAAATACCGAAGGGCAACTGTATATCTATACATTTAAAAATGGTGACATCAAAAATCAATTACTTGAAAATTACTAGGATAGTAGATTTTAAGTTTTCAACACAAAATCTGCTATGTATGTGAGGTAATGCTTATGTTAATTTGCTCAGTTTTGCCATTCCACAATGTATACACATTTCAAAACATTTGTATGGAGTAAATTTTGATCAATTAAAAAAATTAAAAATCAATTGGTATTGGTATTTTTCTGTTTCTTAGGCTGGGTTATGGATACATTTCTACATTTAATTTTTGATAATTCAATGAGCTGTGTAATTAGGATCTGATCACTTGTGTTTACTTGAATAACTTTTTAAATCAACTACTGTCATGTCTGATGTAAATTGTTTCTTCTAATCTTTCTTTTACCAATCAAATTCCACTGCCAACTAAACTTTATTCAACTGCCTACAGACTCCAGGAATATAATGAAAATGAAGTAAGCTGAGTGTACCATACTAGAGTGTTGTGGCCTCTGATGAACTGAGAAAGATGGGTCTAATTTAAAGTGTACAGATGCTACCCAGCTCCCAGGAATGGTTGCCATATGGGACAGGGTTGAGTGTTACCAGGTCTGCAAATCTTACTTTTATGTCAAATTTATACTTTTTTAATGTTGGCAACTAATTGAATTTTTCAAACACTGAAGGCCAAACTAAATATGTCTTTAACTAAAGAGCCGTCCCTCCATAAAGATCACCTCCCTAGTAGGGCCTCACTAAATCTGAGCCCAATTAAAATACTTGCATTTATACTGCTGATACTGCCAGCAATTAGGGAAGCCTGCATTCAAAATTAAGTCTGATTCCCTAACCTGTGCCATTTCTTTTTTTTTTTTTTTTTTTTTTTTTTTTTTTGAGATAGAGTCTTGCTCTGTCGCCAGGCTGGACTGCAGTGGCATAATCTTGGCTCACTGCAACCTCTACCTCCTGGGTTCATGTGATTCTCCTGCCTCAGCTTCCCTAGTAGCTGGGACTACAGGCGCGTACCACCACGCCCAACTAATTTTTGTATTTTTAGTAGAGACAGGGTTTCATGTTGGCCAGGATGGTCTTGATCTCTCGATCTCATGATCCACCTGCCTCAGCCTCCCAAAGTGCTGAGATTACAGGCATGAGCCACCATGCCAGGCCGCCATTTCTACTTTAATAAACTTTCTAAAAATATGATCATAGCTTTATGTAATTTGAATCCTAAACTAATCCCAAAACAAAGGTATTATCCCAATTCACTGATGAGGAATCTAGGCCAGAAGATAACAGATAACTTAATGGAACAGTTTGTTAATGTTATGGAACAGTCTGACCTGAGTTGAATGGCTTGAGTTCAAACCCCTCGCTTCAACAATTACCATTTTAATAATTTCAGGAGGGTATATTCTCTATATTTCAGTATTTTTCCTATAAAATGGGTATACTAATAACACATCACAAAATTGTTGTGAATATATACAAAGCACTTAAAAACGTGTCTGGCAAATATTAATAGTAAGTACTATGTAAGTGTTGCTATTACTAATTATTGCTATTAATTTCAGTGAAATGAAAATTAGAACAATAACTACTTCTTTGGGTTTTGTATTAAATGAGCTAATCTATTGAAAATGTTTATAACTGTTCCTGAGACATAGTTAATATTCAATACATGTTAATTATATGTCTAATTTCATTGTCTTTCAAGTACATTACATCTAAATCATGTGGGTTAATTCCTTCACTTGTGCCTGGTAATAACAAATACAGGTAGTACCAGAGGCTGGAATTACTTTCATTTGTACTGAGTGAATGTTTGAAAAGTTTATAGCTTTGTAGTCTCATGATTATGGAAATATTTGTATCATTTAAAAATCTGTAGAGAAATCAATCATGCACTATGTAATGACTGTCTTGCTAAGGATTTTAATAATGTAATAAGATTTTATTCAAAGAAGCAGGAATAGTTGCAACACTCAAAAGACATTCTTTAAATGTATTCGGTCTTCACCCCTTCTTTTCTCCCTAGTTTTTCAAAAACTTGAAGCCCAGAAAAAAATCAAAAGATATCCAGGTAATTCAGTAACTCAAATTACAAAGTTATATGCTAACATATTTAACATAGTCATGATTTTTACTTACTTGTGACCCATTTCATGAGCAATTGTAAAAGCAAGATTCAAACCATTGTCTTCAGCAATAATACATTTTCTCTTTTCACTACACATTCCACTCAAGTAAGCTATACCTAAAAAATACAAACATTAATTATTATATGTCTGAATATGCAAAATTTTTAGTAGTTATTAGCTGAGAATATGCAAATTTTTTACTAGTTACTCGCTGCAGGGATGAAAATGGCAGTTGTCACGACTAAAATGTCAGTATTAATCTGTGAAATCTAGCCCTAATAAATTAAATTTTAGGGACAAGTGTATATGTATAAGCCAGGCAAAAAACTGTTCATATCATTTTCATTTTCATATTTTAGATAAAATTATTTTACCAATTATCAAATCCCAAAGGAATAATATAAGAATATATGTTATAAATACCAATTTCATCATGTAAGACAAATGAATAGTTACAACTTAGAAAATGTAATAAAACAGCAATGATTAATTTAAATATACTCAATTATTTTGAAGAACACAGTTTTGAAAAAATATTAATGCAAAATAAACTACATATAAGGCAATCTTGAACTTACATTTATATTTTGAATTGATACAATTGTGAAATTATATTTATGAAATACTATTTTAATATGGCATAGAGCTATCTGTCATATTTGAAATACCAGAAATATTGTATTTGAAAATTTCTTGGCAAAATGGTATGTTGCATAGTATATGATACTGAAATATTAATTAAGATAAAATTTTAGCAAGATATTTGATCTTTTGGTTTAAATTATCAGTAAAAAGGGAAATATTTAAACTCCTTAATATTCTTTAGTCAAATACTTATGTTCTGTTTTACTAATTAAGACATATACTTGAATAATCATTTCAGAAAATGAATTGTTACCAAGTATAAGTTATAATGTTATTTTCAAATAACAAAAGTTATTATAATATCAATTATTTTTGATACATTATGTGTTCTGTATTTCCCATATCCTTATAAAATAAATTTTAAACTCCTTTTGTAGATGAAGATGTTTAGGCCTAGGAAGTTCTGATTTACCAAAGATCACATAATTACTAAACATGATGGAATGGGGATTTAATTTCACCTTTGAATCCATCTGCTGGATATTTATTTTGTTTCTGAAAAAAAATTTAATGCAGAGCTTGCCCTAATTAAAGATGGTCAACTGACTGCTTGTGACTCTTCTCTCTCTCCAGAAACAAAATATAATGGTCTTAAGAGATAATTTAAATAAATTATTTTAATAAAATGTTAAAAGAATCACCTTGCCCGTGTTTGGGAAAGTTAGAAAATTCAGGGAAGAATATGAACAGATTTAGTGAAAGCTACAGCCTAAATGTCAAGAGGAAGATTTTTGATGAGAAGAGAACTTCTGAATTGGTGGAACTCCAGAAAGTCTCAAGACTGAGGCACACATAGTCTAGGGAGAAGCAATGCATGAGGGTTGAAAATGGAGATTAGCTGAAACTATATCTGAAGTTCTAAACAACTCATTTAAACCTTCGGGCAGAATGTCAAGGCCTGGTATCCACAGTCCTATCAGGAAAGTAGAGATGTAATATTTGAGCAAAAGGTAGAATAAACATATTATTTTAAGAAATATAACTACATGAAGAAATAGCAAAAAGATGAAATACACATATGGATGTAGTTTTTTTTACATCTTTACAAATTAAAATAGATTTTATAGAAATTTATCATCTATAAATAGATGAAATGACTCCTTAATGAATGTGTGGTTAGGTGGATGGATGGATGAATAGACAAATGATAAGCTCAGTTACTTCATTTGGCTTATTAAGGTAACTGAAATTACTTCAAAGTTAAATCAAGAAAAAATAGGACAGAAAGATGAAGGTAAGGATACACAGAGAGGGACTGGGGAAGGGAGAAGAGGAGGGGAGAAGCAGGAAAATCATATTTTTAAATTATAGTTCTATTAAACAACAGATGAAATAAAAAACTTTTTAAAATTTGATTTAAACATAACAACATGAATTTTAAGAAAGCTAAATCACATTAATACAACAAAGAGTGGAAAACGAAGATTTTGAGATAATTAATTTTGTATTATAATCAAATGGAAGAAGACAGGAAGAAAGAAAAGAAGGAAGGAGGATAAAAGAAAATATCTCCTCTAAATAGAGTATTAAAAGTTATAGCATTTGAAAATAAAATAATACTTTGAGATTAAATGTCCCCCCAAAATACTAAATCAAATTCACTATAATTAGCATGCTGCTACCATTGATTAGTACAAATTTTCTCTTAAGATTCCCATATATTTTGCCACTTTTTTCACCACAGCTAAAACAGTCCCATCACCCTGTTCAGATTTAAAACTCAGCTAACATGGGTTATCATCATGTCATATACTTATTTGTCACATGGACTAGGACATATACAATTCAGTCACTTTAATGAGTTTTACATGTCTTCTCCAGTATCCATTCTAATCTCATACTTTCCCCACACAAAAATAGTACTGCCACTTGTTTCCAATTCTTATTTCTTCTAATTTGCATTGGCTAGGATTTCGAACGTACTATTGAAATATATGGGCAATACTGATCTCCTTATTTTTCCTTCTGAGTTTAATAGGAATGTTTACAGTTTCACAGTTGCATATGATGTTTGCTGAAGGTATTCATGAGGCGGGCGGATCACAAGGTCAGGAGATCGAGACCATGGTGAAACCCCGTCTCTACTAAAAATAGAAAAAATTAGCCGGGCGCAGTGGCGGGCGCCTGTAGTCCCAGCTACTCGGGAGGCTGAGGCAGGAGAATGGCGTGAACCCGGGAGGCGGAGCTTGCAGTGAGCCGAGATTGCGCCACTGCACTCCAGCCTGGGCGACAGAGCGAGACTCCGTCTCAAAAAAAAAAAAAAAAAAAAAAAAAAAAAAAAAAAAAAAAAAAAAAATTCCTTACTAACTTAAGGAAATAACTTTCTGATATCATTGCATGTCTGAGTGAAGAAGGAGGCAACATGATTTGATATATAGGTCAAAGGTGAATAGAAGTTTATTAGTAGTATTTGGGAAACAATCCACAGATTGGAATAGCCACTTAGGGAAATATGGAAGCGCTGAATAAGTACTACAGGAGTGCTTAATGTAATGAGTCAGAAGACATGTTGCTTCAGCTGAGGACGGAGTGCATGAGTTTGGAGTAGCACTAACATAGTACTCAGTTGAGTGATATTCAACCTAGTGGCTGAAACAAAGACGAGTACATTTAGATTCAATTTAGGTTGAGGTTTTGTAGATCACATGTGGAGGAAGACCAAAGGTATAAAAGCTGTCAGTGAAGTTGAAAGTGAAAGAAGGCATAACACTTACAGGGATCTATGGGGGATGAGTAAAAAAGTAAGGTTAGAGGAAGCCTGATAATTTGAGAAAATAATACAGTAGTAAAGAGAATGGAATCACCAATGATGAAAAAGAGCAGACGTTTTACAAAGAAAGTATTTTATCAGGGAGTGAGACTTAGGGATTTAAGATTTCAGAGGTCTGGCACGGTGGCTCACGCCTGTAATCCCAGCACTTTGGGAGGCCGAGGCGGGCGGATCATGAGGTCAGGAGATCGAGACCATCCTGGCTAACATGGTGAAACCCTATCTCTACTAAAAATACAAAAAATTATTCGGTTTTCTGTTCTTGTGATAGTTTGCTAAGAATGATGGTTTCCAGCTGCATCCATGTCCCTACAAAGGACACAAACTCATCCTTTTTTATGGCTGCATAGTATTCCATGGTGTATATGTGCCACATTTTCTTAATCCAGTCTGTCACTGATGGACATTTGGGTTGATTCCAAGTCTTTGCTATTGTGAATAGTGCCGCAATAAACATACGTGTGCATGTGTCTTTAACACCGCATGTTCTCACTCGTATGTGGGAACTGAACAATGAGATCACTTGGACTCGGGAAGGGGAACATCACACACCGGGGCCTATCATGGGGAGGGGGTAGGGGGGAGGGATTGCATTGGGAGATATACCTGATGTAAATGACGAGTTGATGGGTGCTGACGAGTTGATGGGTGCAGCACACCAACATGGCACAAGTATACATATGTAACAAACCTGCAGGTTATGCACATGTACCCTAGAACTCAAAGTATAATAATAAAAAAAAAAAAAATTATTTGGGCTTGGTGGTGGGCGCCTGTAGTCCCAGCTACTCGGGAGGCTGAGGCAGGAGAATGGCATGAACCCGGGAGGCAGAGCTTGTAGTGAGCCAAGATCACGCCACTGCACTCCAGCCTGGGCGACAGAGCAAGACTCCATCTCAAAAAAGAAAAAAAAAAAAAAAAGATTTCAGAGAGAAAGTTCTGAGATGACATGACTCGGTATTGTCACTAGAGTAAAGAAGGGTGCAGGTAGAGGTCATCTAGATTGAGTTCAAATAATTATTAAATAGTGTTGGGTGGACTAAAATAATCAACATGAAATTGCACATGATCAGAAAGAACTTGGGACAATGGTAGGTGGCCAATATCCATAAGAAATGTGGGTGAGAATCAAGATCAATCACAGCTTTAACATGCTAAGGCTCAAAAACTTCAAGATCAGAGAGATTTGGGTTTAGAAGCACCAGTGGGGAACAGGAGGAATATGACAAGTATACAACTTTTGTTTGTTTCTTGTCCCAGCCCTATGATACAGGGGAAGAGAAAGAGGGAACAGTGGCCTCTCTTGGAATTCTGGATTATAGAAACCCATAAACACCCGGTTATAGGAAATCAATGACTACAATGTGGTCATGTAAAACAATATGATGATAAAGACAGTAGTTTATAATATAATAACATGTTTATGCAATAAAATATAAATGTTAATAAAATATAAAATATTGAAAAACGATGAGCACATACTTACACAGAAGTATGATTACAACTATGTATTCAAAATATCATACCATCACATATTCATATGAACAAAAAGATACAGTTTTATCATGAGAAAATTAAAGTCTAATAAACATGATAATCATGTCTACGAAATGTGAATGGTAATTAGTAGAACTTCTTGTAGACTAGGGTGTGGTCTGTAAGACCAAAAATGACCCAAAAGAACCCTTAAAATGACCATCTATTCCTATTCTTATTTTACTCAAGTGTAAAGTCAGAATCTTCAACTGAGACTCTGATAAATTTAAATTCCATTGTTCTTAGATTTAGAACCCCAAGAAATTTTTCTTTGATTTGAAAGTTATGGAGAATGACTGTAACCGTGACTAATTTAAATGACTTGCATTATTCTGTTTAAAAGCCTAGCTTTTCAGTTCAAGAAACCACATGTTTGTTATTATAATAAGAGATGAGGTTAAAGGGGAAAGGAATTAACACATATGTTATTTAAAGATAGATGCAATACAGGCCCTTTTGTGAAACAGAGTCCCACTCTGTTGCCCAGGCTGGAGTGCAATGGCGTGATCTTGGCTCACTGCAACCTCCACCTCCCAGGTTCCAGCGAGTCTCCTACCTCAGCCTCCTAAGTAGCTGGGATTACAGGCACCTACAACCATACCCAGCTAATTTGTATTTTAAGTAGAGATGGAGTTTCACCATATTGGCCAGGCTGGTTTCAAACTCCTGACCTCAAGTGATCCATCCACCTCAGCCTCCCAAAGTGCTGGGAGGCCAGACGTGAGCCACTTTGCCCAGCTCAAACTACTTTTTTAATACAAAAAATTCTGGAAATAAAAAGCAAACAAAAACAACCTTTTCATTTCTCAACTTAAAATTAGTCAAGTCATGAACAAGAAGTCAATTGAAGCTCTCATCAGAAAACAAAACACATGCCAGATGTTATTATGACACACCTCATAAGATGATCACAGACTCCTAAAACCATCCCAGATGCATTTTCCAATAATGGAGCTAATGGAGAGATAGAGTTTTTATGTGATCAGATGGATGCATTCTAACAAAAGTAAGTCTTTGGGCTCCAGAAGTGCTGTTTTTAAGCACTAGCTAAGCTACCTGAGTTCAAAATCCAGGCACTCTTGGTACAAACTCCTGGCGAAGCTCCAGTTAATTACTGATCCTATGATTGTACTTTGTGAGTCTTACTATAAGTCTTACTATTATTTGAAGCATTTAACGAAAGAAAAATTGTAATACATGACAAGCAGTGAAGGTGCAAAGATGCTGAGTATGACTTTAAGAGTGTGATTTTGGCTGGGTGTGGTGGTTTATGCCTGTAATCCTAGCACTTTGGGAGACCGAGGCAGGTGGATCACCTGAGGTCACGAGTTCGAGACCACCCTGGCTAACATGGTGAAACCCCGTCTCTACTAAAAATACAAAAATTAACCAGGCATGGTGGTGTGTGCCTGTAGTTCCAGCTACTCGGGAGGCTGAGGCAGGAGAATTGCCTGAACCTGGGATGCAGAGGTTGCAGTGAGCCAAGATTGCACCGCTGCACTTCAGCCTGGGCAACAGAGCAAGACTCCATCTCAGGAAAAAAAAAAGTGTGATTTTAAAATACTCATTTTAAAATCTGCTTATTAACACATAAAGATATACATAAGATATTATGGAAGAATATAAAAGCGAAATAAGGTAGAGAAAAATCTAAGCAGGAAAGGCTTTGAGAGAGGCAACAACTTGGTGATATCATTGAATGGACAGGGGTTAGCCAGGGAAAGGCAATGGGAGTTGAAGGGAGTTCCTGAACAAAGGACTAAACATGGAAAAGGGCAAGCAGATACTTATGAAAGTTAATGTCTCTCATAGAGGTGGTGGCTTAGGGTTTTGAAGTGTGCCAGCCATGTAGCACATTTCTGCATCAACACTGTATTTAGGATTTCCTCAGTAAAGAGTATGTTAAAGGAACTGCTCAGGTGAAATTGTCTGAAACAAAGACTAACATATAATGTGACCCAATGCAATCCAATAAAAATGTAATTGTGAAGAATCAAAATTCATTTTATTGACTAATAAGAAAAAAATTTGGAATGATATAAGAATGGTACCCAGATAATATAAAACCTATTTACGTGATTAAATTCAAATTGGGCTTTGAACACATTTTTAAATAATAAGTTGTCTTGCTAGCTGGCTAATAATCTGCCTGTTTCATTAAAAGACAAGAAGGTGATCTAAGAATGTAAAAGTACTCTTATGGAAATTATAAGTTTGGTATCAGTGGAGTTAATTTCTATTTTAAAACAGATTTTTAAAAAGCCTTCCAGATTTTCTTAAACGTTGAAGTAATTTACACCACTCTTAACAGTGCGGTTTTTATGAATACTGAGAAAAAAACTGATCTAGAAAGAGAAAGGAGTATAATAAAAGCTATAATAAATCTGATCAAATAAGATAGAATATTGTATGGATATTAAAATGTTGTTTATGCATTCTAGCATCATGGTAGACTGAATCCCCTTTTGCTAAAAGCACATAGAAATGACAAACTATAGGTAATATACATTTTTTTGAATGTATAGCTGAGGTTGAAGAAGAAACAATAATTCCCAGGTGCAAAATTAAAGTTTAAAAAACTTCAAATCTGGAGAGAGAAAATCATGATGCTGCCACTGCCTGAGTATCAGATAAGATATATAACTCATTAACTAAATGTGTGGTTTCAAAATGTCTGAGTACAGGTGGTGGTGAGTAGGGAATGGAGATTCATGCATAAATCAAAAAGCCTGAAAATGCTGTTGTTAACTACCATCCAGCATATTTGAAAATAACTTTAAGAATCTGTCAGTGCAGGGAAGTATCAAGAAAACTTGGCTTAAAAAGAATCAGAGTACGCTAGAAATCAAAACCCAAGGCTACCATGAGCACATGAACATCAGTATGAAGCTTAAGAAATACTAAGCCGATTTTGGAGCAAGATGACCGAATAGGAACAGCTCCAGTCTCCAACTCCCAGCGCGAGCGACACAGAAGACCGGCGATTTCTGCATTTTCAACTGAGGTACTGGGTTCATCTCACTGGGGAGTGCCAGACGATCGGTGCTGGTCAGCTGCTGCAGCCCGACCAGCGAGAGCTGAAGCAGGGCGAGGCATTGCCTCACCTGGAAAGCGCAAGGGGGAAGGGAATCCCTTTTCCTAGCCAGGGGAACTGAGACACACAACACCTGGAAAATCGGGTAACTCCCACCCCAATACTGCGCTTTAAGCAGACAGGCACACCAGGAGATCATATCCCACACCTGGCCGGGAGGGTCCCACACCCACGGAGCCTCCCTCATTGCTAGCACAGCAGTCTGTGATCTACCGGCAAGGCAGCAGCGAGGCTGGGGGAGGGGCGCCCGCCATTGCTGAGGCTTAAGTAGGTAAACAAAGCTGCTGGGAAGCTCGAACTGGGTGGAGCTCACAGCAGCTCAAGGAAACCTGCCTGTCTCTGTAGACTCCACCTCTGGGGACAGGGCACAGTAAATAATAACAAACGCAGCAGCTCTGCAGACGCAAACGACTCTGTCTGACAGCTTTGAAGAGAGCAGTGGATCTCCCAACACGGAGGTTGAGATCTGAGAAGGGACAGACTCCCTGCTCAAGTGGGTCCCTGACCCCTGAGTAGCCTAACGAGACATCCCCCACTAGGGGCAGTCTGACACACCACACCTCACAGGGTGGAGTACACCCCTGAGAGGAAGATTCCAAAGCAAGAATCAGACAGGTACACTCGCTGTTCAGAAATATTCTATCTTCTGCAGCCTCTGCTGCTGATACCCAGGCAAACAGGGTCTGGAGTGGACCTCAAGAAATCTCCTGCAGCTACAACCTACAGCTGAGGATCCTGACTGTTAGAAGGAAAGCTATCAAACAGGAAGGACACCTACACCAAAACCCCATCAGTACATCACCATCATCAAAGACCAGAGGCAGATAAAACCACAAAGATGGGGAAAAAGCAGGGCAGAAAAGCTGGAAATTCAAAAAATAAGAGCGCATCTCCCCCGGCAAAGGAGCGCAGCTCATCGCCAGCAACGGATCAAAGCTGGACGGAGAATGACTTCGACGAGATGAGAGAAGAAGGCTTCAGTCCATCAAATTTCTCAGAGCTAAAGGAGGAATTACGTACCCAGCGCAAAGAAACTAAAAATCTTGAAAAAAAAGTGGAAGAATTGATGGCTAGAGTAATTAATGCAGAGAAGCTCACAAACGAAATGAAAGAGACGAAAACCATGGCACGAGAAATACGTGACAAATGCACAAGCTTCAGTAACCGTCTCGATCAACTGGAAGAAAGAATGTCAGCGATGGAGGATCAAATGAATGAAATGAAGCGAGAAGAGAAACCAAAAGAAAAAAGAAGAAAAAGAAATGAACAAAGCCTGCAAGAAGTATGGGATTATGTAAAAAGACCAAATCTACGTCTGATTGGGGTGCCTGAAAGTGAGGGGGAAAATGGAACCAAGTTGGAAAACACTCTTCAGGATATCATCCAGGAGAACTTCCCCAACCTAGTAGGGCAGGCCAACATTCAAATCCAGGAAATACAGAGAATGCCACAAAGATACTCCTCGAGAAGAGCAACTCCAAGACACATAATTGCCAGATTCACCAAAGTTGAAATGAAGGAAAAAATCTTAAGGGCAGCCAGAGAGAAAGGTCGGGTTACCCACAAAGGGAAGCCCATCAGACTAACAGCAGATCTCTCGGCAGAAACTCTTCAAGCCAGAAGAGAGTGGGGGCCAATAGTCAACATTCTTAAAGAAAAGAATTTTAAACCCAGAATTTTATATCCAGCCAAACTAAGTTTCATAAGTGAAGGAGAAATAAAATCCTTTACAGATAAGCAAATGCTTAGAGATTTTGTCACCACTAGGCCTGCCTTACAAGAGACCCTGAAGGAAGCACTAAACATGGAAAGGAACAACCGGTACCAGCCATTGCAAAAACATGCCAAAATGTAAAGACCATCAAGGCTAGGAAGAAACTGCATCAACTAACGAGCAAAATAACCAGTTAATATCATAATGGCAGGATCAAGTTCACACATAACAATCTTAACCTTAAATGTAAATGGACTAAATGCTCCAATTAAAAGACACAGACTGGCAAACTGGATAAAGAGTCAAGACCCATCAGTCTGCTGTATTCAGGAGACCCATCTCACACGCAGAGACATACATAGGCTCAAAATAAAGGGATGGAGGAAGATTTACCAAGCAAATGGAGAACACAAAAAAGCGGGGGTTGCAATACTAGTCTCTGATAAAACAGACTTTAAACCATCAAAGATCAAAAGAGACAAAGAAGGCCATTACATAATGGTAAAGGGATCAATTCAACAGGAAGAGCTAACTATCCTAAATATATATGCACCCAATACAGGAGCACCCAGATTCATAAAGCAAGTCCTTAGAGACTTACAAAGAGACTTAGACTCCCATACAATAATAATGGGAGACTTCAACACTCCACTGTCAACATTAGACAGATCAACGAGACAGAAAGTTAACAAGGATATCCAGGAATTGAACTCATCTCTGCAGCAAGCAGACCTAATAGACATCTATAGAACTCTCCACCCCAAATCAACAGAATATACATTCTTCTCAGCACCACATCATACTTACTCCAAAATTGACCACGTAATTGGAAGTAAAGCACTCCTCAGCAAATGTACAAGAACAGAAATTATAACAAACTGTCTCTCAGACCACAGTGCAATCAAATTAGAACTCAGGACTAAGAAACTCAATCAAAACCGCTCAACTACATGGAGACTGAACAACCTGCTCCTGAATGACTACTGGGTACATAACGAAATGAAGGCAGAAATAAAGATGTTCTTTGAAACCAATGAGAACAAAGATACAACATACCAGAATCTCTGGGACACATTTAAAGCAGTGTGTAGAGGGAAATTTATAGCACTAAATGCCCACAAGAGAAAGCAGGAAAGATCTAAAATTGACACTCTAACATCGCAATTAAAAGAACTAGAGAAGCAAGAGCAAACACATTCGAAAGCTAGCAGAAGGCAAGAAATAACTAAGATCAGAGCAGAACTGAAGGAGATAGAGACACAAAAAACCCTCCAAAAAATCAATGAATCCAGGAGTTGGTTTTTTGAAAAGATCAACAAAATTGACAGACCACTAGCAAGACTAATAAAGAAGAAAAGAGAAAAGAACCAAATCGACGCAATTAAAAATGATAAAGGGGATATCACCACCGACCCCACAGAAATACAAACTACCATCAGAGAATACTATAAACACCTCTACGCAAATAAACTGGAAAATCTAGAAGAAATGGATAATTTCCTGGACACTTACACTCTTCCAAGACTAAACCAGGAAGAAGTTGAATCCCTGAATAGACCAATAGTAGGCTCTGAAATTGAGGCAATAATTAATAGCCTACCAACCAAAAAAAGTCCAGGACCAGATGGATTCACAGCTGAATTCTACCAGAGGTACAAGGAGGAGCTGGTACCATTCCTTCTGAAACTATTCCAATCAATAGAAAAAGAGGGAATCCTCCCTAACTCATTTTATGAGGCCAACATCATCCTGATACCAAAGCCTGGCAGAGACACAACAAAAAAAGAGAATTTTAGACCAATATCCCTGATGAACATCGATGCAAAAATCCTCAATAAAATACTGGCAAACCGGATTCAGCAGCACATCAAAAAGCTTATCCATCATGATCAAGTGGGCTTCATCCCTGGGATGCAAGGCTGGTTCAACATTCGCAAATCAATAAACATAATCCAGCATATAAACAGAACCAAAGACAAGAACCACATCATTATCTCAATAGATGCAGAAAAGGCTTTTGACAAAATTCAACAGCCCTTCATGCTAAAAACGCTCAATAAATTTGGTATTGATGGAACGTACCTCAAAATAATAAGAGCTATTTATGACAAACCCACAGCCAATATCATACTGAATGGGCAAAAACTGGAAAAATTCCCTTTGAAAACTGGCACAAGACAGGGATGCCCTCTCTCACCACTCCTATTCAACATAGTGTTGGAAGTTCTGGCTAGGGCAATCAGGCAAGAGAAAGAAATCAAGGGGATTCAGTTAGGAAAAGAAGAAGTCAAATTGTCCCTGTTTGCAGACGACATGATTGTATATTTAGAAAACCCCATTGTCTCAGCCCAAAATCTCCTTAAGCTGATCAGCAACTTCAGCAAAGTCTCAGGATACAAAATTAATGTGCAAAAATCACAAGCATTCTTATACACCAGTGACAGTCAAACAGAGAGCCAAATCAGGAATGAACTTCCATTCACAATTGCTTCAAAGAGAATAAAATACCTAGGAATCCAACTTACAAGGGATGTAAAGGACCTCTTCAAGGAGAACTACAAACCACTGCTCAGTGAAATCAAAGAGGACACAAACAAATGGAAGAACATACCATGCTCATGGATAGGAAGAATCAATATCGTGAAAATGGCCATACTGCCCAAGGTAATTTATAGATTCAATGCCATCCCCATCAAGCTACCAATGAGCTTCTTCACAGAATTGGAAAAAACTGCTTTAAAGTTCATATGGAACCAAAAAAGAGCCCGCATCTCCAAGACAATCCTAAGTCAAAAGAACAAAGCTGGAGGCATCACGCTACCTGACTTCAAACTATACTACAAGGCTACAGTAACCAAAACAGCATGGTACTGGTACCAAAACAGAGATATAGACCAATGGAACAGAACAGAGTCCTCAGAAATAATACCACACATCTACAGCCATCTGATCTTTGACAAACCTGAGAGAAACAAGAAATGGGGAAAGGATTCCCTATTTAATAAATGGTGCTGGGAAAACTGGCTAGCCATAAGTAGAAAGCTGAAACTGGATCCTTTCCTTACTCCTTATACGAAAATTAATTCAAGATGGATTAGAGACTTAAATGTTAGACCTAATACCATAAAAATCCTAGAGGAAAACCTAGGTAGTACCATTCAGGACATAGGCATGGGCAAAGACTTCATGTCTAAAACACCAAAAGCAACGGCAACAAAAGCCAAAATTGACAAATGGGATCTCATCAAACTAAAGAGCTTCTGCACAGCAAAAGAAACTACCATCAGAGTGAACAGGCAACCTACAGAATGGGAGAAAATTTTTGCAATCTACTCATCTGACAAAGGGCTAATATCCAGAACCTACAAAGAACTCAAACAAATTTACAAGAAAAAAACAAACAACCCCATCCAAAAGTGGGCAAAGGATATGAACAGACATTTCTCAAAAGAAGACATTCATACAGCCAACAGACACATGAAAAAATGCTCATCATCACTGGCCATCAGAGAAATGCAAATCAAAACCACAATGAGATACCATCTCACACCAGTTAGAATGGCCATCATTAAAAAGTCAGGAAACAACAGGTGCTGGAGAGGATGTGGAGAAATAGGAACACTTTTACACTGTTGGTGGGATTGTAAACTAGTTCAACCATTATGGAAAACTGTATGGCGATTCCTCAAGGATCTAGAACTAGATATACCATATGACCCAGCCATCCCATTACTGGGTATATACCCAAAGGATTATAAATTATGCTGCTATAAGGACACCTGCACACGTATGTTTATTGCAGCACTATTCACAATAGCAAAGACTTGGAATCAACCCAAATGTCCATCAGTGACAGATTGGATTAAGAAAATGTGGCACATATACACCATGGAATACTATGCAGCCATAAAAAAGGATGAGTTTGTGTCCTTTGTAGGGACATGGATGCAGCTGGAAACCATCATTCTTAGCAAACTATCACAAGAACAGAAAACCAAACACCGCATGTTCTCACTCGTAGGTGGGAACTGAACAATGAGATCACTTGGACTCGGGAAGGGGAACATCACACACCGGGGCCTATCATGGGGAGGGGGGAGGGGGGAGGGATTGCATTGGGAGTTATACCTGATGTAAATGACGAGTTAATGGGTGCAGCACACCAACATGGCACAAGTATACATATGTAGCAAACCTGCACGTTGTGCACATGTACCCTACAACTTGAAGTTTAATAATAATAAATAAATTAAAAAAAAAAAAAAAAAAAAAAAAAAGAAATACTAAGCCATATATGTAACGTAAAAGTTGATCCTATTATGTGGAGATCTTTGCCAGTCCTGTGATAACAAATGAAATATGACTATGATGAGACACTTTATCACCTCAGCAAGCATGAAATTCTCAGAGGGGAAACACGTTCCACTGAATATGAGCTCACAAATCATAATTATAAACCAAGTAAAGAAATGGTTCCCTGTGAAGAGAGAGACCACAGATATAAAAACCAGAGAAAAATGATGATGAAATAAATACTTTTTTAACAGAGAGAGAGTTTGACGTTCACATTTACTGGGCCACCACAACCCAAATATATCTTTTTGTAAGTTAGAGAAAGAAACCACTTCATCATGATACTTCATATACAATTATTGGTGTAATAAACAGTTTTTTGAGAATAAAATATTTCACTGATATGTGATAAAATTTGTTCAAGTAAATACACAAATGTATAATGTACACAATTGTACTTGTGTATATATATTCATTATACATTTGGATAATATATGTAATTATAATGTATACATACCTACACAAAAGTATAAATGAAAATTTAAATGTTATCTATTACAATAAGCATTAAACTGGAAAAGACCCTCGGTGAAGGAACTAGTAAAAAAAAAAGTGCTACAGAAAAAAGGAAGCTGAACATAGAAACAAGGGGTGAATACAAGAAAACTGGCATGAAAATCTTCATAAACATTCTCAATAAAATAACAGTGATAGTAATAATAATGTCTAAGTTTTGAGTTGTGTGAGATTTATGCAATGAAGGAAGTAATATAGTGAATTCAATATCATAAAATTAGATAAAACATGAAGAAATTTAAACTCTTCTATTGTTCAGACTCAGGATAGAAATGATAACTAATTTTAGACTATGTTAAAATAAGAATATGTACTTTTTCAAATGAGTACTGAAATAAAGAACTATAATTAATAACTGACAAAATAATAGGGGGAAAAGAAAATAAGAACAACTTAATCATTGCAATAGAAATAAAAAAGAAAACAACTGGAGAGAAAATATCTGGTAAAATGAAAGCAGAAATAAAGTAAAATATATTAGTAGTCAAATTAGGGTAAAAGGAGCTTGCTTTAAAAACTTATTGGATTGGGTTTAATAAAATTCCTATATATCTGGCTATAGAGAACACATGTAAAGCTTAATAATAAAAACATTAATCCAACAAAAAAGAATCACCAAATAAAAGAACCCCCGAAGAACTGGTTACAATATTTTACAAAATATACCTTGAGGTAAAAATATTATTATGCATAAAAGGAAGAATTATATAATTATAAGAAATATTTGATAGCATTTAATATATATGTATATCATAATTTCATCTCAAACTAATGATAAAATTAAAATAGATAATTCTAAACTAGTATCAATAATTGATCTTTCAATAATTATAGATTCAATAGATGAAAATAAAGAAATAAAAATACAGAAAATATATTCCATCTAAAAAGTTTAATTTTTTTCCTCGCTCTCTCTCTCACACACACACGCACACTTTATATCTAACAATTAGAAAATTCATATTATGTTCAAACATGCATCGAACTTTTTCTAAAGTTGCCAATGCCACCAAACAACACTTACTACATAAACAAAGAACAATGTCATAGAGTTAATATTCTCTAACTGCATTGCAATAAAATTAGAAATCCACACAAAAATGGTTACCCTTCCAATTCCTCCCTCTCTTCTTCCTCCTAATAAGTGGATATTTTGAAACAGTTTTAAATAATGTATGGATCAAAGAAGAGAAACTACAGTGGAAATAATAAATATTGTAGAAGTAAACGTATCCATTCATTACATAACAAAGCCACTGGTACAGAGTGTAGAGTAGTTCATAGTGGTCCAATATTCCTGTTGGAAACAACTAGGAAGGCTAGATAAAAGAGAAAATAGTATTTGTAAAGCCATCAGTGAACTACAGAAACAAAAAAGACTAGAAGTTTTCAAATCCTAAAAATAGGAGAGACTCTCAAAGGTGAGCTAAATCAGTAAAGGCACTTTTTCCTTGGTAGTATTTGCTGATTTTTAGAAAGAACTAGGAACTGAAAAGCTGGACTTGAACCAGAAGAGGACAATTGTAGAAAAAAAAGAAAGAAAAAAAAAAAAAAACTGGGGGTGGGAGGGGCCACCCAGCACTGGATTTTACTGTCCATAAAAGGCTGGAGATTTTGATAGTCACACAAGCTGGAGTAACAAAACTGGAGAATTGAGAAGCCATGGAGTATTCTCCTTCAAGAAAACTGCCATATTCTAAAACTGGCATGGAATGGTATTTTAAATAGCAAAATCCCAAACCTCTGAAGAGCCGAACAGAATCTCCATGTGAACTTGTGACACAATACAGTCCCAAATTAGATCATTAGTTCCCATACTATCTGTCTAGACAAAGAAAGACTAAATAATTTCTCCTGTATAATAATATCATCTGGAACCTCATTGCTGCAGAGATTTTTAAAAATTAATCATTGATTCAAAAAATACCAGGCTTGCATGAGCAGGTCCATTTGAACAAATGATGATAATAAACTGTCACCAAGGAGTGACCAAATATAGCAGTTAGCAGATGAGATTTTAAAATAATTGGGATTAATATGTTAAAGAACATTGAGTAAAAGTTAGACAAAATTGATAAAAGATGCAGAAACTCTCAAATAATTGGGATTTATAAAAAAATCAGACAGACATTCTTGATTTGAAAATTACAGTATTTGAGATGAGCAGATTATGATCTCTAGTAGTAGATTATAATCAGTAGATTATATAATTACATATATAATTAGTAGATTATAATCAGTAAATTATGATCTTAATAGATAATGTAACTGCAGATTAAACATAGGAGGAGACAGAAATAGTTTCCTGGATTGATTAATTTAAACTACCCAAATTCCAGCAACAGAGAAGAAAATGATTAGAAAATGTTTTAAAAAGGAACATAGTATACAGGTGAGACACAATCACAGGTGTTGCATTCTTCTAATTTCAATCCTAGAGGAAACAGACAACAAAATATGATATTTATTTGAGAATTAATGATTAAGTGTATTTCAAAAAAAAATTGTAAGGCAACACAGAATAAAAACAGCTCAGCAAGGCCCAAATTCAAAACACGGATAACACCACATGCTGAAGAGAATGTGAAGCAGCAGGAACCGTCATTCATTGCTGATTGGAGAGCAAAATGGTACAGCCACATTGGAAGACAGTTTGGCAATTGCTTATAAATCTAAATATACTCTTACCATATGATCCAGCAATCACGCTAGTTAGTATTTACCCAAAGCAGCTGGAAATTTATGTCCACACAAAATCCTGCACATGGATGTTTATAGCAGCTTTATTCATGATGGCCAAAACTTGGAAAAGGTGAATGGATTCATAAACTGGTATCTCTATCCAACAGAATATTATTTAGTGCTAAAATGAAATGAGCTATCAAGCCATGGAAAAAGATGGAGGAAACTTAATTACACATTACTAAGTGATAGAAACTAGTCTGAAGAGGCTACCTATTGCATGATTTCAACTATATAACATTCTGGAAAAGGCAAAACTATGGTAAAAGTAAAAAGATCAGTGGATGCCAGGGATTAAGAGGGGAAGAAGGAATAAATAGGTAGAACACAAGATTTTTTAAGGCAGAGAAACTACTCTATATGATACCATAATGTGGATACTATTATGCATTTGTCTACACCCATAGAATTTAAAATACCAAGACTGAATTCTAATGAAAACTGTGGGCTTGGTTATAGGAATGTGTGAATGTAAGGTCATCAGTTGTAAAATTAATGTACCATTCTAGTGGTGAACGTTGACAACAGGTGAGGCTACGCATATGTGTGGACAGGGGGTGTAAGAGAAACCTCTGTACCTTACACTCAATTTTGCTGTGAACCTATAACTGCTCTAAAAAATAGTCCAAGAAATTTAAAGGCTTGGGAAGCAACAAGCAGAATCAAACAAAACAAACACAACAAAACACAACTCAAAACTGCTGAAAATAGAAACGAAAAAAAGGGAATCTTAAAAGTGCCCAGGAAAAAAAGGAAACTTTATTTCAAAGTGACAACAATAAAGCTGACAGGTGTCTGCAACATCACAACACAAGCTGGAAATAATGAAATGGCATGTTTAAAGTTTTATAATAAAAAATAATCTGTCAACCTCTAATTCTATACTACGTGAAACAACTTTTTTGAAAATAAAAGTACTATAAGAATGTTTTCCTATATACAAAAACTGTTTCTTCAGACAGAAAGAAAAATCATCGCAAATTGAAACACAGAAATGCAGGAAGAAATGAAGAGCACTAGGATGACTGGCTATATAAGTACTATAAACAAATATTGAATACATAAAACATTAACATTAATATCTCCCAAAATTTAAAACACATGCAACAATATGTAGTAGGGAGATAATACAAGTGTTCAAAAGTTATTTTTTTAAAAAGTATAATTGACATTAGAAAATATTTTAACATAGTCATTACAAAAAAAGAACACATTAAAAATGTGTAACCTAAAATGAAAACTGTTCTTAGGGAAGTTCATAGTATATATTAGAAAAAGACTGGAGGGTGGCTGGCAAGACGGCTGAACAGGAACAGTTCCAGTCTGTAGCTCCCAGTGAGATCAACGCAGAAGGCGGGTGATTGTTGAATTTCCAACTGAGTTACCCATCTCAGTGGGACTGGTTAGACAGTGGGTGCAGCCCACGGAGGACGAGCAGAAGCAGGTGGGGCATTGCCTCACCCAGGAAGCACAAGGGGCCAGGGAACTCCCTCCACTAGCCAAGGGAAGCCATGAGGGACTGTGTCTTGAGGAATGGTGCATTCCGGCACCAGATACTATGCTTTTCCCACTGTCTTTGCAACCTGCAGAGCAGTTGTTGTCCCTGGGTGCCTATACTACCAGGGCCCTGAGTTTCAAGCACAAAACTGGGGGCCATTTGGGCAGACTCCTAACTAGCTTCAGGAGATTTTTTTCATACCACAGAGGCACCTGGAATGCTAGCGAGACAGAACGATTCACTCCCTGGAAAGGGGGCTGAAGCCAGGGAGCGAAGTGATCGAGCTCAGCAGATCCCACCCCCATGGAGCCCAGCAAGCTAACATCCACTGGCTTGAAATTCTTGCTGCCAGCACAGCAGTCTGAAGTCGACCTGGGATGCTCTAGCTTGGTGGAGGGAGGAGCATCCGCCATTAATGAGGCTTGAGTAGGTGGTTTTCCCCTCACAGTGTAAACAAAGCCACCAGGAAGTTCGAACTGGGCAGAGTCCACATCACAACTCTGCAAAGCCACAGTAGCCAGACTGGTTCTCTGGATTCCTCCTCTCTGTGCAGGGCATCTCTGAAAGAAAGGCAGCAGCCCCTATCAGGGGCTTACAGATAAAACTCCCATCTGCCTGGGACAGAGCACCTGGTGAAAGGGGCGGCAGTGGGTGCAGCTTCAGCAGGTTTAATTGTTCCTGCCTGCAGCGCTGAAGAGAACAGCAGATCTCCCAGTACAGTGTTTGAGTTATTCTAAGGGACAGACTGCCTCCTCAAGTGGGTCCCTGACCCCTGTGTAGGCTGACTGGGAGACACCTCCCAGCAGTGGTTGACAGACACCTCATACAGAAGAGTTCCAGCTGGTATCTGATGGGTACCCCTCTGGGATGAAGCTTCAAGAGGAAGGAACCGGCGGCAAACTTTGCAGTTCTGCAGCCTCTCCTGGTGATACCCAGGCAAACAGGATCTGGAGTGGACCTCCAGCAAACTCCAGCAGACCTGCAGCAGAGGGGCCTGACTGTTAGAAGGAAAACTAACAAACAGAAAGGATTAGCATATCCAATCAAAGACCCCATCTGAAGGTCACCAACATCAAAGACCAAAGGTAGATGAATCCACAAAGATGGGGAGAAACCAGTGCAAAAAGGCTGAAAATTCCAAAAACCAGAATGCTGCTTCTCCTCCAAATGATCACAACTCCTCACCAGCAAGGGACAAAACTGGTCAGAGAATGATTTTGACAAACTGACAGAAGTAGGCTTCAGAATCAGGGTAATAACAAACTTCTCCGAGTTAAAGGAGCATGTTCTAATCCAATGCAAGGAAGCTGAGAACCTTGAACATGGTTAGAGGAATTGCTAACTAGAATAACCAGTTTAGAGAAGAACAGAAATGATGTGATGAAGCTGAAAAACACAGCACAAGAACTTCGTGAAGCATACACAAGTATCAATAGCCAGATTGATCAAGTGGAAGAAAGGATATCAGAGATTAAAGATGAACTTAATGAAATAAAGTGTGAAGACAAGATTAGAGAAAAAAGAATGAAAAGGAACGAACAAAGCCTCCAAGAAACATGGGACTATATGAAAAGACCAAACCTACAATTGATTGGTGTGCCTGAAAGAGACAGGGAGAATGGAACCAAGTTGGAAAACACTCTTCAGTATATCATCCAGGAGAACTTCCCCAACCTAGCAAGACAGGTCAGCATTCAAATTCAGGAAATACAAAGAACACCACAGAGATACTCCTCGAGAAGAGCAACCCCAAGACACATAATCATCAGATTCACCAAGGTTGAAATGAAGAAAAAAATGTTAAGGGCAGCCAGAGAGAAAGGTCAGGTTACCCACAAAGGGAAGCCCATCAGACTAACAGCAGATCTCTGCAGAAACCCTACAAGCGAGAAGAGAGTGGGGGCCAATATGCAACATTCTTAAAGAAAAAAATTTTCAGCCCAGAATTTCATATCCAGCCAAACTAAGTTTCATAAGTGAAGGAGAAATAAAATCCTTTACAGACAAGCAAATGCTGAGAGATTTTGTCACCACTAGGCCTGCCTTACAAGAGTTCCTGAAGGAATCACTAAATATGGAAGGGAAAAACCAGTACCAACCACAGCAAAAACATACCAAATTGTAAAGACCATCAACACTATGAAAAAACTGCATCAACTAACAGGCAAAATAACCAACTAGCATCATAATGACAGGATCAAATTCATACACAATAATACTAACTTTAAATGTAAATGGGCTAAATGCCCAAATTAAAAGACACAGGCTGGAAAATTGGGTAGTCAACACTTATCTGTATGCTGTATTCATGAGACCCATCTCATGTGTAAAGGCACACATAGGCTCAAAATAAAGGGATGGAGTAATATTTACAAGCAAATGGAAAGCAAAATAAGTAAATAAAGCAGGGGTTGAAATCCTAGTCTTTGATAAAACAGACTTTAAGATTAAAAAAAAAAAGATAAAGAAGGGCATTACATAATGGTAAAGGGATCAACGCAACAAGAAGAGCTAACTATACTAAATATATATGCACCCAATACAGGAGCACCCAGATTCATAAAACAAGTTCTTAGAGACCTACAAAGAGACTTTGACTCCCACACACTGTCAATATTAGATCAATGAGACAGAAAATTAACAAGGATATTCAGGACATGAACTCAGATCTGGGCCAAGTGAAATTAATAGACATCTACAGAACTCTCCATCCCATATCAACAGAATATAAATTCTTCTCAGCACCACGTCACACTTATTCTAAAATTGACGACATAATTGGAAGTAAAACACTCCTCAGCAACTGCAAAAGAATGGAAATTGTAACAAACAGTCTCTCAGACTACAGTGCAATCAAACTAGAACCCAGGATTAAGAAACTCACTCAAAACTGCACAACTACATGGAAACTGAACAACCTTCTCCTGAATGACTATTTGGTAAATAACGAAATTAAGGCAGAAATAAATAAGTTATTTAAAACCAATGAGAACAAAGAAACAATATACCAGAATCTCTGAGACACAGCTAAGGCAGTGTTTAGAGGGAAATTTATAGCATTAAATGCCCATAGGAGAAAGCAGGAAAGATCTAGCATCAGCACTAACTTCACAATTAAAAGAAGTAGAGAAGCAGAAGCAAACAAATTCAAAAGCTAGCAGAAGACAAGAAATAACTAAGATCAGAGCAGAATGAAGGAGATGGAGACACAAAAAACCCTTCAAAAAATCAATGAATCCAGGAGCTGGTTTTTGAAAAGATTACCAAAATAGATAGACCGCTAGTCAGACTAATAAAGAAGAAAAGAGATAAGAATCAAATAGACACAATAAAAAATGATAAAGAGGATATCACCACTGATCACAAGAAATACAAACTACCATCAGAGAATACTATAAATACATCTATATAAATAAACTAGAAAATCTAGAAGAAACAGATAAAAATTCCTGGACACATACACCCTCCCAAGACTAAAGCAGGAAGAAGTTGAATCCTTGAATAGAGCATTAACAAGTTCTGAAATTGAGGCAGTAATTAATAGCTACCAACGTAAAAAAGCCCAGGACCAGATGGATTCACAACTGAATTCTACCAGAGGTACAAAGAGGAGCTAGTATCATTCCTTCTGAAACTATTCCCAACAAGAGAAAAAGTAGGTACTCCTCCCCAACTCATTTTATGAGGCCAGCATCATCCTGATACCAAAATCTAGCAGAGACACATCAAAAAAAGAGAATTTCAGGCCAATATCCCTGATGAACATCGATGCAGAAATCGTCAACAAAATTCTGGCAAATTGAATCCAGCAGCACATCAGAAAGCTTATCCACCACGATCAAGTCAGCTTCATCCCTGGGATACAAGGCTGGTTCAACATACACAAATCAATAAACGTAATCCATCATATAAACAGAACCAATGACAAAAATGACAAGATTATCTCAATAGATGCAGAAAAGGCCGTCAATAAAATTCAACACCCCTTCATGCTAAAAACCCTCAATAAACTAGGTATTGATGTAACATACCTGAAAATAATAAGAGCTATTTGTGAAAAACCCACCACCAATATCATACTGAATGGGCAAAAACTGGAAGCATTCACTTTGAAAACCGGCACAAGATAAGGATGCCCTCTCTTACTACTCCTATTTAACATAGTATTGGACATTCTGGCCAGGGCAATCAGGCAAGAGAAATAAATAAAGGTATTGAAATACAAAGAGAGGAAGTCAAATTGTCTGTTTGCAGATGACCTGATTGTCATTTAGAAAACCCCATCATTTCAGCCCCAAATCTCCTAAAGGTAATAAGCAACTTCAGCAAAGTCTCAGGATACAAAATCAATGTGCAAAAATCACAAGCATTCCTATACACCAATAATAGACAAACAGAAAGACAAATCATGAGTGAACTCCCATTCATAATTGCTACAAAGATAATAAAATACCTAGGAATACAACTTACAGGGGATATGAAGGACCTCTTCAAGGAGAACTACAAACCACTGTTAAAGAAATAAGAGAGGACACAAACAAATGGAAAAATATTCCATGCTCATGGATAGGAAGAATCAATATCGTGAAAATGGCCATACTGCCAAAAGTAATTCATAGATTCAATGCCATCCCCATCAAGCTACTATTGACTTTCTTCGCAGAATTAGAAAAAACTACTTTAAATTTCATATGGAGCCAAAAAAGAGCCCGTGTAGTCAACAAAATCCTAAGCAAAAGGAACAAAGCTGGAAGCATCATGCTACCTGTCTTCAAACAAGGTTATAGTAATCAAAACATTATGGTACTAGTACCAGAACAGATATATAGACCAACGGGACAGAACAGAGGCCTCAGAAGTGAGGCCACACATCTAAAACCATCTGATATTTGACAAACCTGACAAAAACAAGCAATGGGGAAAGGATTCCCTATTTAATAAATGGTGTTGGGAAAACTGGCTAGAATGCAGAAAACTGAAACTGGACCCCTTCCTTACACCTCATACAAAAATCAACTCAAGATGGATGAAAGACTTAAACATAAGACCTAAAATGATAAAAATCCTAGAAGAAAACCTAGGTAATACCATTCAGGACACAGGCATGGGCAAAGGATTCATGACTAAAAACACCAAAAGCAATAGCAATGAAAGCCACAATTGACAAATGGAATCTAATTAATCTAAAGAGCTTCTGCATAGCAAAAGAAACTATCATCAGAGTGAACAGGCAACCTAAAGAATAGGAGAAAATGTTTGCAATCTATCCATCTGACAAAAGTCTAATATTCGGAATCTACAAAGAACTTAAACAAATTTACAAGAAAAAATCAAACAACCCCATCAAAAAGTGGGCTAAGGAAATGAACAGACACTTCTCAAAAGAAGACATTTATGTGATCAACAAATATATGAAAAAAAGCTCATCACCACTGGTCATTAGAGAAATGCAAATAAAAACCACAATGAGATACTATCTCATGCCAGTTAGAATGGCGATCATTGAGAAGTCAGGAAACAAGAGATGCTGGAGAGGATGTGGAGAAATAGGAATGTTTTTACACTGTTGGTGGGAGTGTAAGCTAGTTCAACCATTGTGGAAGACAGTGTGGCGATTCCTCAAGGATCTAGATCCAGAAATACCATTTGACCCAGCAATCCCATTACTGGGTATATACCCAAAGGATTATAAATCATTCTACCATAAAGACACATGCACCCATATATTTATTGCAGCACTGTTCACAAGAGCAAAGACTTGGAACCAACAAAAATGCCAATCAATGATACACTGGATAATATACACCATGAGATATGATGCCATAAAAAAGGATGAATTCATATCCTTTGTGGGGACATGGATGAAGCTGGAAACTATCATTCTCAGTAAACTAACACAGGAACAGAAATCCAAATACCGCATGTTCTCATTCAAGTGGATGTTGAACAATGAGAACACATGGACACAGGGAGGGGAACATCACATACCAGGGCCTTCAAGGGGTGGGAATTAGGAGAGGCATAGCATTAGGACAAATACCTAGCATAAATGATGGGTTAATGGGTGCAGCAAACCACCCTGGCACATGTATACCTATGTAAGAAACTTGTATGCTCTGCACATGTATCCCAGAACTTAAAGTATAAAAAGTATATATATATGTGTGTGTGTGTGTATGTGTGTATAGATAGATAGATAGATAGATAGATAGATATAGATAAAGATATGTGGATATATAAAAGTTTGAAAATCAATAAATTCCTTCAGGGAGCCAAAGAAAAAAAGAAGACTATCAAAGCTTAAAAAAATGAAGTAAAAAAGAGAAAAATCAATGAATTACAAAATGAATGTATAAGAAAATTGGCAAAAACATGAATAATTCCCTGGTAAATCTATCAAGGATAAAAGAGAGATAAATACAAATTACTAGCATCAAAAGAAATAAGGAAACATCTCTACAATTCTTAAAGATGTCAAGGCAATATAACAAACATATGTAAATAAATTTTATAATTTATCAAATCAGTCAAAAAAAGAAATACAAAATCTGAAATTCCTATAATTGTTCATTCATTCAATACCAGCTACCTTGGCTTTCTTTTGGTCATTTCTCAAATGTGAGCAAGTATCCTTACATCTTCGGACCTCTTGACCAGATTTCCCTTTGCCTGGAACATTCTTTCCTTAGATGTATCCTCCAGATTATCGTCAAACCTTTATGCAAATATCACTTGTCACTTTCTTCAGTGAGACATTTCTTGATCACTCTATTTAAAATTATAAATTTCCTTCTCCCCTGGAACTCCCAGATTTTCCCTTACTTAGATGGACTATTTTTTTCTATATCAGTTTTATCTTTTAATATACCAACTAATTATTTAATATGTATATTCACTGCCTCAATCAAAATGTAAGCACAACAATGACAGGAAATAAATCAATATGTTAATTCCCAATGTGTAAAACATTTTCTGGAATTCTTTGTGGGAACTTGAAACATATTTAGGTGAATAAATTATGAGTCCAGGTATGTTCGTACAGTGTAGCAATAAAAAATTTGAAAATGCATTAATATGCATCTGCCTTGTATTTCCATGTAGCTGATATCTTTTTAGTCCTCTAAAGGCTTCTCTCTGATGGCAGGTGAGGAGGAATTAGGATGAGTGAACACTTTTGGAATTCTATTCCATATCAATATAGGATGGCTCAAGAAGAAAAACAGTGAAAATACTGAGTAATTAGGCAGAGAGAAGGGCTGAGTTATTCCTGAGCCCACGTTGACTCTGACTGCCATGGAAGTCAGAGAGGTGGGCAGTTTAACAAAGGGAACCTATGGATAATGTGCCTGAAGCTCAGCAGTGTATTCAGCAGTACAAGCTAGTAGGGTAAGCATCAGGGGAAAGATAAATAAAAAGTGTGGTGTAGATGAATTGAATAGGTAGGTCAGCCGACATGCTTGAGTTGCACTCACCAACTGTGTGGTTGGCCACCAAATCCAACAGTGTGCTCTGGTTGCCCTGAAGTAAGGGAATTTACTGCAAAGACCAAAAGGGTTTCAGAGAGTAGTGAAAGAACCTGTGATTGCTGACCTACACAAAGGGCCCTCCCAGCTACTTAGAAAGCACCAGATGAGAGGTTAGGAGGGGCTATTTGGAAAAAATGGGTATTTAACTTAAAAAAAAAAAAAAAAGGCAATTTAAAGTAGAGGGAAAATAACATAAATGGACAAGTTTGAGTTTTGATTTTCTTGGAATTAAGTGAAATAGAAATTTAGGAGAAAGATTTAATACACTGCAGAAAGCTAAATGCAACATTTTCTTTGCCTAATTTAGTATAATTTTTTGCCCGCTCTGTGTACAGAGACAAAATTAAGTACAGATGGAAATAGCTATATTTTTAAAAGTGTGTGTACACACATAGGCCACTTCTAAATCTTTGGCAAATTTTATATAAAATATTAATATGGTACAGGAGGAAGGAGATGAAAGATGAATCAAGTAAATGTTTAGGAAAAAAGTGAAAGAAAGGAGGTTCGCAGGGACAATGGTATGTAGGAGCAGCAGTGGTGATTTCTAAATTCTGCTCTTCTGTGAAATGGGAAGGCTGTCATTGTAAATAACACTTTCCAAAATAGGGTTTGTTTCTGCTGTTGTTGTTTTATACTTCCTTTAAGCTTTTTTACAAACTACACCACTGAGACCCACGCACCCCCTTCCTCCCCACATTAAGATGATGAGATGGATTGCTTTTATATGGAAGGAAGAATGTTAAAAAAAATTATGTGTGTAGCTAGCTTTTGTGCTCCTGTTCCAGATTTATTCTACTTCACATTCACATCTTATCCCTCTTCAGAAAATATAAGGGTAGATTATTGGATGGTTTTAGAAGATAAACCCTCAAATCCTTAGAGAGTTTGAATCAAGCCAAACTCTGATATTCATTATTGTAGTTTTGACAGATCATAATAAAATACCCCATCTGAAATTTTTAATTTCAGTGTACCTCAGAAAATATAATGCTTATGACACATTCAACAACTCATACATGGTAGATTATACAACTAACTCTTCTAAATCAGTAATGGGAACCCTACTGCACAGCCTACACAGAAACAGCTGAAATTTGGTATTCTCATTGTTATGTTAATTAAAAGAAAGATAAAAGTCAGAGTTCTTAGGCTTTCTATATGATTTTGCTCACAAGCTAAAGAAGTTATTTAATGATTTCATCTACCTTGGAGATTAACAAACTGTCATAACTCTAAAAAATAGGTAAGATGAATCACAGTTAAAAGATTTTCATGAAGTAAGTTTAAGGATACAGCTGGAAAAATTTAAGTGTTCTGATTGCACATAAATCAGGAATTCTGGCTAACACGTTTTTACAATGTTATAACATAATCATATCCTGAAGGCATTAAATGGGCACAATTAAAACTATAAATATCATGCTACCAAAAAGCTGTATAAATTGCTTTTTTAATATACTAGCAAAAGCATTGAGAGCATTCATTTACAACTACAAACTAACTCAAACTTCCAAACAGTTTGACACAATATTTTTACACCATACCAATTTTTAATCATTTTGTTATTCTTCACAACTTGCTTTCTACTCAGTGTGATCAGTATTTTTATTCAAGTAATCTATAAACTGCAGAAATCTAAAGAATATAATTATAATTTCAAAGCAATTATACCTACCAATATCTAAAGCTCTTAAATCTCTATTACTATTTAAAATATAAAGTTTAATATAGTTTTTGACATAATTTGTTAAATAAAATAAATATTTATTTAAAGTCAAGTGACTCAAACTGTAGATGTATTTTTAAGACATCAGTTTTTAGGTTTGTACATTGAGGAAATTGCCATAGTAAATAAACAGGTTAAAAATGTTTTCAAGAATGCTTTGATACTTAAAAAAAAAAAAATCGGACTGGAACTTAATAATAAATGTTTTTTTACCTTTTTCTGCATTAAGTATAAAGAAAGTAAAATGAGGAAAACAAAATTTTAAGAATTTATATATACATCCAAACTCATGAAATTGTATAAACAAAACAGGCTTATTATAATTTTGCCTCAATAACGGTGTTTTATTTTTGAAAAATAACCTGCCTAAAAATAATAACCAATGCTGTTGTGTCAAATACTGGAGGGTTTGAGTCCCAGCCTCAAATTTCACTCTGTGACTATAAAAATGTCAGTTATCCAGAAAACCAAACATTGCATGTTCTCACTTATAAGTGGGAGTGGAACATTGAGAACACATGGACACAGGGAGGGGAAACAACACATACCAGAGCCTGTCAAGGCGTTGAGGGCAAGGGGAGGGAACTTAGAGTATGGGTCAATGGGTGCAGCAGACCACCGTGGCACAGGTATACCTTTGTAACAAACCTGCATGTTCTGCACATGTATCCCATTATTTATTTATTTTTAGAAGAAAGAAAGAAAGAAAAATGCCAAAAACAATTAGTTGTCTTTTCTGACATTCAGTTTTCCCAACAGTAAAATTGAAATAACTTGTCTTAGGAATGCTAAGTAATTTAGATACATATTTCAAGCATATATTGGCCTGTCTGAAACACGATAATCGTTAAACATAAACTGTGACTTTCTTTATTTGTAAAATGAAGTAACAATCTTTTATTGCATTGAATTCTCCAAGGATTAAAAGAGGTGACATATTTTAAAATTTGTGGTACCTAGTAGATGCTTAACAAGTATTATTGTTCACTGACAACATTGGGTAAATGTTTAATGAATACAAAGCTGCCATTTTCCAAAGTTTATCCGAACAACTCAAAAAATGTGAGAACTTCAGGGAGTTTCTAAATTCAGATGGTCTAAATTTCCCAAGGATACATTCAATATATTTTAATATTCATATATTATTTAATAGCACCATCAAAACATTTTAATAGAAGCAAAATGCTATAATTAAAGTCCATCGTTAACAGAAAAGAATCTTGAGAAGAGAAATATCTTAAGAACAACCAATTTTGACGATGTATCCAAGTTTTATCCCTATTGCTAAAATAGAAATATAAAGTGTTCAATTTACATTTTGGCCAGTGCCTAATAAAATATACAAGACAGCCAAAAATTAAAGACAATTACATTCAGCTTTGCTTTTCTTGTGAACCATAGGAAATATTTTCTTATCAGAAATTCACTTCCATTCAGAAATATATAGATCTGGGATGCTCAGGCCACTATGCTATGTGCTGAAAGACAGATATAAATTAAGTAAGATCCTTGATCATAAAGAGATTAGAATCTAACTGGGGAGACAGAATGAATGAAATGCAAGTTATAAGAAAGGTATACTGAAATATGATGCATGGTAAGCTGAGAAACAACCTAGGAAATCTAAAAGAATTCACTTAGAGTTCTGAAGAATGGGTCAAATATGGAAAAGAAATAAAGGAAGAAATGAACAACAAAGAAATAGCTCTCCACTTGGAATTTCTAAAACAATATATGTGAACACAGAAACTCACTAAAATCTGCAAAAAATATTGGTCCTAAGCAAGGCTTCATTTATAAGAGTGTGCTAATGTCAATTAAAAGAGGTACAAAATTGGGAAGATGGATATTTTTAAAAGGCTTCTCAAGTTCATGGAAGGATTAGAAAAAGGGATTGGCAGGTGAAGTCTGGGATGGATGTCAGTATGTACTCTCCTGTAGGCCCTATAGATTAGATACCTTTAGAAAGCGCACAACATGCAGAAACCTTTTGTGGAAATACACAGTTGTAATGCTAAAACCAAATCTAATGATCACATAAAAATTCTTACTCTTCTTTGTATTGTTATAACTTTAATTTTTAAATTCATATACAGTAATATTTTCTTTTTATTGTACTGTCCTATGTGTTTTAACACTTCTATTGATTTGTGCAATTACCACAATAATCAGGGGACAGAACATTTCCATCACACCCCAAAACTTCTTTGTGCTATTCCTTTAAACTTACAGCTTCTCCTTTCCCTCATCAATAGTAATCACTGATCTGTTCATTATGTTTGTTTCTTAGAAAATGACACATAAATATAATTGTACAGTAAGTAACCTTTGAGACTATCTTCTTTCACTCAGCATAATGCTTTGGTATTCTTCCAAGCAGTTAGATGGATCACTAATTCATTTCTTTTCATTGCTGAATAGCATTTCCTTGTACAGATGTACCACAGATTGTTTATCCATTCACCTGTTAAAGAACATTTGGACTGTTCCTAAATTTTGGCAATTATGAATAGATCAGATATAAACACTTGTGATCAAGCTTTGGGTGAATGCAAGTTTTCATTTTTTTGAAGTAAATGCTCAGAGGTGGGATTGCTAGGTCATATGGTAAGTACATTTTTACCTTTGGGATAAACTGCCAAACCATTTTCTAAAGTAGTTGTGAAGTTTTCCGTTCCCAGTAACGATGTATGAGAGTTGAGTTGTTTGATTTCTTAATGTTGAGTAATTTATACATTCTGTATACAAGTCCTAGTATCTGGATATGCAACTTGCAAATCTTTTCTCCAGGGCTATTACTCGTATTTTAATCCCTTAAGAGAACAAAGTACTTTTGTTGTTTTTTAATATTGTTGAAATCCAGTTTATCATTTTTCCTTTCATGGACCAAGCTTTTGGTGTCATATGAAAGAACTCTTTGCCTAATCCAAGGTCATCAAGATTTTCTCTTATCTTTTCTACCAAGTTTTTATAGTTTTGCATTTTACATTTGGATTAATAGTCTATTTTGTATTAACTTTGCCTAATGGTCATTCTTATGCATACTGATATTCAATTTTTTAAGCACCATTTTTTGAAAAGATAAATCTTTTTTCATTGGATAGCCTTTTTACCTTTGCAGAAAATCAATTGGCCCTATTTGTGTGGATCTATTTCTGGAATCTCTATTTTGGTCCATTGATTTATGTATGTTTTCTTTCACTGACAGCACACTATCTTGATTACTAAAGCCTTGTTTTATAAATGATATAATGAGTAGTATGTCTCTGAAACGATTTTTCTATTCAAAATTGTTTTGATCATTCAGTTGCAAATAAATTTTAGAATCATCTTGTCTATATCTACAAAAAAGCACTTAAATTTTTATTTGCATTATGTTAAATGTATAGATCAGCCTAAGAAGTGGTACATCCATACTATGCTGTCTTCTACTCCATAAACATGGTATTGCTTTGCATTTATTCAGACATTTTATTGCTCTTACTGGCATTTTGTAGATCCTAGTATACAGATTTTGTACCTATTCGGTTAAATTTATACCTACGTATTTCATTTTTTTCATTTTGGAGATCTGATTACACACACACATACATATACTCACACAGAAACACATATATATCATGTCCTAATGTTTATACATATACATATATCTACACACACACACACATAAACACCCATATATGTGCACATATATACATGTACATATTTAAAATTTTGGTTTCTGACTATCCAATTATAGTACATAAAAATACATTAGATTTTTGTGGGTTAATCTTATATTCTTTGATTCTGCTAACCTCATTTATTCGTTTTAGGAGTTTTTTCATACATGCCTTGAAATTTTCTATGTAAACAATAATGTTTTCTGCAGAGACAGTTTTATTTCTTCCTTCATATTTGTTATGCCTTTCATTTATTTTTCTTACCTAATTGCATGTCTGGGATTTTTTTTTCATAAGAGGGATGGAGCGGACAACCTTGCTTGTTTCAGTCTGAGTCAGAAAGCGTTCATTCTTTCACCATTACATGTTACATTAACTGCCTTTTTTCTCTTCAGTAGATGCTCGTTATCAGGTTAAAGCAGTTTCCACCTATTCACAGGTTTTGGGAGTTTTTATCATGAACAGATGGTGAATTTTGTCACAAGCTTTTTCTGCATCAGTTGATATGGTCACATGCGTTGAGGCTTCTAATGTATTTGATTGCATGGATTGATTTTCAAATACTGAACCAGCCTTTATTTCCTTAGATAAACCACTTGATTCTCTTCTGTTATTCATATATTTCTGGATTCAATTTGCTAATACTTGTTTTCATGTTCATGAGAAACATTGGTGTATATGTTTTTCATTTTATTTTTTTTCTTGTACTCCTTAGTTTGGTTTTCAGTATCAGGGTAAACCTAAGTATCCTTGACATTTGTTTTTTGAAAGAGACACTGTAAAATTTATATTATTTCTTCTTTAATTAACCAAAGAAACTCCTTTAACTTAATTTTTTCTTTAATTTACTAATGAAAAATCCTGGAGATTTTATTTTTGGGTGATTTCAAAATAAAAACTCAAATTCTTTAATATTTAATAAGACTACTCAGATTATCCATTTTATTTTGGATAAATTTTGTTTGAGGTTTTCAATGAACTGATCCGTTTAATCTAAATTGTCAAACTGATGCTCACAGAGCTATTTTTATTATTCCCTAATGATTATTTTAATGTCTGTGGAGCCTATAATGATATCTTCCCTTTCACAGCTGGTATCAGTAAACTGTTTCCACTTCCTAGTATTCTTTGTTATACTTGCTAGAGGTTTGAAATTTTACTCACAATTCCACACACACGAAAAATTGTTTCCACTGATTTTCACTACTGCTATTCCATTTTGATTTCCCAGGAGCATAAATCAATAGGAGCATAAATCAACAGGATAACTGATTTAGGAGAATTCTTTAGGATAATCAATAGAGGAATTATCTGAAACAACAGGGGAATTCTCCTATTGATTTATGCTCCTATTTTTACTACTTCTTTCTTTCTGGTTGATATGAATGTGTTTTGTTGTGCTTGTCCTACCTTTTCAGCTAGTTTAGGTAGATTATTAGATTATTGATTTGAGATCTTTCCTTTTTTAAATAAGAACATTTAATCCTATACATTCCTCTCCAAGCATGGCTTTTTCTGCATCCTCCAATTTGTATGTTGTCTTTTCATGTTTGTTCAGTTCAAAATACTTAGTAATTTCCCTTGAAATTTTTCATTCAACCCATAAATTATTGAGAATGTTATTTTCCAAACATTTAGAGAACATTTTCCTGCTATCTTTTTGTAATTAATTTGAAGTCTAATTCCATTTTGCCCAGGAACATACTTTGTTTGATTCCAATTCCTTTGAATTTGTAAAGGTTTGCTTTATGAGCTAGAAAATGTTCCTTCCCCCTTGGAAAAATTTCCATGTCATTTGAAAGGCATGCATATTTTGCTATGGTTGGGCGGAGCGGTGTGTAAAGGTTAGCTAGTGGTGGTTTTCAATTTTTCTATATCACTGTTAAGTTCCTGTTTACTAGTTTTATCAATTACTCAGAGGAGTGTTGACATTTTAAATATAGTTGTGCATTTGTCCATTTTTCCTGTTAGTTTGTCAGTTTTTGCTTAATGAGTTTTAAAGCTCTATCGTTAAGTGCTAAAACATTTAAACTACTATATCTTTTTGGTTAATTGATTGCTTAATATTATGTAATGTCCCTCTTAATTCTTGGTAGTTTCCTTTGTTCTGAAATCTACATCATCTGATATAAATAGTTATTTGAGGGTTTTTTGTTTTGTTTTTTGGTTTTTTACTTTTAACTACTTTTTCTACAGTATATCACTTTCATCCTTTTACTCTTAACCTATGTGTTACAGTTGAAGTGAGTTTCCTTCAGATAGCAAAGGTGGGGTCTTTAAATTTTTAAACCATTCTGATGAACTCCTTTTAGTTGGTATACTCAAACTATTTACATTTAATGTAATTATTGAAATGTGAAAATTTGGGCCTAACATTTTATTATTATTTTTTGTCGATGTTGTTTTTACTGTTATCCTTACCTCTGTTATCCTTTCCTGATTTTTGTTTTTTGAATTATTTTAATATTAAATTATTTATTTAATTATTTACTTATTTAAGAGACAAGGTCTTGCTCTGTCACCCAGGCTGGAGTACAGTGGTGTCATCATAGCTCATTGTAACCTCAAACTCCTGGGTTCAATTGATCCTTCCACCTCAGCCTGCTGGGTAGTTGAGACTACCAAAACACAATACCATGCCTGGCTAATTTTTAAACTTTTTTGTAGAAACGAGGTCTCACTATGTTACCCAGGCTGGTCTCAAACTCCTGGCCTCAAGTGATCCTCTAGCCTCAGCCTCCCAAAATGCTGGGCTTACAGGCATGAGTATATTTATACACAATGTATACACTGGTATATTTATTGTGTTTTTAATTTCATCCTTCTGTATATATTTTTAGTGGTTTCTTCCTATAGGTTTTATATTACACAATATTCACCCTTAAAAGTCTACTTAGAATCAGTATTTTACTGTTTCAAATGGAATATTGAAAGCTTAATTAACAACATGTAAGTCCCTTTATCCTCCCATGTATTACTGTTGTCTTAGGTATTAAATCTACTATACATCATGGACTCCATCAGACAATGTTACAATCTTTGCTTTCAAATATCAAGCCTATTTAAAATATTCTGGGGTTGAGAGGAGTCTATTTTATTTATCCAGATATTTGTCATTTCTTTTACTTTCTGCATTCCTGATGTTCCAAGTTTCCTTTAAGTATCATTTCCCTTCTGTTAGAACTACTTCCTTTGGCAATTCTCTTAAAGCAGCAGTTTTGGCTATGAATTAATTCTCTTAGTTTTTCTTCATTTTATAATGTCCTTATTCTACCTGCATGTCTGAAAAATATTCTTCGAAAATATAGAATTCTACATTGACAATCCTTTCTTTCATGGATTCTGGATTTCATGGTTTGTCATGATAAATCTGCTGGAATCATTGTTCCCCTATATAAGAGCTTGTTTTTTGGTGTCGTTTTTAGTTTGTCTTTAGCTTTCAGCAGTTTGATTATGATGTCTCCAGCTGTGCACTTCTCTGTGCATTCCTTGTTTGGAGTTGCTCAGATTCTTAAATCTGATGGTTTAAATTTTTTTCCAAATGTGAGAAGTCTTCAGTCATATATATTTTTTTCTTTTCCTGGAGCCCATGATAACTACTGTACTATTTCTCACTGGTTCCTGAGGCTCTGTTGGTATTGTTTTCCCAATCTTTTTTCTCTCCATTTATCAGATTGGATAGTTTCTTCTGATTTGTCTTAAAGTTCACTAACTCTTTTCTCAGTCAGCTCCATGCTGCTATTCAGTTTATCCAGAGAGATTTTGTTTCAATTATTATTTTCTAATTATAAAAATTCAATTTGCTTTTTCTTTCTATTTATTTACTAAGACTTTCTACCCTTCCATTCATTTAAAAAAATGTTTGCCTTTACTTGTTAGAGCACCTTCATAATAAATGCTTTAGTCTAGCAAGATAGTCCTAAAATCTGTGCCATCTCAGAACTGGCATCTGTTGTGTGTCTTTTTCCATGCAAATTGAGATTTTCATATGTAAAATAATTTTGAATTATATTCTAGACATTTTACCTGTAACATTAGGAGACTTATTTAAATCTTATGAAGAATGCTAATTGTTTTTAGCATAAAATCAACCTAGTTTGGTTCAGGCTATAAGTTACAAACTTACAAGGCTTCTGTGTGTTTTGGTTAAATTGTCCATTTTCAAAGCCTTTGCATTGCTATTCAAATAGCTCTGTTCTCAAAGAACTTTTAGAGTCATATCCATACATACAAAGTTGGTAAACAGCTTTGAGGTCACTTTCCTAAGCCCTTCCCTCTCCATGCTCTTTTTTAGCACCTTCCACTTCCATGCAGTTCTCATTCCAGTCCTGCTTTCAGAAAGTGTGGAGTTAGTTACCACTCTGCTGTGTACTTCTCATAATTTTGTCTGTTTCCACGTACAAGCAGAGGGAATCAAGAGATGAGAAGCAGTGGTGATTACCCCATCCTCTTGGGATTAAAGCTGTTCAGATCAGACAGGAAGATTTATCCAAATTTTTATGGCTCATATTCCTGCCACTGTTACTATCCCTGCTGCCACTATCATAGGATTGTAGAAGGCGGAAGACGGGGCAGAAGAGAATGTAGACATTAAAGGAGGGGTTTCTCCTACTTTCTCTGAGCATCAGGACCCCTTCCTGGGCCTTAATCCAGAACGGGAGGGCTTCTGCTAGTGTTTTCTCCCTCAAGGCCCTAATGACAACTTACAAGTGTGGGCTGTGTTGAATCCAAGATGGAGAATACAGAAAGAGAGAAAAAATATAAACTCACTTCTGGTTTGGTGGCACTTCAAATTCATATCTTCTTCCCAATCAGCCTGTTACTTTTACTTTTAAAAATCCTCAAATAGGTGTTCCATTCTCTCAAGTTTTATAGCTGCATTCAATGGGAGAGAGAAGGGTGGAGTGTGTTTACTCCAGTTTACCTGAAACTAGACAGAGATAGTTACTTCTCTGCAAAAAATAAAAATAATAAACCAAAACTAGCGTCTTATAATTCAAAGAAAACTGCCTAGGGAATTGTGGTTTTTTTTTTCTGTGAAGCAAATCAAACATTTCCATTATCTCAATATTCTTTAGAAGTACTTCCACTGTCCAGCTACTTAGAGGACAGGATTGGGAAGGACCTGGAAAATGCAGAGACAACTTTGGTATATCACTAGATTATTTACATATTAAAGTCCCAAAGCACTGCAATATTTGACAAAATGATTTTTTTCTGTATGGGTTTATACAGTTTCTATATTTTATCATGTAATAATTGATAATATTCTATATACCATAGTACAACTAACCCACTAGACATCTGCTTTAAAATAATATAGATTGTATTAATATTATTAGCATACTAATGATTAAACAAAAAGGAAAAAAACAGATTTGCCAATTTTCCCCAATACTGTTGCTTAAAAAAAAGCTAAGAAAAATTTCTACTGAGTTCAGAATAAAGTTTTCTGATCAAACCAACATCATTAAAATTTGATGGCAGATCTTTTTTCCCCTCACATCCAGATTTGGAAGAAAATACTAAGGCTTCTCTATGTTTAAGAGATATGTATTAATACATTTATTCTTGGAAGCTATGATAGTAAAAGAGAAAAAGTTGGCTCAGTATGAAAGAGAGACAAATAGGAAACTTTTTAGGTTATCTGGGCAACAATAATAAAAGGCTAGGAAAAAGGAAAACATTTAAAGAATATATAAATAGGATCATTTTAGGTGCCATTCTATTTCTAGCGCCTAGCACTTAACACAAACTTGGACACAGAATAGGGGTTTCAAAATATTGGAGGAAATTGAATAAATGATAAGAAAGAGACAGAGAAGTGAAAAGAAGGCCATCTGAAATGCAAGAACCAATAAAAATTGAGGAAAATGGATATAGTAGCACATTTCATATTATATTCAAAGTATATTTCCAGGCCTCTCAGATATGAGAATTTAGTACAGATGAAGGTTATTACTCTCTACATATCAAATATATCTGAGACCTAGACCATCATAATGTGCCAATAGCCAATGCTTTGTGGCCATCTGGATTAAATGAAAACAAAGTTAAGAAAAATAGTTTAGAATCAGCTTCTCATACATGTAGCAAATGCTCATAAGTTTATTCTGATTAAGCCTAATTATAATTATTGGGAGATTAAATAATGAAAAATCTAAATTATAGAAATAATTGTGATGGTTAATATTTCTGAAATAAGTAATTTTAAATTTATTATTAAAAATTCTGATTAGTGTGTTTAAAAATGTCTTAAACATGTTCATCAACAATAGAGTGACCAGATGGCTAGTTTGCCTAGGGCATCCCAACTTATGCTTTTGTCTAAGCATAATTATGTCTCTTTTAACTTTTAAAAGTTCCCTGGTATGAATTACAAATTATATGTTTACTTTATCTATAAATAAACCTCACAGGCCTTTTTATTTCAAAACTAAAGTCATGCCCAGGCCCAATCTGACTCTATTAGGTTTTCTTAGTTTCTTCGCTGGAGACACAGAGACTTGCATTTCCTCTATTCCAAGCTGGCGCCATCCAAATTACCTCCTTGAAGAACCAGTTTTCCCCACCCCATTTACTTTCTGTACCACAGTCAAGTGTTTAGAGCCATTTCACCTTAATATGCTTTTGTTCATCACTGATGAGACAAAAGAAATGAATATTAAATATGGAGAAATTGGAATGATTACAGAATTATATGAAGTCCTTCCAAATCCTCTTAAAATCCTTTTGCTGTTTTACTGTTTCATCAGATACGATACATGAAAACCTTTCTTTGAATTTCTCTCCTTAACTTTTATTTCTTAATATTTTCTTCCTTCTTATTCTGTCCTCACCAAGGATCACGTATATACTTACATCCAAAGTAGACTTGTTTTCTTCCCGTATATAAGCCCCCAATTAATACGAAATAATACGCATCCTTTAGTCAGAATGAGCTAGTTTTCTATTGTTTCATAGCAAATTATCACTAATATAACAGCTTAAAGTAACACCCATTTATTATCCCACATTACTATAGGTCAGAAGTCTGGGTGGGCTTGACTGGGTTCTCTGCCTGGGGGTCTCACAAGGGCAAAGTCAAGATATCATTCAGGCTGTGCTCTTGTTTAAAGGTTATGGAAAGTATCAACTTATAAACTCATGCAGGTTGTTGGTACAATTCAGTGCCTTGCTTCTGCTTTCAGAGTTTCACCTGGAACCCCATCTCTACTAAAAATACAAAAAATTAGCTGGGTATGGTGGCACCTGCCTGTAATCCCAGCTACTGAGGAGGCTGAGGCAGGGGAATCGCCTGAACCCAGGAGGGAGAGGTTCCAGTGAGCTGAGATTGTGCCACTGCACTCCAGCCTGCATGACAAAGCGAGACTTTGTCTAAAAAACAAAAACAAAAACAAACAAACAAAAAAGTTCCACCTGGTTAGATATCCATGTCTTAAGGTAAACTGAAAAACTTTAATTACCTCTGCAAAATTCCTTCACAGCAGTACTTAGATTAGCATTTGATTGAATAGCTAGGGGTCAGAAATCTTGGCATTACTAAGAATTCTGTCTACCACACTGAATATATTCTATTTGCATATCTGAAGCTTCCTGTGTTAATCACTGAGCAGCGCATTATAACAAAAGATCTCTCATAAATGTGAAGACCTCTGAATATTCAAAAAATTTTCAAAAAATAGTTTTTATGAAATTTTACCCATTGAAGGTTGGCACAGGCTTCTAATATGCTTGCTAATTTCTTCTCCAAAAGTATATGTCCCACTAGACCGAGTGGGCAAAAATCTGATTGTCAACCTTGAATCCATCATAGAGCTTGACATTGGACTTTGAATATAGTAAATCCCCAATAAATGTATTGGAACTCCCATGAATACTTAATTACACTACTAATTTATTTAGAAACTAAGATTCATGTAGACAAAAGTTAACCTATTCTTTGCCTAGTCCAAAGGCTTAAAAATGTCAAAATATTGCATATTGAACTAACAAGGCTTTTCAGTACAAACAGTATAGTTCTATCATAAAAGGTATTAAAGTAAAAAGATGACCTCAATAATTGCTTTAAGTATTTTAAGTCCCTGAGATTCTCTATGGTTGAGGTGCCATGATGCAAAAGAAAATGCCAAATTGCTGTTTAACAAAAATTAAGCTACTTAAAAATGAGCTTAACCTCTTCTCACCCAGCAAAAATGACTAATTCTGCTGCAATGTGATATGAAGAATGTACTGGTGTTTGGAAAGGGAAGTGTCTGGAGATTCTCACAGTACAGTGTTGACATAAAGGGCTATTTAAACACGTTTTAGTGTATGGATATGCTTCTTTTTGGCAGTTGCTTCCTGGGTGGTCTGTATACCTGACAATATGTCAAGTACATAAAATCAGAATATTCAGAAGCATAGAGAAGAATAACCTGGATCATTCCAACCTGCTCAAAGACAGAAGAAAAAAAGTTCGGATGTTGAAGCAACTAAGTTTCCATAGAATGCCTGGGGGAGTCAGAGCATCACAGAGCTGGGAACTTGGTGGTAGAGGATACACAGCCTCTCTTATCCACAAGTATTGGAGGAATATTCATAGCAGGAAACTCATTCAATCAGCATTTATCTTTGCCAGCTTTAAGTATTTTCCAATTTTCTATACATTAAAGTCCTTAAAAAGTCTCATGAAACGTGTGTACACACACACACACACACACGTAAACACTGACTATCCCCATTGATTATCAATCATTCTCAGCTTATGGCAGAATTGCTCAAAGAGGGTTATGCAGAAACCTGGGAGTCCATAACACCTTTTGAGTGGGTCCTCTAAGACCTTTTCAAGAGGTATATGGAAAGTTAAAACTGTGTTGACATTTGTAGTGATGGTGCCAAAGTAATGGTAGGTAAAATTGCCTAGTCAAGGCAGTGGCACCAACTTCATGTCAGTCATTTTATTCACTGCCACTTACTCCCAGGAGGGGTACCATGACAATTTCACTTCAAAATTTCCAGATGTAGCAGTAACATTTATTCATTTTATCAAATCTGAACACTTGACTATATACATTTTAAAAATATTTTTGTGTAACAAAAAAAAAAAGTATGGATAAAGCATTTCTGTTGCAGACTAAAATATGATCTCTCAGCTAAAAGTATTGTGAAATTTTTTCAGTTACGAGCTGAGCTGGCTGTGCTTTTCATGAAGCATCATTTTTTCATTGAAAGAATAAGTGACAAACAGTATTCAGACTTGGAAATCTGAGCAATACTTGCCTAAAAATGAACAAAGTGAACTTGTCACTCTATGAAAACCAACTTATGGTATTATGTCTATTTCTTTTGCCAATAATAAAATTCAAGTTTTCAAGTGAAAAATCAGAATATTGGAAAACTTTCATCTGTCACCATGAGCTTGACAGCTTCTCAAAACTTAAAGACTTTTCTGATAATATAGGTGGTGATATTAACAGATAGATAAGATTAGATTAGATAGATAGACAGATAGGTAGATAGATAATAGGGTGAAATGTGTCAACATTTAGAAGATCTGCCTAATTCAGTGAACTAATATATTCCAATCAATAGATAATAGATACTAAAAAGCCATGCAGGGTTAAAACATCCATTTAAATTATAAGATATACCAATAGATATTAATATACTAGAGTGTGAAAGTTCATTCTGTGCTTTCAGATTGAACTTTGTCCCATTCCACAAACTTTTAAAACACTATGACATGGGTTTTAGAAAATGCACAATAATCTGAAAATAGTCCTCCATTTTTCAACTACATTCTGGGTAAGGTCACATTTTCCTCATACAGGTCAACCATAATAACATACAGAAACACCTTATGCAGAAGCAGATATGAGATATGAGATTCAGCTGTCTTCTAGAACCCAAACAAAGAGACTCTCAAAAATATAAAACAAAGCCATATCTTCTCACTATTTTTATTGTTCTAGATAATATAGCTAATTTTTGTAAAAATTATGAATGTATGTCCTTTATGCTAACATTTGATGAGTTTATTAATTTTAAATGAATCAAAATGATTCTAGAATTTATTTTAATTTCGAACACAGCAATAATTGATAAATGTAACCTACATAAAAATCTATTTGGGATCTTAAATAATTCAAGAATGTAAAGGAGTACAAAGACCAAAAAGTTTAATAATTACTACCTTGTAGCATACAATCTGAACATCTCTAAAACAGTTTCTAAAACTTTTTTTTTTTTTTTTTTTTTTGAGACATAGTCTCACTCTGTCACCTATGCTGGAGTATAGTGGCGCAATCTCAGCTCACTGCAAGCTCTGCCTCCTGGGTTCATACCATTCTCCTGCCTCAGCCTCCTGAGTAGCTGGTACTATAGGCGCCCACCACCACGTCCGGCTAAATTTTTTTGTATTTTTAGTAGAGACAGGGTTTCACTGTGTTAGCCAGGATGGTCTCGATCTCCTGACCTCGTGATCCACCCGCCTTGGCCTCCCAAAGTGTCTAAGACTATTCCTTTAAAAAAATCTTGTGGTGACATCTTAACTATAAAACCAATTATCCAAGTTAGTGTCACAACACATGTGAATGTTGAGCAAATTGGATTGTGTGACTAAGTGTTGCTGCAAGATGTATAAACAAATGTATAAACATATGTATGTATAAAAATATACCCATAAAGTACAGTAGTACTTTAAAAGTTTTTCTTGATATTCCACTTCCAGCAGTGAGAAAAGTCTGGTTGCAAATCACCTGAACATATAAATGATGGAGTAAAAATAACAAAAATCATCTTAAATGCATAGCTGAGTTCACTCTTAAGGGAAATCCTGCCATGGGCTGAAGGAAAAGCAGGGAAGAGTTCTGAGCTGGCACTGATGTGCTGATTGCCTATAGGCATTTGCCAGTCTCAGATCCAAAATGTTCAGCCTTAGCCATTGCACTGGAACAAAGATAATGCCTGTTCAAGGTGAGATCTCCAAACTGAAACTTCTAATTAAAGTGAGTGGGAGAAGATAATCTTTCTCCACCCTCCCACACAAATAACTAAACTCAACAAAATGATAAGAAAAACAATCTGCTCCCTAAAAAAAATTTACAGCATGAAAACCTGTCTACTTTTTAGCCTAGACTCTGTTTTTATTTTGTTTTGTTTTGTTTTGTTTTTGTAGGACAGATAGCATTAAAATAAGTTAGACTGATAGCTAAATCCTCAAGAGCAACAATGGATGCCAAAGGACAGGTCAAGTAAATCTTCAAAATGTGCTGAAAAAACAAAAATACCAAACAGGTATCCAGAATCCTGGGATTTAATACTCACTTAAAATATCTTTCAAGAATTGAAAGTTTACTAACAAAAACTTAAGTGTGTGTCATCAGTAGACTTTTACTAAGGGAAATTCTAATAAATATTGCTTCAATAGGAGGAAAGTAAGATTAGGAGAGAGAACTGGTTTGTAAGAAAGAACGAAGAACTAATAAAAGCCAATAAAATAATAAATATGCGAATAAATCTAATTGAGCACTGACTGTAGAAAACCATAACATCTTGTGTGTTTTAAAAATCAAATAAGTTGTTTAAAAAAATGGTAACAGCCTACAATAAGGACAGGGGATATAGAATGTTTCAAGGGCTTTATATTCCTGAAAGAAAATAAAAGATAAACTTTGGACTTGGATATATGTTTGCATTTCTATCGTAAACATGTCTTTAATGCACATAGGATTCTCTAAGGCGTATTTGTAAGAATTTAATTAATGATGTCAAGTTGTACAAATGCCAGTTTTACTAAATACTGCCCAAAGTTCTCTAAAGTGATTATATCAATTTAAATTCACTTCTGAAGCACATTGTTTCCATAGATTCACATACTTGCCATCACTTTATAGTGATTTTAATTTCATCAATCCCACTGGTAGAAATCTGCTTGTGATCTGAATGTTCATTTCCCTTACTACTAATGAAGTTGGGCATCTTACCATTTTATTTTTTTAAATTCACCCTTGATGTATTATCTTCCAAAAATGGTCTTTAGAGTCTTTTGCCCTATTTGGCATGTCTACTTCCTTGTTTGTTTCTTACTTACTGATTTAGAAAATTTGTTTTTATACTCTGGGTTCTAATACTTTGTTGGTTGCACGTATTGGAAATACTATTAATATATATCAATAATTCTAAGATTCACCTTATTTCACATTGTAATGTCTTGAAATCAATAATTCTTAGAATTAAAATTGATCATTGTCTTATTTATTTAGTGATATATAAACTAAGGATATGTGTTGAAATCAATGAAAATTGAAGATACTTTAAAATCCAGGAAATATGGTATCCTCTCCCTGATAGAAGCTTGCTTTTGTTCACTTTCATTACTGTCTTTTAATATGCATAAATTTTAAATATTAATATAGTTCCTGTATGATTAACATTTTTGTGTACTCTTTAAGAAATCTGTCTCTTCTTCAAAAATACTCTTGTTTTTACAAATTTAAACCATACAGAATTAAACTCAATTTTTTTTCATGTGAATAACCATCTTAACATCACATATTGAACTATGCCTTACCCAGTGATCTGCAGTATACATCAATTTCCAAATACGGGCACCTGCGTTTTCATATTTACTGTGTACTATATCTTGGTATCTGATAGCACAGTTTTCCCTCCTTCCCATATTCTTTCTTCACCAATATCTTGGCAATTTTCAGACCTATGTTCTTCTGTACATTTAGAATCATCCTGTCTAGTTCCTTCAAAACTCTTGTTAGAATTTTAATGGAATGCATTGTATTAATAGATCGGTTTGAGGGAAATGAATATTTGTATCATATTTAGTCTTATGAGTAGAGTATCTCTTCATCAATTTGGGTCTTCTTTATTGAATTGTAATATAGTCTATAATATTCTCCATATGTTTTACATACTTGTCATTAGATATATTTCAATATATTTCATATTTTACATAAAATAAACAGAAGTTTTCATTTCTTACTGCCTATGACTAAAACAAAATGCAATTTGTTACTGCATATTGATTTGATATCTAACTACCAATTAAATTCTCCTACTATTTCTCATAATTTAATTCCATAATCTGTTTTATTCTTTATGTAGATAATAGTATTATCTAGTTTATTATAATGCCTAAAATTTTCAGTGCATTGTTGAATAGAAGTGGTGGTAGCAGAATTGTTTCCTTGTTTCTGATTCTAAAAGGAATGCTTTTAATGCTCCACTGTTTAAAACGAAAGATATTTACAAGTTGTTTTGTAAGTGATTTCTACTGGTTAATAAAGTTCCTACTTTTCCCTACTTTGCCAAGAGTTTTTATCATGAATGTGTTTTGAATCGTATGAAAGGCATTTTCTTTATCCAAACAAGATGATCATATGGTTTTTATCTTTAATTGGAATACGTAGTTACATTTTAAGATGTTCTAATGCTAAACTACCCTTGCATTTCTGGAATAAATCTGCAATAAAATAACCATACTTGGTTATTTAAAAAATGCATTCATTGTAAGATAATATCTGCTAATATTTGATTTTGACTTTCTTCATTTCTTTCCTAATAAAGAAGGGCTTATCATTTTTCTGTTTTACCCTATCCTCTTAGGATTTAGAAAGACATTTATATAGTTTTAATCTCTCCATTTTCTATTTTCTAAAATAGTTTGTATAACATTGAAATGATCCATCTTTGGAACATAGAAATCATCTACAAAATCATCAGAGCCTGGTATTTTCGTAGGTAGATTTTATTTTATTTTTATTTTATTATAAGTTTTTTTGAGACAGGGCCTCACTCTTGACCAGGCTGGAGGGCAGTGGTGCCATCTCAGCTCACTGTAACCTCCACCTCTGGATTAAAGCAATTCTTCTGCCTCAGCCTCCAAAGTAACTGGGATTACAAGTGCATGCCACCATGCCCAGCTTTTTTTTTTTTTTTTTTGTATTTGTAGTAGGGATGCGGATTCACCATGTTGCCCAGGCTTGTTTCGAACTCCTGGCCTCAAGAAACCTGCCCGCCTCAGCCTCCCAAAGAGCTGGGATTACAGGCAGGAGTCACTGTGCTCAGCCTTGGGTAGATTTTAAAGAACTGATTCAATTTATTTCATTGTTAAAAGAAGACATAGACTATTTTGTTGTTGTTGTTGTTTTGGCTAATTCCTCAGCTAGAAAGGGTTAACTATAATTAATCATGTTTGTTAACAGAACCTGAGTTTGTTACTCCTTATAAATATTTATATATCATGGTACCAATGACTACTTTTTATCTAATCTCTTTACCAGTTCTCAAAACTAACCATAGAAACAGAATTGTTGATACTACAGTTTAAAGACTTGAAATCATTATGTTTCATTATTCTTTCTCTAAATGATGGAGGCAATATTACTTAGAAAGTATACTGGTTTTCCATGGCTGCCTGTAAAAATTATTGCAAATTCAGTGGCTTAAGGTATCCAAATTTATTCTCTTGCAGTTTTCTAGGTTAGAAGTTTGACACAGACCTCACTGGCTAAAATCAAGTGTTGAAAAGGCTGTTTGTGTTCACTTCTGTAGGCTCCAGGGAAGATTCTATTTCCTTGTTTTTGCATGTTCTAGAAGCTGCTCACATTTCTTCACTAGTAACCTCATTCTTCAAACCATCCATGATGAGCTGAATCCTTTTCATATCGCATCTCTATCTTTCTTTAGTAATCACGTCTCCCTCTGACTCAAAACTTCTCTGCCTGACTCTCCTACTTTTAAGAACTCTTGTGACAATATTGGGCTTACCATGATAATATAGGATAATCTCCCTATTTCTAGGTCAGTTGGTTGGCAGCCTTAATTCCATCTACTACCTTAATTCCTTGTTGCTTTGTAACCTAAAATATTCATAAATTCCAGGGACTGGGGCAAATACGCTCTTAAGGACCATTATTCTGCCTACCACAAAAATTAAGGCAACTTCATAAGCAATAGCAGCAAAGAGATAGTTTCCACTTGTATAATGAAATACACTTTATTTCTCTTAAAATTTAAGTATACCACCATAGTTCATTTAATCTAAGATTTTAAAAACTTTGAATTAAACTATGACAACCCTGGTAAGCCATTCATTGCAAAACGAATCCTAATTTCAGGAATTTAAAAGGTAAACACACGCCTGTAATTCCAGCACTTTGGGAGCCCAAGGCAGGTGGATCACAAGGTCAGGAGATCCAGACCAGCCTGGCTAACACGGTGAAACCCCGTCTCTACTAAAAATACAAAAAATTAGTCAGGCGTGGTGGCAGGTGCCTGTAGTCCAGCTACTCGGGAGGCTGAGGCAGGCGAACGGCGTGAACCTGGGAGGTGGAGCTTGCAGTGAGCCAAGATCACTCAACTGCACTCCAACCTGGGCGACAGAGCAAGACTCCATCTCAAAAAAAACAAAAGAAAAAAAAAAGATAAATGCACATATGTTTTTAAATTGATATTTTAATGGATTAAAACATATAATAGCATGTGTTTTCTTCCATGATCTACATACCTACCTACTGACCCACCAAACCATCTAAATAACTAAACCAACAGGAAAAAGTGTATAATTGAGAAGGTGGTAAAAATTATTTTTACTTTTTATCCCCTATGTAGCTTTTGAAATATAAGCTTAGTAAATAACTATAATTTATCAATGAAAACACTTACTTAACAATATTCCATAACATTAATATAGCCCAACTTATTTAAAATGCACAAACCTTTTGACTCAGCAAATGAGCACAATATCCTATTGTTTAAAGCTGAAATATTGGTAAATAAAATTATTTCAAAGTTTGCATTTGTCATTTCCAATTTAATTCTATATCTTCATCTGAAGACATTTTTCTCACATTCAGTTTTCTGGCTGTATTCTTATCTATAGCATAAAAATGCATTATGTTATAAAAGAGAGGTGACAGTACAGTCAGAATATCTGAGGTAGAGTCTAGCACTAGCATTTATTATCAGTGATTCTGGGCAAATCTGTAACCTCTCCACGGGGAATAAGAGGATTTGATAGAAACTGATGCAGATGAAATGCCAATTAACTAGCTGCTTTGCAACTGTCATAGTTTCACAACATTCTGTGAGACAGAAGATGTAGCCTCTATTTTAAAGGTGAGGAATCCAAGTTTTTGAGATGTTAGTGTGCCCACATTCACATAGTTAATAAGTAGCATAGCCTTGATTTAAATCTAGATATCTGACTTCAAAATCTATGATCCGTTTGTTTTTCAGGGCTTTCTTCATCTGTAAAATAATAATGATAACAAAACTAGAGAGTTCAGATTTTGATGGAATTAAATGAGACAATGTCCATGAAAATACTGTTTGCATTACAATGCAAAGCATAAATCTTACCATTGCTTTGAAAATACAAGCATTCCTCTCCATTTATAACTCACATTAATAATATAAATTCAAATCCTCTAAGTGCTGTTCTTTCCTCTTACTATACCTAAGAGAGTAGGAAGAAGCATCTTAAAGTTATCATTCAACCCTACATGATCCAAACTAATAAATACTAAATCTACTTCTTTCTCTTTCTTCTCTCCATATTTTCATTATAGTATTAAAAGTAAAATGGCTGACTTCACATTGGTTATAGATAAAAGAGAAAAGAAGTATACAATAACTTAAAAGCATCTATCAAAAAAGATATCCCTTTGGATTATATGAAGAGATTTTAAAATGTGTATGCATAAACCTTTTATTGATGTTAACCCTAAATCACTTCGGCTTTGTTTTACTAGAGATTGATAGCTATTAAGATGATTGATAAGCTATATACATGCTCATTTAATTTTTTAAGAAGTCACAGAGCAGTTTACCAGCATTTTATCTTAATAACAATAGAGGTTATTAATATTGCCCTATATTTTTCTTGCCCTGTAAATGAAAATATGAACATCAGGGAAGATTTTTATCCCTTAGGCTACAAGGAATGTAGAAGTCTTAAACTGGCTTAGTAATAAAGATATACTGACTCACATATTCAGAAACCCAAACATTAGACTGGGCTCCAGGATTGGAGGATTCAACAATGTTATCCAAGAGAAAGATACTTTCCATCTCTTCATTCTGCAGTATATAATGTCAGATTCATCACAAGGATGGTTTCCTTCCTGATTACAGTGATAAGGGTTGCATCCTTCCTTATTTATATCCAGTGGAGCCATAAATGATCAAGCTCTAACCATCAAAAATGCTACCTTTTTCAGCTTCATGAGGCAAATATAGGGAACAGATCATATGTCTCCACTTGGGCAACGGCATGTGCTGACTGGCTTAGGCCTACGGTCGTGAAACAATCCCCATGATAGGCCCAGACAAATCATGACCCAACTCCCTAGGGCTATCCTTTCCTAACATAGCATTGCAGCTACACAGTGGTAGATGCATGGCTGATGAGGTGGCAACCACAGTGTCTATGTCTCACAAATGTCTTTATAAATCTTATTAATATACAGTTGTCCCTTTGTATCCATGGGGGATTGGTTCCAAGACTCTTTGCAGATAACAAAATCCATGAATGCTCAATTCCTTTTATATGATGGGGTGGTATTTGATTATAACCTATACACATCCTCTCCTATACTCTGAATCATCTCTAGATTACCTTTAATACCTAATATAATACTTAGCACTTACAAGGTAAGCGCTATGTAAATAGTGGTTATACTACATTATTTTTAATTTGTATTTTTATTATTGCTGCATTTTACTTCATATTTTTATTTAGACAAAATATTTTTGTACCACAAGTGGTTGGAGTCCATGGTACAGAAGGCTGACTGTATATGACTATACATAGGCATAGGTAGAGTGACAAGAAGGTTTTCGTGGGGTTTGGGTAAAACAGATTACTTTGACTTGGTTGCTATAAGTTTTCATTTTATCTGTCTTGAAGAAATATTTCATATTTTCACTCTGCTCAAGACTACATAGGGAAAGATCTCATCTATATTTGGGCTAAAGGAAAAAAATCTGCCATAAGATACCAAGGGAGAACTAGGCTTCAGTGATGCCAGAGGTGCCGATGACAACCTAAGGAATCAGCAAAACAGAATTCAGGAAGTACACTGGAATTTTCACACCCTATGCTATAATATTTAAAACTGATTTTTTTGAAGATCTTAATGAACAGGACAAATAGAGCCAAAGACTCAATAAATTGCTTTCCTGCCAAATCTTACATACTCTGATTATCAGCACACACTGAGGTACTCAATTGTGCAAATGTGTTTTAAATTAGAAAATAAAATTTACATATACCATATCACAAATATACACACAATTTTGAATTAGCAGATTTAGCAAGATGTGAAATTCTGTTGTTATCAAAACAGAAATTGGTTCTTCTTAGTAGCTGCTTACAGGCTATAAAGAGTCAATTCATGTGTATAGCTATGGAAGATGTCGCCTGAGTTGCTGATTTCTCACATGTACTCGAGCAAGGCAAGATGTGAGCTGTCCCCATTAAAGAAGGCTTTAATAATAATAAATGGGGGCAACATTGCTGCTCGCATGAAAGAAAAGGTTATTATTTTGAGACAAGTTTTACTGGTAATCAAAAGTTTCCATGGTTAGGGTAACAAAAACTAGATATCAAGTTTTAATTTCTGGAGATTCAGACAGGAAAAGAAGAAAACTGGAGGGGAAGCAGGCAAGAGAGTCAACAGTAGGAAGATGGTCCCTATATCAATTCCACTTTTCCTTAGGTGCCCAGCTCTTTTTATGCCGACAGTTCCTTCTGAGCCAAATATTCCCTTGATTCCATCATCATCCACTTTACATTATTATAACTACTTTCCATCATAAGTTTTATGAATAATACATGTCAAAAATCCTTATATTATCCAAGATGTTAAACATATGAGGAGGTTGATGAAAAATTAGGTTAATGGAACTGGTTAGAATTATCTTTTAAAATACTAATATCCCTATGTTCTGTTTCTGCCCCCTTTTATTTATTGTTTATTTATTGTTTATTATTGTTCACTTTATAAAAACAAATGACACAACAAAATGGTCAAATTAAAATACTGCTCATCTTATAGAAATGAACCCTACATGATACGTCAAAATTAGATTACAACTCTTAAATGTACCTTACCAATAATATATTGTTACACACAGCTACATAACTTAAAATTAAATAAATATATATATATATATAGAGAGAGAGAGAGAGAGAGAGAGAGAGATTGGGGTATCTTTGGATAGATACATTTATATTTATATGGATACATTTTAAAACATGAAAATATATGTGGCCATTCTCTCAAAATTAGAACAGTGGTTTCATGAATTCTGTTGGCTATATGGTTCTGTTTTAGGCACTTTAGATATCTAATACAAATGGTGAAAAATTTGCTACTTTATATAAGAAGAATCATACTGAATCAGCAGTTTATTTTGACACAGTCTGCAAAGATTTTTAAACACACATAAAAGCAATCTGTTATCCTGCAAATTAGTCAATCACAATGTCATTAACATCTTTTGTCTTGGGTTATTAATAATAATAAAATTTTATCAAACTCACGTGTGTATCTCTGAGAAAATAACAAAAAAATACTGATTATAGCCTCAAAGCATCACTTAAAGATTATCTCCTATATATAGTTGATACATGTGTCTTTAAGCTATTTAATTAATAACTGAAGTGCTGACAAACGATTAAACATATAGGTAGAAAATATGTATGTCTGACATTTTGAAGTTATTCCTTTATAACCAGAACACAAATAATTTCATATACTTAAACAAGTGATATGTTCAAGTTCTCCAGAACTCCAAAAGTGTGAGAATTTTTACACTTACCAACAGTATCACATGGTTCATCTTTGTGCACACAGAAATCTTTCCTAGAAAGAAAAATAGAAAACTGAAATAAAGATAAATTATTTTCTACAAACAAGACATCATGTGACTCATTTTTAATAGTTAAATGATTAACCGAAGCACATCTGTTATCTCCAAGAATCTATTAAAATTGTGAATAAGATTAATTTTTAATTCTAAGATATGGAAGATTAAATTTTATAGCACATTGGTACATGATGATATAATTAATCCTCAGACATTAGACAATTCCCATATTATGGACAATATTTCAAAAGTAAGATCCCATCTTGTTTTGAATTTTACAGTATTCTATTGTTTTATTACAAAAAAAAATATCTGGTATTGGGACAAGGCTTTCCATTTGAAAAATTACTGGAAGATACCTACTTCATGTAATACAAAAATTATTTCCAGATAGAAGATTTAAATGTTAGAAATACAACTTAAAACAACATAATTTTTTATATCATAAGACTGGCAACATTTTTAAAAGACTGATAATCATTTTATTAATGGTATAAGGAAATTATTATTTTACATAAATGGGATCTAACTATGTATAATATTTTACAATTTTTACTCTTTATCTGAAACTATATCTTAGCATTCCTAAGAATGCTTCACTTTTGTTATCAATTATTTAGGATTTCATAGAACATAATTTAATACATCTTAATAAGAGTTATGAGATTTGGGGGCAGAATATATGAAAGCAAAACTTTTAATCTACCTCTTACTAACTAAGTGACCTTATGCAACTTATTTAGCCTTGTTGTGCCTCTGTCACCTCATCAAAAAGATAGAGGTAGTATAATAATATCTACCACCTAGGTATATTGTTCAATTTAAATGATTTAACATACATAAAACCTTAAAAACCTAGGTTACTGTGCAAGGGGAATGAATTAACACATACAAGGTATTTAAAACAATGCCACACACAAAGTAAGCTCTCAAAAGTTAGTTGTGATGTTTTGTTGGGGATGTTTTTTATTGCTGCTATTAGTGTATCATAATATAAGCAACTTCTTAGCAATAAGCTTTTAGGTTCTATACAATTTTTACTATCACAAACAATATTACAATAGGTCTTTTGTGTGTACATAAATGAGAAAGTAAAATTATCTTTAAAAAAAAATTTCCTGTTACAGGATCTGAAAGCTGTATCTAAATGATAAAAAAAAAAAAAAAGACTTTTAAAATTAAAGCACAATACTTTTGCCTATTCACCAATGAAGTCTACATTGATCTTGATAATGGTTAGCTTTCAATTCACATCTCGCTTGGCTCATAAGCAGCATTTGTGATTTAATACACGTATATATCTATGTGTGTGTGTGTGTGTGTGTTCGTAAATGTTCCGTAAATATTAGAAATGTATATTTATTTTCTTGGAGTGCAGTTCCATCTAGCTCTTAAAAGCTCTGATATACAATTGTTACGTAGAATAATCACTTCTGGATTGATTTTTACATGGTACCGAGAAAAGACTGTTAAAATTCCATTGTGGTTATAATTTTTTTGATGTTTCCAGTGATTTTAATTTTTGCTTTGTTTATCTCAAAGTTTATTGTTTATTAAGTACTCAGTCTCTAAGTTTGTTTATTTTGAACTATTATTTTTATTATCATGTAAAATCCATATGTTTATTTTGCTAAGGTGGATTGTGTCTGATACTAACAAATATTAATATACAGTATTGCATTAGTATTTGCTTGTCCTATCTCTTTCATTTTGTTGTTAACATCCATTTTCTCTGAGTCTCTTATAAAGAGTACATAGTGAAACTTTTAAAAGCTAGTTACGTATCTTTATAAATGAATTTAATCCTTTTCTATTTTATTGTTGATATCTTTGGATTTCTATTATTTATGATTTCTATTTACCAAGTTATATTTCTTTGTTCTTCTTTTTCTCTTTCTTCCTTTTATTTTTCACTCACTTTTTTTGGCTACTTCGAAAGTAACATTAAATTGTGGTTGATGTGTGCTTCCTTTTACATTTTAAAGTATGATATATTTGTTCTCTATGGCTGCTGTAAAAGTTGCATAAATGTGGTGGCTTAAAACAACACAAAACTTTAACTTACAGTCTGAAGGCCGGAAGTTTGAAATGGGCTTTACTGCACTAAAATCAATGTGTCAGCAGTATCATGTTCCCTCTGAAAGCTCTAGATGAGAATATGTTTCCTTGCCTTCGCTAGCTTCCAGAGGCTACCCAGGTTTCTTGACTCAGGGCCTCCTTCTATTTTCAAGGCCAACAATTCCATCACTCTGACCCTGCTTCCATCATCATATGACCCTCTCTGACTCTCCTCTCTCTCTCTTTTCCTCACACCAGGATAATCTCACCACCTCAAGATCCTTAATATAATCACATCTGTACAGTCATTTCTTCCATACAGGATAACATATTTTCAGGTTCTGGAAATTAGAGCATAAACATCTTTGCAGGGGATGTTATTTTTCCTGCCTACCACATATCCTTAGAATGTGTAAAGCTCTTCCTCCTGAAAAAAGGCAAGAATATAACATTCTTTTAATCCAATCTCTCCCTTCAATTTTTCATGTGTTTTTAATTTGAAATTATGGTTCCATCTTGATTTTTCAAATCTAAAATTCGACAGTTGCTTTTAAAAACCATCAGGGTTTATGCAACAATTTACCTTTTTATTTAGCAATTTATTTTCTCAGTTAAATCTTGTATCTTTACTTTCTAGACATCTCACTATTCTTTTTCTTTAAGTACATTCTTCAATATCTCTTTCAATGAGGATCTATCTATGAATAGTAAACTTTCCTAGTTATTTTCTTTTGCTTTCATTTTTATTATTTTGCATTTATTCATAACTGAACTGTAACTGAGTTGTTATAAAGTCAACTTTATTGACTCTCAAACACTGAAGATACCATTTCGTTTTATTCTAGCATTCATAAATATTGATTAGAAGTCTCTGATTACAGTTTTTGCCCTTTTTTCATGCATTTGCTTTCTGCTTAATTTTTAACACGATTTCTGTCTTTATAATTCCACAGTCCCACAAAGATGAGTCAAGGTACTGATTTTGTTTTTATTTATCTTCTTTGGTACTTGGTATATTTTCAACTTAAAGATCCATGAATACTTAAAAATTCTTACCATTATCTATTTAGTTAATCCCTCTGACATTCCATTCTCTTTTCCTAGAACTTCTTTAGGAATATTATAGTTCTCATTCTGATGTCTGTAATGCTCAGGCACCTTTGTGTATTTCCATCTCTTAACCACTCTATGTAGCCTGCTGGGAGAATCCCTCAGCTCTATCATCCAATCCACTAATGCTCTCTTCAGCTGGATCTAATATGCTTTTCAATTTAGAAATTCAAATTTTAAGTATAAGTACCATATTCCATATGTCTTCCCGAGAACATTTATTTTCATCAATTTTCAAATAAACTGTTTTTCCCCCAAAAAACACCTTATTCTCATATTTTGAAATTTTTGATTGTTTCTAATTAGGTGGACATGCTTGTTTTATAATCCCTGGTAGTATTTTTTAAAAATTATTATTCTTTAATATGTCTCTGGGTTCTTAAAATGGAATATGTCGTCACTGGTCATTTTGGAATTCTATTATGAACTCAGTCAGTGGGATGTTAATTGTGGTTGCCTCATCGTGTAAGTTGAGAGAGAGTCCCTTCAGAGCAGTTTTGAATATACTTTCACTAAGTGTTTCAATTTTGGAATCAGATTCATGGTAATGAATACCCAGAGGAAGCATTTTTGTCCTAACCTGGGGTCATGGATGAGGCAGAATGTTTCCTTGTTCACAACCTGTGCTTGCTGGCAGAACTTTTAACAGTGCATACTTTTATTAAGGATCTAAGTATCTACAAATTCTAGTTGTGTGTAATCATTTCAGTTCCACTTCCCCACTTTGCACAGACTCATTAAAACTTAAAAACCTAGATTTGTTTAGTTCAAAAACCTCCCTCAGGGAAGCTACCACATTACTTTAGATGCTTACCAAACTTCTTGCCAGAACTTGCTTTGTTTTTGGCTCATCTGTGCACGTAAAAGTATGCTTATTGTATTTTTTGCTATGGTTTATGAATGTTCATAATGGGAACATTTTCTGATTATCTAGACAGCCAGATTATCACATAATTAAAAGAACTGGACTTAAACTGTGACCTACCATATAGGAATGAAGTGTAGTAAAATAATACATTAGTTTATTGTTAGCATTAGGTCTAAATATATATAGAAACAAGCCATGTATGCCTTATTTTATTATTACATTTTATATCATGCAGCTACTTTCACCAAATGCTTTAAAAGACTGCAGACCTGCCTCAATAAGATGTTCAGTTGATATTTAATAGTTTTTCAAAAATGTCTTTCAACAACTGGGGATTATTTTACTTATAAATTATTGTAAAATATTAGTGATTACTACAATATTGTTATTTTTCTTCCAAATGGTTGTAGAAAAAAATAATTGTTGCTAGCCATGAGTATAAGATAGGGATGAAGTATATTAATATCAGAGATGACTATATGAAACAAATACAGACTCAATTACGAGAGTAATGTGGAAATAGAGAAGATAAACAATAACCTCAAATAATGTATTTTCAATACAAGGCACAAATTGAACTTAATACAAACTTAATTCGTTTAAATCACACCCAAAATTTAGGAATACATTTACCATTCTCTAGTTATAAATAACAAAAATAATTCAAATATGATAGGTTATCACATGAATTGCTTCATGAAGTGTCAGTGGAAGATGTATTAGTCCTGTGGTTCTCTTAGCTCAGAACACTTCTCCAGTATTTCACTAGGACTCAAGCAAGGCAAAGACTCAGGCCCTCTTGCATGTTATCTCTTCTCTCTTTCCTTACTTAATTAACTCCACCCTCAAATACCTGGCTTTAATTTGTTTTAGTGGCCATGCTTCCCCTACCTCTGTTTGCCTTTATAATGCATCGAGAGAAACGTTTGCTCTAAAGAGGGCCTGCTGCCCACTGCAAAACTCACTTCATTATACTGGAAAGGTAGCAGGCTATCCCTAAAACACAGTAGACATAATGTAATGTTACACTGTGCTGTCTACCAATTACGGTATATTTCCAGACAACAGAAATAGTATAGCATGTTTTTACCAGTTTGTATAAATTTTAATGTTTTTCTCAAATATGCTATTATTTTTATATTCTAGTAAATCCAAAAACTAGTTAATCCAGGCTGGGTGCATTGGCTCATGCCTGTAATTCCAGCACTTTGGGAGACCGAGGTGGGCGAATCACCTGAGGTAGGGAATTCAAGGTGAGCCTGACCAACATGGAGAATCCCTGTCTCTACTAAAAAAAAATACAAAAAATTATCCAGTCCTGGTGGTGCATCCCTGTAATCCCAGCTACTCAAGAGGCTCAGGCAGGAGAATCACTTGAACCCAGGAGGCGGAGGTTGTGGTGAGCCGAGATCATGCCATTGCACCCCAGCCTGGTCAACAAGAGTGAAACTCCTTCTTAAACTGAAAAATAAAACAAAAAACAAACAAAAAAAAAAACTAGTTAATCCATTCTTGATCATTTAAAGATGGCTGCCAGCACTTGGTACACTAATCTTAACTTTTTTTGTATATAGATGATATAATCCTATCAGGTTGCTTGCATACTCCTTAAAAGTCTACTGACCCAACTGATCGGATGTTGAAAAGTAGATGCATTTTTCGGTAAATTATTTAAGTAAATAGGAAAGAAAGCAAAGAAATTTTGATGAAGTAAATAATTTGATTGTCAGTATTGGGAGTTTTAATATTTATACCTTTTATTGTAAATATATATATCTTTCTGAAAATATGTACCAAAACTAGAAGGAAAACTCTAGATAAATGAGGGAAGATACATCCAAATTTTATCTCATAAAACATAACCACTATAGCTGCCCTACCCTAAACTTTTCCCATGGTAAACAGCATGCAACTACTTTTTCCAAGCAGTCATCATTCCCTTCAATATACAAGATACAAAATAGGAAACCTTGTAAGTCTGGGCAAGACAAGACTGCTCTCAATCAGAACATTTATTCCCAGGGTTATAAGGGAAGGTTTTTACAAAGCCAAATGGTTCCTTCATAGTACTGAGGTAAATCCTATCCTTCCTCAACTCTACTCCCTAGCATCTTTCCACTGGGAAATCACCTTCTATTGCATCATATTTTCTGGTCAGTGTATTCTAGTCATCAGCTTCCAAGCATAGGATTATCCCCCCACACTGAAACCCATGTTTTCAGAGGATGGAGAAGAGATAATATAGTAAAATATGAATGGCTCTGAATCATCAAAACTCAGTAGATGAGATGCCTAGAACTTTCCTCTTTGCTATCTTTCCTGATGCCTGATTCTTCAGTTCTTCCTTTGATTCTGAAAATGTAGAATCAAAATAAGTCAACTGTTTCTTCTGTTGCTCAACTTAGGCAAAGTTGGTCTCTGTGACTCAAAACAGATAATATCCTAGGATAAAGGAAAATAATTTCTCCTGGCAGCAAAACATATTCAGAGTCTCAATATAACTATAGATGGAGATGAATGGAAAGGTTTTCTAGCATCATTATTATAAATAAATGACAAAATATCATTTCTCTGTACAGGAAACTAGAGATCATTTACGAGAATACCATCCCTAGTGGTAGAAGTTGTATACTGCATAATTCTATAGACACATTTATTATACACAACATAAATGGCTTCCTCTACTGTTGTGTAGTGTACGGCCTATACAACTGAACACTGTGGGATACGTTAAGTGTCTCTAATATGCCATGTACTAAATAAGGGGAAGGACACAACAGAGATAAATAAAATAGGCTTCTACTTGAAAGGCACAGAAGTGGATAAAACATATCACCTCTGTAATGTGATAAGGGTCCCAGGAGCAGTGAGCAAGAAGTCTGGGGAGTTATATTAAACACTGAATAATTCTATTCTTCAACTGCATTTGCCAGCAAACAAAAAGAGAAAGAAACACCCGAAACAGATGATACTGAATAAAATGGCAATGCAAAAAATTAAAGAACCACATAAAATCAAATCTTCACCTTAGGGTCAAGAATCACTAAGTGAAAAGTATATTCAGATGTCGGGGGAAAGAGATTTGGGGTGGTTTTTCTAAATATATAATACATCATATCACGATGCAAGAGGCTGCACCATGACTATTTGATTTATATAATGTGAAACATGGGACTTCATCTGTAATTAAACAACATGATAAAACTATGACAAATGCACTGCTTATTGTCAAGGGCATTTAGAGTCCACCACACAGCCAATTTCTGTTCACTTAGCAAACAAATGAAAAAAGCACATTACAAAAAACAATCAAACAGACAAACAAACTCTAGTTCTTTCATTCAGAAACGTTAGAAGTACCTCTCACTAAAATTGAAAAATAGCAACATTATAAACCAAAGATCAGACTGTAAGTCTTAATCTTCATTTCTCCAATAATCAACTTATTTGCAGAACACCAATGTATCCCTAATTCAAAATATTCAAATATTTATTTTATAAGATGGGGATAGAGATTCCTTGCTGACTAGACCTTTGATCATGTGGATTCAAATTCTCTCATTTTTGGCTCATGTAGATTCTGTGCGCCTGAAGTCTGCATCATAGAGTTTCATTATGTGAGTTTATAGAAATGATACTATTAGACTCTGGCAACTGGGAAGGCCAATAAATTCTGCCTAAGTTCTGATTTATGTTGAAAAAAATGAAATGTAGCCTTTAATTTCCAAGAACGAAGATGCATCTGAGAATGAGCCTCACTGTAGAGTTTAATAGTGCCTTGGGATATACCTATAAATGATTCATTCAAAAATTATTCTGTAATTTGTATTAAATCAAGTTATTTTTGCAATTTCTAGTTTTATTAAATTTTCTCTTACTTGCCAATGGCATTAGTTTGAAACTAACTTTCACATGTATTATACGTAAACTAAAAGCATTTCTGTAAATAGGAAAGGCAAAGCTATCATTAACAAAATTGAATTTTAAAGAGTATTTCCAAAGGGCATAAAGATGTATGCCTTCTCCCTGATTTCAATGAGAAATGTGAAAATTGCCCTAAGAAATCATAGAGTTGAGAGCTAAGAGAACATGTTTTGTGTTTTTGTTACTATGAACCCAGAAGCATAACTAAGTCAGCTTTAAACTATTTACTTTATTGTACTGCACAGGACAATTTAACAAATATATGACCTCAGATAGGTTTGGATTTGTAGAAGCATTATGTATTTTAGCTGACACCGAACTTGATCCCTGAGCTAAAATTTCTTCCTACTAATGTACACACACAACCCCCAACATTTACTAGCTATCTACAATGAGCATTTACTAACAACTGAGCCTGGTTCTGAGTTTAGTCTGCCAAATATGGATAAGAACATGCAATCCATGGAGATTAACATTTTTTCTTTATGTTACTCTATTTTTCACAGTTTTCTTACAAAGCTAAATAGCTGATCATCTTTACACTAACTAGAAAGGGATTTTTTTCCTTAACTACAAGAAGCACTCATTTAATCTTTATTAACCAAATGGTACCAGGTAACTTAGGAATAAAATATTCCCTTTAGTGGGGTGATTTTTCACTATTATGGCACTGGAAACAGAAATATGCAGAAAGGGTGATCCTACACAGAAGACTTGTCCCACAAGTGAGTAAAGGGAGAACAGTTTGCCCGTATTTGTCAGTATTTTATATGTGTAACCTTTGACAGAGCAAGTACTTTTTAATCTACCCTAAATAAATACTATTATATAGCACATGTTTACAACCATATATAACCATATTTATAGAACATTTTCTCTAACAGCAAAAAATTAGAAAGTTCTATAAACAGATAAGTAGTTGAATAAATCAGGATACTTTTATGCAATATATAGTATGTCAGCTCTCCGCCCCCACAAACGATGCAGACCGATAGGAATGTATGAGTTTCCCATTGCTGCTATAACAGATTACCATGAACTTAGTGGCTTAAAACAACACAAATGTGTTATCTTGTCAGAAGTCAAGTAGAGGTCTTAATGGGCCAAAATAAAAGTGCCATAGAACTGTATTCCTTCTAGAGGCACCAGGGTATAATCTATGTCCTGGTCTTTTTCCAGTTTCTAGATACTGCTGACATTCTTTGGCTTATGACCTGTTCTTGTCTCTTCAAAACTGGGTTTATAGCATCTTCCAGTCCTTTCCTGACTATGAACTTCTGCCTCCCTCTTCCTTATTTTAGGACTCTTGTGATTACATTGAACCCACTCAAATACGCCAGGATAATCTGCCCATCTCAAGATCCTTAATTTAATAACATTTGCAAAGTCCCTTTGCCATATAAGATGGCATATTCACTGGTTCTGGAGATTAGAAGGTGGATATTTGGGGAGGAGGAACATTATTCTGCCTTCCACAATAAATGACATAAAAATACTTGCCAGACATAATAGTAAAGTAAAAAAGCAAACAAATAGAGAAAACTGTGTAGAGCATGAAACAATGTTCTTTACATACACACCAACTCTTAACATTGATTACCTTAGGGTTGGAGAGTGGGAGTAGAAGTTGGTAAAAGTTGATTTACTATGTAAATACTAAAGTGTTTCTTTTACTTTTACCATAAGAATATGCTTATAATATGACAATATATTTAAAAGTTATATTTAAACTTTTGCCATGAGAATATGCATTACTTGAAAAATAAAACCATATTAGGCTACATTTTCAAGAAATATATATATATATATATAAATAAGCAAATGTCTGAAACAAACTTTTAAGGGAAAATATGGATTATAAAACAGTATGTAAAATGACTTCAACAACATAGATAATGTTCTGTTTCCTAAGTGGAGGGGTAAACAAGCAGTTGTTAATTATATTATTCTTTATGCTCTTTGTATATATGAAATATATCACACTATGCTTTCTTCTTTTCCTTTTAGTAGAATTCCTGTGTTGCATAGCTAGGGAAAGCTAGCAACAAGGGAGGCAATAATAAAGAGTGGTCAATTCAAGATGCTAGTTTTAAAGTTTTTCAACATTAAAAACGTTGGATGCAGAAAATTCTAAATCATTTTTTAGAGTTTTGAAAGAAAAAATGGCATTGGAAATAAGAAATAAAATTAATGCCACAATATATTTTGTTGGTGAGAAACAAAACTAGTATGTAGACTATGATCCCAATAATGTAAATCCATGTATTATATACATACATAGGAAATACAACTGATGAAATATACTTTAAAATGTTAACTATACTTTTCCTATGTAGTGGGCCTATAGGCTAATTTTTATCTTTATTGTTATACTTATCAATTTTCTGTAATAAATATATTGCATTTATAAGGGAAAATTATAAATCAGTAATCAAATTATGATTATCATCTTCTTTAGTCTCAGAAGCAATATTTCTCAAATCTATTACTGTTAAGAAGGAAGAAAGACTTGAACAATGCAGACGTTTAACCTAGACTCACCTCAAACCTTATAACCATAGGTCTCCTTCCCATCCATGCAAATCTTTCCATCCCTTCTCCCAACTTCAGTTTACTACTCTTAACCAACTTTATTATAGTAAAACTTACAGAAAATACACACAAGTTAAATGAGAAGATAGGTGAATTTTGAAAAATGTATAAACCGACATGTATTCAAAGCAATATATGCAATATTTCCACTACTACAGAAAGTTCCTTCTGCCTTTTTGCAGTCAGTTTTCCCAGCTTTAAAGCAGGCAACATTTGACACGACAGATGAATTTTGCCTATTCTCAAACTCTGTATAAGTGGAATCATCCTCTGATCGGTTTCTAATTTGGCTTTTTCACTCAGTATTTTTTTTTTTTTTTTTTTTGAGGTGGAGTCTCACTCTGTCACCCAGGCTGGATTGCAGTGGTACAAGCTCGACTCACTGCAACCTCCGCCTCACAAGTTCAAGTCATTCTCCTGCCTCACCCTCCAGAGTAGCTGGGATTACAGGCGTGAGCCACCATGCCTGCCTAACTTTTGTATTTTTGGTAGAGACAGTGTTTTACCATGTTGACCAGGCTGGTCTTTAACTCCTGACCTCAAGTGATCTGCCTGCCTGCCTCGGCCTCCCAAACTGCTGGGATTACAGGCGTGAGCCACCACACCCGGCCTCAGTACAATGTTATTAAAACTCATCCATCCATTTGGTTGCATTTATCAGTAGTTTGATGAAGAGTATTCAATTGTATGAACGCACAATACATCCATTCACCTGTAGATGTATATTTATTTATAATTTTTAGAAATTATGAAAATTATGAAAAAAATTATGAAAGCTTCTATAAATTCTCAAATTCATTTTTTTCTGTGAATAACATTTTTATTTTTCTTAAGTAAATAATCTAGAAGCCGATATGGGCTATATGGTAAGCAAATGTTTAACTTTATAAGAAACTACTCATTTTCCAACGTGGTTGAACCATTTTATAATCCCACCAACAACTGAAGAGTGTTCCATATCCTCACCATCATTGAGTATTTTCAATTTTTATAACTGAAGCCTTTCAAGTGGGTGTGAATTTAATTTGCATTTTCCTGGGAATTAATGATGTTGAGTATCTCTTTTTTTTTTTTTTTTTTTTTTTTTTGAGACGGAGTCTCGCTCTGTCACCCAGGCTGGAGTGCAGTGGCCGGATCTCAGCTCACTGCAAGCTCCGCCTCCCGGGTTCACGCCATTCTCCTGCCTCAGCCTCCCAAGTAGCTGGGACTACAGGCGCCCGCCACCTCGCCCGGCTAGTTTTTTGTATTTTTTAGTAGAGACGGGTTGACATATTTTTGTATTTGTATATGTGTGTATACACACATACATGTAAACATTCTGGATACAAGTTCTTTGTTAGTATATGTATGGCAATTATTTTCTCAAATTCACAAAAGATGTGAATATCTTTTGAACAGGAAATGGTTTTCATTTTTAAAAATTCCAGACGATTGTTAGTATTTCTTGATTAGTACTTTTTTGTATCCTGTCTAAGAAACCATTGTCCTCCTCTTGTTCATGAAAATGTTCTTCTTTATTTTTTTACTACAATAGAGTTTTAGCTTTCATGTTTAATTCTATGATCCCTTTTGAATTAATTTTACACATGTTAAATAGGATTGATATTCATTTTTTTCAGAGGTGTCCAGATATTCCATTTGTACCATTTGATGTATTCTAATACCATCTGCTGAATAGATTATTTTTATAACTGAATTATGTTGGTAGTTTTATTAAAAATCAACTGGCCATATATATATGGGTTTATTTCTAGACCGTTTATTTTGCTTCATTGATTTGCATGACTTTGCCAAAACCATACTATCTTGATTTCCAAACTTTTAGAGTAAGTTTTGAAATCATATAGTGTAAGTCCATCCAATTTGTTCATATATATACATATACACATTTTCATTACTGTGACAGAATGGGAAGGTTTTGGGGTTTTTTTGTTTGTTTGTTTGTTTGAGACAGAGTCTTGTTCAGTTGCCCAGGGTGGAGTGCAGTAGCACAATCTTGGCTCACTGCAACCTTTGCCTCCTGGATTCAAGTGATTCTCATGGCTCAGCCTCCCAAGTAGCTGGGACTACAGGCATGCACCACCATGCCCAGCTAATTTTTGTAATTTTAGTAGATACGAGGTTTTGTCACATTGGCCAGGCTGGTCTTGAATCCCTGGCCTCAGGCCATCTGCCCACCTCAGCCACCCTAAGTGCTGGGATTACAGGTGTGAGCCACCGCACCTGGCCTCAATTTGTTCTTATTTTTCAAAACTGTTTTGGTTCTTCTAGGTCCTCTGCCTTTACAAATTAGTACTGGAGTCAGCTTGTCAATTTCTATAAAACATGCCTGCAAAAGTTGTTTCATTGGGAGTATATTGAATCTATAAATCAATTTGGAGAAAAGTGGCATTTAATAATATTTAGTATTCCAATGAATTAATCTTTATTTAGATATTTAATTTCTCATAACAGTGCTGTGTAGTTCTCGTTTTAGAGGTTTTACACGTATTTTACTAAAATTGTTCTTAAGTATTTTATGGTTTTGGAAGTCACTATAAGATTTTTCCAATTGTTCACTTCCAGTATATATAAACATAATTGGTTTTTGAAAACTGATTTTACATGATGTAGCCTCGAAAATCCAGTTACAAATTCTAGCAAATTTTTGCTAGATTTCTTAAAATATTCTTTGTACCATTTCACATCATCTGTGAATAAGAGACATTTTTCTTTATATTCCAAATATGTATGCTTTTCCTTTGTTTTTTTCTGCTTTACCACACTGGTTATGATCTTCAGTACAATATTGGATAGAAGTGGAAAGAGGAGACATCCTTACCTTGCTTTCAGTTGTAAGGAGAAAATGTTCAGTTTTCTCCTTTTGCTGTGATATTAGTTATAGATATGTTTTTTCATAGATACCCTTTCAGAGATTAAGATGGTACCTCAAGAACTCAGTAAGCATTTTTGGTTAATAGGATTTCTTTAGTTTACTTTCTTTCAGTACATTAGAAATGTTGTTTCATTGCCTTTTGAGCTTACTGTTTTTTTGGATGTGAAGTAAGTCATTTATTTGAACATTGTTCCTCCTGTTTAATGTTTCCTCTGCTCCCCTCAATGCTCAGCCTGCTGGCTGATGGAAATTTTCCTGTTTTTCTTTGGTTTTCAGCAACTTTCCTATGATATGCCTAGGTCCATATTTGTTGCTTTTCATCAAATTTGCGGAATTTTTTGCCATTATGTCTTCAAATAATTTTTCTTACCCGTTCTTACTCTCTTCTTCTGAGACTCCAATTATAACTGCATTCAACTGCTAAATCCAACATCTAGGCTATCTCAAGGTCAGTTCTATTGACTAATTTTTCATTGACCATGGGTCACATTTTCATGTTTCTTTGCTTGACTAATTTTTATTATACTCTGGACATTGTGAATGATATATATTTAGAGAAACTTGCTATTCTGTCATCTTCCTTTGAAGAGTGCTTAAAACTGTTTTAAGAGGCAGTTCACAATTACTGGCTCATCATCCTGCACTTGGATAAATTTGACTTTATTTTTTGGTAGGGAAGATTTATCAAAAATCCAAGATGATACCAAAGCCTCTGTAAATTGGTGGTATTCAACCTCTAAGCTCTGTCTCCCCTAAGGCTAAAAATGATGATAAGGTATCACAAGATTGTTCCACTCTTGTGCTTTGAATTTGCTCATTCCTAGTATCTTTTTAAATTTGGAACTCCATAGCAGCAATCCTGTGGTAAATTTGGGGCAGTCTCCTCTATCTGTTTATATTCAGACCAGCCGTTGCCAAGTTCTCATGTGTGGTCAGCACATGTACTTCATGGCACCTCTCCATGCCTAAGACTTTTATCTCTGGTGTCCTCAGCAGGATCACTGTGCTCTACCTAGATTCTACCTTGCTACGCTAGTTAAGAAATTTTTCCCAGGGAAAAAGCTGAGTTGACTGCAAGGTTTGCATAATAAATTCCCCTTCTTTCAGGAATTGCAGTCTTATACTGTTCATTCTCCAATGACTAAAAGCAGTGACTTCTTATTTTCCAATATTATGATTGCTTATTGCAGAAGCTCAATATCAGTTATACCTACTTAGCTGAAAGTAGAAGTCTAATTGTATTCTTGCCTAGAGATTTTTCAACTTTATGAATTATTTGCCTTTAGTATTAATTATAAGAAATTGCAATGATTTCAATGATTTCATTTCAGAAAATCGTATGTAATTACACTACTGCGCTTTCTGTGATGTGAAACGCTAACACTTTTGATGACTAAAATTAAATTGCTAGTTCACAATGAATTACTTATTTTTACCAACTTTAAGCAAGACAAACCAATTATGTATGATTATTAAACATATTAATCATATAGAGCATATTGTTGCTCATTATTTCACTTACATTTATTTACATATTATACTTAATGCTGTATTAAAAATATTTTTTAGTAGTACATTCACAATGTAGCTTATAATTAGTCAGAGACTTAATTGAAATTGTTTCTCACATGGAGCCAGAAAGGTTTTCAATTGCTGAATTTAACATATTAGGTTACTTTATATGGTGATGATTGAAAAACATACAGTCTAGATTCATAATTTTGAACTTACAACAAAATTCACCATAGTTTTAGCTTATCATTAATGACTATTCCTTTGAGCTCAAAAATTTAGGGTAATTTTTTAGAATTAACTAACCAAATGTTTTGTCAATATGCCATCCAATATTTAGCTGTTTACAAATCTGTTATTATGAATTGAGGGAGATGACTAACACCATTATGCCAAAATCATTTTTGAAACATGAAATCTGAAATAAAAACATTATCTATTAAGGGATTAATGGGATTAACAGTGCAGTAATTGAATTAGGAATGCCATTTAATTGGCTTTGGAAAACTTACCTTGTTATAAGTATAGCTGCATCCACTGAAGTCATGTCTTCCCCCCAGCTTGTTGACATCTCCAAATGTATATCATTCTTTTTGCCAAATTCTTCATGTTGCCACTTACAAAAACTCTCTAGCATTTTTTCTCCATGATGCCCAATATATAGATCTGGCTGCAAAATAACAGATTTCATCACAAGGCATATTATTCTTAGGTATATACAAAAACAAAACAAAACAAACAAACAAACAAAAAACAAATAACAAAGGCACTCTTGAATTACTAAAGCAAACTGCTGATCATAACATTAATTAGAACCTGGAAGACATTCAGGTTTGATTTACTCTGAGCTTAAAAGCTTAAAGCGTTGTGAAGGTGTAATAACTACAAAATCTGTTTAATGGTATTCTGAAAAAGCAGAGAGGTTCAATTAAGAATGTGGAACTTTTAGACTAAAATAACTTGTTGTTTCTACAACTTAAGAACAACATTTTCTATGTAAAACAACATTTTCTAAAGTGCCAGTTAAGCAGCATATCAAAATGATGCCACGGAATAGTTCCCATTTAAAATAAATAAAAAGTGTTAAAAGTACACATCTAAATAATAGAATAAAACTGTCATTTAAAATGACTTCTTAAAATTATACTTTGGAAAGTTAAGATTTGTTTTCAGGATTCTTGGAAACTAACAATATCCTATTTTTAAAATAAGATTGGGGCATTAACCAAAACTAAAGGCCAGTTTTATGTATACTTTAAGTGATTCAACGGATATTTCCAGATTTTTAAGTACATCCTTAACATTCCCTTTACTTAAAAGTTTCTGAACAAAATTTCTCACCCATTTAATTTAATTAAAAACTCAAGACTTTCTTACTGGAGTTTCATGGAGCAGAATAAGCTTTATCACACGAAGATTGACCTGCACACCCAGACTCTTGTGTTGGAAAAGGTTAAAAACCTAAAAACAAATAAAAATAAAAATAAAAATCCTAAAATTAAACTGAAAGTCGTCTTAATTTTTCTCAAGGCCCATACATGGAGAAGTCTCAATTTATTTGAGAAATCTTAAAAAAAAAAAAAAAAAAAAAAAGCTTGCACAGCAAAGTAATTTTTTGTTACGTCAAACCCTTGCTTTCAGAGATATTTCCACTTAGAAAAGACTGGTTGTTAGGCAGTGTTAATCTACCATATATCCCATCCTAGAGGAGTGCTGAGAAGGTAATGGAATATGGACAGAAAAATCTAAAGTGTAAAAAAACACTCTGTTCCCCAGGAAAACAGCCAAATGATAGCAAACATAGTAAAAAGTGGGACTATATTTATCATTACATCAGCCGTTCTTAAATGGTAATTGACTTATAAATGGACATTTGCCTTCAACATTTATTTCTCTTTATTCTCTTGTAAGAATCACTCTTCACTACAACCTTCTGATTCTTCCTTGAATGAGGTTTGCCCAACAGAGTATGAAATTAAGTCAAAGGATCAATTTGGTAAAAAAACATCCCTCACATGATAGATACTAGGATTTCTTTTTTTTTTTTTTTTTTTTTGGTAAAAGTTCCAAGGTAAGTAGGCAAATAATTCTTAAAGGAATATTGCATGAAATCTAAGAGGCGACGAGATACTAGGATTTCTACAATCAGAAATCATCAACTCAAGTTAGTCACCTGTGATTTAGTTAAAAATCATTAGTTGGTTAAAATTTTAGCTCATCAACTAGAATCATATCTGACATTCATTTTACATACCTATATAATAGCTCAGTGGATTACCAACATTCATTTTTATATCACATCATAATTAACCTATGGTCCTTTTGTGGGGCCATGTATATAAACATATATTAAAATATTCATGATAATTTCACCAAATTTATACCTCTATCAAAATATCTTATCTACCCCATAAATACATACATCTACTATGTACCAACAAAATAAATAAATAAATAAATAAATAAATAAATAGGGCTAGAAATATTAAATAAAAAAAAAAAGGAAAAGAACAGTACCAAAAAAAGAGAGAAAAGAGTAACATAGAAAGAGGTTAGCCACATCAAAATTAACAAGTAGAGTGTTTTCTTTTTTACAATATGTGAATTTTTATTTTGATATTGCTTTTGAAATGGATCAATTTTGTATACCTAAGTATTTTTTTTAACTGATGACAATAAGAGAAAGGAATAGTAATGAGTTAATTTTAAAGAACTTCATTATAAATACTCACACGTCTTCCTTAGAGTTTTCTTGAAAAAATTCCAAGCGCACTTTAAAGTTTGCCTACCATATTTAAGATGGTTAGAATGAATCTCCTGGCTGCATCTGCTCCATGATAGGAAACCATTGCTGGGTCTGCAACCACTACAGTCTCTATGTTGTATTCTTGAGGTAATTTGTATGAGTATCGTTTCCCTCTTCCACTTTCTGCTATTTTTCTAGACCTAGGTCTTCCTTTATCTGCAACAGAGAATTGAAGTTTTCAACGCACCTTCATATTGGCAAAGTGAATAATATTAAACATATTTAATAACGAGCAAAATCAAATAAGTTCCCGACGCACATAAAATCTTAAAGGGCATTTGGCTTTGAAGTATGACTTTAGAATGAGGCAGACTGAATTTCTCCCACTTATTAGCTCTGCCATTTTAGCAAACTAACATCACCCAGTCAGCCTGAGTTTCCTTATCTGTAAAATGGATAATAATAACACCGACCTTCCAGAGTTGTTGCTGGCTTATAATAAGATCACATTCATTAGATTTCTAGCAAGGAGCTCCAACATAAACAAAATAACTCAATAAATAAAACACACTACAATCTTCTTTTTGACACCAATGGCAAAATAAAGGTCTAGTTGAAAGAAGTGCCTGAAGTGACTGCCCCACACATCCTAATTTCAGGCAGGTGCCCCTGATTACTAAATTACTATGCATGAATTACAAAGGATTCTGCTCCACTTTCCGTCAAGATCTTACAGAAGTTATAACTGCTGGGGAATATAGATTCCTCAAATGAAGCCAAATCAAAGCAGAAACCACAAACAAAAAACATGTATAGGTTTGCCTACATAAAAAGTAAGAACTTCCATTTATTAAAACATGTCACTATCACAGTGGAAGTCATACCACTCTGTGAGAGGAGATAGTTCAATACTTTTCCAGAATAAAGAAATAAAGAGCTATTCTAAATCAATGACAGTCTAATTGAAAAATGGGCAGAACTTGAACAACCATTTCTCACAATAGGATATCTAAATGCCTAATTATCATGGGACAATGTCTAACATCACTGGTCTTCAAAGAAATACAAATTAAAACCAAAATACATTAAATAAATTAAAATCCCTGGAATAAGCTAAAATTAAAGACTCTGACTATATCAAGTGCTGACAAGACTGTGGGGACAAATAGAAGTACCATATGCATACATACTGAGAGATTAAACTGGGATAAACACTTTGAAAACCTAGTTTGCAATGTCTACTAAAGTTGAATATTTGCATACCCATTAATCAATGATCTAAAACATATAGCCATCAGAAATGCATACAAATCTCATGCACAAACTATTCAGAGTGGCACTATTTTTAAAATTCAAATAATCATCAATAGTATATGGATAAAGAAATGTTAGAATATTCATGTAATGGAATACTATATAGCAATGAAAAGGAACCAGCTGCTGTAACATGTGAAACTATGGAAGAACCTTACAAATAATGAGGTTCATCCACATAATACTGATGGAAAGAAGCCAAGTACAAAAGATTAGGTGGTATGATTCCATTTAAAGACACATCAAAACCTGGGAAGAAATGCTCTTAAAAACCAACTCAGTGAATATCTTAGGGTAGGAGAAATTAGAGCCTGGGCATGGCACAAGGGAAATATCTGTGGTGTTGCCATTTTCTTTTCCTTCTTTTTTTTTTTTTTTCCTTCAAGTTCTGGGATACATGTGCAGAACGTGCAGGTTTGTTACATAGGTATGCATGTGCTATAGCAGTCTGCTGGCTGCATAAATGTCTTCTTTTGAGAAGTGTCTGTTCGTACCTTTTGGCCACTTTTTGATGGGGTTGTTTGTTGTTGTTGTTGTTGTTGTTGTTTTGTCTTGTAAATTTGTTCAAGTTCCTTGTAGATTCTGGATATTAACCCTTAAATGTCTAGACTGCAAAAATTTTCTCCCAATCTGTTGGATGCCTGTTCACTCTGATGAGAATTTCTTTTGCTATGCAGAAGCTCTTCAGTTTAATTAGATCCCATCTGTTGATTTTGGCTTTTGTTGCAATTGCTTTTGGTGTTTTAGTCATGAAGTCTTTGCCCATGCCTATGTCCTGAATGGTGTTGCCTAAGTTTTCTTCTAGGGTTTTTATGGTTTTGGGCTTTACATTTAAGTCTTTAATCTATCTCGAGTTAATTTTTGTATAAGGTGTAAGGAAGGGGTCCAGTTTCTGTTTTCTGCATATGGCTAGTTTTCCCAGCACCATTTATTAAACAGGGAACACTTTCACCACTGACTGTTTTTGTCAGGTTTGTCGATGATCAGATGGTCGTAGATGTGTGGTATTATTTTTGAGGTTGCTGTTCTGTTCCATTTGTCTCTTTATGTGTTTTGGTACCAGTACCATGCTGTTTTGGTTACTGTAGCCTTGTAGTAGTTTGAAGTCAGGTAGTGTGATGCCTCCAGCTTTCTTCTTTTTGCTTGTCTTGGCTATACCGGCTATTTTTGGTTCCATATGAAACTTAAAGCAGTTTTTTTCTAATTCTGCAAAGAAAGTCAATGGAAGCTTGATAGGAATAGCATTGAATCTATAAATTACTTTAGGCAGTATGGCCATTTTCACAATATCAATTCTTCCCATCCACGAGCATGATTTTTTTCCCCATGTTTTTGTGTCCTCTCTTATTTCCTTGAGCAGTAGTTTGTAATTCTCCTAGAAGAGGTCCTTCATGTCCCTTATAAGTTGAATTCCTAGGTATTCTCTATAGTCTGATTCCAGTAGCTATTGGTTATGTTCACACTGGGAAAATTCAGCAGTTGAACATATTGTTTCTTCAATTTTCTGTATGCCCATGGTGCTTCAATAATAAATTTACAATTATAACAGTTTTATTGAGGGTAAGTTACATGCCACATTATGCAGCCATTCACAAGTACAATTCAATCAAGTTTAAGAATTTTCTACAGTTGAAGAATAATCTCCATAGTATATTGTTAAATCAGCTATCACTTGCTCCTCTCCTTGCCATTTATCATAATCTGTTGATGTCTCTAAGCTGCTATCATCTTTCCACAACTTACACTGTTGACGGGCACCTTTGTATTTCTTTACTATTTAATATAAATTCAGTGAAGTCTGTTCAAGAGTGAAGTGAAACATGTATATTCAATTAGTCATGATTCCCTGTATGTCTCTAACTTTGTTTTGAATTCAGGATATGTGTTCTCACAGTTCTAATCTATCTTTTTGGTTTCTGATAAATTGAGTCTTATTCCAGGTGCCTTGGTTTTAGCTTGCCTATTCTATTCTATTCTATTCTATTCTATTCTATTCTATTCTATTCTATTCTATTCTATCCTATACTATCCTATCCTATCCTATCCTATCCTATCCTATCCTACTAACCACATATCCTACCTTGCTTTGACCTCTAACATCTTTTCATGTTTACAGAATTAATTTATCTCTTGGTTTGTTTTTCTTTTCTTTTCTTTTCTTTTTTAAGATGGAGTCTCAGTCTGCCACCCAGGCTGGAGTGCAGTGTCGCGATCTTGGCTCACTTCAACCTCTGCCTCCTGGGTTCACGTGATTCTCCTGCCTCTGCCTCTTAAGTAGCTGGGATTACAGGCATGCACCACAATGCCTGGCTAATTTTTGCAGTTTTTGTAGAGACAGGGTTTTGCCATGTTGGCCAGTCTGGTCTTGAACTCCTGACCTCAGATGATCCACCTGCCTCGGCATCCCAAAGTGCTAGGATAACAGGTGTGAGCCACTGTTTCCAGCCTTATCTCTTGGATTCTTGACCTACTGTTTAATTTGTATTATGACTTCTATGCCCACCTGTCAACTCTGTGATCTAATAAGAACTGGATCCCACCACTACTGCTGGAAACTAATCTTATCTAGACTATCCCCATAAGTTACTGTTTCTCATTTTTTCTAGCAATGACACAGATTTTAAAATTATGTAATAAATCCAGTTTTACTCAACTATCATGTATAATCAGTTAACAAAGTTAACTGAAGTGTTATAACAATTAATGCAAATATTCCTTATTTATATCATGTAACAAGGCAATGCAAGATGACAAAAACAATACTAGCCATCTGAATCAGAATCACTATAGTTAAAAGTAAACTTTATGGATCCAGATTCAGTACCAGAAGTTAATACCAAAGACCAAATTGATCATATATATATACACACACAACTATGCATACATATGTTATTTATATATTATGTGTGTATATACTTACATTCTAACATATATACATGTGTGTATATATTAATATTAATTTATATTAATTAATATTATATATTTATATATATAATAAATATAATAAAGCCAAGATCGCGACACTGCACTCCAGCCTGGCTGGCAGACTGAGACTCCATATTAAAAAAAGAAAAGAAAAAGAAACCAAGAGATAAATTAATATTTATATATATAATAATTAACAATATATATTAATGTGTGTATATATATACACAAACACACACACACACATACACACATGCTTTCAACATCATCTTTGTAGATGGATATATAATTGGCCTTGAAGGGAAATGAGAATCTGAGTATTATCCATCACATATTCACCAACTGTGACAAGTGATAGCTTCTCACCAGTGTCAACTTCCGCTGAACAAATGAGATTAATATGGATACATCCAATAACTAAAAAGAGACACTTCCTTCTACTTAGACACTTTTCCACATTTTCTCTTACTTTCTCCCAGCTATCACCTTCTTGTCCTCAGATGCTGGATAAGATGCTCTAGTAGCGACTATTAAGTGTCCATCAGTATCCATTCTCCTTTTCTTACTTTTAGGAATAAAAAATTCCCTAACCACATCCCCACCCAACCACTACTTTTTGGTCAGATGTTGTGGCTATGTACCCAGAAACATTTATCAGTCTACTGTTCAACTGAGTGTAATTATGTCACTGAGTTGTAAAACACGGAATTTGAACAGAACTAGTATGTACAACTTTTGGTCACCCTTCAAAAGAAAATCACTTGTGTCCTACTTTCTTTCCTTCATCCTATAGGCTAGAATCTAGACAAAGTATAGAGAGCTTAGGTGGACATTGGAAGATAACATTTCTGGGGGATGTTAAACCAATTCTTTGGGGTCAAAATGCAAAGATAAAAATCTTGGATTTGCAACTTACTAGCTTTGGGGCTGTGGGACAAAAACTTACTTTTCTACTTATTTGTTGTATAGATAAAAATTATATATGAATAGGAATATGTGAGCATGTATATTGAACTTGCTTATTGCAATGTATAATTCATATATTAAATGTGAAATATGTTAGCTATTAGGATGACATTTTTAATATGGAAATTAATCTTTATATTTATTTGATCTCTAAATGGGAACATGCACACTTACATGGGTTTAAAGTTTCACCTAGATATATACTCTATGCTCTCATTAAAAATTTTGCTTTTAGCAAACTATTACATTTTGATTATCAAATAATATTTACTAAAACCTACAGTAAATAATCACTGGTCATATTAAAAGTATTTTTTTATATTCAGAACTCAAGAAAATTCCTACAGCAACTATTTTGTTACTGCAATGTTTAAGCAATCTAATAACGCCACAGCCCACATGAAAATCTCTTCCTTGAAAGATGCTTTCCTTTGTAAAAGAGAAAACTGGATTCCATTCTAGAAGGCTATAAAATAGAAAGCTATAAACCTATAAAATATATCACTACAGTGACCATCTCATTCACAGTATCACTGGGATAACCTCATGGAGGTCAGAGAAGAGACAAATTAGGGCATGGAGCTGGCATTATAGGAGATAGAAAAAGGGTTAGTTCTCATTCAGAGCTGAGACTTAGGGTCCTGAGCGATGAGCTGCAGCAGATAAGAGAAAACCATGCAGATTTAGAAAATGAGATAATAAAATACAACAATTTTACAACTTTAGACTCATTAGAAATCATGTAAATGAATCTCAGAATCATGAGTATCTACTCCAATTGGCAGAGAAGTGACTCATACAAATACATACAACTGGGTAGCAAAAGATCTGTTGGAAAAAATGTATTTATCTCAACTCTTAACAGAGTAACACTCTGCATAATCATTGTCCAAATAATAATAATTAGTGGAAACAAATAATAATTCTTACTCAAAGTGTTTACAAACATTGTTTATCTTTCCTATCATTGAAATGTCATCTTACTCTCTTAGGTTTCACAAAGAAGATTGTGTCTTCCCACATTTTTGTCTTAGAGGCTGATTTTTACTCATATTTTTGTGTCCAGGGTATGGCATGCAGTAAATAATATTCATGGAATTAATGTGAAGAAACCTTATGTCCAGCATTTTATTAGGCTCCCTAGTGTGTAACACCACATGCACAAAATGCAATGGTAGCACTACAAAGCAATAGCTTGGAAAGGCTAAGGGAAAGTAGCATCCAGGGCGATTCAGAAGGACTTCCCTAAGGTACTAAGTCTTGGAGGATGAGAAGATTAAAGGAAAAGAGGAGAAAGTTTTGAAGAAAACCAGGAGATTTAGAGACAGGAAGGAGTATGGTACATAGGGATAGAAATAAAAGACCTCTATAAACTCAGATGTTTCTCTAAATATGAAGAAGAATCACATTTCGGGGTCCATGTTTAAAACGCTGATTCTCTTGGGTCCCGGCCTCAGGAACTCTGACTTAGTGCATCTGGATGGGATCTAGAAATCTTCATTTTAACTCTGATCCCCAGGTGATTTTGGTGCACTTAATCTACTTACCATATTCAGGTTGTTGTGTGCTTAGCTGAAGAGTATGAATTTTACTCTGAAGGTGTGAAGAATCCCAGAAAAGAATATTATCAAATGCACCTTTTTAAAAAATTGGAAACTAGATTATGAGAGGGTTAGACTGAAATCAAGAAGACACAGAGAAAGCAATAAACTGCAGTAATCCAAGCAATATATAAATTGGCTGTAGAGTCAAGGGTCCAGGGTCTCCTGGTATGCAAAATGGCACACTGGGAATCACATCATCCCTTGTGTGTTTATTTACAATCTTTCAGTTTCCCTGGTCTTTTTTTTTTTTTCCTATAAAATGAGAACAGGGAGGGCAGAGCAAAATGGTGGAATATAACATTCCACCAATTGTCCCCACTGCAAGGACACAAGTTAACCATCTACACAGAAAAAAAAAAAAAAAAAAAAAAAAAAAAAAACCTTCACAAAAACTGAAAATCACATGAGCACTCATAATACCTGGTTTTAACTTCATATCGCTGAAAAAGGCACTGAAGATAGAAAAAAACAGTGCTGAATTGCTGATACCACCCCTCCCCCACCCCAGCAGTTGCAGTGTGATGCAGAGAGTATCTCTGGGTGCTGGGAGACGGAGAATAGAGCAATTGCGAGGCAGTGATCTCAGTGCTGCCCTGTTAGAGCAGAAAGAAAAACCATATCAAACTCAGCTGACACCCATCACAGAGAGAGTATTTAAATCAGCCTTAGCAGGAGGGGAATCAGCAATCCCACTGGTAAGAAACTGAGTGCCTGTAAACCTCGATACTGAAGGCTACAGCACTCTGAGCCTCCAAGAAAATTTGAAAGGCAGTTAGGCTATAAGGACTGCAACTCTTAGGCAAGTCCTAGAGACAGTGCACTAGGAGATACACACAGTATACTGAGACACCAACTGAGATAGCCAAGGAAGTTCTGGCATCACCCCTCCCCTAACCTCAGGCTGCATAGCTGGTGGCTCCAAAGAGACTCCCTCCTTCTGCTTGAGGCAGGAAGGGAAATGTGGGGAAGACTTTGTCTTACATCTATGATATGAGCACAGCCACAGCAAGATAGGGCACCAGTTAGAGTTGTGAGGCCTCCATTCCAGGTCCTAGCTCCCAAAAGGCATTTCTAGACATCCCCTAGGCCAGAAAGGAACCCACTGCCTTGAAGAAAAGAACCTAGTCCTGGCAATATTTTCCGCCTGCTAACTGAAAAGCCCTGAATATCCAGCTGTGACACCCAGGTACTACATCGAGGACTTTGGGTGAACCTTTGAGACTTACTGGCTTCAGGTACCAGCAGAGCCACAGAGGGGTAGAACACCAAGTGAACTTGAAATAATTAAGAGGACTCAAGCAGGAATTCTGGAGTTGAAAAATGCAATTTGCATATTGAAGAGTGAATCACAGTCTTTTAATAGCAGAATTGAACAAGCAAAAGAAAGAATTAGTGATCTTGAAGACAGGCTATTTGAAAATACACAGTCAGAGGAGGCAAAACAAAGAAGAATAAAAAACAATGAAGCAAACCTACAGGATCTAGAAAATTGCCTCAAAAGGGCAAATCTAAGAGTTATTGGCCTTAAAGAAGAGGTAGAAAAAGAGATAGAGGCAGAAAGTTTTTACAAAGAAATAACAGAGAACTTCCCAAACCTAGACAAAGATACCAATATCCAAGTACAAAAAGATTATAGAACACCAAGCAGATTTAACTCAAAGAAGGCTACCTCAAGGCATTTAATAATCAAAATCTCAAATGTTAAGGATAAGGAAAGAATCTTAAAACCAGCAAGAGAAAAGAAACAAAAAACATACAATTGAGCTCCAATACATTGGCAGCAGTGGAAAGCTTACAAGCCAGGAGAGAGTGGTGTGACATGTACAGTGCTAAAGGAAAAAAAAATTTCCCCTTGATTAGTATATCTGACAAAAATACCCTTCTAACATGAAGGAAAAATAAAGACCTTCCCACACAAACAAAAACTGAGGGATTTCAGCAATACCAGAACTGTCCTACAAAAAATGCTAAAGGAAGTACTTCATTCAGAAAGAAAAGAACATTAATGAGCAATAAATAATCACCTGAAGGTAAAAAACTCACTGGTAATACTAAGTACACAGAAAAACACAGAATATTATAACACTGTTACTGTGGTGTGCAAACTACTTTTATCCTCATTTAAGATACTAAACAATGAAACAATCAAAACTGATAACTATAAAAATTTTGAAGACATAGTCAGTACAATAAGATATAAATATAAACAAAAAAAGGTTAAAAAGTTGGAGTATGAAGTTAAGGCAGAGAGTTTTTGTTGGATTTCTTTATGCTTGTTTATTTATGGAAATACTATTAAGATATTATCAGATTAAAATAATGGTTTATAAGATAGTATTTGCAACCTCATGGTAATCTCAAACCCAAAAACATATAATGGATACACAGAGAATAAAAAGCAAGAAACTAAGTCATATTATCAGAGAAAATCGCCTTTGCTGGAGGAATACAGGAAGAAAAGAAACAAGGAAGATAAGACCACAAAACAACCAGAAAACAAATAGCAAAATGGCAAGAGTAAGTCCTTACTGATCAATAATAACATTAAATGTAAATGGACTAAACTATCTAATCAAAAGACATGAAGTGGCTAAACAGATGAAAAACCAAGACCCATTGATCTGTTGCCTACAAGAAACACACTTCACCTATAAAGAGACATATAGACTGAAAATAAAAGATTGGAAAGAGATATTCCATGCCAATAAAAACCAAAAAACAGCAGGAGTTGCTATATTTATATAAGACAAAATAGATTTCAAAACAAAAACTATAAAAGACAAAGAAGGTCACTATATAATGACAAAGGGGTCCATTCAACAAGAGGATATAACAATTTTAAATATATATGCAACCAACCCTCATATATATATAAAGAAAATATTATCAGAGCTATTGGGAGAGAATAGGCCACAATACAATAATAGCTGGAGACTTCAACATCCCACTTTAAGCACTGAATACATCTTCCAGACAGAAAAATCAACCAAGAAATATCAGATTTAATCTGCACTATAGGCCAAATGAATCTAATAAAAATTTACAGAACATTTTAACCAAGAGCTGCAGAATACACATTCTTTTCCTCAGCATGTGGATCATTCTCAAGGAAAGACCATATTATACATCTTTAAAAAAAAGCGTTAAATCATTCCAAAAGCTGAAGTAATATAATATCAAACATCTTCTCTAACCAAAATGGAATAAAACTAGAAATTGATAACAAGATGGAATTTTGGAAATTATGAAAATACATGGAAATTAAACTGTGCTTCTCAATGACCAGTGGGTCAATGAAGAAAGTGAGAAAGAAATTGGAAAATTTCTTAAAACAAAGATAATGAAAACAAAACACACCAAAACCTTTGGGATTCAGCAAAAGCAGTACTCAAGGGGAGGTTTATAACTATAATTGCCTACATGGAAAAAAAAAAAAAAAAAAAAAGGAAAAATCTCAAAAAACCTAACAATGCATCTTAGATAACTAGAATAGCAAGAACAAACCAAACTTAAAACTAGAATAAAAGGAATAATAAAGATCAGAGCAGAAATAAATGAAATTGAAATAAAAAATACAAAAAAATCAATAAAACAGAAGGGTGTTTTCTTTGAAAAGTTAAACAAAATTGACAAACCCTTAGCCAGACTAAGAATAAAAGAGAGAAAGTCCAAATAAATAAAATCAGAAATGAAAAAGGAGACATTACAACCAATACTGTAGAAATTCAAAGGATCATTAGTAGCTGCTATGAGCAACTATATGCCAATACATTGTAAAATATAGAAGAAATGGACAAATTCCTAGATATATACAACCTACCAAGATTGAAACAGGAAGAAATCAAAAATCTGAACAGCTAGAAAGTAACAAGATTTAAGCCATAAAAAAAATGTCTTCCAGTAAAGTAAAGCCCAGGACCCTATGGCTTCACTGCTGAATTCTATCAAACATTTAAGAAAGAACTAATACCCATCCTAGTCAAACTATTCCAAAAAAAATAAGAGGAGGGAATACTTCCAAAGTCATTTTAGGTAACCTGCATTACCCTGATACAAAAAAACAAAAACCAAACAAACAAACAGAAAAAAGACATATAAATTGAAAAAAAAAATACTACAGGCTAATATCTCTGATGAATACTGATGTAAAAGTCTTCAACAAAATACTAGAAAACTGAATGCAACAATACATTAGAAAGTTTCTTCATCATGACAAACTGGAAAATATCCCTGGGACGCTAGGATGGTTCAACATTTGGAAATCAGTCGACATGATACATCTTATAAACAGAATGAAGGATAAAACCACATGATCATGTCAATTGATGCTGAAAAAGCATTTCATAAAATTCAGCATCCCTTCAGTATAAAAACTCTCAAAAAACTCGGGATAGAAGGAACATACATCAACATAATAAAAATCATATGCCACAGACCCACAGCTAGTATCATACTAAATGAGGAAAAACAGAAAGACTTTTCTCTAAAACCTGTAACACAACAAGGATGCTGACTGTCTCCACTGTTATTAAATATACTATTGGAAGTCCTAGCTAGAGCAATCAAATGAGAAAAATACAAAGGGCATCCAAATTGGAAAGGAAGAAGTCAAATTATCCTTGTTTGCTGATGATATAATCCTATATTAGGAAAAACCTAATGACTCCACAAGAAAACTATTAAAACACATAAATTCAGTAAAGTTGCAGAATACAAAATCAACATGCAAAAATCATTACATTTCTATTTGCCAACAGTGAACAAGGTGAAAAAGAAATTTTAAAATGTAGCCCCATTTACAATAGCCACACATAAAATTAAATACCTAGGAAGTAACTAAAGAAGTGAAATACCTCTATAATGAAAACTATAAAACACTGATGAGGGAAATTGAAGAAGATAACAAAAAGTAGAAAGATATTCCATGTTCATGGGTTGGAAGAATCAATATTGCCAAAATGTCCATGCTACTTAAAGCAATCTACAGATTCAAAACAGTCCTAAAATTTACACAGAATCACTAAAAGACCCCAAACAGACAAAGCTATCCTTGGCAAAAAGAACAAAACTGGGGGAATCACATTACCTGACTTCAAATTGTACTAAAGAGCTACAGTAACCAAAACAGCACGGTACTAGCATAAAAACAGGCACATATACCAATGGAACATAACAGAGAACCAAGAAACAAATCCACACACCTACAGTGAACTCATTTTTGAAAAAGGTGCCAAGAACATATAATAGGGAAAAGACAGTCTCATCAATAAATGGTGCCGGGAAAACGGAATATCCATTTGCAAAAGAATGAAACTATATCCCTATCTCTCACCATATACAAAAATCAAATCAAAATGGATTAAAGATTTAAATCTAAGACCTCAAACTATGAAACTATTACAAGAAAACTTTGGGGAAAATCTCCAGGACATTGGTCTCAGCAAAGATTTGTTGAGTAATATACCACAAGCACAGGCATCCAAAGCAAAAAATGAACAAATGGGATCATATCAAGTTAAAAAGCTTCTGCAAGGCAAAGGATACAATTAACAAAGTGGAGACAACCCACAGAATGGGAGAAAATATTTGCAAACTATCCATCTGACAAAGGTTTAATAAGTAGAATATATAAGTAGCTCAAACAACTCTACAGGAAAAAAAACTCATAATCCAATAAAAAATAGGCAAAATATTTGAATAGGCATTTCTCAAAAGAAGACATACAAATGGCAAACAGGCACATGAAAAGGTGCTCAACATCACTGGTCACCAGAGAAATGCAAATCAAAACTACAATGAGATATCATCTCGCCTCAGTTAAAATGGCTTTTATTCAGAAGACAGCCAACAAATGCTGGCAAGGATATGGAGAAAAGGGAACCCTTGTACACTGTTAGTGAGAATGTAAATTAGTACAACCACTATGGAGGACAGTTTGAAGGTTCCTCAAACACTAAAAATAGAGCTACCATATTACCCAGCAATCCCACTGCTGGGTATATACCCAAAAGAAAGGAAATCAGTGTATCTAAGAGATATTTGCACTTCTATGTTTGTTGCAGAACCGTTTTTTCAGCAGCTAAGATTTGGGAGCAATCTAAGGGTCCAGCAGTAGACGAACGGATAAAGAAAATGTGGTACTTACACACAATGAAATATTATTCAGCTACAAAATGAATGAGATACAGTCATTTGCAGCAACATGGATGGAACTGGAGATCATTATGTTAAGTGAAAGAAGTCAGGCACAGAAAGACAAACATGGGATGGTCTCACTTATTTGTGGGATCTAAAAATCAAAACAATTGAACTCATGGACATAAACAGTAGAAGGATGGTTAGCAGAGGCTAGGAAGGGTAGTGAGGGGTTTGAGGGGAGGTGGGGATAGTTAATGGGTACAAAAAAGTTAGAAAAAATGAGTAAGACCTACTATTTGATAGCACAATAGGGTAACTATAGTCAATAATAACGTAATTGTATATTTTTAGATAACTTAAATAATGTAACTGGATTATTTGTATCTCAAAACATAAGTGGTTGAGGGGATGGATACCCCATTTGCCATGATGTGCTTGTTTCACAATGCATACCTATATGAAGACATTTTATGTGCTTGATAAATATATACACCTACTATGTACCCACAACAAATTTTTTTAAATAATAAGAAATGAGGATACAAATACCTCCTACCTCAAAAGATTATAGAAAACATAAAAATAAAATAACACATGTAACATAACTACATGAACTGGCACATGATACATTTTATAGAAATGTGTGTGTGTGTCTTTTAGAGATGGGATCGGGTCTCGCTCTGTCACTCAAGCTGGAGTACAGTGGTGAGATCATGGCTTACTGCAGCCTCAAACTCCTGGGCACAGATGATCCTCCCACCTCAGCCTCCTGAGTAGCTAGGACTACAGGTACACCACTATGACTGGCTAAACAAATGTTCTTACAATAATTACACAGGAGTAGTAGAAAGAGATGACAGGCAAAATATAAGGAGGTAGACAGCATCATGAATAAACTCAATCAGACTTAGAGAAAGAAAAGGCAGAAGGTTAGGTTAGATTAATACTTTTTTTTTTTAAGTTGTTACTTGTGATTTGGTTGGGGGGTTTATTTTTAATTTTCAAGTGACTAGATAAACAGTCAAGGATATCAGAAGAGGCGTTTGGGAGGAGAGTTGATGGATTCAGCTTTAGATTTATGAAGTCTGAGATGTCTGAGGACATCTGAATAGAAGTTACTATTACATATATATATATATATGGAAGTCAGGAGAAAGATTAAAATGGAGACACTCTGGAATTAATCAATGTAAAGCTGAATCCACACTGGCTTCGGATTATATCACCGTGGGAAAGTAGGTGGAATAAGAAGTAGAAAAAAAAAAAAGGAAGTCCTGACAAATTCCTGTATTCAGGGGTAAACAAAAGAAAGAAGACATTCCCGTAGAAGGACAGAGGAGATGTAAGAAATGTAAAAGGAGGATAGTTTATGAAATGAAGGGGATAGTGTATAAAATGAGAGGCTTTTTATCTGTACCAAGAGTGGTAGATAGATCAGGTAAGACAGAGTTAGAAAAGTATATTTCCCTCAGTGTCCCAGCTGGTGACAGCTGTGATGGCCCCAATCTGTCAGTTTCCTTTGTCCTTATTTTCATTTAAACAGGCTACCTGGAAAATTCTAGGTTTCTAAAAAATCTCAACTTCACAGTAGACTCTGCCATATAAGTTATCCATTGTCTGTGAAAAACATGCATATTGAAGTAATCTTTTTATTAAGTTGCTCCCTTTGATGTTTTTATTACATACAACTATGCAGAGCTCATTCTTCATCTCCTAAATCTTTAGACCATGTTGTGTCCAAATGCATGTATAAAAACAACACAGTTGATACTGTACACTTCTAGTCAGAGACAAAATGTAGAATTATTCACCAGTGTTCAGTGTGTGCTCTCTATAATGCCCACCACAGATTGACAATAATCTCCACAATACTTATGGATGGAGTATGGGAACTAGTTCAGTAGTGGCTTGGTTAAGTCAGCTGTAACAATGGAGATAGATGATCTCTACATCCTGCCTAAACTTTGTCTTCAACTCCGTAAATCTCTTCTTTTTTCCTACTGAGTCTTAGACATACTCATGTGTTTATACTAAAATGTTAATACAAACTGATAGTGTCACTTGAAGATAACGTCCTTACCAGCACACACAAGTCCCTTCAGTTTCTAGTCCATGACTACTTTTCCAGGGCTGTGTCTTATCAAGTACAGAAACTTGGTTTCCGCTCCCTTGATGCCTTCTCATGCCTTTATACTTTTTCATGTGCTGTTCCTTCTGCCTGAAATGTTCTTGCCTCATTAACATGTAACAACATGCACTAAAAACTTCACGTTTCTCATGTTTAATACATAATGTCACTTAATTCTAAGGACAGTCTTGAGGTTCAAGTATCACTATCCCCATTTTCTATATGGTAAGTGGACCTTTTGAGAGATAAAGTAAGTTTCCCAAGATCACACAGAGAGAAGTAGCATATACAGGCAGTCTGATTCCGAAGTCCACTATCTCAGCCTGGACTCTGTTCCCTTTTCTTCCTCTAGTCTTAGTAAGTTTTACTTGATCTTTGAGACTCAATTGTCCATTTTCAGGAGCTTGGGATCTTGTGTGCTAAGTCTATTTTAGTTCTTATCACACTATGGTGTAATTACTGATTTACCAGTTTGTTAAAATAATATATTGTTCACCTCTTGAGAATAGAAACTGTCATTTATCTCCACATTCATGTAAGGTTGTGCTTACATTACAAACAAAAAAGCTAAGTTTCAAAAATTATGGTAATTGCTCAATATTACCTAGGCTGGAGTGAGACTAAAGCTGGACCTTGAACCTGAGGCCTCTGACTCTCAAATTCATGTGCTTTCCCTTCCTTTACATTATGTTCTAGTACAATAACACAACAAAGTCATTTTAAAACAGGAAAATCCCTGTTTGGAAAAAAATATTCATGTAAGTAATACATATAAACATAAGCTACCTAAAACTTTGGAAACATTAAGAGAGTGCAAAGACGAAGTTGAAGAAAAGCAAACTTAATAATTTCATTTTCCAGAGGCAAATACTGCAACATTATCAAAATTTGGACCATGTTATTAATTTGTTAATATATCAGCCTGAAATAAGAAGAGAAGGGCTACAATTGGACATGTCAGTACCAGTAAATAAATATTTTATTTCACAGATTGCTAATTTTAAAATGATTTTTAAAATTCTGAACCTCCAAAAAGCATCTGAAAATAGGTAAGCTCAGTAAATCATTTAGCTGATGATAACTTAACACTCCTTACATGCAAGTTCTTGGCCCAAGTAGGTCAACATTTACATGTAACAATCATGCCTACAAATTTTATATATATATATATATATATATATATATATATATATATATATATATCAGAAACTTTATGCACAATACTTGCCAAATATGAACTGTGTATTTATGCTTTATTAACCTACTATAATTCTGAATTTTCTCAAAACCTTTCCTCTATGCATAATGGCATACAAAACCTGCTTTGTGTCATCATAGTACATGAGTAATTAGAATGGCTGGAACTTAACAATTATTCAAAAGTTACACAGTACAGATTTTCAGTATAACTCATACAAAGCAATCTCCTTAAATGGACTAAATCCAAACTGTTGCTGTCGTTTTTATCATTTCCCAATACAGAAGCTTTTCTTTTGCTTGTTCATAATGCTACACCTTTTGTTCAGCAGACTTTATCTTCTTTATATCTACAGTGTTTGTAATAGAGAAGAGGGATATGTCTTATTTAAACTGGCTTGATTGTGGACATGGAATACTGTGACGTGGAGACAGACTCAACTGCTTTTGATGATGATTCCTGCACAAAATGACATCATGAGTTTTTACAAAAGAAAATGGAAGTAACAGATCAATTTGAGATAAAAATATATTCTAAATAGAAATATAGTATTTTTCTGAATCTGAACACCCTAGGCAATTGATGATATAGACATCCTATGGTCTCTAAAATTTGACTTATTGTCACCATGCACATATCTAATCTAGCCTCAAATAGCATAATCAATTTTAGAATTGATATCTCAATACAAGCTACATTGGCACTTAAAATCTGCAAGTCAAATTTTAAAGTCCTTACACTGAAAAATTTTCAATAAATTCATATTTCCTCAGATTCTAACTGGAAATATTTCTTAAATCAGTAAATACCCTGAGATGTCTGGATTCCATGTCTAAAGATTTTCCTAGGAAAACTTTTAATTTTTTTCTGAATATTAGCTATGACTTTCAGATCCTACTTATGTAACAGAAATCATTCATTTTCTTCACCATACTTGCAAACACCACAGATCTCTGCCTAAGGGAAGTAAGAAAGTACATGAAACAGTCACCCTCATTTTGTTCCTGTAAAGAACTGGCAGACAAAAAGAGCCGAGGATTTGATGGTTGGGAATGTTTATGAGCCTCTGAAAAGTTCCAGACTTAAGGGATTTGAATACTGAGAACAAAATTCAAACGTATAAATCTTTACTCTTCTTCCTATTCTGCAGCTAATTTTAACCTCCAAAATGATTTTAGATGGGAAAAAGAAAATAAAGAAAAAGAAAGAAAGAGAAGATGAGGATGCTTCTAGTCCAAGTAAAGAGATGTCTATGATGCTTTCATAGAGGTGGACAAAAATAAGGCTATGAGCTCACAGTATTCAGTTTCAGGGTATCTGGAATTATCTGTGTCATTTCTATTCCAGTAAAGTGAACAGTATCCCATGAGGAACACTTTACAATTCAAGAAAAGTATAGGATATGTTATATGATAATTTCTAAAGTCCTTTTGAGTTTCTACTTTTTGATGTTAAAATGTAGTGCTTCATAAAAAACTAAAAGATAATCCTACAATTGATACATTTACTTGTTACTAACCAAAAGATTCTACATTAAAAATAAGTAAGTAAAGCTAGTAAATAGATGAGAGAGATTTTTTTTTAAAAGTAGTCATCTCACATTGAATGTTTACTTAAACTCTTTCAGGAAAAGGCATTTACCTGAAATGATACCACAGTAATGACTGTGAAGAGCTGACTTCTCTGTGACTTTTTCCTCCATGGACCTTTTCTGCCTATATACACGGTGTGGGTGACCTGTTATGGCCATTGTATCATTGAGTGGCTCAATAAATATGAAGTCCTCATTGAGCTGTATAAATCCCATCTGGAATATATAACACAAAAAGATATGTAAGAAATACCATTTGAAAATATACTTTTAGATTCTTCCACTCATACATTCTGTTTTTGTTAACAAACATGCATACAGTCTTGTAGTGAAACTAACTTAGCAACCCCACTAGTAAGGTAACTATCTTCCCATTTTATTACTTCATCGTTATGTACTTTATTGAACTAACATAAACTTCATTTAGTTAGTCTTAGCCTGTGTGGGTGGGAGGCTAGACGCCAGCAACAGATGCACAGTAAAAATTTTGGAATGTTAAAGGTTCACTTTGGGAGACCCATGGGGTCACTTAAATGTACAGCACGTACAGAAAGAGCAATACAGTTTTTAATTGCATACATGACACAGTCCAACTTTTTGACAGTCATTATTTAATAAAGTAATTCATATAACATGTTAAGACAAATGCAAGAGACAAATGCAAGAGGCATCAAAATTAATATATAAAATATTATTAAAGTCTTCTACTATATATTTTAAAAGTCCTTGAAGAATAAGAGAAAAATGAAGCATTACTTACATAAACAAGTTTCATTTCACATAATGACATGTTTTAAAAGTCATTCAATTGTGAGACAGAGGGTTAAAACTGTAAAATACAGTTATGATCAATAAAAAGTACTTATAACAAGTAGGTATACTTGTAATATTTTGAGGCTAAGCCTAGTCATTTCTTCCTTTCCTTTTTTAGAATATAAATTTACATTATAACTGGGAAAGTGTTCCACATGAAAGAACATGCTATGACTTGATCTTTTCCATTTTTAATATTTAACTCTGTATAATTAATATAGATATATATTTATAGATAGCATACATTCAACTATATTCTCTTTAGCAAATAGTTTTGAGTAAATCATATACTAAAACCTGTATTACCAATCTGCTAATATCAAAGTTCTTAATTCTGTTTTGAATGATCAATGTCAATTTTATGTATATTTCATTTCAATTTGATCCACATATAAGTCGCACAATAATAATATAATTATTTTCTAAAGTGGAAATTAAAAAAATACATAAACCCTGAAAGAAATGCATGTTTTCTTTGGAAGTACAGAAGAAAGTTTTAAAAATTTGTTTGAATTATTAGAATATTGCATCTTCCATTGCTAATATTCTACTTCATTTCATTCTGTACCAAATAAAGTAAACCAAGAGTAAATCTTAAAATCCTAATCAATCTCATTTTATTGAATGAGTTTTATCACTAAAAATTATCAAGAACGAGAATAAGCAATTTTATCACCTTGATCTGTCCCCCTCCTCTCTCTCCTTTTCTCTCTCTCCCTCTCCCCCTCGGTTTCCCTATGTCTCAATCTCTCTCTCTTTGTCTCTCTCTCGCTCTTACTCTTGCTCTCGCACACACACACACACACACAAGTACACAGGCACACAAATATATTCGGGGGTAGGGGATAATGAAGAAAGGTTTACTCTAATGAACCTTTAAAAATATTAGGCATATATGTGGGCCAAATATTTGTATAATTTTAATATGCCTTCAAATACCTTCAAATAAGTTCTTTCATTTTCCATACATATTTTACTTCTCTCAATCTGAAACTAGCTTGTATTTTAAGGCAATTACATCAAATCCAGCAGTTTTTCCCTTGAGCTTAATTTAATGAGAAACAAGAAAATATTAAAGATAAAATTATTAAATAATAGCAATTTTATCACCTTGATCTGTCCTCCCTCCTCTCTCTTTCTCTCTCTCTCTGTCTCCCTCTATTGGTTTATCTATGTCTCACTCTCTCTCTCTTTCTCTCTCTCTCTCTCTCTCTCACACACACACACACACACACACACACACACACACACAAAATATATTTGGGGGTAGGGGACAATGAAGAAAGATTTACTCTAATGAACCTTTAAGAATATTGGGCATATATGTGGGCCAAATATTTGTATAATTTTAACATGCCTTCAAATACCTTCAAATAAGTTCTTTCATTTTCCATACATATTTTACTTCTCTCAATCTGAAACTAGCTTGAATTTTAAGGCAATGACATCAAATCCAGTAGTTTTTCCCTTGAGCTTAATTTAATGAGAAACAAGAAAATACTAAAGATAAAATTATTAAATAATAGCCATTAAAGATGTAGTACATCTACACATAAATTAAGAATAGGTGGTGGTGTGTTACACATTATTGATCTAGGCTAAAAATAAAGAAATATGTTATTCTTGTCTTATGGATTAGTGTAATTCTGAGAGTTACTAAGTTTTCAAGGTCACTCATAAAATTGACAGTGAGGCTGATAATTAAAATAATAATTATGATACTCAGCACAGCTCAGGCAAACATGCTCAGTTTCTGAAAATCATAAATTTGTGATTCAATACATCCTTTCAACCAGGTTATAAACATGGTTAGATTTATAACAATAAACCTTATAAAATTTAATTGCATACTATCATATAAAATTTAATGACTCCAAGAACAGATTCTGAAATGGGTTCATAACTTACTGCTAGCTGTGTAACTACAAGAAACTAACAAGTTAGAAGGAACAGAAAGCAATGCTCTTATCATGGGTAATGCTCTGATAATGGGTAACCAGTCAATAAATGTTTGCTGTTATTTTAATTTTAATAATAAGGACAATCATAATAAATATAAGCACCGAAACATTTGACTATAAGCTGAAAAACAGAGTACAAAGGATCTAACTTTATTAATTTTTGTATCCCTGTTAGCATGTAAATTACTGTCTGAAATAAATTATATTGTTGTTTTGTTAGGATTTGGAAGCTTCTTCATTACAAAACATTTTCTGTTGTATTAGAATTTTATCTACAGACACTTTTAAAAACAAGAAAGCTACTTTTAAAAAGGAAAAAAACAAGTTGGAATACTTATAAGTGGTGACTCATTCATTCAATACATGTTTATAGTCTGACCACTGTGTTCCAACTCAGTTCACTCTGGGGCATATTTAGCACCAAGAGTCACACCATGAACTTTCTATCTGGGCCTAGAATACTATCCTATGTCACACAAAGTGCCCTAGCATGAATATGTGTCATTCAAGATACTGGTTCATATTAAAGCAGAATTATAGAAAATCTTGAGGTTTTCTGTGTCCCCACAAAGGGCTCACTTTTTCCATTAATAAAATAAACTGTTTATCTGCACTGTGATTTTACAAGCTATGAAAGAACATGAACCCGTATTAACCTTTCTGCACAAATGCCCTTGTGCTGGGCAATCCACAATTAGGCAGCCTTTGCTTTAGTGCAAATATTGTCCTCTGAATTTCAGCAGGAAATAAAATATTATGTGAATGAATATGGCACAATGCATTATCTAAAATAAACGCCTAGTATATGTGTTTTTCACATTTTCCTTTTTAAATTTTTCGAAATAATTTTAACTCGAGTCATTTCATGTAAATATCTGGATGTAAAATTAAGTTTAACAGTTGTTTTCTAATTTATTTCTGTCTTCATAGGCATTTTCTCATATGATTACATCTGTTCTTTTGTCATTTAGTGTTATCTGAGTTCTCAATTTAGTAAGAATTTCCGTATTTTGCAATTTAGCATTGCTTTTGTGAAAATAAGCTACCAGTCATTTCTTTTCTTACTGGTTGAAATTTCTTTTTCTCCATTTATGTGACTCTGTGCTTTTTAAAATAACCATTAACTTTTATCTCCATGTAGATGTGCTGACACTACCACCACCTTCTAATCAAAACATAAAATTCGATTTGGACCATGTACAGGAATGTTCATATATTGTTACTTTACCTCATTATTTATAAATGGTTCATTTATTCAAATTCAAGTTAATTATGGGCTATTAAATAAACAGATCCTACAGCATATAAGATCTAACTAAAATGTTAGAAGGAACAGAAAGAAATCTGATACTCTCCATTCTTTTCCCCACTTCTACTGGGATGATTATTTCACTTCAACTATCTCACTTCCAAATCACTGACATAACTGAAGTACTACCACAATTATCTGAAGTTTTCTCTTCATTCTTCCATGCTCCTTTCTTGCAATTTTCTTCATGTTCCAGAACCTCTGATTTTTAGCTAAAGTTTCAGTGGACTGGCTTAAGGCATTTTTCAAGGGTGAGTTGAACAAATACATATTGAGCATTCATTAGATACTTAACATTGCAAGAGTCATGATAAAATCCTATTTTTAAAAAATACGATCCAGCAATTCCACTTCTGGGTATATATTCAAAGGAAATGAAATCAGTATGTCAAAGAGAGATCTGCACCCTCATGTTTATTGCACCACTATTAACAATAGTCAAGATGTGGAATCAACCTAAGTGTCCATTAACAGATGAATGGATTAAAAAATGGTGTGTGTGTGTGTGTAGACGGAATACTACTCAGACTTAAAGAAAATCCTGTCATTTGTGACAACATGGATGAATGTGAAGGGCATTATATTAAGTAGAATAAGCCAACTACAGAAAGACAAATACTGCACTATCTCACTTACATGTAAAATCTAAAAAAGTCAGACTGACAGAAGCAGAGAGTAGAATGGTGGTCAGCAGAAGGAGAGAAAGGGAGTTTGGAAAGATGTTGGTCAAAGGATCCAAAATTTCAGTTAGACAAGAGGAATAAGTTCAAGAGACTTACTGCACAACATGGTGATTGTAATTAAAAACAATGCATTATATATTTGAAAATTGTCAAGAGAGTAGTTTTTAAATGTGGGCATCACAAAAACCTGATAAGTATGTGAGATAACAGACACATTAATTGATTTAATCTTTGCACAGTGTATGCATATATCAAAACATTTTGCACACCAAAAATATGTGCATTTGTGATGTATTTATAATTTTTGTCATTTAAAATAATTTAAAAATATATAGCATATCATAATAACTAAATGTCCTAAGTGCTGATGGACATGTGAAAGGTGATAGATCATTATAAATTCAGTACCTGGGAAAGGTACTGAGGGACAGCAGGATTTGCATAAGACAAGTGCAAGGATGCTCCTTATAGAGGAGGCATTATGAGTGGGGGCAAAGAGGATGGAGAGTCTAGGCAACAGTTGGAAGATGTCTGGTTTGAGCAGAGAAATGGGAAAATATAGTCAGAAAATAAAATAAACTCATATAATTGAAAAAAAATGACAATGTTCTTGATGGGACAAGGAAAGCCAATGTCTTGAATATCAAATATCTTAGGATGTAAGTCTATTGTCCCAACATACAGTACATCTGAGAATTAGCGAGACATTAGAAGAAGCAGAAGTGTTTTGGTTGTAAACAGTGGTAACAGAAGTTGCTTAAAGGCTTTGGAATCAGTATATGCTTGTAAAAACATTTTAGACAAATGTCTGATGCAATACATGATCTGAACTTCTATATAAGTTTGGCTTTATTTTCCTTTTTTTTTTTTTTTTTTTTTTGAGATGGAGTATCACTCTGTTGCCCAGGCTGGAGCGCAATGACGTGATCTTGGCTCACTACAACCTCCGCCTCCTGGGTTCAAGTGATTCTCCTGCATCAGCCTCCCTAGTAGTTACGATCACATACTTTTAGTAGAGATGGAGTTTCTCCATGTTGGCCAGGCTGGTCTTGAACTCCTGACCTCAGGTGATCCACGCACCTCAGCCTCCCAAAATACTGGGAACACAGGTGTGAGCCTCCTCACCCACCCTGGCTTTATTTTCTTAAGTATTTTCTCATAAGGTTATAATGTATTAATATATTTCATTATAAAGTATTATATAGTTTCAAATGTAAGCATGACATAGGGCTTGGCATAAATTACAATGCCATATGTTTTTCTTATGCTATATTCAAATAAAATATCATTTCAGTATTACTGTAAATGGGAGTTATTTTTCATGCATTTGTGTATTCAGTATCTACCTATAAATCTGTATAAAACTACACTTCTGACACCTCATCTATCCTATTGTCTTATCATCTTAAAACACTCTTCCTGATGATACTTTCAGTGTTTCCACAGTATGCTCAGAAAGATAAAATCCTTCATGAAGATATATGAGACCTATAAGGCTATGAGAATTGTATCATCTCCCTCTCCAGTTTTACTTTTCCTACTCAAACTTCATATATAACAATAACAGACAAACTTTTACTGTGTGAACAAACATATTTCAAAATAACCTTTAGTTGCATGATTACATCTTGGCATATTGCACATACTGCCTTCTCTTTCCAGAATGCCATTGGGTGTGTGAAGAGCTATCAATTCTTCAAAATCAAGCAGACCCTATCTTTTCTCCAGAGTAACCACTGCCTTCCCTATCTAATTCTACACCAGACATTTTCTGTTGTTGCACTGATATGTCTACTGTGGTTATAGTTTCATGTCTTTCTGATTAGACCATGAGCTACTTGAGGCTTTGGAATAGTGCTCATCTTCATGTCTTCAATATATAAGGTCTAATATACAACAGATGCTCAAGGAATGTTGCTCTTAACTCAATGTAGTCTTCCTTCTTGAGATAACGGAAAATGTATCCATCACTGCTCTGAAGAGCAGGTACTCACTCCACCTGTGATTTCATAGAGGGAAATTAGAATTTTATTTCTTCCACTGGGCATTTCCAATGTTGGCTTCCTTGTGTGCCCAAGTAGTATGTTTAGGAAAACTTTTCAGATGATCACATTGTTAACCTCATTCCATTTTCTTTCCTAACCAAAGGACTGTAAAGAGAATCATAAAACTCCAATGATAGAAGGAAAGTCAGAAATCATCTGAGCATTACAGGAGTTTTAAAATAAAGAAAATCAATCCTTAGAAATATTGCATGGCTTGCCTAAAATTATACAGAGAGTTAATGTGAATGTCAGGGCTAGAGTGTAGGCTTCCCAGTTTCCATGCTAATTTTTGGTTTTGATACATCACGCTATCTTTGCTTGCTACCTACACTCTACTTAAATTTTTACTTACATTCTAGTTCCCCCTCCCAAATCCCCAAACTTTGGAAATTGTTCTGAAGTTGCCCACAATTTCCTTTTTTATTCCCCTCTCTGCAGCATTTGATCCTTGCCCACTTTTCTCCTCCTTGAATTACCACTGCCCTGGTCCTTTTTGTCTCTAGAAACTATTTCTGTTCCCTTAAATAGGTCATGTTCCTCATTCCAAGGTTGGCTTTTGATCAGCAATTGTTTTCTGCATCCATCACACTCAATGGTTTTATAACCTCCTTTATGGAGATGATTCCCCAACCCCCTCACTCATAGTCAAGATTAACCCTCCTCTCTCACTTCCCTTGTTTCACTTCAGTCATATCATTATTCTTTCAAAAGTAGTGCCACCTCTCAAAGTTTGTATATCTGTTTATGGCTCTACCTTTTTTTAGTTACCCAAGCTAAAAATTATATGGGCCTTTACTCTTTTTCAAGCCTATTTAAAACTATTTATAAGCAAACAATAATATAATAATAAGCCTGTTTACAAGGCATTTTATACACATTATTTCATTTAATCTATAAATAGAGCCTTGGACACATGCTAATTTCATCAATTTTATAATTGAAAAAAAAAGTGAACTTCAAAAAGATTTATTATGTCCTAAGATCACAAATCAGTATGTGGTGAAGACAAGATTCAAACGAAAGGCTGTCTGGTTTCAAACACATACTGCCTTTGTGAAGCTTTCTACAAAAGGGTAGGCCTGCCATATGAGTGTTATTTCAAAAAAAATCCTCATCTTAAAAAAATGTTACACTAAGAATTTGAACGTCAAGCATAACACCTCACAGATGGTAGATATCCAAAATTTGATATCAATTGCCAGGCCAGGGTCCCATCCCTCTGAAAGCAGAAGACAAAAATACTACATTAAGGTTCTGAACTTTATCTTGAGCTGACTGTTGTATGTGATCAGACTTCCTGACTGTCAAAGGCACACTGGCTTTCTAAGTGGACTGAGGTTTCACCTCCAGGCCTCCTTCAGTGGTGGATGCCCCAACAGTTCTCCCATGGCAGACTTGGTAGAATATTTCAAGGTTTTTGTTTTTCTTCTTCCTTTCTTTTAAGTCTCTTTTCTATTTTCTTTCCTACAATCTTTTCTGATCATACAACCAGAATTTAAACATAGTGGAACACTTAAAAATATGGTTTAAAAGATTCTTCTAAATCCTATCATGCAGGATAATTACATATGAATGTATGTATATACTTCTAGTCAATTTAAATACACATATATATTTGTATTGTATATGTATCTGTGTGTGGGCATACGTTTGTGTGTATACACAGGCATAGATATATATTAGAATTTCATATTCTACTTTGTCCCATTTAAGAAAAGTTTCTCAATAGTATTATGTTATCTTTGTGTGTCTTTTAATTGCCAAATAATAGTTTATCCTCTAAATATATCATAATTTTATTACTTATTTTTTCATCCAACTCTTTAATCAATAAATGTTTATTAGTATCACCTTTTTACAGTTAGAGCTCAGGGAACAGTAGTGAACAAGGTGGTCAAGGACCATCATCAACTTACACTCTAGGAAAGAAAATGATGCACCATTTATCCAGCTAGGTCAAAAAGATTTGTATTTGCTTCATAATCTGTGGTTAAGCTTTGTGTTGATTACTTATAATCTTATTTCTGTCTGTGTTCTAATTTGCAATAAAAAAAGATGAAAATATAGCCAGAAAGTACCCCTGTTAACAGATACCAAAAGACTAAGGCAGGCGTTGCAAGTGACCACCTAAGAAGATGAATTCACCTACCTCATACGACAAGAGTGAGCTCCCTACAGACTGAGGAGCATCTCTGAAGAAAAGAGTCTCCCAAGAAGCCACAAATGTGGCCCATGAAAGACTGTCCATTTAAAGCACTTGGCAAATGTGGAGCTCAGCAATAAGATCCCAAAATGCTATCCATCACCTAAGAACCTGCTCCTCCTTCTGGGTGTCCGTTAACAGTTCTAATGCTACAGAGTCAGAGAAAGCCCAGTGCACTGAATAGGAGGATTGAAAGCCATAGGTGGAGAAATAACAAGGACTCTGACTTCATTCTCCCTTTTTCACTGCATGTAATTTCTTCTAAGAAAGCCTGAATGCAGAGGGCATGTGGCCGATTCACTTCAACTTTATGTGAATTTTGACAGTTTGAGGATTATAGAATAAATATTTGAAAGATTAAATAGAGAATTGTGTGACTAAATTTACCAGAAGTCTTCTCAGAACTTACAAATAAACAACAGAAATAAAACTAGCAGGGGCAGGCAAGAGTTTTATTATGACCCTTGAGTCTTATTTACTTAATGAAATGCTATACATATATAATATGAATTCATATAGTGCCAAGTACTAGGAATGGGTTACAGAGTGATGTAGAAATGCCTGTTAAATGAGGGGACCTCAGATAAGAGACTTCATGTATGGGAAGTGGGAATGTGAAATGGTTATCAGAAAGAAACCCAGGGGCATTCCATAGCAGGTTCACTTACTTGATTCATATTCAAAAACAATCCCTGATGAAAGTCCTCTTTGTTTTTTTAAACCATCTATATTTTCTTGGACACTGCTTACAAATTTTATCATGGTGTGCTTCATGAGGGCTTCTTGTGGTATATCTTTCAACACAGTCATATTTACTTACATAATTACACAGGAACAAGTTCACTCCTACAAATGAAAATTATATGGCTATTCTTCATTTTCTTGTAAACTGCTGGCCTTTTCTATGTTTTTCTTTGATGTTTAATAGAGATACAGATTTTAAAAGGTTCAAAATGTGCCTTTTCAACTCTATCATATACAACATCACAAGTACGAGAATAAATGGAAGCTACTCTCTGGCCTCTATGGTGAAGAAGTAAAAAGCAAGTGGTGAAGACTGGTCAAGTGGAAAATGAGTACTCCATCCTCACATTTAGATATCCAAAATGACTGCTTTAGTTGTTGTTGCTCTTGTTCTGATAGTTACCTCATTTCTCATTGTATATTCTAATTTTTGCTCAATATCAAGAGAAGCTATTTTCATATGCTTTCTTGTATCCGTTCACCTTACTGTAAACTCTTGTTACATGTAATAATTTGTAATTATTATTTTGGGCTATCTATGAATTATTTAAATACACAAATAACATGTTAAAAATAGGGAGCACAATTATTTTAAAATCTACTTTTTAGTTGTTTGCCAGTCTAGCCCCACTCTATTATTTCCTGCAACTTCCTGATGATTATTTAATGTTCATTACAAATATACCTATTGAATACCTGCCACGCAGCAGTATGCAAGTAATTGAGGATTCAAAGATGAAAACAGAACGAACCCCTGTCTTCATGGACTTTGTATATTTAGTGGGGATGATGAGGGAAGGACAGACAAAAATCAGGTATTCAGAAAAATACACTTAAGAAATTATAAATTGTAAAAAGCTGTATTAAAGAAACAAAGAAAGATCCCCCCAAAAAAAAAAAAAAAAAAAAAAGAGTGAATGCTAGAGAAGCCAGAAAGGGTAGCTCAATAACTAAGGAGATGGCATTTGAAGCAATAACTAAAGTGAAAGAAGGAGCCCACCATATGAAAACAAACTTAAATTGGGAAAAGATGGTGTCCCAGGTGAAGCGATGCCATAAACCAATGCTGTAATTCTGGAAGACATGTGGGAGAAACTCAACAAATATACTTTATGTTCACAAAGGTATACACTTCTAATTATCATTTATAACAATATATGTTTGTGTCCCATGTGTATATGTCACAGCAAAACATATTTCAAAAAGTAAAAAATAAAGAATAAGTAATATAGCTATAATACTTAGTACCAGAAGAAACAGGATTGCTCCTATAAAGCTTTCATTTTTCAAAATGAAAAACAAAGAATAAATATAGCTAGAATACTTAGTACCAGAAGAAATGGTATTGTTCCTATAGGCAGAAGTCAAAGATGGGGAGAAAGGGCAGGATATTTTCTTTCTTATAGTAAGCATTAACTTTTTTAATGATGTACATATGACTTAGATTAATTTAAAAGAAGGAAGGATTGAAATGGAGAGACACAAGACTTGTTGGGAGGCAACTGCAGTAATTAAAGCAATAAATAATGGTGGCATTAGTGTAAAGTCTATTAGGAAACCCTACATACAAGCCAAACTCAGTTAAAAACTGACAGGTGGTGTGGAGACTGAGGCAATCATAGGAGTGATACATAAACAATTATGGCAGCAAAAACAGAGCAGACAGGTTGGCAGGGCATGATTCATGTAGAGCTCTCGAGACCCTAAGCCATTTAGATTTTATTTGAAGTGTAATTGGAAGCAAATGATGGTGGATGGCATGATCTAATGTAAATCTAAAGAAAACCATTCTTGCTGTTTTTCAGAAAACAGATTCTAGGGTGACCAAAAGTAGAATGAGGGAGGCCAGTTTGATGTCAGTTCCAATAATCTAGGTGCAAGATCACAGTGGCTAGGCTAAGGAGGCAACACATGGTGACTGGACTAAGGATGTGGAAAAAAGTAAACGGATCTGAAATTTATTTTGGATTTTCACCCAAACCAGAGGGCAATCATCCAAATGTGTTAATGGTGTGATATCGGGACATGGAGGAACAGTGGCACAGAAGAATTAAGGATTACTCCAAAGTTTCTAGCTTTAGTACTTAAGAAGGAAGAGACAGCTGCCTGTAATTGAGATATAACAATCAAATCATGGAGCTGAAGCGGATTTTAGGGATAGAGAATCAAAGTTTCTGATGAGAACTTATCAGTTCTGATATGTTTGTGAGACATGCAAAGGGAAAAATCAAGTAGATAGTTGGAGAATGAAGCTTAGTGGATAGTTTATGCTGGAGACATCTATCTGGGAGCTGCCAAAATAATGATCATTTTTCAATCCTTAAGACTGAATGATGCTATTCAGCAAAAGAGGATATAGAAAGAACAGAACCGGGCCTAAGATCAATCTCTGCGGACCCTAACATTGGGAAGAAGAGAAAGAACAAGCAAAGGAGATTATGGAGGAAGGGCTAGTGATGCTAAAGAAAAAGTGAAAGCTTGTAAGGTTGATGTTTTTTCAAAAAACAAAATCAGAATTAATGCCTTCTCAATTTGACTTTGAAGAAAAGAAAAGAGTAAGCTCTCCTTTAGTTCACTCGGAGGAAGCTCCTGCCCGTGTCTAACCCACAATGCTAAAGCTTAAAATTTTAGTAGTGCTATGCAAGATGATCAAACACGTGTTCATTCTGTTGTTAAATTCAATAGCAAGAGCTGAGCAAAGAAACATTTCCATGTCTTCATCCATCAGGATTCTCAAGTCATAACAACGTGGCTTCTTTTTGTGGCAAAAGAGAAAATTTTACATGTTCCATATTGTTAAGAGAAGAATTTAAATCTATTAACTAACTTTGACCTATAGTATTTCTTGAGCAGAAAGGTGGCTTCCAAATTGCCACCCACCCTAGCACTTAATGAGTTGGTATATATTCAATTGTACACCTAGTTGTTAAAGGGTTAGTCACTCAGTGGTTTTTTGGAGCCATTCACCATGGTGATGAGCCCTTGCAGCACTTATCTCATGCAATTCCAGCCCAGTTATGTGCTTTAAGTGGAAGAGAATGAGACCACTGAGAAAGCTGCACAGCTGTGATTTGGGGAAGCACTCATCACTGCCAGGTCTTACTGGTGACCTCACAATTGACAGAGATGTTGCCAACCTCCTACATACCCCTAGAGAGTAGATGCAAACTCATTTTACCATGGAAACAAGATTAGTGGAGCAAACTACTCAAGGACCTAGCACTGGTACTCAGAGAAATGGAAAATCTGCTGCAACTTATTTTCAGGATTCAATTAAAGGTCAAATGAATACAATAATGTATTCAACAATATTTACTAAGTGTATACTATGTGTTAATCTTCCAGATGCAGGAAATATAGCAATGTGCAAAACACACAGTCATTTTAAAACAGGCTGACAATCTTAAATATCTTTACAGTAATTAAGAAATTTACTTATTACAGATTTAATGTCCTCCTTGCCACTTGCACCATCAGCAAAATGTGGTGATAGTGTTGTGTTTTTTCCCCCCACTTAGAACCCTTGGATAATTCTCCCCACTTCCCATTCTGAATGACATAAATAAAATCCAAGAAATTATAATTATGTGTCCCCCCCTTAAAGGGAACAATGTACTTTGTACCAACAAAGTTCTTTCTTTCATAGCCTGTTTCTCAACCATGACATTCCCAAATACAAATGTAGCTATGAAAGGAGAACTTAAAAAACACATTTGACCTTTTTTCTTCCCAGCCTTTCCATACTCTCTCTTTTATATATATATCCCACCAGTGAGAACTGAGGCCAAAATCTAATGTAATCTCTTGCTGATTTATCAGAGGCTGCTGTAGGAGATCATATACCTAAAGATCTGATATAATATGGTATTAACCCTGAATCAATCCCCAAAACATTCTGCATATACCAGACCATGTCAAGACTATTATGTCCACACATGGCCATGCATCATGTTTTAAGAAAGACAATTATAAATAGAACAACATCAAAAGAAATTAGGGGTAAGTTGGTTCCAAATTCAAGAAGGAACCGTTCATCAATGTTACTGATAAATATTTAAAATTCTGTTTACTCCTTTCAGTCACCAGTAGAGCAATCACTACTGTGAGGCAATCCAACTCTCTACTAGACAGTGGTAACTATCCATTAAAGTTTTTATAAAAGGTCCAGAATGCTTCCTCATCATAACTATATATCCTGAGTCCTGATTCTGTATTGTAAGCACCTTTTTCTGCTTCAAATATATGACAAATATTTTCATGGTCCCATTAGTATAACCATTTATGATATGAGATGGGTTTATTGTCCTTCTTCATTCTTATTTTTCTTGGATGTTCTGTAGTGTATAAATGCTTTTCTTAGATTCAGTTTCCTTTGATTCTAAATTATGGCAACGAATGTTGAATGAAAAATGTCTCTGGAATGAAGAATGAGTTGAAATAAGAGACTATAAGTATGCCTTTAGGAGCCCGGTGCAGACTGGCACAGGATAACAAAATGGAAAGTGTTTTAATTTATTGTCTTTAATAATCCTTTATTAGGGAATTCCTCAAACCTTCAGAAATGTACAATAAAGAGTGCTCACATATCCACCCTCAGTATTTAACAAATATTAATAATTATTGGCTACAGATCTTTTAAAAAAATACAAAACAATTTATTGATTCAGTTGAAGTGGACCCTATACAACTTCCCAAAGCCAATTATCTTTCTTATGGCTCAAAAGTAATTACTACACAGAAGAAGTGGCATTCTTTGCAACCATGGTTTTGTACCGTCACTACATATGCTTTGCCAAATGTTGCAATGGAAATGACTGGACTTATTTAAAAGGGTTCCCTCTGGTCAGTATCAAGATAAAACTCTGAAGGTAGAACAAAAAGAATGAGCTGATGTTTGGATGTGTAATTTGAAAGAAAGAAGAATTCACAATATGAGGATCACAAGATAATTTTGGCCCATGTCAATATGGTCATTGATAATATGGAGAATAATGTGGAGAAAGCAGAATTGGAGATTGCAGGAGAAGAGGAGACCGATTCAAATCGGAACACGTTAAAAACTTGGTGTATCTATTAGATTTCATATTTAAATTTCAACGAGGTAGCTGAATATACAATCATGGAGTTAAACAAACAGGTCTGAACTAGAGTTGTATGTTTTGAAGTCATTGGCAGATAGTTGGCATTCAGGCCATGAGACTGGATTAGATTACCAAGTGACTGTAGACAGAGAAGAAAAGAAGGCCCAAGACTTAGCACTAGTACATGCCAGTGTAAAGGATACACAGAGAAAACTAATAATCAATAAAACAATCTAAAAGGGAACAGAGAGGTGTGGTGTCCAGGATGGCCAATGAGAAAAACATGTCAAGAAGGAAAGCATGATCAGCTATTTCCAATGCTACTGATGATAAAGCTAAGCACTGAAAATCAGTAGCCCCATAGGAATACTTTTCCTCAGCAGCTCCATAGCCTCTATCCTTCATAATTAAGTATTTTGAAATATAGATATTTCTTTGTTTACAATTCAAATGAAAAAAGTAGACATAACTAGCATTCCATTTTTTTATTTCATTAATACTAAATGTAATATAATTTTTAATGGAAGATGGGGAAAAATGCAACTTCAAAATTCATCATGCATACATATGGACTTTATAATTTTAATAGTAATGGATAGAATTTCAGTAATTTGAAAGGAAAATGAAATATAAAAAAATAAAATATTTGAGAGCGATCCACCAATAACAAACAGAAAAGTAACTAGGGTGTGATCCTTTTTTTAAAATTTTTTTATTAAACTTTAAGTTCTAGGGTACATGTACACAACATGCAGGTTTGTTACATATGTATACTTGTGCCATGTTGATGTGTTGCACCCATCAACTCATCAGCACCCATCAACTCGTCATTTACATCAGGTATAACTCCCAATGCCATCCCTCCCCCTTACCCCTCCCCATAATAGACCTTGGTGTGTGATGTTCCCCTTCCTGAATCCAAGTGATCTCATTGTTCAGTTCCCACCATTGAGTGTTGAGAATGATGGTTTCTAGCTGCATCCATGTCCCTACAAATGACACAAACTCATCCTTTTTATGGCTGCATAGTATTCCATAGTGTATATGTGCCACATTTTCTTAATCCAGTATGTCACTGATGGACATTGGGTTGATTCCACGTCTTTGCTATTGTGAATAGTGCCGCAATAAACATACGTGTGCATGTGTCTTTATAGCAGCATGATTTATAATCCTTTGGGTATATACCCAGGAATGGGATGGCTGGGTCATATGATATTTCTAGTTCTAGATCCTTGAGGAATCGCCATACTGTTTTCCACAATGGTTGAACCAGTTTACAAACCCACCAACAGTGTAAAAGTGTTCCTATTTCTCCACATCCTCTCCAGCACCTGTTGTTTCCTGACTTTTGAATGATTGCCATTCTAACTGGCATGAGATGTTATCTCATTGTGGTTTTGATTTGTATTTCTCTGATGGCCAGTGATGATGAGCATTTTTTCATGTGTCTATTGGCTGCATGCATGTCTTCTTTTGAGAAATGTCTGTTCATATCCTTTGCCCACTTTTGGATGGGGTTGTTTGTTTTTTTCTTGTAAATTTGTTTGAGTTCTTTGTAGGTTCTGGATATTAGCCCTTTGTCTGATGAGTAGATTGCAAAAATTGTCTCCCATTCTGTAGGTTGCCTGTTCACTCTGATGGTAGTTTCTTTTGCTGTGCAGAAGCTCTTTAGTTTAATTAGATCCCATTTGTCAATTGTGGCTTTTGTTGCCATTGCTTTTGGTGTTTTAGACATGAAGTCCTTGCCTATGCCTATGTCCTGAACGGTATCGCCTAGGTTTTCTTCTACGGTTTTTATGGTATTAGGTCTAACATTTAAGTCTCTAATCCATCTTGAATCAATTTTCATATAAGGAGTACGGAAAGGATCCAGTTTCAGCTTTCTACTTATGGCTAGCCAATTTTCCCAGCACCATTTATTAAATAGGGAATCCTTTCCCCATTTCTTGTTTTTGTCAGGTTTGTCAAAGCTCAGATGGCTGTAGACATGTGGTATTATTTCTGAGGGCTCTGTTCTGTTCCATTGGTCTATATCTCTATTTTAGTACCAGTACCATGCTGTTTTGGTTACTGTAGCCCTGTAGTATAGTTTGAAGTCAGGTAGCGTGATGCCTCCAGCTTTGTTCTTTTGACTTTGGATTATCTTGGCAATGTGAGCTCTTTTTTGGTTCTATATGAACTTTAAAGCAGTTTTTTCCAATTCTATGAAGAAAGTCATTGGTAGCTTGATGGGGATGGCATTGAATCTATAAATTACCTTGGGCAGTATGGCCATTTTCATGATATTGATTCTTCCTATCCATGAGCATAGTATATTCTTCCATTTGTTTGTGTCCTCTTTTATTTCACTGAGCAGTGGTTTGTAGTTCTCCTTGAAGAGGTCCTTTACATCTCTTGTAAGTTGGACTCCTAGGTATTTTATTCTCTTTGAAGCAATTGTGAATGGAAGTTCATTCCTGATTTGGCTCTCTGTTTGTCTGTTACTGGTGTATAAGAATGCTTGTGATTTTTGCACATTGATTTTGTATCCTGAGACTTTTATGAAGTTGCTCATCAGCTTAAGCAGATTTGGGGCTGAGATGATGGGGTTTTCTAAATATACAATCATGTATCTGCAAACAGGGACAATTTGACTTATTCTTCTCCTAAATGAATACTCTTTATTTCTTTCTCTTGCCTGATTGTCCTAGCCAGAACTTCCAACACTATGTTGAATAGGAGTGGTGAGAGAGGTCATCCCTGTCTTGTGCCAGTTTTCAAAGGGAATTTTTCCAGTTTTTGCCCATTCAGTATGATATTGGCTGTGTGTTTGTCATAAATAGCTCTTATTATTTTGAGATACATTCCATCAATACCGAATTTATTGAGAGTTTTTAGCATGAAGGGCTGTTGAATTTTATCAACGGCCTTTTCTGCATCTATTGAGATAATTGTGTGGTTTTTGTCTTTGGTTCTGTTTATATGCTCAATTACATTTACTGATTTGTGTATGTTGAACCAGCCTTGCATCCCAGGGATGAAGCCCACTTGATCATGGTGGATAAGCTTTTTGATGTGCTGCTGGGGTCGGTTTGCCAGTATTTTATTGAGGAGTTTTGCACCGATGTTCATCAGGGATATTGGTTTAAAATTCTCTTTTCTTGTTGTGTCTCTGCCAGGCTTTGGTATCAGGATGATGTTGCCTCATAAAATGAGTTAGGGAGGATTTCATCTTTTTCTATTGATTGGAATAGTTCAGAAGGAATGGTACCAACTCCTCCTTGTACTTCTGGTAGAATTCAGCTGTGAATCCGTATGGTCCTGGACTTTTTTTGGTTGGTAGGCTATTAATTATTGCCTCAATTTCAGAGCCTGCTATTGGTCTATTCAAGGATTCAACTTCTTCCTGATTTAGTCTTGGGAGAGTGTAAGTGTCCAGGAAATTACCCATTTCTTCTAGGTTTTCTAATTTATTTGCATAGAGGTGTTTATAGTATTCTCTGATGGTGGTTTATATTTCTGTGGGGTCAGTGGTGATATCCCCTTTATCATTTTTTATTGCATCTATTTGATTCTTCTCTCTTTTCTTCTTTATAACTCTTGCTAGGAGTCTATCAATTTTGTTGATCTGTTCAAAAAACCAGCTCCTGTATTCATTGATTTTTCGGAGGGTTTTTTGTGTCTCTATCTCCTTCAGTTCTGCTCTAGGCTTAGTTATTTCTTGCCTTCTGCTAGCTTTTGAATGTATTTGCTCTTGCTTCTCTAGGTCTTTTAATTGTGGTGTTAGGATGACAATTTTGGATCTTTCCAGCTTTCTCTTGTGGGCATTCAGTGCTATAAATTTCCCTCTACACACTGCTTTAAATGTGTCCCAGAGATTCTGGTATGTTGTATCTTTGTTCTCATTGGTTTCAAAGAACATCTTTATTTCTGCCTTCATTTCGTTATGTACCCAGTAGTCATTTAGGAGCAGGTTGTTCAGTTTCCATGTAGTTGAGCGGTTTTGATTGAGTTTCTTAGTCCTGAGTTCTAGTTTGATTGCACTGTGGTCTGAGAGATAGTTTGTTATAATTTCCGTTCTTGTACATTTGCTGAGGAGTGCTTTACTTCCAACTATGTGGTCAATTTTGGAATAAGTGCAATGTGGTGCTGAGAAGAATGTATATTCTGTTGATTTGGGGTGGAGAGTTCTGTAGATGTCTATTAGGTCCACTTGGTGCAGTTGAGTTCAATTCCTGGATATCCTTGTTAACTTTCTGTCTCGTTGATCTGTCTAATATTGACGGTGGGGTGTTGAAGTCTCCCATTATTATTGTATGGGAGTCTGAGTCTCTTTGTAAGTCTCTAAGGACTTGCTTTATGAATCTGGGTGCTCCTGTATTGGGTGCATATATTTAGGATAGTTAGCTCTTCCTGTTGAATTGATCCCTTTACCATCATGTAGTGGCCTTCTTTGTCTCTTTTGATCTTTGATGGTTTAAAGTCTGTTTTATCAGAGACTGGGATTGCAACCCCTGCTTTTTTTTTGTTCTCCATTTGCTTGGTACATCTTCCTCCATCCCTTTATTTTGAGCCTATATGTGTCTCTGCATGTGAGATGGGTCTCCTGAATACAGCAGACTGATGGGTCTTGACTCTTCATCCAATTTGCCAGTCTGTGTCTTTTAATTGGACCATTTAGTCCATTTACATTAAGGTTAATATTGTTATGTGTGAACTTGATCCTGTCATTGTGATATTAGCTGGCTATTTTGCTCATTAGTTGATGCAGTTTCTTCCTAGCATCGATGGTCTTTACATTTTGGCATGTTTTTGCAATGGCTGTTACCAGTTGTTCCTTTCCATGTTTAGTGCTTCCTTCAGGGTCTCTTGTAGGGCAGGCCTGGTGGTGACAAAACCTCTAAGCATTTGCTTGTCTGTAAAGGATTTTATTTCTCCTTCACTAATGAAATTTAGTTTGGCTGGATATGAAATTCTGGGTTGAAAAATCTTTTCTTTAAGAATGTTTAATATTGGCCCCCACTCTCTTCTGGCTTGTAGAGTTTCTGCTGAGAGATCTGCTGTTAGTCTGATGGGCTTCCCTTTGTGGGTAACCTGACCTTTCTCTCTGGCTGCCCTTAACATTTTTTCCTTCATTTCAACTTTGGTGAATCTGGCAATTATGTGTCCTGGAGTTGCTCTTCTCAAGGAGTATCTTTGTGGTGTTCTCCGTATTTCCTGGATTTGAACGTTGGCATGCCTTACTAGGTTGGGGAAGTTCTCCTGCATGATATCCTCAAGAGTGTTTTCCAACTTGGTTCCATTTTCCCCATCACTTTCAGGCGCCCCAGTCAGACGTAGATTTGGTCTTTTCACATAATCCCATACTTCTTGGAGGCTCTGTTCATTCCTTTTTCCTCTTTTCTCTCTAGTCTTCTCTTCTCGCTTCATTTCAATCATTTGATCTTCAATCACTGATACTCTTTCTTCCAGTTGATCAAGTTGGTTACTGAAGCTTGTGCATTTGTCACGTATTTCTCGTGTCTTGGTTTTTATCTCTGTCAGTTCATTTATGGCCTTCTCTGCATTGATTATTCTAGTTATCCATTCTTCCATTCTGTTTTCAAGATTTTTAGTTTCTTTGCGTTGGGTACGTAGTTCCTCCTTTAGCTCTGAGAATTTTGATGGACTGAAGCCTTCTTCTCTCAACTCGTCAAAGTCATTCTCCGTCCAACTTTGATCCATTGCTGGCGATGAGCTGCGTTCCTTTGGAGGGGGAGATGTGCTCTTATTTTTTGAATTTCCAGCTTTTCTGCCCTGCTTTTTCCCCATCTTTGTGGTTTTATCTGCCTTTGGTCTTTGATGCTGGTAACGTACTGATGGGGTTTTGGTGTGGGTGTCTTTTCTGTTTGTTAGTTTTCCTTCAAACAGTCAGGACCCTCAGCTGTAGGTCTGTTGGAGATTGCTTGAGGTCCACTCCAGACCCTGTTTGCCTAGGTATCAGCTGTGGAGGCTGCAGAAGTTTGAATATTGGTGAACAGCGAGTGTTCCTGTCTGATTCTTGCTCTGGAAGCTTCGTCTCAGGGGTGTACCCCGCCGTGTGAAGTGTGAGGTGTCAGTCTGCACCTAGTGAGGGATGTCTTCCAGTTAGGCTACTCAGGGGTCAGGGACCCACTTGAGCAGGCAGTCTGTCCCTTCTCAGATCTCAGCCTCCACGTTGGGAGATCCACTGCTCTCTTCAAAGCTGTCAGACAGGGTCTTTCTGACAGCAGAGGTTTCTGCTGCTTTTTGTTTAGCATCGCCCTGTCCCCAGAGGTGGAGTCTACAGAGACAGGCAGGCCTCCTTGAGCTGCTGCGGGCTCCACCCAGTTCGAGCTTCCCGGAGGTTTTGTTTACTTAAGCCTCAGCAATGGCAGGTGCCCCTCCCCCAGCCTCGCTGCTGCCTTGCAGTTAGATCTCAGACTGCTGTGCTAGCAATGAGGGAGGCTCCGTGGGTGTGGGACCCTCCAGGCCAGGTGTGGGATATAATCTCCTGGTGTGCCGTTTGCTAAGAGCCTTGGTAAAGCGCAGTATTAGGGTGGGAATCACCGAATTTTCCAGGTGTTGTGTGTCTTAGATTCCCTTGGCTAGGCAAAGGGATTCCCTTCCCCCTTGTGCTTCCTAGGTGAGGCAATGCCTCGCCCTGCTACAGCTCTCGCTCATGTGGCTGCACCAGCTGACCAGCACCAATTGTCCAGCACTCTCCAGTGAGATGAACCCTGTACCTCAGTTGAAAATGCAGAAATCACCCGTCTTCTGTGTCGCCTGCGCTGGGAGCTGGAGGCTAGAGCTGTTTCTATTGGGCTATCTTGGAGCTCAGGGAATCTAGGGTGTGATTCTTATAAAACAGACAATGTCAGTAATAGTCATCTGTCTTCCATCTTGGTTGTCATAAAGAATAAGAGTTCATCTGTCCAAAGCTTTATTTAAACTAATAGTAGAACTTCTCTATTATCCTTGCAAGTTTTAACTGCTATATGCAGTGAAGATGTTAAAAATATTTTTGACACTGATTTCATCATTCAAGGAACTAACAACTATTCATAAATTATTTTTAGCATTTGTTAACAGAATTAGAAACATATTAATGTTCTTATCTCAGAGACTAACTGAAATTATTGAACAGGTAGAGTCAAAGACAGAATCATGATGCATCCTAGCAATCTCTTTCATGGTTGAGATTAAATCTTCATTTAAATAGCTAGAAATCAACCTAAATACTCTCATCCTATGTGATTAAACAGTTACTTTTTAAAAAATTACAAAGCATCTTAGTTGAAAGTTATTCAAAATACTGAAAGGGGAATTAACAGATGAAGTTCAACTAAAAATGAAAAACGAATTGAGAAAACATTTGGTATACATATGATTATAGCACATCCATTTTGCAAAGAGGCAAACACTAGGATCTTAGCAGCCAAATGAATAAATGATATATATAATTCACACAAAAAAATAAAAACAAGTAGAGAAACAGGTTTGGAATCATGATCATTCTTGGCCAGCAATTAAAATAATGTAAATTCTAACAATTAGGCAAAATTTCACTGTTTCAAATAGCAATTAAAAATAGCACATAAAATTATAATACATAGTTGATAAAAATGAAGTGAATCTATACTTTCAAACTTCACTGGTGATTCATTAAATCAGTGCTTTTTGGGAAATCCTTGAAGAACCATGTTACTTACCCCTCTGGGTTCACAGATTACACTTCTTGTAATTTATTCTTGGGATACATTCAAAATTAGACCTCCTTTGTTTTATGAAATTCGAAAATATAAAAGTATTACAGAAAAATATATAGACAAGATCTGATTATGAGCTTGGAGTAGGGAAGTTCTTCTTAAAGAAGCACATAAAGAGCAACTATATAGTGTAATATTCACTTTTCATAATTTTAAACAGAAACTATCTCAACATCCACCATTAAGAAAATGGTAAACTGTATTATGGCATGTTCAAGAAAAACACACCATATAGACTAAATTTGGCTTTACTGAAGTTTATGTGGCAATACTGCAAAATGTGTGTGATAAGTTTCTTAAAAAATGATAAAAGTTATATATGTTATGATTTGAATTTATTTTAAAATAATACAGTCACAGGAAAACAGACTGGTAGTAAAAATAGTATAGCAAAATTCAAATAGCGATTATAGGTAATGAAAATATAAACAAGTCCCTCTTTTTTTCAAATTTATTATGTGGTTTGATTACACTGTTTTCATGACACACACACATATACGCACACATACATACATACACACACATATATACACAGACACACATACACACTGACCTTTAATTATACAAGCAATACGTCAGCACTCTCTGTCAAAATGGTTTTTCAAATTTATCAGTAAGTTTAAAGATCTCTTTGACCGCCACTCTCAATCCTAGACCCCTTCACTTATGATACAGTTTGGATCTGTGTCCCCACCCAAATCTCACCTTCAATTGTAATCCCCAATGTTGGAGGTGGTGAGAGGCAACTGGATCATGGGGTCAGATTTCTCATGGATGGTTTAGTACTCTCCCCTTGGTACTGTTCTCACAATAATGAATGAGTTCTCTGGAGATCTGCCGCACACTTAAAAGTGTGTGGCACCTCTACCATATCTCTTCTTGCTCCTGCTTTCACCATGTGAGATGCATGCCGCCTTCACCTTCTGCCATGATTGTAAGTTTCCTGAGACCTCCACAGAAACATATTGCTATATTTCCTATACAGCCTGCAGAATCATAAGTCAATTAAACCTCTATATAAATTACCTGGTCTCAGGTATTTCTTTATAGCAATGGAAGAACAGATGAATACAACTTATCTCCAAAAGGAATCATTATTATCAATTTGATGTGATTTCTTCCAGGCATGTTTATATCTTTATGCATACACATCTAGGTACCGAGAAGACAATGCAAAGTATTGTGAGATTTTTTATCATAATTAAGTAACATAATCTATGTATTACTCTGCAATTTGCTTTTTATTGAACCTCAGCAATACAAAAGTATTAAAAGAGAACAGTACAGTGAGATTTGATTATGACTTTGGAGAATAAAAACCTTCTTAAAGAAGGCCAAAATGTGACAATCTTATTGGATAGTGTCATCAAATTTGACCACATTAAAATGTAAAACTATTTCATGACAAAACAGTCATAAATTTGGCAGACAGGAAGAAAATATGTACGATATATAACAAAGAAATATATTTTTAATATAATTCTGATATATAAAGTTAATCGAGTAGAAGGATTCCAAATTAAATGTAGGAAATTCACAACAGAAGAAACCCTAATGGCTGATGACATGAAAAGATGATCAACCTGACCAATAAGCAAGGAAATTAAAATGGAAACAATAACAGAATGCTTTTCACAGTCATCTACTTGGAAGTAAAATTTAAAATTAGACAATTAATTAGGGGTAATTGGAGAAACAGGTACTCTGAAACATTGTCAGTGGCATAAAGTGATAAAAACAATGAGGGGTGGCTGGGTGTGGTGGCTCACGCCTGTAATCTCAGCACTTTGGGATGCCGAGGCGGGTGGATCACAAGGTCAGGAGATCGAGACCATCCTGGCTAACATGGTGAAACCCCGTCTCTATTGAAAATACAAAAAATTAGCCGGGTATGGTGGTGGGCACCTGTAGTCCCACCTACTTGGGAGACTGAGGCAGGAGAATGGCGTAAATGTGGGAGGCGGAGCTTGCAGTGAGCCGAGATAGTGCCACTGCACTCCAGCCTGGGGGACGGAGCAAGACTCTGTCTCAAAAAATAAAAAAGAAAGAAAAGAAAACAGTGAGGGGCAATTCCACATTATCTCATTATCTCTAACAACAAAATATGTTTATTCATTGGCTTAGCAGTTTCACTGAAAAGAAGAATTTGCACAAGTATGAAAGAGAACAAGGTAGTACAAGATTGGCAGTGCAAACTGTATCTCATAATTTACAAAAAAAAAAAAAAAAAATCAAAAAACAACCCAAGTGACCTCTGAATGTGGCGTTTTAATGAAGTGGTTATAAAATACCTGTTTTACAGAGATAACTAAGAGCAGTTCAGTATTTACTCTGAAAATCCTCTCAGTAATCTGGGATAAAATGACACATCTTCACCTGAAAATGGCCTTATTTGTAGACTTAGGGTCTCTTGTCTCATTATTTATCTAGACTTTACTTTCTTTTGGCCAGTATTTATTCTATATTTCACAAGCTGGATAGTAGACGTTTCAATTAAAATTATTTCTATATACCTTTGATTTTATTTGGTTCCTAGAAACAAATAGGAATTAGAGAGCTTTAGTTGCCTTTTATCAAAATATTACAAATTAATTCTTATCCTGTAATGTACTTAGCACAGCCCCTAACAAGCTACCAATGCATGTTCTTTTCTCACTTCTGTTTCCTATGCATTCTTCTGATGTTTTGAAAAGCCATATAGAAAATTGGAGGCTATAGGAAAACAAGCAAATCAACCCATCATCTCATGGGTGTGCATTTTATAGCTGATCACTTGGTTATGGGAAGTTACTATATCACCTATCTGTAAGAGAATGGGGAAACGTTAGAGTCCTGTTAGAAATCAGTTCCTGGATGGCATTTCAGCACTTAAAATTTGGAAAGAATTTTTGGAGAAGAACTATAGTGACAAAGCTTCATTCAACTGCTCAGCTAACCAACAGACATTTCCTAGAATGCTGGGAGTAATTCATTTCATACATTTTCTTTAAGATCTGCCTAAAAAATTAGTGTGCTAATTGCCCATGAGTACAATATTCCTTGGGTTAAATATACTCTTCTGCATTAATTTAATTAATTTCAAAGTACCTAATAGGTAGCATTTTGAAAGGTCAGAAAATTATTTAATGCATGAAACAAAACATTTTCTATCTCTACTTCTCATTTTCATTTTAATTAACAAACATGTTTACAGGATTTGTAATGATGCCAGATACTGTTCTAAGTATCTTACTGATTCTTAAGAGGAATAAACTGAGGTACTGGGAGGTTAAGCAAATTGCCTAAGGTTACACAGCAAGTTACTTGAGGAGCCTGGATTTTAAACCACACACTCTGGCTGCTGAGCCCACACTCCTGATTTAAGAGAGCCTAGAGTACTCCAAAAGTAAACTTGTTTGCTCTGGCCTTTCATTTTCACACATTAATGACTATGTCGTTTCCTCCACCCCCAAACTTACTAATAGTAATGAACTTTTTAAAAAATTGTTCAGTTTTAACTATATGTAAAATGTACTTTTCCTAATTAGCAGTTTTTTTGTTTTGTTTTGTTTTTGTTAGGTTGTAGCATATGAATTTTGTTTTATTGTAGGTCAAATATTCACATATTGAGAATTTCATACAATTCAACTTAACCAGAAGAAACCTTATGCATAAAGGAAAAGGAAGCAGCTGTGGCACTGGAAGACCAAACTCAGTATCTATCCTGTCACATGGGACCTGTATGTCTTTAAAGCAAATAATATAACCACTTGGTCTTTATTTTTCTCATTGTTAATGTGGGACTACTAAGATTTGCTGATCACTGCTATCTGAAAAATAGTTTAATCTATAAAATGTTCTCATCAACTATTATGTACAAAACACATACTATCTACTACTATCCCAAAGAACAGTGCCAAAGCCCTAGTTACAAAAAATGGACACTTTTAAAACATTTACACAACTGAGGATATGTTTCCTAATTCCTAGAAAATATAAAAACAAGCAATCTCTGGAAATTATAGCTAAATTATTCATGCACTAGAAAACTAAGAGCCAACTGTCCTTACCTCATTCTCATAAAAGATAAGATGGAAGATTTCAAATTATTAAGAAAGGAAAGGTTAAGTGTCTGCCGTTCTGTTTGAAAACTGGAGCCAGTTGGGCCAATATATTTTTGAACAACATGAGCTTCTTCAAGACTTCCCAACACGGGCTAAAATGAGATCACCTTAGTGACCAAAAGGATCTTATGGACTAGCATGTTCCTACCAAGTGACAGAAAAACACAAAAAACAGTGTAGAAAGTAGAAATTCCAAGTAACCATTTTCTTCAGTAGTGATTTTCCTCTCACTTCCACCATGTCATTTTTTCAGGTAATAATCTTTAAGATAAAAAGTGCCACAAATTGTTAGAATCAAATATATAAATCACATTTTACTTTTCATAATGGGCACTCAAGAAATGTGGGCCTTTGATGATAACAACTTCAGAATTATTTTCTATTGGCTTGGGTAGTAAACTGAGACTATAAAATACGGCTAAATAAGCTCAATTGTAACATTAAAAACCTGGTCTTTAAAGATCACTGAAGTTTTGTGGCATTTGAAAATATATTCTATACTTCGATTAATTTCCTTAAATACTACTCATCAATTTGAAAGAACCAAATTACTTTTGTTTTTTAGCCTTAGGACCTGGGCTGACATTCAGCAAATATAAATGGATGTGAGTGGTCTGTGTAAAGTTCAGTCAAGGAAAAGGCAACAATAAGACTGAAATTAAAGTGACTCTTTCCTATCTTACAAATAACAGCTTTCTGTTCATGAAATGAAATGACATACATGAACACTTTGTACAACTATAAATCTCTATAGAAAGTACATTATTTACAAGTGCAAATTTATACTATTCCTGTTGTTCTATCTCACAAAGCCCGCACAAGTACTTTATCTCTGAATAATTAAGATCTTTAGTTCAACATAAAAGCTTGGTATATTTTCTTTGCTATGAGTATTAACAGGGTCTCTTACAGAAAATAAGTAAAACCAGAGGGATAAAATCATACCACACACACAATACAGAGTTACAACATTACTTCTTGCTTTCTTTTGGTCTTGCAATTTATCTGTGACTTATTATTTATTCAACTTATTCCACATGTAGACTTCAAATCCATACATGGGTATGAATCGCTTCAGGTTTAATTCAGCTACCCAAAGAAATACATATAGATGGCAATTCTCATTAATTCAATATGTGCCACAGTAAATTAATTTAGAATTGAAGACATATGTTTTGCTGAATTAGATTCTTAATTAGTAATGCCACAGACCTCTCCTACAAACTGAAATTAATTATGTAAAGAAAAAAGCACATCTAGAAAATATTACGCTATTTAGAGTTCAGTCCCTGAATGCCAAGAAAACAGATCAATGTGTTCATTATCTTACATACATAAAAAGTAGAGAAACACAAAACTACTACATCCAGTTGCATTAATTAATTAGCACACATATATATGTACTATCACGATCCACAAGTAGAACTCTGATGATTTACAAGTGGATTATATATTACACAAAGTGGTGAGCCAAGATTTCCCTAATATTATAAAAATATGTTTATTATAAAACACACTTGTTAAATTTAAAAATAGACCTCAAAAGCCATTGAGTGAATAAATGTATTTATTTATTTATTTATTTATTTATTTATTTTATTTTTTAATTTATTTATTATTATTAAACTTCAAGTTGTAGGGTACATGTGCACAACGTGCAGGTTTGCTACATATGTATACTTGTGCCATGTTGGTGTGCTGCACCCATCAACTCGTCATTTACATCAGGTATAACTCCCAATGCAATCCCTCCCCCCTCCCCCCTCCCCATGATAGGCCCCGGTGTGTGATGTTCCCCTTCCCGAGTCCAAGTGATCTCATTGTTCAGTTCCCGCCTATGAGTGAGAACATGCGGTGTTTGGTTTTCTGTTCTTGTGATAGTTTGCTGAGAATGATGGTTTCCAGCTGCATCCATGTCCCTACAAAGGACACAAACTCATCCTTTTTTATGGCTGCATAGTATTCCATGGTGTATATGTGCCACATTTTCTTAATCCAATCTGTCACTGATGGACATTTGGGTTGATTCCAAGTCTTTGCTATTGTGAATAGTGCTGCAATAAACATACATGTGCATGTGTCTTTATAGCAGCATAATTTATAATCCTTTGGGTATATACCCAGTAATGGGATGGCTGGGTCATATGGTACATCTAGTTCTAGATCCTTGAGGAATCGCCATACTGTTTTCCATAATGGTTGAACTAGTTTACACTCCCACCAACAGTGTAAAAGTGTTCCTATTTCTCCACATCCTCTCCAGCACCTGTTGTTTCCTGACTTTTGAATGATCGCCATTCTAACTGGTGTGAGATGGTATCTCATTGTGGTTTTGATTTGCATTTCTCTGATGGCCAGTGATGATGAGCATTTTTTCATGTGTCTGTTGGCTGTATGAATGTCTTCTTTTGAGAAATGTCTGTTCATATCCTTTGCCCACTTTTTGATGGGGTTGTTTGTTTTTTTCTTGTAAATTTGTTTGAGTTCTTTTATTGAGGTGCTACAGAGTGTGTTTTTGGGCAATATTATTAACTTTAGAAGTTTAAAATGGTAAGAGTTTTAAATTTGTTGTTGAAATACATTGTTGTTTACAAAAAATGTAGCATCATATATTGAAAAACTACCATCCTGCATTTTAAGCCCTGACTCTAAATTTTATCAGTATCTTGGCAGTTCCCAAGTATTCCTTTGAAAAGAAGAAAATAAACTCTTTCACTCCTTAAAAATGCAAAAAAAAAAAAAAAAAAAAAGACTAGGTTATATGGTCTTCTAAGGAAGAATTATTCTGTTTAGGTTACCTCTAGCTTTACCCTAATTGGTAAAAATTACTCTTGGAAAACATTTCTCATTCAAATTTCACAGGTAGAAAGCTGAAATAATATGTGAACCTGACAGGAAGGGAAGTAAAAGGATGCCAGAAGAAAAGGAGAGGAGGACTGTGAAAAATGCATGTGCATGCACACACAGTGGTTATTTTTGATGAACTGGCATTGCATCCTGTGACCTTGCTAAACTTGTTAGCTCTAGTTGCTATTTTAGATTCCTTAATATTTTCTATGTACATGACCATGTCGTCTGCAAATTAGCATAATTTTACTTCTTTTCTTATTCACCTGCTTCTGATTTTTAATTTATTTTATTTTACTGCTGGATTTGATTTGTTAATATTTGTTAAGGATTTTACTGTCTATGTTCATGTAGAATTATAACGTAGATTTTTCTTATAATTAATCTATCTCTTTTGGTATCAGAATAATGCTGGCCTCATAAATAATAATAGGGAGTATTCCCTCCTTTCAAATTTCTTAAAGAATTTCTAGTACTTCTACCTTAGATGTTTGACAAAGTTTACCAATGAAGCCATTTGTGTCTGGAATTTTCTGTGTGGGAGAAATTTTAATTAGAAATTCAATTATAGGCCAGGCATGGTGGCTCATGTCTGTAATCTCAGCACTTTGGGAGGGTGAAGCAGGCAGATCACCTGAGATCAGGAGTTGAAGACTAGCCTGGCCAACATAGTGAAACCCTGTCCCTACTAAAAATACAAATATTGGTCAGGCATGGTGGTGGGCATCTGTAATCCCAGCTACTCGGGAGGCAGAGGCAGGAGAATCATTTGAACCTGGTAGGTGGAGGTTGCAGTGAGCTCAGATCGTACCACTGCACTCCAGCCTGGCAACAGAATAAGACTCCATCTCAAAATTAAATAAATAAATAAATAAATAAATAAATAAATAAATAAATTCAATCATAGACGGCTCCGCCATGTTCTACATTTTTTAAAATTAATTTGTTAATATGTATTTTTCAAAGAATTTGTCCCTTTTACCTAAAGTTGTAAACTTTCTCAACATAAAGGGGTTCAAATATTTCCTTATTATTGTTTTAATTTCAAAGAAACTACAGTGATGTCTCCCTTTCATTAATAGTTTGTATTTTCTCTATTTTTCTTTGATCAGTCTAGCTGGAAGTTTATCAATTTTACTGTTCATTACAGAAAATTAATTTTTCTCCAGTGCTTTTCCAGGTTAAAAAAGTTTCACTGATTTCTGCTCTTATCTACATTCTTTCCTTTATTCCTTATATTTCAGGTTTAATTTCTTCTTTTTAAATTTAGGATGGACCCATCCTCTTTCCTAACAAAAGTATTTAATGCTATACATTTTCCCATAACCATTGCTTTAGCTGCATCCCACATGTTTAGAGATATTTTGGTCTCATCTTCATTAAGTTCAAATATTTTGTAAGTTCTTTTGGGATTTCTTCTTTGTCTCATGTTATTTACTAGTGTGTTGTTTTATTTGTAAATTTAAAGTAACATTTAAAGATCTTTCTGTGATTCATTTCCATTAAATCCACTCCTGCCTAAGATTACACCAATGTGTTTTCAGTTATTTTAAGTTTCTTGAGAGTAATTTAACGGCCCAGTATATAATCTATCTTGATAACTGTTCCAATGTGTAATAGATACAAAATTTTCTTTAATTGTCAACTAGGTTAAGTAGGTTGATGATATTGTTCTCTTTTCCTTGTTTATTTTCTTTTTGAGTTTCTGTTTGCTTGTTCTACCAATTACTGAGAGATGAGTAAAGATTAGAGGAAAAAACAATAGAGTCCGAAAGTACCAGGAGTTGGTTGGTATGGACGTCAAAAACTAAACAGCTGGATGAAGTATTATAATCACCATGAAGAACAATTTGATGGCATATAATAAATACGAAGATGTATATCTTCACAAGCCAAAATCTAACTAATAGCTCTGAACCAAAGAGAAACTCTTGCACATGTACACATAAGACTTACAACAGGATCATCATTATTATATTGCTTATAATTCCAAAAATTAAGAAAATGAGAAAAAATGTACCTCCATCAATAAGGTAATGAAAAAAATATTCAAATAATTCTATAAACACTGCAGTTTAAACGGTAGGCTAAAACTACATGCATCCACCTGAATAAACCTTAAAAATATGATTTGAATTTTAAAAGGCATTCTAAAAGAATTTGTAAAGTACAATTAAATTTGTGCAAATTTTAAAAACACAAGACAATGCTATGTACATTTTTATGGCTGCATATATGCCTAACAAAATAATAAAAATATGAATGGAAATATATAGGCAAATTTGGAATCATTGTTACATCTGGCGACCCAGAAAAAAATTGGTTGGAGAGAAATACCATGAGGGCTTCAACATGATGTGCAGAATTTAAAATAAAGGTCTTAAGCGAAAATAATAAAATGTTAACATTCATGAAACCTGGCTGTTACCTATATTTATATCTGTGCTTTTATTGTGTAATCTAATAGTTTTATAATTCGAGGTCTGGGTACAGCGTTTAAAAACTAAAAGACTAACAGAAACATATAAAAAGGATGATGAGGATGTAATGCACAAAAGAAAAAATGTAACCTACAGAAATAAACATTAAAAATTCACGAAGTATGTTTGAATTTAATAAGAGTGTTTATATTCACTACGGATAAATATATGAAGCAAGTGTCACTCTTAACTACAGTTAATGAGAGTGTAACTTGGTCTAGCACTAGACCACTTGGTTTAGAAGTTGATTTGGTAGAATATATAAAACTTTTAATAATGCAAACCCTGTGTCTCCCCATGGCCCAATCAAAGACATCATTTCCAGAAATATCTCTTGCAGGCATGCTCACACAGGCATGCAAAGATCTATGTAATTAGTTGTATATTGTGAAATTATTGTTATTTGCATTAGTGTCAAAATGACACAAACCTAAAAGCCTAGCAATATGGTCACCTTTCTTCATGGCCACAACCATGCACAATTGCAGCAAGAGCTACCCATAATGTAATTCATATGAAGAGCATCTTACAGAATTTGGCTGTGCCTATGTCCACTCTCATGTAGCAGTATATCTGACACTACTTGCCAGGCCCTTCTCCAAAATACTGGTTCTCAACTGAGTGTGATTGTGCCTCCTTCCTCACACACACACATACCAGGGAGAAATCTGGCAATGTCTGGATACATTCTGGGCTTTCAGAACTGAGCATCTAAGGATAGAGGTCACAGATGCTGTTAAATAGCCTACAATGCATCGGATAGCCCCCTAAAACAATTATCCTCCCCAAAATATTGTTAGTACTTAGGTTGAGAAACCCGGCTCTGGAATAATTTATTTGCACTATTTCTTTAATCTCACCTATAACCATATGAGGTAGAAAATACTTTTCCTCATTTTAAATATGAAGCAACAGGGTCTCAGAGAGACTGAATATCTTATCCAAAGTAACACAGCTAATAGGAAGCAGAGCTTCTTGCTCTTAAAAAGGAAGTTACATAGGAAGCCTAGATAAATTATTGTGTTCTCATATGATGGATTATTATATGGCTGTTTTAAAAAGTAGATGTATACAAATGCCATGAAATGATCTCTAGGTCACAGAGTTGCAGAAGATATTTGTAATGTATACAGTTAATAAAAGATTAGTATTCAAGCTGTATAAAGATCTACAAGTCAATAAACAAGTAAAAAAGTTATGGAACACATATAATATGTAATCCCATTTATATTATATGAGCAAAATTTTGTATGTGAAAAGATTGTGTTATTTATGACCCTACAACACCAAAATATAATAAGAATGGAATTATCCTAAAAGGATAATTTTGTATAAGTATTCATTTAGAAACTCTCAACACAAAGATAATTGAAGAAATATTTGACATGGGACTGAGCATATGGTGATACTGTGAACATAGAAATGTGAATAAGAGGTTGGTAATAACTAGGAGAATGGCAGGGATGGTCATGGAGTGATATCATGGGACATTATTGATAGCACATGAATCATGACAGGTCTTGCTTGTTGTAAGTTCTGTTGTAATATAAACAAGTGCTTAAAACACTTCACTGAATTTTGCAAATATGTATGATATGATAACTCATCTTTTTAGATCATTAATTTGTATAATTTAGATAACTGATTTTAAATAATTTGATTTTAGATATTTTGATTTTAGCTAATTAATTTGGGAATTAAGAAACCTATTTTCTGGTAGTTCCCTTAATTTGCAGAAAAACAGTTCAAAATATTGCATATGAAATATCTTCTATTGTACAACATATGGAACAGCAAAAATCCAAGGAGGAAGGTGGTAATTCAAACTGACCCCTTAGAAGAGAATTTCGTTGACTAGAAGGCCATCTTTTCTTCTGTATACCTTGAAGGATTTGATGTGGAAAGTTTGTTGGGTGAGAGAAGTGAAGAGGTGAATAATTATGCATGATAGAGGGTGAAGAATTCAGAATATCTGGAAACAACACAGAAACAAAAGGGGGAGAGCACAGATGGATGGGGAGAAAGCATGAGAGACAATGAAGTACTAGAAGGCTGAGGTATTCCAATATATTATATTTCCAAATACCCTAGTTCTTCATCAAAATTTCCTATAATTCCTAAAATGACTGGTCTGAAACTATTTTCTGGGAAAGCAGTGAAGTGCTTAAATGTTCTATACTAGCTGATGCAGAGGAAGCAAAGGCAATGCATGCAAGTGCAGAGAGAAGGAAGGAGCTCAGAAAGGATGTCCACGCTGTTTAACTCCTTACCCCAAGCTTGGACAGAAATCTTGAGTCAAGGCCTTAGACACTCGAGGGCTTCAAGGAATTTCCTGGAGATCTTAGGGCAAAAAGGCCTTCAGGTAACACCTGAACTCTATTTATACATAGTGTGTATAAAGACCTCCATGAAAACACATCAAGCTGCTATCTGAAGTCACCTTTAGGGAGGGTTTGGGGACTGGGGATTCTCTCTTTCTATACTTACTTCAGTGTTGTTTTACTATTTTACAAAATAATCCATTAATGTTTTGATTTAAAAGAACTGTCAGACTACATGAAACATGGGCTAAACAAGCAAAGATCACCTGAGATCACACCACTGAAATGCACTGTTAAGAAATGTAACAGTTTTACCATAACTATTATCAGACTATACCTGTACCACCAGGTTCAAAAAGATTGGAAACTGTTAAGGACACTTGCATTTATCCTGGGAGCAAGAGTGTTAATCAGAGGATGGTTAGGTAATCAGGGGTTGCTATGGTTTGGTTCTGTGTCCCCACCCAAATCTCATCTCAAATTGTAATCCCCGGGTGTCAAGGGAGGGACCCGGTGGGAGGTGATTAGATCATGGGGGGTGGCTTCCCCCATGCTGTTCTAGTGATAGTGAAGGAATTCTCACAAGATATGATAATTTAAAAGTCACAGTTTTCCCTGCACTCGCACTCTCCCACCCTCTGTCTCTCTCCTGCCACCTTGTGAAGAAGGTGCCTGCTTCCCCTTCACCTTCTGCCATGATTGTAAGTTTCCTGAGGCCTCCCCAGACATGCAGAACTGTGAGTCAATTAAACCTCTTTTGTTTATAAATTACCTAGTCTCAGGTAGTATCTTTATAGCAGTGTGAGAACAGATTAATACAGGCGTAAAAGGCTGCATGTTGCTTTTCATTTGTTTCGGCAAACATATACAGTCATGTAACAACCACTACAATTATTATATAAAATTTTTTTCACCCCACGAGTTCCTGGTGCACTTTTATAATGAATTCTTTTTCCTCATTACCTGGTTTTTGTCATTCACTGATCCACAGTTTTGCCCTTCCTTCTTAGAATCCCATACAAATAGATTTTTCGGTGTTTAGCTTCCATCATTTATCCATTTTGTGGAATATATATTAGTATTTTTGCTGAGTAGTACTGTGTTGTGTGACAATAACATGTTATTGTTTATTTTCCAGTTTGAGGCTATTATGAATAAATCTGCTGTGAATCTTTGAGAACTTTTATGTGGATATTCACCTTTATTTCTTTCTTAATGACTAATAATATTATCCATCTTTTTCATGAGCTTTTTTTCCATCTGGTATCTTCTTTAGTGAAGATACTGCTCAAACATTTTGCCTATTTTTCATGTTGTCTGCCTTCTTATGAAGGAAGAGAGTTCTTTACATATTCTGGTAACAAATGTTTTATCAGATATATCTTTTGCAAATATTTTCTCTCACTTCTTGTACTATGTTTTTATGTCAGTGTCATTTGAAAAAGAGATGATTTTAATACTTAAGATGTCCAAATTGTGTAATTTACTTTTCTTTTAAGGTTGTAGTTTTGTATCCTACCTAAAATATTTTTGGCTTATGTCAAAGTAGTGAAGATTTTCTTCTAATGATTTATAGTTTATTCAAATTAATGTTCGTGGCTGTTGAGATAGCTGCCAAGATTCATTCTTCCTATATTGATATCAAATTCTTCCAGCACCGTATGTCAAGGACTAGAATTTCTCCATTGAATTACATTGGTAACTTTCTTGAAAATCAACTAGCCATATTTAAGTGGAACTATTTCTGGATTCTGTCTCATGTTCCATATGCCTCTTTGTTCCAATATCAGATTATCTGGATTTTAAAGCTTTAACATTATCACTTCAATAAGATCATGTAAGTCCTCCAACTTTGTTCTTTTCAGAATTGTTTTGGCTTTTCTAAGTTCTCCGGAATTCCGTAACTATAAACATGTTTGTCAATTTCTATCCAAAAAGCTTGTTTTTTTAAAAAAATGAGTGTGCCAAATCTATAAATCAATTCAGAAATAATTGACATCTTAAAATTGAGTTTTCTAATTCATGAGCTCTGTATGTATCTCCATTTATGCAGATATTCCTTAATTTCTGTCAATATTTTATAATATTCCAGCAATATTTTATAGTTTTTGGCATACTATATAGGTACAGGACATATTTTGTTAAATTTATATTTAAGTATCACATGTTTTTATAGTATTGTAAATGTGCTTATAAAATTTTAATTTCTAATAATTCCTTGGTACTATAAAGAAAGTTATGATAAACTTGTATTTGTATATAAAACTTAAATCCCGCCATCTTGCTAAACCGCACGTGTTAGTTTTAGGAGGATCTTCTCTATAGAGCATCATGTTTTCTGTGAATAAGAAAACAGCTTTGCTTCTTCCTTTACAATCTGAACACCTTTTATTTATTTTCTTGCCTTAGTGAGTTCCTTGCTTCTAGAAGTACTGATGATATTGGACTGTGCCAGGATTATTTCACAGGAAATCTCTCTAACGTGATAATTTCTTACTTAAAAAATTTAAATATACCAACATCAGAAGGAAAACAGAAAGAGAAAGAGAAGATAGATTATATTACAAATCAGCAAATTTCTATGTTAAATGCTACTATTTCTACTCCTATACTTATTCCACATCAATTTCTGTCCCATATCTTGGATCAAAGAATTAAAATGATGTGAATCTGTTTTATATCTCTGATAAATAATACTGAAGCAACAAAGTATCTTCATCACCTACACAAACACACACCACACACACATATGGTTTTAAATTTAACCTCTAGGCCTTATCAACTACCTCACTAGGGTGACTTATTTAATCTCCCTCAGCTTCAGCATCCTTATCTGTAAAATTGAGTGACTACATGTACCTTAGTGGGTTTCTGTGAAAAATTCGCCATACCTTATGGCAATATGTGTATGGCATATAGCAGTGTTCAATAAATAGTGGCTACTATATTTTGGTCCTCAAGTCTTTGTTTTTAAAAATCAATGCAAATGAAAACTACAGCACCTCCATTCATTGACTTTCCTCTTGTGATTTGATTTTTACTAAAGGTAGAGGTGGCCAGGTGCAGTGGTTCCTGCCTATAATCCCAGCACTTTGGGAGATGATCAAGGAGGATCACTTGAGCTCAGCAGTTCAAGACCAACCTGGGTAACAGAGAGAGACCCCTCATCTGTACAAAAAAAAAAAAAAATGTAAAAATTAGCTGCACATAGTGGCACACACCTGTAGTCTGGCAACTGGGGAGGCTCAAGTGGGAGGATTGCTTGAGCATGGGAGTTCGAGGTGGTAGTGAGCTATGATCACGCCACTGCACCCCAGACTGGATGACAGAGCAAGACTCCATTTTTAAAAAGAAACAAACAAAAAACGGTGGGGGTGCCACCTTCTACCTGTCCTTGTAGGTATTATTAAAAGGAGAATCTGGTACTTTTCCCATTCCTTGCAGATATGTTTGTTGTTATTTACTATCCACCACTGACATAACACAGAAAGCTATTCTAATTATTTCATATATGTTTTACATTTTACTAGCACCTTCAAAATGTCTAAGAGTATCCCACATTATTATGAAAAGATAAAATAAGCATGTGCAAACCAGATTTGTGCTAAGGAAGTCATACTAAATTCTAGGTTATTATTGTATTAATGACAAAAAATCACAATTGGTTTCCCTTACATAGCAACACCCTACAGAGCCCTTAAAATATAATTTCATTTCTAAAAACTAGATTTACACATAAGCATTTGTTCAAGCAGGTCAGCTGTTTTCTACAAAGTGTGTAACCTTACTACAGCCAAAAGAATTTGTAAATACAGTTTATAATGTACTTTAAAAACCTATGTTATCATCATGGTTATAACCATTTATATGATTGTGATGGTTCTCTGCTTTCTTTTTCACTTATATTGAACTTTTTTAACTCTCTAAGGTTAATTTATTGAAATAAATAAAAGAATAATGAGAATAAAAGGGGAAACAGGCACTGAACACACGGTTCAATGTGTATCTTCTACAGTAAGAGGTAATGGAAAGAAATGAGAGAAGGATTAAGTAGACAGTTGATTATGCAGTTCCAATATAGAGTCTGATGTATTTTCTTACAAGCCTATGCTGAGTTATTAATAGACTCAGAACGTGAACATGTAAGACCATGTGACCAAGGACCCAAAAATTGGACACTGTGCACTTGTGAAGACTTCACAGCCAAAGGCAAAGGCAGCCAAGTTATTAGAACACTTACTAAAATACTACAACAGAGCTAACTATAGGCAAATGCTTTGGAGACCTTTTAAACCATATTAATGTGCAGTGTTAGGGTGTCCCCAAGGATGCGTTAGTATGTTATTCCAAAGCATTTCAAATGAAAATAGGGGTTTCCATATTCTTAAAATTAAACCACACTCTAAATACAAATCAGTGGCTTTATTTTTCCTCTTTCATCTTTCCACTCACTAACCTCCTTTATGATTCTGCCTCCCTCATAGGAAGGTTGTACCAATTCACACAAATTGTGTAATCTCTTGGGGCCTGACAAAGAGAAGGAACTACAGAAATTGAAAATGCAAAATAAACAATCATGGACATTAAATCAGTAATGAAATCTATTTCTTTAATTTACTGTTGTATCAGCTAAGATTTGGATCTGACTTTCAAATGATACTTACATGTCTTGGCTGTTTTCCTCTGACCATTCGAAAACATCTCTCCTCATAGAATTCCTAGTCATCATTTTAACTCTTAAAGCTCAAACTCAGTGTAAGACATACAGGAATAAAATTTTGATTTAATCTTCACCTACAGTCAACTTAAATAGAAGAAATTCAAGCATATTATTTAAAAAGTTATAAAGATTTCCAGTGTATATCTCTATATATTATTATTCTAAAGCAAAAGACTTAAATATAACCATTCAGATAGAATTTCCTTTCACTTCCTGAGCCAAGTTTTTCCAGGGTAACAGTTGCAACTAGAGCTTTATAAATGTTCACTTCCAAAAAATGATAGTGATTCCACATTTGCTTTCATATCAAATTTCATACCTCCAGGATGCCATTAGTGTCATGACACACCTCTATGTAAGAACTACTAAAGTGAGAAAAATTTTCATTGGAATTAACTAAATACAACATTTCTATCCTTTACTAGGTTTCTTTATCTCATTAATAAATTCATATTAATGGATTAACTATCTAAGGGTCTTTATTTCCCTAACATTTACTCAGTCATAATACCTGTGGTCTGGAGACAACTCTTGAAACTTACATTACCAGAGAGGACATACTGGTTTGGTTTTTAATAAAAAGTACCGTACTGAAATCCTTGGTTCTGTGTAACTAAACACATAGAATAATTTTATACAAGCTTACATTTACAGAATAACTCTGAATGTTTGTGAGTGAAATCCACTTCCTGAAAAGATTAGTTTGGGTTTTGTTCATTTGTCTGTATTTGTTTGCTTGATTTGAACCCTGACCCTACCAACTTTGGTCTTTCTCATAGCAGTAGGGCAGACATAAGAGTGGAATCTGGAGTCTGAATCCTGGGTTCATGTCCTAATCCTGCAAAAACACTATCTGTGTGACTTCCTATTTTGTATTTCTTATTTGTATGCCTCCAAATGAGTAGCTTGGATTACCTGTTCTCATAAATCCTTTATGGAATTTAAATCTTGTTAATGGTTTGAAATTGTTCATTTTAAATAATGTAATATGGACAACCAGTAGTTTATTTTGTTCCTTTTAATCAAGACTCCACTATTGTGTTTCAGGCCTACTGCTATGAAAAAGACCAAAGTTGTTAGGGTCAGGGTTCAAATCAAGCAAACAAATAAACAGCGTGTTCGAAAACAGATCCTAACAACTCCTCTAGTAATAATCATATTCACAGAGAAAAAAAATCGGTTTTGTATTATTTAAGATAAGATCTCTTCCAAAATGGAATTTCAGAAAACCAAATTTCAGATTAAGCATAAACCCTCCTATCAAAGTCCAGGCAGGTTCTTTGAAGATACTGACAATCTGATCTTAAAATGTATATAGAAATATAAAGAAGCCGGAATGACCAAAACAATTTATTTTTATTTTTATTTTGAGATGGAGTCTCCTCTGTCTCCCAAGCTGGAGTGCAGTGGTACAATCTTGGCTCACTGCAACCTCTACCTCCCAGCTTCAAGCAATTCTCATGCCTGAACTTCCTGAATAGCTGGGATTACAGGTGCCCACCACCCTGCTCTGCTAATTTTTGTATTTTTAATAGAAAGGGGGTTTCACCATCTTGGCCAGGCTAGTCTCAAACTCCTGACCCCAAGTGATCTGTCCACCTCAGCCTCCCAAAGTGCTGGGATTACAGGCATGAACCACTGTGCCTGTCATGCCACAACAATTTTGAAAAGAGAAAATCAAAATTAAAAGACTTAAATTTCCACCAAATTAAAAAATATTATAAGCTACATAAATCAATACAGTATGGTATTGACATGAGGATAAATATAGATCAAAACAACAGTAAAAATGGTTCAAAAATAAACTCGCACATTTGCAGTCAATTTACTTTTAACAAAAATGCTATGGCATTTCATGAGGAAAGTATGCTGTTTTCAACAAATGGTGCTGAGATACCACTGGAAAAGTACATGCAAAGAGAAAAATGTACAGTCTTACACCATGCACAAAAACTAATGAATCATAGGATTGAAAGTGAAACTTTAAATTATGGAAATTATGGAAGAAAACATAGGAGGAAGTCCTTGTGACTTTGGGTTAGACACTGAGTTCTTAGATACAACATCAAAAACATGTTCCATTAAAAAAAAAAAAAAAAAGATAAATGAGATTTTTATCAAAAGTCTCAAAAATTGGCCTTAAAAGATACCATTAAAAAACTGAACAGATAACCAGAGACTGGAAGAAAACATTAGCAAATCACTTGTCTGATAAAATATTTACAGCCAGAGTATATAAAGAACTCTTAAAACTAAACAGTAGAAAAAAAATAATTAAAAAGTTGGCAAAAGTTTTGAGTAGACATTTCACCAAATATGACAGATATTACAACGGCTATGAACTGGTGCATGAATTGATGCTCAATATAATTAGTCACTAGGAAAACAATTAAAACCACATGAGATACCACTGCAAATCCATAAAAGTAATCCAAAAGCGACAATAGAGGCACAAAGTAGATTAATGGTTGCCTGGGACTGGAGATAAGAACAGAGTGACTCCGGATGGGTATAAGGGACCCTTTGAGTTGATCGAAATGTTCCACAACTAAGTTGTGATGGTTGCACAATTCTGTAAATGTACTAAAACCATTGAATTGTACACTTAAAATGGGAGATTTTTGTGGTATGTAAATAAGTATTGTTGAGGATGTTGAGAAACGGGAATCCTCATACATTACTGGGGGGAATATAAAATGATATAGTAATTTGAAAAAAAGTTTGGCAGTATCTTAAAATACTAAACAAATTTACTGTACAACCTAGTAATTGCAGTCCTAGGTTTCCACCTAAGAGGAGTGAAAATACCCATCTACACAAAGACTTGTACACAAATATCTATAGTAGCTTTACTCATAATAGCCAAAAAACGGAAACAATCCAAATGCCCACCAACTGATGAGTGAATAAACAAAATGTGGTATTTCAGGACAGTGGAAATAGTCCATGAAGAAAAAAAGAATGAACTACTGATACATGCTACCACGTGAATGAACCTCAAAAACATCATGTTAAGTGAATGTGGACAGACACAAATGACCAAATTTTATATGATTACATTTATATGAAAGGCAAATCTATAGAGACACAGAGTAGATTAATGGTTGCCTGGGACTGGAGATAGGAACACAGTGACTGCAGATGGGGATCAGGGACCCTTCCAGTTGATGGAACTGTTCTAAAATTAAGTTGTGATGGTTGCACAATTCTGTAAATGAACTAAGAAACACTGAATTTTATGCTTAAACTGGATGAATTTTAGGGTATGTAAATCATACCTCAAAAAAGATGTTGGAAAAAAGGGGATTTGCAATATCCTTTTTAATTTATTACATTTTAAATACTGATTTACCCTGAAAAAATCAGCCTGACATATCCATGAACGTATCTTACTAATGAGAGATAATTAGGGTGCACTTGGAAAAAATTCTACATAGGAACTTTCATCTTGAAATATCAATTCAATATATTTTAAAACATTATTAAATAGAACCACCTATTTTGAACTGACAGAATTTTAAGTAGAGATCTACAGAGAAATTATCCATGTTAGCAAACAAAATGGGGCACTAAATAATTAAATTTATAAACAGGCAGCTATTTCCACAATGAGTTACTCAACCTTTAAATGTGTTGATTATATTTATATACAAATATTATTTCCATGATGAATTACTCAAACTTTGTATCTTGTAATAAAATTTTAAAGTTCTATTTACTTCATCTGTAAGAATATAACCAGAGCCAGACAACACAAACACCCTAGATATGTTAATTATATGCAACTTCCTCTGTCAGTAACCTAATTGCCTATCTATAAATTGGGCAGACTAAAATATTTGTTGGTGACATAATAATCTTATAATGGAAACATACCTATAACATTTTAGTTGCTAATATATACATTCAAATCCAAATCATAATGGAGAAAGACCAAATGCATTAATGTGATTAGCTGATATAATCACCTGCCTCTCCACTGCTCTTAGCAGGTTAATTTTTTTTAACTGTTAATTTTAATAAGTTTTACAGGACATTTGACATCCAAATACCTGGAATGTGAATGAGTAGAAAAGACCTTCTTTTCTTTTTTTTTCTTTTTTCTTTTTTGTCATTTGAGATATTTTACCATTCAGTTCTTATGCATTTTCAAGGTCCTTTTAACCTGACCATACTGCACTGCTATTCCAGGATAGACAACTTCTCACAAAGAGTTTACAGTTTTCTCTACACCACTGATTTTCTAATATCCCACTACAATATGCCTCGGTCTTCCTTTATCCACATCTGAAATGAACCTTCATTCATGAAGTTATATTTCTTTTATTTCTGATAAATTTTATTTTAATAAATATAATAATATATAAATAGATATATAAATATAAAATTATATTTAAGAACTATAATATAAATATATAACTACAATAATATTGTGAAACAGCTGGAGTAATTCTCCTGCTGCAATTTTACTGATAAAATGGCTGATGACTGAAACTACTTACTTCTATTTAATATTTCCAGATTCTAGAACAGGAAGCAGATTTCAACTTTTGCTTTCTTTTTATTTGAAGAATAGGAAAACACTCATGCTGGCATTCATGTTCCATTGTGTTACCTTCCAACTAGTTCACATGTATAGTGTGTTGATTAATAATTTTAAATCCATAGAATCCTTTTTAGCTCACTAGCATCTGAGTCGATTTCTGGGAGGATATTATTAAGTAAGGACAGGATGTATCTAATTTTACTGTTACTGGAACTTTCCAAAAAGAGCATATAAGGATTAAAATTCATGCAAGATCCTTAGGGTATGAAGTTTAGTGGATGCAAATCCAGTAGGAAAGAATCTTGAGCTCTGTTGTTTTCAGAGCCACTGAAGCGGCTGCCCTCAAATTTTAGCTTGCATAATGAGATACCATCTCACACTAGCCAGAATGGCTATTATTAAAAAGTCAAAAAATAGCAGATCCTAGCAAGGTTGTGGAGAAAAAAGAATGCTTATAAACTGTTGATGGCAGTTTAAGTTAGTTCAACCGTTGTGGAAGATAGTGTGGTGATTCCTCAAATACCTGAAAGCAGAAATACCCCATTTGACCCACCAATCCCATTACTGGGTATATACCCAAAGTAGTATAAATTGTTGTATTATAAAGACACACACGTGTGTGTGTTCATTGCAGCACTATGCACAATAGCAAAGGCATGGAATCAACCTAAATGCCCATCAATGGTAGACTGGATAAAGAAAATGTGGTATATATACACTATAGAATACTGTGTAGCCCCAAAAGAGAATGATATCATGTCCTTTGCAGCAACCTGGATGGGGTTAGAGGCCATGATCCTTAGCAAACTAACACAGGAACAGAAAATCAAACACCGCATGTTCTCATTTATAAGTAGGAGCTAAATTATGAGAACACATGGACATATAGAGAGGAACTACAGACACTGGGGCCTACTAGAGGGTTGAGGGTGGGAGGAGGGAAAGGATCAGGAAAAATATCTAATGGGTACTAGGTTTAATATCTGGGTGATAAAATAATCTGTAAAACAAATCCCCATGACACAAGTTCACCTATTTAACAAACCCGCATGGGTACCCCTGAACTTAAAAGTTTTTTTCAAAAAATAAGTACCTTGTATTCTTTTTGTTTGTTTATTTATTTATTCATTTATTTGGAGACAGGGTCTTGCCTGCCTTTCCCTCCTTCCTTCCTTCCTTCCTTTCTTCCTCTTCCTTCCTTCCTTTTTCTTTCTTTCCTTCCTTTCTTTTCCTCCCTACCTCCTTTCCTCCCTATCCCTCTCTTTCTCTGTCTTTCTTTCACTCTTTTGAGACAGGGTCTCATTCTGTCACCCAGGTGTAGTGCAGTGATGCGATCACAGCTCACTGCAGCCTCTAATTCGTGGGTTCAGGTGATCCTCCCACCTTAGCCTCCTGAGTAGCTGGGCTGCAGGCATGTGCCACACCCCAGGCTTATTTTTATCTTGGACTCTTTTTAATTTCATATTTTAGGTTTGTCATTCAATCTGGAATCCTTAATTTTTATAGAGACTACCTCTACCTCACCAAACCACATCCCTCCACACTCCCATACACCCCACCGCCTGATTTTGATCCTGGTATCTACACACCACACTTGAAGAAACAGGACATCAAGGAGCATGGTCAAATGGCTGATGATGTAGCCTCACTGCAGAAGTGGTCTTATTTTAAATAAAGCCAGGCTGAGGCTAGTAGACTACAAAAAGAGTTTAAGGCAAAATATCCTTATGTTTATCCTTTGAATGTGCTCAAGGAAAAAAAAAAATGTTTAGATCTCATTTATTTTAAATGGAAAACAATAGAAAAGCAGAAGCATTTGGTAATCCCCAAACTTGCCTGGGCTCACCAGCACCATTCCCTGATCATCTAAGTTCGAGTCTAAAAAGTTAATAATTTATTGCAGATACATGCACATTAATTATGAGATGAAGTCAAGTTTCTCTCTCTGGAAAAGGCAGACACTAAACCATCTAATCCCTAAGGTACTTCCCAACACCGCCATGTAATAATTCTATAAAAATATCTGGGTAGCACTGGAATGGCTAAGCTCCCATTTTCTCACTTCTCTCAGTCTAGGGCTTGGCATCACAATAATGATGAGATGGATGTGCTCACTATAGCTGCACCCTAAATGCACTCTGCATCAAATTATGGTTCTCACTTTGCTAAGGGAATCTTAAAACTTCCTTTCAGGAAACCTCCAAATCATAATTCAAGGGGGACTACTGGTTCTCCCACTGCTCCAAAACATATCCCATCTACCAGGAACCTGGAACTGCTCTGATTCTTCTTCATTTTGCAAATACAAACACATAAAACCCTCTGGGGTAAAAATGTAATTGCAAATAAGTGGAAACATTCAATTGTGCATGAGTTCAATTAAAATGTGCTCTGTTTTAGTGTTGCATAAACATATTTTCAGGCTCTATAAAGAATTTTGTTATTTAAAAGTATACTATATTTATGATTCAGTTAACAAACTTAAAATAAATACATGCAATTATTTACTGATTATTAAATAATCAAAATTTCTTCTCACAAAATTGGTCCATGTCTCAGTTCTCTGAGAATGCAGACATAGGTTAATATATGATTAGTTTATTTTTAATGTACAATATAGCTTATTTGATCAGCATCACAATTCTGTTTATTCACTATGTAGCTTCCTTTGATGAAGACTAACGTATCTACATATTTCTCCTCTCATAATCCAGAAACTTCTCTCATGCATAACTATATTATTCATGCCACTCTGATGCTAAACTGGAAATCCACAGAATGCCATAAAGGTAGGTACACTTAAAAACCAGTTATTTCGACCGGGCATGGTGGCTCACGCCTGTAATCTCAGTACTTTGGGAGGCCAAGGCAGGTGGATCACGAGGTCAGGAGATCAAGACCATCCTAGCTAATACGGTGAAACCCCGTCTCTACTAAAAATACAAAAAATTAGCCAGGCATGGTGGCGGGCGCCTGTAGTCCCAGCTACTCGGGAGGCTGAGGCAGAAGAATTGCTTGAACCCAGGAGGCAGAGGCTGCAGTGAGCTGAGATCGCACCACAGCAATCCAGCCTGGCGACAGTGAGACTCCGTCTCAATAATAATAATAATAATAATAATAATAATAATAAAAAATAACATCTTTCACCTATTAGATTTCACAAAGCTCAAAAATTTTAATAATAACGTCCATACCAGTAACAGGACATGGGAAAGAGAAACTCTCCTACTCTCCTGGTCTGAGACTGTAAAGTAGCACCATCTCTATGGGTACAATTAAGCAATATCTCTCCAAATTACCAATACACATGCCCTTTAACACAGATATACATTACAGGCAAAACAGCATTTCTACAGAATCCTATATATTTAGCCTTGTTCTTAATAGGAAAATATTGTATTCAATCAAATATCCAGGAACACCAAACTGATTAGGTAGATTACAAAAGATCCTTGCAATCAGATATAAGAGGACTAAACAAAAGGGGAATCTCTTTACACATTCAAATGTGATAATACCGTGTGTGTGTGTGTGTGTAAACAATATGGGTTTTTTAAAAACTGTAAGTGTATACATGTATATATATTTGTTTATGCATAAACTACCTCCAGATCAGACACTATAAGCAGATGACCCTGGTTACCTCTAGGACGGAAAACTAAGTACTAACCAGGGGATAGGTATTTGAGGAAGATTTTTCATTGCATACCTTTTTGGAGATTCTGTGTGGTAACATCTGAGTCCTTATAATTTTGAAAATGATTTTACTTTGGCCTCAGATTTGAATGGTATTTTGTGTGACCATATAATCCAGGATTTAGAATGACTCTTCCTCAGAATTCTGAAGTTACGTGATCCTCTGGCACCCAGTATTACTGATTCAATCCTCTAAAGTCAATCTGATACACATCCCAGTGTAGATCATCTCTCCTCCATTAAATGCATAGGATTTTCTCTTTCTCTTTGATTTTCTAATATCCTGTCAATGTGCATCTAGATTTGGGTCCCTCTTAGGTCATGCCGAGTTTTGTGGTTGGTCCTTCACTCTGAAGGTTTGTGTCTCATCTCTGACAAACGTGTTTCTGACGCTGAAAAAAGGGTCTCTTAACCTCTATCCAACTAACCTTGGTTATATCAACCAGTTCAATTAGAATCACTGGTATCTTAACCTCTCCCTAACTAATCTTGGTTATATCAACCAATTCAACAAGAATCGCTGACTTAATACTCCACACACCATCTGGAAAATATGTCGCTGAGGCATACAGCATGCTGAATGCTCATAGCTAGCAGACACTTCCTTTGTCTTACAGTACACAACCATTTCCACCAGTCAGCCTGTGACAAGAGTCAGCCATATTTGTCTGAACACAGGTAGGTACAACATTCTGTAAATGTATAATTTAATCGATATTTAAATATTAAATAATTAAATATGAAAGCCAGTGAAATCTGAGTGCAAAATACATTTTTGTTTCCATGAAAACTTTGGAAAAACAAGAAAGTTGTTTAAAAATGTTGCTACAATTTTGAAAGGAAACAACAATAAAGAAAGAAAATTTTTAAAATCAAGAATTCTACACATAAACTGCTTTCCATTTGTCTTTATTTTTAATTCCAAATACGGAAACCTGTATTGAAAATTGCTTTTGGTGTATGCTGAGCAAGGATCATCCAGAACATCATTTATCTCAACTACCCTCTACCCTCAGAGAAGTAACATCTGGCCTCATATCCAAAGTCTAACTGATAGGTAGCATATAATTGCATGTATTTTTACAATTCAATCTTTATACTGATTTTTTAAATGCATTCCTATTAGAGAAATGTTTGATATAGACCTATGATTCATGGCTCACAACTTATTATTATTATTATATATTCGTTTGGCCATTGTATTATGTTCTGGGACAATTTCTGGGTTTGATCTTCCATATCACAAATTTACCTATCAGCTCATCTATTGAGTTTTTATTCTAACAGAGATATAATTTCAGTTCCATTGTATCTAATCTGTTTTTTTATGGATAGCAGTTTGTTCCCATTTTTTTTTATTTATTTTTTTTCCATGAATATATACCTGCTCTTATTCTTCTGGGCATTAGATTTCTGTTATTCTATTTATTAATTTTTTGCTTCTTGTATTAATTAACAAGAGTTTTAGACTCTTTTTATATTATTTTCTTCAGAATGTAATATTCTTGGGTGTCAGCTCATCTTTTCTTGGTTTCCCTGCTCACCTATCTGTTGTGACTAGTTCAGTTTACTCAGCTCTCCTTGAGTTAGAGACAGATGGGACATTTGACTCGGTGCAAGAATCCAACAGCTCATCTTTTGAGAGTAGAGACTATTTCCTGGGTGTCACCCATGTGCCTGGGTAAGCCCTGCGTCTGTTCTCTGTTCCTGTGTTAGCGACACGTATGTGGCTTCTGGTGCTTGGCAGAATGGGATAACAGAGAAAACAAATCCTACTCTTATTCTAGGTCCCTTTCTGCTCACTGCATTGCCTTTCCCTGCATGTACAGCGGCACTTCTGGCATGGCTCCTGCAATTCACAGATGTTTTCTAATGACTATATGTTTCCCTTAATCCAAGCCAAACTGTTTCAATCTTTCAGGACATATTTAAAATATCTGATGTCCTGATGACATTCTCTTCTAATACTGCTTTATATTTATTTAGAATATCTTTTCTATCATTCCTAAGGTTTTGCTTGAATGAAGAAAGTAGATATATGAGGTCAGTCTGTAATCTTAATTTTTTCATTTGGATGTTGATTGATTCCACTGGTTCTCCTCGTTATGTGTTTATTTCCCTTTACCCATTCCTGCTCTGACAGCAGCTTTCACACTGCTAACTGATATAGTGCCTTATTTAAATGCGAGTCACAAAAATATTTAATTGTTTAAAACTTCCCACAGCATAGAACACTTTAGTGCAAATAAGATAAAAATAATTGAATTTACAGAAGGCTCCAGATTCTGTATCAAAAGCTAACCAAAATGACTACTGGATAAAACTCTTAATTTAAGTAGGAAAAGGTGGCATTAGTTTTAGTATCCACACTTCATCATATGGAAAAAATAATCTAAGTAGTCTGCCATGTCAGTAGTCCATTAAAAAAAACATAGGCCAGGTATATACTAATCTAGTTTATTTTGGCCCAGTGCTTATAAGAATGTTTTTAGAAAAAAAAAAAAAATTGTGTTAACTTTGAGCAAAGATAATTGTTGCACAGTTTCATGGGATTTAATTTGTTGCTTTTGTGTGTTTTAATTTTTTAAGATGATTTTAAAATATCATAAAGTACTTCATCTGTTGTATTTTATTATTCAGTGATTTTTACTGAGTACCTACTAAAAACTAAAGTGCTGGAAATGAAAAGAGATGAACAAGACAGTGCCATCAGAGCACTCATGGTATACCTGTATTTTCACACATCTCAACCTATTATATTTCCCTGTTTTCATTGGGGACTGGCAAGTTAGGTTGAGAGCCCCGTGAAATGTATTGAGACTGCTTCATCTTCTTTTTGTATTCTCAATATCTAGAAAAGGCCTTAGTCATAAGAGTTGTTCAATAAATGTATAATTGATTAGTAGTAGTATATTTGCATGCTTATAAGACCTAATATACGACTCAAATAAGATTGTTATTCAATAATACACTAATCAGGACAAATAGAAATAATAACGCTCCACAGATCAATTGCTACATATATAAGTATAATTTGTACATTTTATATAGAGACAGATCCAGATATGATATCCAGAAAGATTAAAAACTTTGAAGAGGCAGCTCTTGCCCCATATCCAAAATCTCCATTCTGGCACTTTTCCTTTGATAACACAAGTTAGGGTAGTACCTGGAGAGTAAATTGGTCAATCTTATAAATGTTCACTTTATTGGATAGCTGACGTTCTATTTCCTTTCCTATAGACTTTTGGATCCTTTTAAACATTTCATAATCCAAAAGATATTGAAAAGTTCAGGTACCAGTAGGAAAACTTACTATCAAGAGAGGGGAAGGGAAGGTACAGTTAGTGAAATACCCTCTTCTCTGCAACTGACAGTAAGAAAGCTTTCCCTGAGAAGAGAATAATTGTTGCAAACTATGGCATTTGCTTTTATAAATGATTCACCATCTCTATATAAAGGTATCATAATTCCTCACATTAGCATTACAGGATCACAGAATTCTTGAGATATAAAGGAACAGGTAAGGGGTTTTGTGAATATTCAGTTAGAAAAAGCCCATATTCTTGCAGACAAGGCTTTTGAAGTTTGATCTCTAGACATTTTAAGATCATTTCTCTCTAGCGCATCTTCTGGCCTAGTCATAGGAAATAATCGTTATCATTCCCTTGACAGGTCCTGTATTTTCATGCCTGCACTCAGTCTCCTCCCTCTACCTACAACACTCCAGCTTTTTTTTTCTGCCTGGCGAAATCCTCTCCATGGTTTAAGATCCAGTTAAACTTCATCTGCTTTGGGAAGCATTCCCCACCTCTCCCAAGGGATTTTTACCTTAGCATAACATTTGATTCATTGTGCTGGTCTGTCACTGTCTTGTGACTACCTGTGTCATTTCCACTTATACATGATATCTTTCTCTTAATTCTGGGGCCCCTAAAAGGCAGAACATTCTATCCCCTAAACAAGGGACCTGGAATACATTAAATATCCAATAGAATTTTAATCCCACCATCCAATTTTTTAAATTAAATCATCTAATTCTCTAATTTTACCTATGGAAACTGAAGCCTAAAGAGATAAGGAGCTTGTCAATCATCAGGGAACAAATCTCTTCCAGAGTACAGATAACAACTCTCTCTTTCCTTATCCACCAGCTCATAAGGGAAAAGGGCTGGCATATTAGAGTCTAGAGTAACAAACCCACCCTTCTTGGCTATTTGCTTAACTTTTTACTGAAAATCTAACTCCTACACTGTATTGCTGGCAATGGTAGTTTTCCTCAATAACAAAGACTTCCCAGTTCAGAACATATACATATGTAGCTAATAGGAAAAGTGAGTAAAAGTCCAACATGATAAACAGGGAGGTATGTCAAACTCCTATTCAGTCTATGAAAAACCTACTTATAATTCTAACTTTGCTTCCTTAAGTACAGAGAGAAGGAATAGGTCATTTGGAAAATCTGACCAAAAGTGCACATTTCAACACAGTGAAATTCTTTATCCCCCATTGCTCCTACCACACCAGGAACTTTCTATATGTGATTATTTAATCCCCAGCCAAAAGCTAGTGGACAATGAAATCTCCACAAAACGTTTTCCCCAGTGAAATGTTCAAACATCAATTCCACAGAAAACCTTTTAATAAAAGCTTTACATGTAATTTTTCCATGCCAATTTTTTTCTCTTAAGCCTAAAAATGCCCATATTTGAATATTCATCATTATGAGCACTGTCCAACAGTGTACATCATTTGACTATGGGATCTTGGTTCAGGGGTAGGGGGCGGGTGGTAGGTTTGGGTGGCTGTGACTGTGCTGATTATTTTCTGCTATCCACTGCTGTTGGATTTTCTCCAAATGAGCAGTTTGCTTCCATGCAAGTTCCTGTGGATTTCTCAGTGGCTCACTATGAAGAGCAAAATGAAGCCACAAATCATAAGGGCATTTTTAGATATTTTATGAGTTTTGCCTTAAACCAATTAATATTAAGCCCATGGTGGTGGGAGCAACCATAAAGGACATGGTGGTGTTGCACAACAACGTGAATGTACTTAATGCCACGTACCTGTACATCTAAAAACGGTTAAAATAGTAAATTTTATGTTATGCATATTTGACCCCCCCCTCCACACACACACACACAAAGGACAACTTATAGAAGCTTGTCCTAACCCCTGAATCATGACAGAGGGAGAAAAATCAAATGATGTTCTACATTGACAGAGCAAATGGCTTTTACTTTCCATCCCAACAGGCCATTTAACAAGGCTCTCCACCTTGCTCCTTTCCTCCAAAGAGTGGAAAGAAGAAAAGAAACTACTGTCAAATGAAATGTAAATCACAGAACCATAACCCTTTGAACACGGATTGGATGATAATGTCACCCATTACTCAACAGCTCCAGTCTCTCAATTGAGTCCCTCCCAACTCCTATCTTTCACAAAAACAGTGAACAGGTGTCCAGTATAGCTCTGGATGTGTTTAAATTCTAGACAACTGTCAGAGTAATTCCCTATAGAATTGTTCTTACAACTTTGAAGAAGGTTATGAAAAAGCTCTAAGATAACAGATGAGGAACAGAGAGTGCTGTGCAAACACGGAGGAGATTCATCAGTGAGCCGACTGGTTGTCTTTTGAGTTTCTAAAAGGCATCACGTGGTGCCCTTATTTCAGAAAACCCTGGAGAACAGAAAGAAGAGCCATTGGGAAGAAGTTACAAAAAGGCACAGTTTCATGTAGTTTCGAAAGACACATAACCATCTGGAAGGAGAAGGCCATTTATCCATCCAATTAGACGTCGGATTTACATAACTGCCCTGGAGATGTTCCATGGGAGGCAAACGATGTAGACACCTGGGGGTGCAGTCTAGGGCGAAGCTCAAAAGGAGCACACTGAAAGGGGAGAAGGTGCATGCAAATCAGCCTGATCTATGGGGCAAGGAGAGGAGCAGCAGGGGAAAATGGAGAGCTAGGGAAAGAAGGCGCTTACCAGGCCACCTCCACAGGTGCTGAAAGAGGCCAGCGAGCCAGGGTGCCGCAGCACAGCTCCGGTGTAGAAGCAGCCTGCGTCGGGCGGCGCGGGAGGGTGCGGGGCGGATGCTGCCCCCGTGGGGCCGGGGCCGGGATTTGGCCGCTGTTCCACTGCGAAGCGCGGCGCCAGGAAGCGGCCGTCTCTCCGGAGCAGCAGGTACAGGTCCCGAGAGAAGGCCGGGATCCGCAGCAACACTTCATCGCCATCCGGCTCCGCAGGCTGGGCCGGGGGCGGGGACGGGGGCGGCTGCGGGGGAGGCGGCGGATGCCACGAGGCCGGGGCGCCCGGGGACAAGGCAGCAACCCCGCTGGATCCCCGCGGCAGCTCCTGCGACTCGAGCTCCTCGTCCTCCTCACCCTCCGACGGCGGTGGGGGCCGGAGCCGGGACTCTGATCGGTCCTCCACGGGATCCTCCAAAGGCACCGGAGCCACAGAGCGCACTTCGCGTGAGCTGCCGGCAGCCTGCGCCCGGGCGCTTCCGCCGCCCCCAACGCCGCGCACCCAGCCTGGGTCCGCGCTGCCCCCGCTGCCGCCAGCCGTGTCCACCGGCTCCCGGCGCCAGAGCGCAGGAAACACGACTTCCCACTCTTCGCGGTCGGGGGCGAACTGCAGCTCTGCGGGCGGGGCAGACAGAAGTGCGGGGCTTAAAGTGCCGCGGTTCCAGTAGCACAAATATTTCCAAGCTCACAATCCATAGATACAGGGCGCTCGCGTTGAATGCAATGGAGACCACCCGTCTAGCCCCTGAAACTCTTTGCAACCCCAGAAGCCTTGCGATCAGATTACAGACCCCAGCATTTTCAGAGTAAAAGTATGATTATATTGGGGGCGGGGGAAGGGGGAATCAAAGTTTGGTGACCGTACTTCATTGTTGAAAAGAAAACCGATGCAAAGACTCCAGCACGAGTAAACGATTTCTGAAGTGTATGCTAGAGCAGAGCGTTGCTATCAACTTAGGTACGTTCTAATTTTCCTCCAGGTGCTGTAAACGTACCTTTGCAAATATTATTGCTCTAATTAGAAGGAAACTATTCCACATACGGTTAAAACGAGGCCAGCAGAAGTGTGCTTCATTTCCGAACTTGACCCCTTAACCCGCACCTCAAGCTCATTTTATTGCTACCTACTGAGCTCTGCTCTCCACGCACCGGTTGCACCAGCCCTGCCGACCCCTACGTTCGCGGTCTCCGCTGGGATGGCTGGAAAGGAAGCGAAAAAGTCATGGAAGAACTTACCTGAAACGATCCCATTCGACAGGAACCCCAGCTGGTAAAGGAGGCAGCAGCAGCAGATGTGAGTCAGGCGCATCTCGCGGTTCTTCCCCATACTGCGCTCCGGCGGCCGCGGCTTCTCGCCCGGCGCACGCCTCCAGCGCGATCCACTCCGGACGCAGCGGCCTCCCCGGAGCGCTAGGAGGCCGGGCGGCGAATTTGCCCAGGCCCTTTGTCTGCCGGGGGAGGGGGTGTTGGAGTTGGGGGGGTAGGCTCTGTGACTCCAGGAGGCCGCCGAAGCCCTGGCGGGGGTGGGGTGGGGTCGGGTGGGGGGAGGAGCGGGGGAGGCAGTGCCGCAGCCCCGCAGCGCTCGAGCTCCCTGGCGAATTAGGTGATGAGTCTATTTTCTGTGTTCTGGACGCTGCAGGAGTTTCCGAGGCCGAGTAGGCTAGTGCTGGAACCCCACAGGACAGAGCCACAGCCAGCCGAGAGCCGGGAGTGCTGCCTCTGGACAGGCGGAGGACTGCCCGGCGCAGGCAGGAGAGCTGTGGTGTCCGAGCCGAGGCTCGCCGCCTGCACCCGCGCGGAACGGGCGGAGGCTGGTGTCACAGTCTCAGCAACTTGGTGTGCCAAGCTCCGCACACTCCTCACGCTCCTTGGGACGCAACGCTGAAAGCTCTCACCCGCAGCAGCGCGGAAGGGAATGAGTAGGGAGATGGGAAGACACGACTAGAGAGGTGGGTTGTAGAGCAGAAAAGAATCAAGGACATCTGACCAGAAAAAGGGACCAAGGGGTGCCCGCCAAGCGTGACTTTGCGGGACAAAGGTCCCAGAACACTGTGCACGTGCTCAAACGCCGGTTGGGATGGGGTGGGGACCCAAAATCCTTCACCTGACTATTGATTGGCCACTCGGGAAGGCCTGATTTGCATCCATCCCCTGCCCCCCACCAGTCAGTTGAGGTGTGTGCAGGTAGAGGTGCCTCCCCCTTCCCATCCCACTCCTCAATCCAGCTCCTCTTTTTGTCAAATTCACACATCACACAAGGCAAAAATTAGTGCAGACTTGACCACAAAGCTCAGGCCTCATTTACCAAAGGCCTTTGATTTGTCTTCCCATCTTTGTCGGAATTTTCTAAGCCCGGAGATAATGTAATTTGTCATGGAATGTGCTTTAAAGGTTCCCAGGAGAGTAGGCACCCTTACGTTTCAGAGCCTCTTTTCCTTCCTTATCTTTATAGCTCACCATTCATCAGTACTATCAGTTTCTCTCCTTCCCTACCCCACCCCATCACACACACACACACACACACACACACACACACACACACACGGAGTCCTAAAAGGAGTAAGAGTAAGGGAATCAACATTATACATTATATTCTAAAGATCTCAGACCAAGTGAGATTATTTTGCCTTCTGTACTTTTTACTTGTACATATAAAATATATTTTTGCTGTTTCTGTCTTCTTTGGGGGCAATTCAACCCCAAATATTTTTTTTTCCTTTGTTGCAGTTCTCTTCATGGTACCTACTCCCCTTTCCACACCTCTCCCTCAGCCACATCAAAGAGTTCATATCAGATTTAAGGATGATTGATCTGAACTGCCATTTGCATCCTCTGAACTAGGCCAGACACCTAGAAATGAGAAGTAATGCAAATCAGTGTGTGTGTGTGTGTGTGTGTGTGTGTTTTAATTGCAGCACTGAGATTGGTTCACTACTTCCTTTGTTGTTTTACCTTCTGTTCCTTGTGTCAAAGGTGACTACTATGCCTTTAAGGGAAGCAGACGATCTTATTTCAAAGGAAAGCCATTGTTTGAATAAGCTGGGTCCTATAATACTTTCTTTGAGTTGTCCAGAGTTTAGAAACAAAGGCAAAAACACTCTAGGTGAGTTTGTCAAGAGTGATCTGCCTCTAAACCCTGTCTTATAAAATCTCTATTGCTGGAGTAACTAAGGTATGGGTTTCCAGATGCTCAAGAAATATCTGGGTTACTTAGAAACCTAAATGCTTTTTTTTTTTTGTGAGACTCAATTATACAGATTTAAAGCTAGGCAAAAAAATCAGAGGCGGTTTATTTTTCGAGTATAGGAAGCTATTAAGATTGAAAGCTAATTTCAATGAAATATTTCCAATAGATGAGTCTTAGCACGTTTCTCACACATATTTTAACAACAAGAAAAAGCAGAACTGAAGGAATAATGCATATTAAGTTATTATTATTATTATTAGAGAATATTCATGATTTTTAAAAACTAAATGTGTTGTATAACTAAGTTAAATATACTCAAAAGCACAGCTTACCAATGTAAGTTTGCATTGCTGCCTTTTTTTTCCTACTAATATATAATCCCTACCTATCCTTCATGGTAAAGGTTAATATTAATTGTTATGAAAAGATTTGTCTAATTCCCAGCTAACTCTTCTCTTTTTACCCTTTTGAAATACTGTTAAAATGTATTTACATATTTTAGAAACATTTATAAGTCACTTGAGCTTTAATGACTTATGTACTTATCTCTCCTACTAGACTATCAATGTTTTTGAAAGGTAGGAAGATTTCTTTTATATATCACCTGACTAATTCAAGGATTTACACGGAATAGGTTCAGAAATTATCAGGAAATTCTCCAAGATGCTTTAGAAAGTGATGGAAATTGATTTCTTTATGGTATTTTGTTCCAATTCTAATTCCTTGATCAAGAGTTACATCACTGGCTCTGCTGGTGATTAGCCACTTATCAACATGATTTATCTGGTTTACAGAATGAGCAAGCCTAAGAGAGAAATGTGTGGCAAATTTTTGTGCTCTAGGAGAGACTTAGATGTGTAAGTAAGAGCATTAGTTAAAGTGAGTGAATTCGAGTACCTGTGTATTTAAAAGAAAGAACTAGCCTAATTTGGAATTGAGTAAACCGTGTGTGGTGAAATAGAAAAGGCAGGACTGAGGCATGTGTGTGCATTACCAACCTTAGAGGAAAGAAAAGAGCAGCTGGGAAAAATATGTTGGTAAGACAGATCACAACATATGTCACCAGATGGTTGCTAACACCAACAGAGCACTGCTTTTGTGTTCTTAGAATAAGGACAGGAGAAGAGGTAAATGACAAAGTATCAGAGTAAGTGGAATCAACTGTTTTGGTGCTCATATTGTCATTTATAATCCAGGCTTCTCCATATAGAAAGTTGGACTTGATGCTGTCAACTCTCCCTTGTTCTCTTCACTCATTGGCACTAAGCCTCTCACAACCTAATCTTACCCTAAGTTAAAATTAACCTAAGCTAATCTTAAATCTACCCGCCCTCCCCCCACCAAATTCTTAAGGTCTTGAGGAAATACAAAGAACTCTTTCACTGAGTTCCATGAAGATACCAACTTCCAGTAGAACTCACATCTAAATTGACATCAAGTCTTAAGCTAGTTCTGGCCATAATGGAATTACAGGGACCATAGTTAACTCTCACCTTAGGCAATCAGAAAACATAGTAAAGGTTTTTAGATATTGGACAACAGGGAGGCTAGGGTTATGACTTAGGAGAGAAGAGAAGTAAATGAATTGGTCACTACAATTTCCCCAGCTTACTACCTGGAGGCAGTTTCAGGCCTTAGCACAGAGAGAAGAAAGCCAAACAGAGCCCTGAATACAAGATGAGTTGAGGAGGCAGAGAAGGAGGCTAGAATTTATAGGGCAGAGTACCAGAAAGGAGGGAACTACACAGAGAGTGAATCAGTTATCTATTGCTACATAACAACCTTAGCAGTTTAAAACAACAAACATTTATCATCTGACATAGTTTCTGAGAGTCAGGAATCCAAGACTGGATAAGCCCAGGTATTTCTGATTAGGGCTCTCTCACAAGTTTGCAGTCAAACTCTTGGCCAGAGCTATAGTTTTCAGCAGACTTAACTGGAAGAAGAGGTTCTGCTTTCAACTCACTTGGTTGACAGGAAGCTCAGCAACTTGCTACACAGGTTTTCCCATAGGGCTGCTCATTACATGCATTCCCCCAGAACAAGTGATCTGAGAGAGAGAGCACCCAAAATAAAAGCCATGGTCTTCTTAAACCTAATCTTGCAAGTGACGTGCCACCACTTCTATCATATTCTCATCATAAAAAGCAAGTCACTAGGTCCAGCCCACGTTCAAATGGGGAAATGTCAAAGAATTTGTGGACGTATTTTAAAAACCATCATTGTCTGCCCCTTGGCCATAAATTACAAGGAAACTTCAAAAAGTATATGGAAAATGGAAGTAAAAGGTAAAAATAAAATAAAATAAAAACTTTATTTCTCAATGTAAGCTCCATCAAGTTCAAGACACTTTTGTAAGCCATGATACTAGCCTCTTACTCCATCCCTGAAGAACTGAAAAGTTGTGAGGTATTTACCCATGTCAGTGCAGTCTTTTTTACATTATTAATTGAAGAAAAACGAATGCCTTTTAAAGATTAAGATTACGAAATAAAGTCAGAAGGAGCAAATCAGGACTTGTAAGGTGATGTCTAATGATTTCCCATCAAAACCCTCACAAAATCACCCTTGTTTGATGAGAGGACTGAGCAGGAGCATTGTCATTTGGAGAAGGACTCTGGTCAAGCTTTCCCGGAGATTTTCTGCTAAAGCTTTAGCTAGCTTTCTCAAAGTACCCTTATAATAAGCAGATGTTATTCTTTGGCCCTCCAGAAAGTCAGCAAGCAAAATTCCTTGAGCATCTCAAAAACTGTTGCCATGACCTTTGCTCTTAACTGGACTGCTTTTGCTTTGAATGAACCACTAACTTCTCTTGGTAGCCATTGCTTTGATTGTGCTTTGTATTCAGGATTTTACTGGTGAAACCACATTCTGTTTCCTTTTACAATTCATCAAATAAATGCTTCAGTGTTTTGGAACCACTGATTTAACATTTCCATTGAAAGCCCTGCTCTTGTTTGTAGTTGAGCTGGGTGCAATGGTTTTGGCAGCCATCAGGTGGAAAGTTTGATCAATTATAATTTGTTTGGTCAGAATAATGTAAATTGAACCAATTGAGATGTCTGTAGTGTTGGCTATGACAAAGAGAGAAAGGGAGAATTCTGGATGTTTTGTGGAAGAACTTTGAATTAAATGTCTATGTTCTGATTTCTACATGTGAAGAAACCACCTAAAGCATAGGGTGAGTGGTGGGAGGGGGAGGCATAAAGTATTAAAGGCCAAACAATATTCCAAACATGATGAGTTCCTACTGGCTAAGGTGGAAGGTCATCATAATATGAGGGATATTAGATAATGTTCTTAGAAAATCATCTTAGTAATAAAATTAAATTAGCCTTGTAATTAAGGTTTCATGTGGGACTATCTCAACAAGGCTTAAAAGATAGTTGCAAAATGGTTCATCTGTTTCCTAGTAATTTAATTTCCTGCTAGAACAAGGTCTATTTTATTTAAATGAATAATAATTATTTTATATATATGTACTTTTTCATTTAGACAGGGTCTCACTCTGTCATCCAAGCTGGAGTGCAGTGGCTCAATCATGGCTCACTGCAATCTTGACCTCCTGGGCTTAAGCAGTCCCCTCACCTCAGCACAATCCTGAGTAGCTGGGACTACAGGCATACACCACCACGCCTGGTTAATTTTTGTATTTTTAGTAGAGATGGGGTTTTGCCATGTTGCCCAGGTCGATCTCAAACTCCTGGACTCAAGTAATCCACCTGCCTCAGCCTCCCAAAGGGCTAGGGTACATGCATGTGACACAACACTTGGCTAGGAATAATAGTATTTCAAAACAACAACAACAACCATGTAAAGTTCTCATTCTCTGGCATCCAATTATAAATTCCAGGCATGGAAAAAATGACTCATAACAAGGAGAAAAATGGCTTAGTAAAAACAGATCCAGATATGACAAAAGTAATAAAATAAGCCAACAAAAGCATTAAACAGCTATTACAGATATGCTGTAAATGTATATGAAGATAGAGGAAAGCATGAACCTTATCAAGAGAGACATAAAAAGACCCAATTTGAAATTATAGAGATGGAAAATACAGTATTTTAAATGAAAAACATACCGGGTGGTATTGACAGTAGATTAGATACTGCCAAAAAACGTATCAGTGAACTTGAAGACATAGCAAAAGAAACTATCCAAAGTGAAGCACAGAAAGAAAAAGACAAGAAGAATTGACTTGAGTGTTGGTGAACTGTGGCATAATAACAAGATATCTAATTTATGAGTAACGGGAGTTTTAGAAGAAGAGGAGAAATGGAAATGGGAAGAGAAACTATTTGAAAAAATAATGGCTGAATATTTTCCAAATTTGATGAAAACTATCATGTATACATGCAAACATAACATAGTTAATAAAACTATGCCAAGGTATATATTAAACAAATTGCTAAAAACAGAAAGGAAATAGAAAATCTTAAAAGCAACCAGAGGAAGAAGACATTATCTAGAGAAACAAAGTTGAGAATGACAGCAAACTTCTCATCAAAACCTATGCAAACATGAAGATATACACAGTCACGTACCTCATAGAAGGACATTTTAGTCAACAGCAGAACACATATATGACTGGCCCCATAATATTATATCATATTTTTAATTCACCTTTCTGTGTAGGTATGTTTAGATACACAAATACTTAGGATTATTTTACAATTCCCTACAGTATTTAGTACAGTAATATGCTGTACAGGTTTATAGCAAAGGAGATATAGGCTATACCATACAGCCTAAGTGTGTCGTAGGATACATCATGTAGGTTTGTATAAGAACACTCTATGATGTTTAAACAGCAATGAAATTACCTAATGATGCATTTATCAAAATGTATCCTCTGCTGGGCACCATGGCTCACCCCTGTAATCCCAGCAGTTTGAGAGGCCAAGCTGGGTAGATCACCTGAGGTCAGGAGTTTGAGACTAGCCTGACCAACATGGTGAAACCACGTCTCTACTAAAAATATAAAAAATTAGCCGGGCTTGGTGGTGGGTGCCAGCTACTTGGGAGGCTGAGGCAGGAGAATTGCTTGAACCCAGGAGACGGAGCTTTTAGTGAGTCGACATCATGCTATTGCATTCCAGCCTGGACAAGAAGAGCGAAACTCCATTTCAAAAAATAAATAAAAATGTAATTTTTCATCAATAAGTGTTGCATGACTGTATGTAGATATTCTCAATAAAATCCTTTAACAGATACATAGTTTGTAAATATTTTCTCCTAGTTTGTAGCTTGACCTTTATTTACTAAATGATATCTTAAAGAGCAAAAGGTTTTAATTTTGATGAAGTCCAATTTATTAATTTGTCCTTTATAGAATTCCTTTTTGGTTTTCTAAGAAGTGTTTCCTAAGCTAAGATCAAATCCTTTTCTCCTACTTTTTTTCTAGGTCTAAAATTTTTACTCTTAAATTTAGGACTATTATCCATTTTGACCTAATTTTGGTAAATGAGGTAGGATAAGCATCAAGGTTCATATTTTTATATACAGGTAGCCAACATTATTAGTAACTAGGACAATGCACATTAAATGCAAATTGAACCCACAAGGAGACAACACTACACACCTATTAGAATGAATAAAAATTCTCTACATTAACAAATGTTTGCAAGGATGTGGAACACCTGAAACTCTCATGCATTGTTCATGTGAATGCAAAATAGTATAGACACTTTGGAAAACAGTTTGACAGATTCTTATGATTCTTAAATATACATTTACCCAACAACTCACCAACACAATTCCTACATATTTACCCAAGAAAAATTAAATTAGGTATACACAAGACTTTCATGTGAATTTTATGTCAGCTTTATTTATAATGGCCCCAAACTGAAAATAACCTACATGTCAATCAACTGATGAAGAGATAAAAATATTGTAGTAGATTGTGGAACATAAGTCAGCAATGAAAAGAAAAGAACTACTGATGCAGGCAAAAACGGATGAATCGCAAAAGCATTATTCTAAGTGAAAGAAGCTTCCCTTTATATGAAAGTGGAGAAAAGATAATACGGAAGTAATTAAAGCAGTTCAGTCCCAGGAGCTTTGGGGGCAAAGAGGGAAAAGGGCTATGAGAGAACTATTTTAGGTGATAAAAGTCTTTATCACAATTAAGGTACTCATTGCGCAACTATATATTTTTCACAAATCATTCAAATTGTACACTTAACGGTTAAATGTTTTATATGTAAATTATATCTCAATGAATCTATTTACAGAAAGACTTAAGCTAAATATGTGACACTCTCAGTGTTTCATTTTTAGCCATTAGTGACTAAATATTTAGGGAATAGGGACCTTCCTCAAGATTCCACAGGTAAGTGAGAGTCACCATCATCCGCCCAAATGGTGGAACCATGAGCCTAAGAAGTCATGGTTGACTCATGCTTTGTTTTTTTTGCTTTTTTTTTTTTTTTTTTTTGAGATGGAGTCTCACTCTGTTGCCTAGGCTGGAGTGCAGTGGCATGATCTTGGCTCACTGCAACCTCCACCTCCTGGGTTCAAGCAATTCTCCTGCCTTAGCCTCCTGAGTAGCTGGGATTACAGGCGCCCACCACCATGCCCGGCTAATTTTTTTATTTTTAGTAGAGATGGGGTTTCACCATCTTGGCCAGGCTTGTCTTGAACTCCTGACCTCAGGTGATCCACCCGACTTGGCCTCCAAAAGTGCTGGGATTACAGGCGTGGGCCACCGCACCTGGCCAACGCATGCATCTTTTTATCACTCACATCTAACCAGTCATCAAGTCATGGCCTTTTTTTTTTTTTTTTTTTTTTTTTTAAGTTCTGGGATACATGTGCAGAATGTCTAGGTTTGTTACATAGGTATACATGTGCCATTGTGGTTTGCTGCACCTGTCAACCCATCATCTAGGGTTTAAGCCCCGCATGCGTTAGCTATTTGTCCTAATGCTCTCTCCTCATCCCCGACCCCACAGCTGGCCCGATGTGAATTGTTCCCCTCTCTGTGTCCATGTGTTGTGTTCTCTCTTTTATTCCTTTAGCTCCTAAATTAATCTCCTCGCTCTAGTGCTTGTAGCACTAAGCTCATGCAGTCATCTTTCCGTGGTACCACTGCAACATTCTGTTAGCCTTTCTCCTGCTTGTACATTGCTCTACCACGTTCCAATCTTTACTCTGTGGCCATAGTGATCATTTAAAATGAAAATAATATCCTCTGATTAAAATTCTTCTCTAGATACTCTCAGGACAAAATTCAAACTCCTTAACAAAATCTAAAGGCCCTGTGCGATCCCAGTCCTTTCGTATTTTCAGTCCCATCACATTATACTCTTCCCTTTTGGATTTTTCTCAATTCTTATAGCATACTATAGTTTTTCATGTCTCCATGTATGCCATTTCCTCTAATGGAAACATGTTCCCTCTCATCCTGTACATTAACAATGACAACTCCTACTTATTCTTCACGTACCTTTCTTTGCAAGCGTCGAAAGTACCAAGTTAGGTCTTGTTTGCTGCTCTACGTCATCATAGCACCTGGTGTTTCTATTCAGTCTTCACTGATTTAGCATTTATTTATATTAGGTTGGTGCAAATGGCACCAAATGGCAAAAACTGCAATTACATTTGCACCAACCTAATAATTGTCAGTGCAATATATGACTTTGTCCTACCCGCTCACCATCCCAAAATTCTACTCCCTAGGTATAATCACTGTTAGTTTTGTGCCTTCCAGACTATTATGAAAGAAAAATGTATTGATAAGTGTCAGCATAATAATATATGACAAACAAAATTAAAAGATAGAAATATATATAGGCTTCCCTCTCCTTTGCCTTCTAATGGACATGTTAAATCCCCCCTGCTCAGGACCGGGGCCAAGTAATTGGTGAACAGAATGAAAGCTGGTCTTTCAAATCCTTTTAGTGTGAAGAGCAATTTTTTTTAATGAAAATAAAAAATCTGAGAAGGAAGGAAAAAGAACAAGAAAGAAAATAGTCCTATTTATGACAAACCCACAGCCAATATCATACTGAATGGGCAAAAACTGGAAAAATTCCCTTTGAAAACTGGCACAAGACAGGGATGCCCTCTCTCACCACTCCTATTCAACATAGTGTTGGAAGTTCTGGCTAGGGCAATCAGGCAAGAGAAAGAAATCAAGGGGATTCAGTTAGGAAAAGAAGAAGTCAAATTGTCCCTGTTTGCAGACGACATGATTGTATATTTAGAAAACCCCATTGTCTCAGCCCAAAATCTCCTTAAGCTGATAAGCAACTTCAGCAAAGTCTCAGGATACAAAATTAATGTGCAAAAATCACAAGCATTCTTATACACCAGTGACAGTCAAACAGAGAGCCAAATCAGGAATGAACTTCCATTCACAATTGCTTCAAAGAGAATAAAATACCTAGGAATCCAACTTACAAGGGATGTAAAGGACCTCTTCAAGGAGAACTACAAACCACTGCTCAGTGAAATAAAAGAGGACACAAACAAATGGAAGAACATACCATGCTCATGGATAGGAAGAATCAATATCGTGAAAATGGCCATACTGCCCAAGGTAATTAATAGATTCAATGCCATCCCCATCAAGCTACCAATGAGCTTCTTCACAGAATTGGAAAAAACTGCTTTAAAGTTCATATGGAACCAAAAAAGAGCCCGCATCTCCAAGACAATCCTAAGTCAAAAGAACAAAGCTGGAGGCATCACGCTACCTGACTTCAAACTATACTACAAGGCTACAGTAACCAAAACAGCATGGTACTGGTACCAAAACAGAGATATAGACCAATGGAACAGAACAGAGTCCTCATAAATAATACCACACATCTACAGCCATCTGATCTTTGACAAACCTGAGAGAAACAAGAAATGGGGAAAGGATTCCCTATTTAATAAATGGTGCTGGGAAAATTGGCTAGCCATAAGTAGAAAGCTGAAACTGGATCCTTTCCTTACTCCTTATACGAAAATTAATTCAAGATGGATTAGAGACTTAAATGTTAGACCTAATACCATAAAAATCCTAGAGGAAAACCTAGGTAGTACCATTCAGGACATAGGCATGGGCAAAGACTTCATGTCTAAAACACCAAAAGCAACGGCAGCAAAAGCCAAAATTGACAAATGGGATCTCATTAAACTAAAGAGCTTCTGCACAGCAAAAGAAACTACCATCAGAGTGAACAGGCAACCTACAGAATGGGAGAAAATTTTTGCAATCTACTCATCTGACAAAGGGCTAATATCCAGAACCTACAAAGAACTCAAACAAATTTACAAGAAAAAAACAAACAACCCCATCCAAAAGTGGGCAAAGGATATGAACAGACATTTCTCAAAAGAAGACATTCATACAGCCAACAGACACATGAAAAAATGCTCATCATCACTGGCCATCAGAGAAATGCAAATCAAAACCACAATGAGATACCATCTCACACCAGTTAGAATGGCGATCATTCAAAAGTCAGGAAACAACAGGTGCTGGAGAGGATGTGGAGAAATAGGAACACTTTTACACTGTTGGTGGGAGTGTAAACTAGTTCAACCATTATGGAAAACAGTATGGCGATTCCTCAAGGATCTAGAACTAGATGTACCATATGACCCAGCCATCCCATTACTGGGTATATACCCAAAGGATTATAAATTATGCTGCTATAAAGACACATGCACACGTATGTTTATTGCAGCACTATTCACAATAGCAAAGACTTGGAATCAACCCAAATGTCCATCAGTGACAGATTGGATTAAGAAAATGTGGCACATATACACCATGGAATACTATGCAGCCATAAAAAAGGATGAGTTTGTGTCCTTTGTAGGGACATGGATGCAGCTGGAAACCATCATTCTCAGCAAACTATCACAAGAACAGAAAACCAAACACCACATGTTCTCACTCATAGGCGGCAACTGAACAATGAGATCACTTGGACTCGGGAAGGGGAACATCACACACCGGGGCCTATCATGGGGAGGGGGGAGGGGGGAGGGATTGCATTGGGAGTTATACCTGATGTAAATGACGAGTTGATGGGTGCAGCACAGCAACATGGCACAAGTATACATATGTAGCAAACCTGCACGTTGTGCACATGTACCCTACAACTTGAAGTCTAATAATAATAAATAAATTAAAAAAAAAAAAAAAAAAAAAGAAAATAGTCTGTGAAAACTGAGTTTTGAGTTTTCCTGAAATTTTCGAGAAAGTAATATAAAATGTTGCAGGGGCAACCTCTATGCAGTGATAAAAGGGCTTTGGAAAAATTGATAAATAAAAGAGATTATTACAAAGTTTTGTTATGTGTTATGTATATATGCATTTAAGGCATATGAAATTTATTTCTATTCTTACTGGGACAAGGGGAGGCATGTGGGACTTGTGTTTTATTTCTGAGTGTAGCACATGCCTGTCTCAGGTTTGTTTGGGTTACATATAAAACTCATTATAGGAATTTGTTCTGCCTAAACAGGTATTTAAGATTCTCTCAATAGTAAAAGAGGCCAAGATTAAAATCTAAAAATGAGAATCTCCAGCCTTCAAAACAATAAAATATGTTATTCTCAAAGCAGTAAACTATGTTATAATAAAGTTCTCCGGCTTTATGAAAACATAAGGCAATACTTTAGGCCTTTCCACATACCGCGTAGATCTTATATACAGCAATTTCATTGCTACTGAAAGTTTACTCATAATTTACACAGAACTATTGAGACTCCAATTCCAAGATTAAGAAATACTGATCCAGGGCCAAGAGCTCCCTGCTTGGACTTTTCCATTGCATTCCTTTGAGCAGCATCCCACTGAGTACCAATGATCATCACTATAATGATCGTTACCTGAAGACTTAAAATCACTGTGTCTGACACAAATCTTAAGCTTTTTGTATTATACAGTGTAGTACCCTTTCTCCCGGTTAGCAAGATGCCTAATTCCAACACTGTTTGCAATGTCAAGTCTTAGAGGGAATACCCTCATTTGCTAAATAATCAATAAATGTTTATTGGATAATTGAATGACTGAAACCAAAGACAGTGCTATCCATATCCACGTCACTGTTCGTAAGAGGTAGGAGGTTGACTCACTTGAGACTGATATAGGCCTTTTATGTTTACAGTTCTATGATTATTTTAGGTATTCAAAATGTGTATGTGTGTGTGTAAGAGACAGAGAGACAAAGACAGAGAGAGACAGAAGGGTAAGTAAAAATGGTTATCAGAATTTTTCTTAGACAAAAAGGGCTCCATTGACAAAGAAAAAAAAGTTTGAACAGTACTCCCTTTATTTGTTGACTAGCGATGGGAAGGTAACCCTTAGCATGAAATGAAAATAGAATTTAAAATCGATAGGCTATTGTGACATTTGATTTGTTAAGGTTTTGGCTGCCCACTATTTGACTTCCTTTCTCATTATATGAATCCCACAGTTGAGAATTATGGGAATCCCATTCCCATGTTGTGTGTTATAGGAACCCCACAGGTAAGAATTGTGCTGGTTTGAGGTGGTAAATGGGGATTGATTTCCACTAAAGTGGAAGTGGAAGTATAATATATAATAGTCCAGGTTTTCATTCTCGTTATCCACTGGGGTACAGGTTTATGACCTCGGCTAATAGAATGTCCATAGATGGCAAATCTGAAACAAGTAACACAAAGGTAAGAGCACTTTTGATTTCCTTTCAACAGAATTGTCTAGGGATTGTGGTGGTGATGGTGCCAGCAGTTTGTTTAGTATCCTGAAACAATGCACCAGCATCTTCACCAGCTATTCCAGCGGCAGGGGCTTGGCTATAACGACAGCTTCCTGTGGTTTCTCCTTGTTTCACAGCTTGTTTTTTTTAGCCTTTCATCAATTCTTTAATCTACACAATGACGTCGTTCCATTGAACTGCTTTTTGCCAAGGTAAGCCGGAATCTAGTTCTGTTGCTGCCAGTAAGAACCATGACTTACACAAATTAGTATCAGGGAGCAGGTTGCAGTCAAAGGGACCACAGAAAAATCCAGAGAGTTGTGCGTAGTTAGAGTTGGAGGCCATGAACATTGTTTATATTTGTTAGTGAGAATCTATCAGTCCATGACACATCATGACAGAGATTTTCTTTAAATTATTGTCTGCGATCTCCTGGAATTAAATAATGCACTGAAAGCAGAATTATCTGCAACCATATATTTGCCATATAGAATATAAGAATTTTGGGGTCTGGTATCTACTTCTAATGACCTTACAAAAGGCCAATGAGAGGCCCAAATTTCAAAGTTATCAGCTTAAAGCACATGCTGAAACTCAGGGGCTTTCTATGAGCAGACTAAACAATCTCTAACTACCATTCAGTTCAGAACTTCCTTGGTGTATTGGTGAAGAAAAAATTCAAAGGCCAGGAGATTACAATGCTAGAGAGCATTGATCATATGAAATTTATGCCTCTCAAGAAGGCCTAGAAACTACTACTTTCTCCAAGGCCTTGAGAAATGAGAGGAGTTGATGAGAGGCTTATCAGCATATTTAAAAATACAATAGTGGCTCTTCTTTGAGGCTGCCAATGCTGATATGGGATGCAGTTGAAATGGTCTCCCTGACTCCAGTGTGGCAATTGAAATTCTGGGTGATATAGCGGCACTTAATCTCAGAGGCAAAGTAGATTTGTTACTGGCAAGAGAATTCAAATGGCCCGACCCACAGAGATTTGGGTGGTTGCTAATATATCATAGGCTTGTTATAGGCAACATGAACAGATAGCTTACCAGAGCCACCTATTGTTTCTGAGTTAAAAAAAAAAAAAAAACATAAAAACAAAACAGAACAAGAAAACAAAAATGTCCTCTAGGTCTGACCACCCATTATAAGATAAGATAATCAGTTTTTTACTGAATTCTCAGACCTGGCTCAGTCATAGTCCACAGGCCCTTGGATGAAGGAAAACCTGGACAGCCCTGAGAAGACTTGATGATAATATTGTATGTAAGTGAAGCTTCCTCCTTGCCTGACAGAAGAGAACCTGGAACTACTAAGATCACTTTGCTTTGAGGAGTAGACTAATGCTCAGATCTTTTAGGCCTTATTGTTGCTTACTAGCTCGGAGCACACTGATACCTGAAGACTCAATATCCATGGCAATTTACATGTTTGAGTGGGGACTTCTGAAAGTCAAAAATGTATTTTGATCTGAGTCTGATATGATAGGCCTAATGAAATCCTGAATCTATACTGTATTCATGATAGTAACAAATATAATCCTCAATATAGCTGAAACACAACAAAAATATATTTTCTGCATTCGTTAGGCAATGATGACAAACAATATAAAGTGGCTCATACATCATAGAAATTTACCTCACACTTTTGTAACAAACCAAGCAATGTTCCTTATGCTTTAGGAACCAAGCTCCTTCCTTCTTAGGGTTTATTCATCTCCTATAATCTTGTTGTCTACACCTAGCCTGTGGAAGGGGAAGGCACAAAAGGAGGTAGACCTGTTTCCAAAATACCTTAAAGTGGCACACATTATGGCAACTCACATTCTTTTGGCAAAATCTGATTACAAGGGAGGGTAGGAAATATAAACTAACATGTTCTCAAGGAAAAATGGGAAATGTATTTTGGTAAAAATGTTGCAATCTCTATCACAATGCTATGCTTTTTCTCCAGTTGCTGAATGTGTACTAGGAATAGAAATACTGTGGAATTGGAAGATCAGGAGTTTTCCTGACACATAAGGTAAGAACTATTGTGATCAGACACCAAGGGTAAACCACTAGAACTCCCTCTCCAAACCAAAATAATAAATCAAAGCAACCCTGAATTACTGAGGAAACCACAGTGATTAGTGCCTCTGTAAGAGGCTTGGAAGATGCAAGAGGTGCCTTTTTTTTTCCACATTCCTACTTAACTCACCTGTGCAGATGATAGATGGCCCTGGAGAATAATAATGGAATGTTGTAAATGTAATCAAAGTTAATTGCTATTCTAGATGTGATTTTTTACTTGGGCAAACAAATATAGCCTCTAACAATTAATAGTCAGTTACAGATTTGGGAATTTTTTCTCTTAATCTCTAAAAATGTACAGCAATGGAAACAATTCTGTTTATGGATTTCTCTGAAATTTGCTATCATCAACAAACCATGAGTGCATTGTTGCAGTGCTACAGCCCTGTCCAGGATAGTCCTGAAGAACCCCCACAGAATATCAAATCTACACCTCTTTTGTCCACCTCGCTGGAAAGAGGGATGGCATGAAGTAAGTTTCTATACTGATTAATGAACAGTGGTTAATGGCTTGCCAAGGTTGTAAGAAGTTAGGAAGGAACCCAATCAGAGGATGCTGAGAAAGAAACCCACATAAGCATTATGTACCTGCACTTTTTGAAGTGGTCCTAGAGTAGAAGACATTTGTGCCCCATATACATACTCCTCAAAAGTCCCCTCAGTAAGTGGACTAATTAATATCTAACTTCCATTCATTCTAACTTCCTTCTGTTAAAGAGGTGCTCGTTCTTAGGTTACAGAAAACAGTACTCTTTGAAGACATCTGCCAGCCTCTTTCTCCACTTATTTGTCTTTGATCAATGAGAGTGCGAGCAAATATCATGGGTGGCAATGTATGGAAGCTATTCATAAACTCTCAAATGTCAGCTTTCCTCACTAAAGTTTTCACAGTCTCTATTATGGTGGATTCCCTAATATGCAAGTGACACAAATGTTATTAGGGAATATTTGAACAATCTTTGGTTGGGAAAGACTTCTGAAGTAATATAGAAAAACTAAAAGTCATTAAAAAATACCTCACTTTAAAAATGTGTGTATTTTAAAATATAACACTTGAAAAATAAGAAAAACACATAAAACAAATTATTAATATATTTAATGTTAAAAGAGCTCTTATAAATTAGTTTGGAAAGCACAGTAGTCAAAAAGGAAAGTGGGTAAAGGATAGAATAAGTTATTGAGGAAACAGGAAATGCATACATGAAATAATCACATGAAAATTTTCTCAACTTCACCATGGAGAATAATATGGATTATAGCCAAAAAATCTTGATTTGATTGTTTTTCACCCATTGAAATAAAATGAATACAGGAGTCAGTGGAAATGAGGATGTGAGAGGTGGGAGTAGTGATACCTTGCTTCTGCAAGTGCGTGCTGAACCCTCTTGGGAAATGGAACTGGGCATCTTTAAAAAAACTAAATGACACATGCTGCTGATTCAGAAGTATTACCTGAAGAAACCCATCTTGGAGATACATAAGTCAGGGCACATGGGGATATTGTACAGGGATGTTTATTGCTCGTTGTTCATAGTGGCATGAAACTGGAGGAAAAGAACAATATTTGTCAGTAGGTGAATGAATAATTTATGGCTCACATTATTATGAAAAATTCTCAATTACTTTTTAAAAATGGACATTTTCTACTGATATGGAAAGAAGTATACATTATATCACAATATTTTAATGAAGTCATAATGCAATACACATAGTATTTTCTTTGAGATGTGTGTGTATATGCTTGTATGAGGATGTAAAAAGGAATTGGAGAATAGACAACAAACTGTTGAAACACCTCATAAGATGGGAATGTATGTTAGGCATCAAAGAGAGCTTGACGGACAGGAAAGCTTTTTAAATAATATTTTCTATCATGTCATTTAATTCTCTATAACTTAAAAAATTCTAAAGAATTTTTAAAGGATAAAATCACAAAAGTGCTCAATGCGTCTCTGTTTTTCTTTACTTTTACATAATCGACTCATTAATGTTTATTGAGTGAAAGTGCAAAGAGAAACTCAGTCATTCTAGAACAATTCCCTTCTAAGAGAAGACTTTAAATAATGTGGCAAATTGTTCAGGAAAAGCTCTTATTTTTTTCTGCTATGATTTAGCTGTTAATTATTTGGGCATGTGTTTTAAACCTATGACTGATGATGCCCTTGAGGTTCTTTTTTTCAGCATGGGAGACATTTGTTTTAAATTTTTACAATTTAACAAAAATATACTTGATCCATAGAAGAAACTACCCTGGCTGGAATACCTCTTACTACATTAAGGTCACATATGACTATTTAAATTAGAACCAGAAACGTATGCTTTCCTATTTCTGGAAAGCCTTTCAAATGTTATCTCAGGATAAATAAACTCATAAAAATTGAAGATAGATTATAAGCTGGATTTTCATCCTAGAAGCATACTTGTATGTGCTAGATCTTGATTTTTATTTTAATGGCTTAGTGATGGTATAGTTCTCTTCTATGAAAGTAACAATGTATTTCTGTTTATCTAAACAGTAATGAATACCAAACTCATGATTTCCAAATGTTCAGTGTCTAATTCTACTCTACATTTATTTGCTTAAATTAAAGATTTGTTTAAAATTATAAATATACATGTATATGTTTGAGATTACTTCAAACAAAGACTTTAAAAATAATGTCTTAAGGAAAACTCACTTTAGAACAAAATCCACTTCAAATACAATACAGAAAACTTGTTAGGTAAAACAAAGATAACAACTGTGAACAAATAGTGTTGTTAACAGGTCTTCTTTCCTTCTTTTCTTCATTTTTGTTTTCCAACTATTATAAAATAGGCCACCGTTTCTGACAATGAGACAGGATAATTTTAGTAATTTGTATATTTCATTATTTACCAATGTTTATGAATTTAATGTCAAATTCTTTCTGCAAAAAGCTGTCACGGACTTTGAGCGATACTGCCTTAAACAATTGTAAAGAACTTTATATGTTATAAATTAGCTCATGAATTATTTAATGTAAACTAGCTATGAGAAATCTGAAAAAATATACAGTAGTGTATTTACTTTATATAAGATGTTTTACAAGAATAAAGGGGAGGAAATGAAGAGAAAAGGAAGACAAATTTATAGACAGACATAAGCCCCAAAGCCTAACATTAACTGCATTAACTGGTATAGTTTATTCAACTTTCCTTGGCTGTCTAAGTTCTATATTACAGCGTCCCAGGGCAGGGGCTGTGCCTGCTCACTGTCAGCACTTGACAAATTAACAAAGAGTATTATTAACAGCAGTACCTATGGGTAAAACTTGTATGATTATTGTATTTTAATAGCACTATTCCACAGAACTTTAATTGAATTGTCATACAAGTTTTTCTTGATCTCGTCTTACGTGTACTCTGCTGAGAAGAAATGCTTAAACTGATCATTTGTAGTTTCAAAAATACAGCTTAATGAGAAAGCAATTTAGTAAATTTCTGGGAGCTGTTTTATATCACATAGAGTATTGTGTTCTCACAGAACAACTTAATTTAACAGAATTCTCCAGGAAGTTTACCTTCGGCTGTAATAGAAAATTATTGCTGCCTGAAAGTTTGCCTACTTATGTGATATGCAGAAATTTCTGGAATAAGTAACAGTCTTAGTTTCAGACACAAAGACCTTTCCTGTCTTTGCACCCCAACATGTCTACTCAAAATTAGGGGCTATATGAAGAAATTGATTCAGCTATTTTGATTAAATTTAATGAAGTAGTTAAAAGGTACATTTTTGTATTATACACACAAACACATACACATGTCTTAAACACAAATGAGTCAGTAAAATAACTTTATGTTGGATTTTCTTGTTTTTATTAATTTTATTACTCAAGCAATCCAAAAGAGACACAAGTAAGTTAAAAACACTTGGTAGGTCAAATCAGTCTGAACTTTCATATTGGTAGAAGTATGAAGTGCTAAATAACAATTTCATTTTTAGAGATCTGAAAATTGAAGTGCATAGAACACTTCATCTCTGTCACTGTGTTTTTTATTTCTGGTATTTACATTTGATTTGATTCTTTCCCCATAGTTTCCATCTCTCTGCTAAAATTACCCATGTATTCTTACATATTGTATAACTTTTCTATTAGAACCTTCAACATATTAATTATAGTTATTCCAAATTCCCTGTTGGTTATAGCATCTGGGTCACATCTGAGTCTGGTTCTGATAATTACTTTGTATCTTCAGGCTGTGTTTATTCTCAACTTGTCAAATGCCTTGTAATTTTGGTCAGAAGCCAGACATGTTCTATGGCAGAGCAGATTTTGAGGCAAGTGTATTTTATGCTTAGAGATGGGCATACTTTTCCTTCCTCTACAGCTTTAGTGTGAAAGTTTCTAGTGATCTAGTCAAAAGTTGGGTTTTGGTTGAAGTTTGGTGTTGCTATAGTCATGCTTGGTGCAAAAAGGCTTTGTATGCCTTCAGTGATACCACATGTTTAGGTGTGGGCTAATTTATCAGAGTGCTTCTCTATGTCTGCTCCCTGATGAGAATCTGTCTCTTGCCACTCTCTCAGTTGTGTTCCACTGTGATTTTCACTCAGTGTTTGTTACCTAGGTGGTGGGAACGCAATGTCTATTACGTAGGTGGTGGAAAGTTGGGAAGGAAGGGTGCTCTCTAACATAGTGGTTAAGCCTCAGTCTTGGCAGTCTCTATGAGCTTGTGGAGTGCGGCCTTCTAGCTGTGGTACTGGGACTAGCAAGTATTCCTGCCCCGCCTTCCAGGTAGAGCTTTTTATTTTATTTTTTAAATTCCCTTTTACTAGTTGCAAGGGGTTTCTAGTGCCTTAAGGTGACAATTGTTCTTTCTGTTTCCCCTGCAGATTATGGCTTTGTTCTTTAAGGAAGATTGGGGAGATGGGTCTGTTTGGAATTTCTAACAGTGGCAATTGTTCCTCTCCCTCAGGTGACATTGCTACAGAAGCTTTCTCAGGATTTCCCTTAATCTTCACCTTGAACACCTGCTGGGATTCAGGGAGGACAAACTGCAGCTCCCAGGAGCTACACATTCTGATGCCAGCCATGTTTGGTCTTTAGAAAGTTGTTGGAACATTTTCACTGCTTCTTATTACATTATATAGTATCTGGTCATGTATGCGACAAGTAAGCAAAGACTTTTTTGCTCTTAAGTTGGTCATTTGGTCTTCTGCAGTATTTGGTGAGATCCTGTGCCAGTAGATTGATCACTCTGTATATCTTCAAACAGTAACACTAGCTAAGACCCTGTATACAGGAAAGACAAACCCAAACTCTGAATGTTTATTCTTTTGATAACTAATTGCTAGCCTTTCCAAATGAAGTCAATAAGCTACCAACTGGCCAGTGGGCTTCTCAACGAATGGTGCCAAAATGGGGATTCAAGGTTGGTCTTCATTATTATCTGTTTGGACATTTGATATGGGCCTTAGTTAGGTCAGTTAGTAGGAGCACATGCTGTTAGACACAGAGATGGTCTCCTTATCTACCTTTCAGGCCACTTTGTGCATGTGCCCATTGTGCCAGCATGGAAGTGACCAATGATATGGGCTAGCTGACGCCACCAGCTGGGTCCTTTTAAATTCATGCCTCTTTTATGGGGGATGTTCTGTCATAGATGTTAACATACGATACAATAATTTTCACACTGCCCTACTTCCATATGTCCATCCGTATGCCTCTATCTCATATCTCCCTGTAACTTTCTTTCCAATCTTTTCCTTTTCTTTGTTTCCGTGTCAAACATCCAAAGCATTTTTCACTGCCAGTGAGTCTTCAGGCCTTTCTTTCTTTTTACACAGTGTAGATGACCAGAAACATAATTTGAAACTTTGTTAATTAACAAAGTTTTTCCTACCTATTGTCCCCACTGTCTCAGGGCACCCCTACATTAGGCTGTAATTCAGCTACCATCCATTATGCACCCACACACTAAGTCAGCCCCCAAATAACCTTAGGCATGATCTGAGGGAAAGCTGCTGGTACAACAGTGTTGGGTGCCAGGGGGATTGGGGTTACTTTTCATAAGCCTGTAGGATTTGTGGTGTTAACTTGATTATGTTGAAGTTAACATGAATAGGTCGTATTATTTGTTTTCAATACTTCATCAGGCACTGAGCCCATTCCTCTTCTACTGAAAGGGAAACCCAGGTGGTTTTACTTTTGATTAGAATGATTAGACTGCCCCAGGTGTGTCTGCGAAGGTGTTTCCAGAGGAGATTGGTGTGTATCAGTGGATTGAGTGAGGAAGATCCGCCCTCAATGTGGGCTGGCACCATCCAATTGGCTGGGGGACCAGATGGATCGGAGACAGAGGAAGGGTGAGAATTTCTCGCACACTGTCTCTCCTAGAGCTTGGCAGTGCTTGTCTGTCCTTGGATGTCGGAGCTCTAGGTCTTCCACCTTTGTACTCTGGAGTCAGACAAGCAGTTCCTAGGCTCTCCAGCCTTCAGCCTTGGACTGAGGATGTTACCACCAGCTTCCCTGATTCCAAGGCCTTCAGACTTGGACTGAACCACACTACCGGCTTTCCTGGTTCTTCAGCTTCTAGATGGCCTATCATGGAATTTCTCAGCCTCTGTAATTGTGTGAGTCAATTCCCCTAATAAGGTCCTTTTCATAGATCTCTCACTGTGTCGGTTCTGTCTCTCTGGAGAACACTGGTTAGAACAGATTGCTTTGGCTTCATATTGCTCAAGCTTGATCCCAGATGTTGCATTTCAGAGTTAGGATGAATTTTGCTGCAGCTGTCAAACTTATAAATGGATGGGTCTGACAAGATCCAGCTCATGATGGGCTATTATGGCTATGGGCTATTATTTACTTAATGTCCCATAGTCAGGTGCTCCATCTCTATCAGGAAGCACTTGTATACCAGTGTTTTTTTCTTAAAATATATAAATCTCATTGCAGATGGCATGTCCATGCTTATAGCCCCACAGGTCTTCACTAGTGTTCTCCCGAGGGGGCTTGCCACAAAATACACATAGCTTCTTTTTGCACCATGGATATCTCCAACACTATAGGGTCTGCTGGGTCATATGGCCTAAGCTTTCCTTCTCTGAGCCTCATTCAAATTGAGCAGCCATTTGCATCACCTGGCCTATGAGCTGGCGCTTTACCTCCAGGTGTGCTATATGTAGCCTCTAAAGCTCCAAGGGGTCCACCAGGTGTTATGCTTCCTTTGTGGTAGAACCTGCAAGAGTCAATTTATTACCTTTTTAACATGTTTAAAAGATATTCTAGTATGCTTCTGATCATTGAACCGCTACAATTTTGCAAGTTTGTCAGGTATAGAGTTTATGTTCTGTTGTCTGGAGTGACTTACAAAAGATTCAGGAATGCTGGTAACTTTTTGCTCTTCTGACCTAATCAACATGACGTCATCGCTGTAATAGATCAATGTGATGTTATGGAGGATGTCCAGAAAAATCGAGACTTCTTTGTGATATATTCTGACAGAGGGCTGGAGGGCTAATACAGTTCTGGGGTAAAACTCTAAGTCCATATTGCTTATTTCATGTGAACATAAAGTGTTTGTGACTTTTCTAATTGAAATAGAAAAGAACATATTTGCTCCTAGATGGTAGCTAAGAGGTACTGGAGCTGAGAATCACAGCCTCTTCAAAAACTACTGTGGGACAGAGGCTAGAAAACCTGTCCCATTGCCACAAATGGAAGTGTCTCCCAGAAGTTCACTGTTTGTCAAGATTGCTCTCAGTTTGTAGCCAAGAGGGTAGAAGCTGAGCCTCGGGGCCCCTTAGGGATCTGCTGTGGAATGGAGGTTGGCATGCCTCTTATGGCGGCACAGACAGGTGAGTCCATCAGTTTTCTGGATGGGAGAGATTACTCGCAGCACAGAGCAGGTGAGGCCGATACCAGGCCCTTCAGGATCTGCTGTGAGACAGAGGTGGGGAAGCCTGCCTGGGCACTCAGTTGGGCAAACTGGCAGATCTCTTTACCTTCCTGATAGCTCCCAGACTGCAGCAACAGGGACTGGATCCCAGACAGGGCCATTTCAGGATGTGTGGTGAGATAGAAGCCAGCATACTTATCCTGTGGCACAGAAGGGCAAATCTTTCTTGGGGTCCTTGTGCGAGTCGTACTAAGCTAGGACCACAGACAAAGGGGGCAAAAGCCAAGTTTACACAGAAACTTTCAGGTCTGTTTCCAAGACTGAGGCATTAGTGTGTGTGCTTTCTCCTTGACCCCTTGTGGATAGTTTTGGCGGCAGGCGTAAGGCTAAACAGGGCATGGAATGGGGCCATTTTCAAGTCTGAACCCAGGAGCACGATTAGTACGTCTGCCACCTGGATGCAGGTCTGCACTCTCTTTTTGTTTTTGTGTTTCAGTGGGGCGATCTTGGTTCATTGCAACATCTACCTCGCAAGTTCAAGTGATTCTCCTGCCTCAGACTCCTGAGTAGCTAGGATTACAAGCATGCACTATCATACCTGGCTTTTTTTTTTTTTTTTTTTTTTTTTTTTGAGTAGAGACAGAGTTTCAACACATTGGCCTGGCTGGTCTAGAACCCCAGACCTCAAGTGATCCTCCCGCCTCAGCCTTTCAAAGTGTTGTGATTACAGGTGTGAACCACTGTGCCCAGCCAGGTCTGTACTCTTAAAATGACCCTCCTAGGTCTTGGGCTCCACTGAGGTTTCATAATCTCTTACCTGAATCCCAGGCTCTCACAAAGAGACTTTTGTTCGTGCACCGATGTCGAATTCTTATTGCTGTGGGGGTTATACAAGCCAATGACCTCCAATCCTGCCACCTTGCTCAGGAAGCCTAAAGTCTCCTTTTTTAATAAAATAATAACTCAACTATATTCAGTTTCTGCCTTGGGGCATATAGTTTTCTTCTTTTATATATTTTTTATTTATATAATATATACATATATATATAATATATATATGTTTAAATCCCCCTAATTTCAATCTTTTGATTTAGAAGTAGCTTTTGGAAGTAGCGTATAGCTGAACTTAAAAATTATTATCTACAAGTTCAGTGTGTCTATCTTTTAACTAATAATTATTGATATATTTTGACTTATTTTTACTGTCTTATTTTGAAATTTCACTCATTAAACTTTTTCTTCTTTTCCTTCTTTCAAACTTTATATTGACTGAATATTTTAGTAACCCTTCTTATTGGTTGGGAGTTTCTCATTCTGGTTCTATTTTTTAATCGTTATAATTTTAACATGCATGCATGACCTAATGTTTAAATGAATCAGCCTCTCCGTTTAGTACAGGGACGAAGGATTCAGTAATTTTGATTTCTCACTGTAGTGCATATTTGTCATGTTTTTGTCTCCCCAGCAGCTTCAAACATATATTTAAGAAAGGTTCTTTCTTTTGTCTCTATCCCCCCAAGGTAGAAGTAGAAAACTCATTTACTAGCCTTTCTTGTAGCTGGGGGACATGTAACCTATCGACAGTTGAAGTTAATAACACAAAGTGGCAAGTGTTACTCAGATTCCCCATTCTGCAATGTGCTTTATAGGCAATGTTCTGACTGCTGTGTTCAATAAACAGTCTTAATCATGCTCATCTGGGTGTTGTTAAGCTTTAACAAAAGACATGTAGTATGTTTAGAAGAGTGGCTCAATGGAGATTAAGTACTACTGTTTAATAATTAAGAGAATATATCAATATGCTTTGTAATATGTTCAGTTTTAAACCAAACTAAAAAAGATACTGCATTAATACAGTTCGAAAGTATTAGCAGTAAAGACAAAAACTTTTCCATCAAAGACAAAACTTAGCTGCAAGTTAGAAATGGGGAAAATCACTGTTTACATTTTACACTGAGATTGAAAAAGATTCAATCAATTAGTACAATAGTGTTTTGAAGTTGAAAGAAGTGAGACGATAATTATATTCCTTCGTTTTAGATGTTAGGTAAGTGGTATCTAGTTCGACTCATTTACGTTAAGTAGTGGAGAGAGATGTCTGAATTGGGCCCTCTTGTTCTTATATTTCCAGTTTCTACTCATTTTATTTTTCTTAATGCAAATGAAATAGCAAGATGCCACAGGATATTTCTAAAATGAGTATTGAAAGGACTATGTAACTAATCAAGCAGGAAAATTAGGAATAGCCTTGTTATAGAGCAAAAAAAAAAAATAAACTCAGAAAATATTTAAATTAAACGTTATATCATTATTTTTCACAGCAGTTATGAGGCTATCAGATACTACTTTAGATTGACTATTCTTCCTACTATTAACAAATCATTAATACTAAACAAATTAATATTAGAAAAAGTAGTCAAAGTAAAGTTCTGATAGCTTAACAATAGGCACTTTTGCTTTTCAGTGAGATTTTGATCTAGTCCTAACAATGCATGCTTTATCCTGACCCTCCAGAATTCTGTCCTTAAGAAGTAGAAAGCTAGCCATTTAAATTGTGCAAGTTATTGGAGCCTTCTCTTGCCTGCAGTTTATGGGAAAGACATGCCATATTCAACTGACCCTAACTAATGGCCATGTTTCATGGTGATGTCATTACCAATGAATGGAGAGGAAGGTCTTTCATAGCTTCACATTTTTCACCAATGGTTTTACAACAATTACAATGCCTACTAGAGTTGCATTAGTATATAACTGTATTTTTACCAAAGAAATTTTTCAGTATTTTTTCTTCCAATATAATGATATTCATATCTTGACCATTTAGAATGTAAAAAAAAAATGTGGCCACTAAAGAAACATGATTATAAAACCTCAATAAAAAAGGTATTGGATCGTTTTAAGGATGGAGTATATGGTAGGAAGAATTTAACAGTCCCCAATGATGTCTATATTTTAACCCTAGAACCTATATAAATGCTACCTCTCAGAAAAGGGACTTTACAAATACCACTATGTTAAGGACCTTGAACTGGGCAGATTCTCTTAGATTAGCAGGCTGGACCCAATGTGAGGACTTGGGTTTATAAAAGGGGAGACCCTTTCCCAGATTAGGAAGATGTAACAATTGAAAAAAAAAAAAAAGGGTCAGAGAGATAGAACATTGCTGACTTTGAAAGTGGTAGAAGGTTGTGCCTTAACACTGGAAAAGACAAGGAAATAAAATCTCCCTTTGAACCTCTAGAAAGGACCAGAGCTCTGATGAAACAAGAGCTCTGATGAAACCCATGAGAATTATGTTGGACTTTTAGCCTATAGAACTCTAAAATAATAAATGTATTGTTACAAGCCACTACACTTGTGGTAATTTTTTATGGCATCAATAGAAAACTAATACAGAGTATAAAGAAAGTCTAGGCAGTAATTCAAATATAAATTCCAACTCTACAATTCCAACTGCAGGTTACACTAGAATAATTAAAATCAGGAGATATTCTGCTAGTCCATGTTCTTTTTAAACTCCCTATAGGGCCTTCATAGTTACAGTTCTAAAGACAGGAGTTTACTCCTATTTACCATGGAAATATTGAGCTAGATGTACATTAAATCCCTTTCTATTTGAACAATGAATTATTACATAATTGTTTTATGGATACAGTCTGAAATCATTGATAGAACAAGGACTATTGTTTCTTCCAAATGTTACCAATGAAAATTACAAAGATATAAAATGAATTTCTTCCAGTAATTTAGGAGGTTAAGGTGAGCAGATTGCTTGAGACCAGGAGTTGGAGACCAGCCTGAGTCTCTACAAAAAATTTGAAAATTAGCTGAGTATAGTGGTGAGCGCCTGTAGTCCCAGCTACATGGGAGGCTGAAATGAGACAGTCACCTGAGCCCAAGAAGTTGGGGCTTCATGGGCTGTGATCATGCCTCTACACTCTAGTCTGTGAGATGGAGTGAGACCCAATATTTAAAAAAAAAAAAAAAAAGACAAAATGAATTTCTATCATATCAATTTTTACTGTGTTGGGATGGTGAAAACAATTGGGTTTCTCAAGCAAATTTAACTAGAGTAATATAGCTGAGGTATAATATTTTGTAGAATGCAAATACTGATGGATTTGCATTAAATCCATAATAGATCCTGATTAGAAGCTATATTATTCTTAGTAACAAAATAGCAACATAAATACAGCCAGCTATTGAAAATAGAACCCTATAAGGGTTTTTTTTTTTAATTCATACTAAAAAGAATACAAAGAGGTGAACATTAAATTCCCTTCCTATACTTGATCTTAGCCAAAAGGCCAAGGAGCAATAAAATTCCCTTCTTTCCAAGGCTCTCCCTCTGGTTTCTAGTATACTGTTGTTTTATATCCTCTTTATACTCCAGTTGGGTGATGTTAAGAAACAAACCTAAAATAAAGATGTCTTATTTGAGTCTTAGGCAAATCAAATGTCATGTGGGAAATTACCTTAATGCAATGGTAGCCTCCAAGTAAAGTACAAGGAAAGTAAACTCAGAGGTTACAGAACAGAGAGGCTCACAAACAAATGAACGTTCTCGAATCATATTTAGAACACTAACAGGAAGAAAGAGCAAAGAGACAAGGATAGTTAACACATATAGGATAGCATACAAGTGGGGTGAGAGGACCACGTTTCCTGAATCTTGGGGTATGCTACGTTCATATGTCCTGCCTTTCTCTCTCCTACCTTCTGCACTGATGGTTACTGGTAAGCTTAGATGTGAGCAAGAGGGCCCACAAGTGGAAGGTGCCTCAGGCCAATGACATAAACTTTCTCTTATTAGAGAAACACAGGGACAAGGTACCTATCAGATCTGTAGCTTGTCAATAGCCTGCTGAACAGTTTTGAGTTTCATTTGAATTTCTTGGGCAGCGGTGATATGAGGCCAGAATGAGGGGGTCACCAATGTGTGACCAATTAAGTACTCATGAATATTGAGTGTTTCATATGCTTCATTCATATTTACTAAATTCTCAATATTTAGTATATCATAAATCTTTTGTACACAAGGACCTTATGAATATTAGGTATCTTCTGATTTGTCCATTATTTTCCGTGTTCAACATTTATATTCTAATCACTTATCTTTAATACCTCCTATGATTTCTACCTATGTCTAACAAGGTCTTTGCTTATAAACTACTTTTTAAATAGTTAGAACATGAAAAATTTTTATATTTTACAAACTGTTGACCTATTCATGTTTCAGAACAGAATTGAGTGTTCTGAAAAGTATATGTTTATTACACCGAGCCCCAGAATTTCCTTTTGTGTAAGTTGACATGACATTGTTACAAGGCTGCTATCCCTGTGGTTAAATGTGATTACATTCGAGTTGACCTGTAAATCAAGAGCAGTCAGTTATCAGTGTAAAAACTGCATAAGGACTACACACCTTTTTCTTAGCTATCTGAACTGTAAGTAGCCAGAAATCATTTGCTAGTGATATGCCTTGGCTGTGTCACCACCCAAATTTCATCTTGAATTGCAGCTCCCATAATTCCCGTGTGTCATGGGAGGGACTTGGTGGGAGGTAATGAATCATGGGGGCAGGTTTTTCCCATGCTGTTCTTGTGATAGTGAGTAAGTCTAATGGGATCTGATGGTTTTCTAAAGGGGAGTTCCCCTGCATATGCTCTCTCTTGCCAGGTGAAATGTAAGATGACTTTTGCTTTCTGCCATGATTGTGAGGCCTCCCTGGCCATGTGTAACTGTGAATCCATTAAACCTCTTTTTCTTTATAAATTACTCAGTCTAGGGTATGTCTTTATTAGCAGTGTGAGAACAGACTAATACAACCTGGTAGTAGGAACAGAAAGTGATGAGAGGGAAAAAGAGATCATAAAGTAGCAGTGGACAGGAGTAAACAGAATCTGTGTATTAGTACAAGCCAAAAAGACCTTTACAGAAAAGAGTGTTATTGGTTTGGTCACAGCAATATAAACCAAAGATGGAAATATACAATGTGAAGAGACAAAGTAGCCGATAACTATGAACAGAATGGGTATTGGTAGGTTTCTGATTCTGAAGAGAGAGTTGGTAGGGTTACTTGGGATGTTGAAAAACTAGACAGTCCCCAAATTTTCTGAGGCCTGACTATTCTATGACTCCGGTAATTTTCTGTGATAGCTAGTTTAGGGGCTTTTTCTATATTGGCATGAGACATCATCCAGTGATTAATATTCCTGTTGGCTAATTTCGTACTTATACTACATTGAAAAAACTTAACTTTTTCAAAGTGTACTCAAATAATGACCTGAGTATTTGCATAGTAAGAATTCTCTCAACTTTATTATCTGTAGTATTATTAGTGTTATTACAATGTACCACATAAGTCCATATAAATTTTTAAAAGGCATCAAGCAATATTTGACATATAGATTGTTTATATGTTTTTTAAGATTAATTGTACACCAAGATGAATCAAACTACTGTCATGCTTTCTTGAACCCTTCAATATGGTGTTAGTCTTAGGAAATTTTCTATGAACATAGAAAGCAGTGTGGCAAAAATGCTGTATGGCTGCTTAACAGTTTGCTGAATTATGATATCCAGAAAGGGAGAAACTGAACTGTAGAGGAATAAACAGACTCAGACCAATCAATCTTTTGTTTAAAGAATATACCCTGTTTTGTTCACACTGTTATCTCCTGTTATACCTTTCTTCTACATTTTTTCCTGATCACCCATGGCTACTTGTCCAATACTACCCTTCCATTAAAGGCCAGCCTAATTGCTATCTACTAAAGGAGTCTTGTAAGATTCCCTAAGGTAGTGATTACCTCTCCTTTCCAGATATTTTCCTAGGGCTCTTAAATACTTCCGTTATGGCATTTATTATAGGTAACTTAAATCCATTATTTGTTATGTGTGTATCTTCCACTGACTAGGGGCTTCTAAACAGAGGTGACCATGTCTTTTTAAATTCTTACGCCTATAATAGCTCTAATATGATCTCACAGAATATATTTTAATAATATAGGTATAACTGAAATAATATATGGGATATGTTTGCTTTAACTGAGAATGAACAAATGAAATATACATCACAATTACTGACAATTATTCTTTATTTGCTCTGTATTTAAGCTGTACATTTTAGAAGTCTGTTAATTGAAACTACTGATTCTTGGGTTAATCAGATATTTTCTTCTTGGAAGATGATGTAAAAAGGGATATAACTGATCAGCTATAAAGATAAAATTTAAGAAACCCAAGTTTTGAACATATCCTTGCCATTTCTTTAAGCTTGAAGTTAATGTTATCAAAATGTTTACCAAATGTGTCAGGATTATAAATGCAGTCAAATGTCAAAGTTTGTATGTTGCTCCTATCCCTTTCATTCCACATAAGAAAGATGCTGTTTAAAAAGCTTTTTAGTTTACATTTCTAAATGACTTCAGTATTTTAAACACTAGTTGCATAAATTGCTTTTAGGCTATAAAACTTTGCATTCCAGCTCAGGGACTGTAGTTGCATATCTGCTTTATGATAGAAGGATGTTTATATCAAGATCAAATAATCTGTTACCCTTTTCAAAATTGCTAACCAGAGTGCCATTAGTATGTCTTTGTCATTTCCTTTCTCTCTCCCCTTCTTTGTTGTTCACTTTCTTGTTCTTTGTCTCCCAAGTCAGCAAATCAAGTATACATAATTTTGTGATCACTTTCCTGAATCAATGTAAAACTTACCTGGGAATCAAAAGCATGAAATAAAACCCAGCAGAAAATATTTTATTTAACTACTGAGTCATTTTATATTTGTGTCTATTTCTAATATTTTGAAAATTTAGCATCTTAAATGTGTGTTACAATTCTTTTTATTATCCCCACTAGAGATTGCTGGATGAAAATGGCTAATTTAATACATGTCGTTAGAACTGAAGATCATTATTAATGTGCCTTCAAAATTCATAAACGTTTATTTGGGATAACCCATTTGATATAAACTCAATTAAACACAAAATTTATTTAGTGTCTATCAGTTCAAACAATCAGTATATGAACAAAAAGTATATTCTTACCTTTTATCTAATTGCCCCTTTCAGAAGAAACAAGAAAGACTATAAAGGCTAAATTGGTTAAATTATTTTAAAGTGAGACACGTTTTCATGCAAAAATAAAGTAGTTCTTTAAGTGAAAAAAATGAAATCCAATTTTTATTTCTTAAATATAAGTAGAAAGTATGTGATATAGTCGAGAATACTGAGCTATAAAATATCTCATTTTGCTATATGATTTTGTGCAATTCTACATAACTTCTTTAAAGCATCATGCCAATAATATTAAATTTATAAAACAAGGGGTTCCAGCTATCACATGACTTACTCCAGCTATTTGAACCATATCACATTAGTTAATACTGCACAAAATAGGAATTTACCTATAAGCTAGATACTATTATATACTCTTTTAAATCTGAGGATGAATGAAGATATCAATTGTCTAAAGTCATACATTTTTTATTTTATTATTATACTTTAAGTTCTAGGGTACATGTGCATAATGTGCAGGTTTGTTACATATGTATACTTGTGCCATGTTGGTGTGCTGCACCCATCAACTCGTCAGCACCCATCAATTCGTCATTTACATCAGGTATAACTCCCAATGCAATCCCTCCCCTCTGCCCCCTCCCCATGATAGGCCCCGGTGTGTGATGTTCCCCTTCCCGAGTCCAAGTGATCTCATTGTTCAGTTCCCACCATTGAGTGAGAACATGTGGTGTTTGGTTTTCTGTTCTTGCGATAGTTTGCCGAGAATGATGGTTTCCAGCTGCATCCATGTCCCTACAAAGGACACAAACTCATCCTTTTTTATGGCTGCATAGTATTCCATGGTGTATATGTGCCACATTTTCTTAATCCAGTCTGTCACTGATGGACATTTGGGTTGATTCCAAGTCTTTGCTATTGTGAATAGTGCCACAATAAACATACATGTGCATGTGTCTTTATAGCAGCATGATTTATAATCCCTTGGGTATATACCCACTAATAGGATGGCTGGGTCATATAGTACTTCTAGTTCTAGATCCTTGAGGAATCGCCATACTGTTTTCCATAATGGTTGAACTAGTTTACAATCCCACCAACAGTGTAAAAGTGTTCCTATTTCTCCACATCCTCTCCAGCACCTGTTGTTTCCTGACTTTAATGATTGCCGTTCTAACTAGTGTGAGATGGTATCTCATTGTGGTTTTGATTTGCATTTCTCTGATGGCCAGTGATGATGAGCGTTTTTTCATGTGTCTGCTGGCTGTATGAATGTCTTCTTTTGAGAACTGTCTCTTCATATCATTTGCCCACTTTTTGATGGGGTTGTTTGTTTTTTTTCTTGTAAATTTGTTTGAGCTCTTTGTAGGTTCTGGATATTAGCCCTTTGTCTGATGAGTAGATTGCAAAACTTTTCTCCCATTCTGTAGGTTGCCTGTTCACTCTGATGGTAGTTTCTTTTGCTGTGCAGAAGCTCTTTAGTTTAATTAGATCCCATTTGTCAATTTTGGCTTTTGTTGCCATTGCTTTTGGTGTTTTAGACATGAAGTCCTTGCCCATGCCTATGTCCTGAATGGTATTCCCTAGGTTTTCTTCTAGGGTTTTTATGGTTTTAGGTCTAACATTTAAGTCTCTAATCCATCTTGAATTAATTTTCGTATAAGGAGTACAGAAAGGATCCAGTTTCAGCTTTCTACTTATGGCTAGCCAATTTTCCCAGCACCATTTATTAAATAGGGAATCCTTTCCACATTTCTTGTTTTTCTCAGGTTTGTCAAAGATCAGATGGCTGTAGATGTGTGGTATTATTTCTGAGGACTCTGTTCTGTTCCATTGGTCTATATCTCTGTTTTGGTACCAGTACCATGCTGTTTTGGTTACTGTAGCCTTGTAGTATAGTTTGAAGTCAGGTAGTGTGATGCTTCCAGCTTTGTTCTTTTGAAAGTCATACATTTTATAACTAGCAGAACTAGGATTCCATCCTAAGTAATCTAGTTCCACAACATCTTGGGGTAGCTTTTGATTATTATGAATTCAAATGTTCCTTCGAGCTCATGAATCTTGAACTTGTATTAATGAAAGTACTTTGTCATTTCACAGTTTCTAAGAAATAAGTTGGAGCATGGAGTTCATAGGTAGTTCAGTATAGAGGTGCTAAAGTAGACAATTTTTTCTTAACTTCATATACAATGAAATTTACCACTTTGAAGTGTAAAATTTGGTGGTTTTTGTATATTAACAGAGTTATGCAAATACCACCACAATCTAACTTTAGAACATTTTTATCACCCCGTAAAGCAACCCAAGGAATACTCAGCTTTAATAGTTGAGTACTTACCATTCCCTCTTTCTACACCTCCTAGCCCCAGCTACCCATTAGTCTACTTCCTGCCTCTCTAGATTTGCACATTCTAGACTTCTTATATAAATGAATCATATAATACGTAGTGTCCACTGACTGTTTATTTCACCCAACATGATATAACACGTATATTGCTTCATTTCTTTCTATTCCCAAATATTTCATTTTTAGGTATACCATGTTTTGTTTGTCCATTTATCATTTGATGGATGTTTAGCTTGTGTCCACTCTTTGACTTGTATGAATAATGCTATGACTATTTGTGTACAGGTTTTTGTGTGGATGCATGTTTTCATTTGGGTAGCCAGATTAATCTGAGAATTTTAAGAAGTGTGTTCTTGATTATAGTTCCCACTTTATTTCTTTCTTCGGAATGGCATGAACATCCTCACAAGGAGGGAAAGCATTACGAAACTTAACTCCTTTTTGTACTTGACTTGATTTCTTGATTTAGATGCCATATATAAAATCTGAAATCCTGTGTAATCAGTAAAATTGTCATTGTTCTAATGATAGTGTAGTAATTTGGTTTTATCATTAAGGAAAAGATACAGTTCAAAAGGAACAAAGAACAAAGCATGTAGATTAAGTGACAATTTATTGTCCTACTTCTTTTTTTTTTTTTAATAAGCAGTAACCTGGAGTTATAATATGATTGTCTGGAATCAGAAACAATGTCATGATAATATTAGTTGAAATATATCTCCAAAATTAATAATACTAATAAAATTAGAACAATAAAGAAGAACAAAGATCAGAAAAAGAACATGGCTGGTTCAAATGGGAAAACTTAAGATTTGAAGTGATGTGATCCAGAGTTGATCTGAGACAACTGTGGGAGACCTGAGACCAGTTCTGCCATTGCTTCTTCTGCTGCTGTGTTCTTGGCCAATAGCAATTTCTTCATCATTCTTGGCTGCCATTTCCTCTCCAAAATGAAGATACTAGATTAGAAAAGTATGTATGTATGTATGTATGTATGTATGTATGTATGTATGTATTTGAGACAGAGTCTCGCTCTGTCACCTAGGCTGGAGTGCAGTGTTGCAACATCGGCTCACTGCAACCTCCGCCTCCTGGGTTGAAGCAATTCTCCTGCCTCCGCCTCCAGAGTAGCTGGAATAACAGGTGTGCACCACCATACCTGGCTAATTTTTCATTTTTAGGAGAGATGGCATTTCACCATGTTGCCCAGGATGATCTTGAACTCCTGACCTCAAGTGATCTGCCTGCCTCGGCCTCCCAAAGTGCTGGGATTACAGGCGTGAGCCACTGCACCTGGCCCTAGAAAACTTTTAAATAGTCAAGTATTGTGCACATCAAATGTCTTTACAGTGATGTGTTTCGAATTTCTGAATCAATATTCAGAATATAGAGTATTAAAGGATATTTCAAACAGACAATTCTGTTCCCTACTTTGATAAATTTTCTCTACTTCTTTCTCAATATATATAAAAACCTATAGTGTATGGTATAATTATATACATTATGTACCATATTATTATATATTATTGTGTGTATATGTATGTGTGTGCATACACACACACACACACAATCTGTACTTAGTGATTCAGTTAATTTGTTTTTCAACTTCTAAATACAGAATCAGAGATTTTTTGAGCTGGAATGAATCTCAGAGATCATTTGGTGAATGCAACACTCTCAGTTTAGAGACTGCAAAGAATTGTTATAACCTGTGCAAGGGCATATCCTAGGCAGCAGGGTTTCCCCAACTGGAATTGGGGCTCTTGGTTCTTTCAACTCATGCCACGTTTTTCTCATAGTTCCTAGGAAACCCACTGATTCAAATATCTGTAGTTGCAATACAGTTGTATCCTGTATAGAAGAGAGGAAAATGTAGTTTTCCAAAATGGAAACCAAAATTCATTACCTGCAAAAAAAAAAAAGCTAAAATTTGCTGACACACAATGAGGGTTTCAAAACAATTATCACTTGATAAAACTTCTTCCGTTTTCCATAGTACCTTCAGCATCAATCAGTGTGTAATTCTGCTCCTCACATACATACACACACAGACATGCACGTGCATACACATATACACTTATACATATCTCCTTCCAAGAAAGCCTCAAATATTCCCTTTATTAGTGCTACTGCTATTGAAAATAATACCAGTAAGAAATTATTTGACTGTCAGTAGTTGCCTTCTAGTTATTCTCTGACACATCACAGTGTTTATTTCCTTTATAATAAGTTTCAGAGTCTGTAGTGATCATATTCACATGTTTACTTTTTATTTATGTATCTGTTTTTCCAACTATAATGTTCACTGGGTAACAAGAGCCCTTCTTCTCTTGTTTATTGGGCATTAGGAAGGCTTAGCACATTTCCTGGCCCATGATCAATAAATATTTGCTGAACGAAAGAAATAAACATTATCCTACTAAGGAATATGCATAGCAAAAAGTAAGGAACCCCATAATTTTCTGCATTTCAACACATGTCTGAATATGTTTAGACATGAATATTGACATCCAAATATTTTGGGTGTTTATGTTTCAGCACAGTGAGATGAATTGTGTTCCTATTGCTAACCTATTTTTAAAGATGCCATTGTTGATGTTTGACTAATTATTAACAGCATAAACTTGTGGAACTTTAATGCTAATGCATAAAGTATGTCTTTGTTGAATGCTGTAGGTTCAAAACATAAACCTTCAGGTTAGGTCTGCATTCAAATTTAGCTCTACCACTTCCCACCTGTGTAACCTGAGATGTGTAGATTCACCTCAATGAGTCTCTGAATTTACCTATAAATAAGGATATCACTGTAAGATTTTCTACAAGTTCTGGTAGAAGAATATTCAACATGTTGGTACATTTCTTCATTTACTATAAGCAATTAGCATTAATGTTGTTACAAAATTGGTGATAATTAGCATTGAATAGAGTAGGTGTTCAACAAATGTTTTGATTTTTATTATTGCAGACCTGTGGCAACCTCAACAACTTACACCATATTAACAAAACGTGATCATGTCAAGCTGGTCATCCTGTGATGATGTGGCGTCAGTGTGGGAAGCAGTACATTTTAAAATCTTTTTTAGAGCTCCTTTTCCCCTGCTGGCAAGAGCTACCCATGGTCATGTAGAACCTTCGTGGTGTGGTATAATCTTTTGCCAGGCTTTACCCAGCCCAGAATAGATTTGAAAGTAGTGCAGCTATGATAAGAGACTGGCTTTCAGACCCCTATTATCAGCCTTATTGGTTTTCATGTTTTGCCAAATACAGCCTAAGCAGTGAGAGATGTATTGAGTTCCTCACAACAGAACATGTTAAAACATAAGCTACACATTTAATTGGAAGAAGGCAATATAGGATTCAGCCTTTACTGTTCTGCTTTTAAAGTCAAATAATATTGTTAGTGGCATTTGGAAAACATCACAAAGCTCTGCAGTTATTTTCCATAGATGTTGACTTTTTTTTTTTCCTGGAAGTGGTTATAATATTGCCAGTTGATCCTGAGATTATGCATGTGTTGAGGAAATACTAATCAGAAGTATGTCAATCCTTGCTCACAGAGCTTCTGTATCACTAAGGTTTATACTGGCTTTATCTCTGACTACTCTCATTACTTTAAAGTTTCCATCAAAGTGTGTAGTGTAGTATCTTGGCAGATTCTGCCAAGGAGAATCTTTGAAGTATTTTGGTCTTCTTAGGAGCTTACTGATCATTTACTCAGGAGAGTGATGACAGACTGCTCTGTTATTCTTCAGTGCTATCTCACTAACCCTGAATAAAGTGAAGCACTTTGTTTGTTTTCATGTTACATGATGATAATGACAGTTGGTTTGCACAGTCTGATAGAGAGCTCTGCATTCTGGTGGTAATTTTCAATCTTCTGTTCTCTGTCATCCCTAACAACCCACTCACTTTTCATACATTTATTCTTACATTACAAGCAAAATACATGTTAATAGGTCACAGTTCCTTACTACAGACTATTATAACTGTTAATGTATTAGGAAAATGGAAAATAGTCATGATATTTGTGAGAGATACTGCAGGAGATAGAACTAAGTAAAAGTAAGGCATAAGGGAAGAAGTATTCATCTCTTTCTGCATGGGCAAAGGATCGTTTCATGGAGGCTTGATTCACAATGTGAAAAATTGGCTACAGTTCTCCATGTGAGGATGAGGGCCAGAAGTTCAGCTATTACTGAGGCCTGAGCTTTACCAGCTTCCTCTAGAGGCAAACAGATGGAGGTCTTGGGCACAACAGGTTGGGGTGCCTGAGCCAGGTAATAATACTGGCAAGGCAGGGTAGATTGTTTAAATCTCAAGAATTATGCAAGCTAGTTGATTAACATAGCCATTATTAGAGATCATATTAAACTTTTAATTAAGCAAATTAAAAACAAAAGTAATATTCAAAACTTATAACTTCCCAAAGATTTTAACTATACTGTACTCTTTGTATGCTTGTGAGGTTATTTCTACTTGACTAGAGTAATAGAAATACTATATAATTCTATACTACTATGCATCTTTCCAGTTCCTCCTATAGTGACATCATGTTGGTAGCTTGAAATTGGCTATGGAGGGGCCAGGAAAAATCAGCAAACACTACAAATCATATTTTTATTTGTTGTTTTGTTGATTGGTTGTCTGGGCCTAAGAAAATGGTGGAGAAAATGTTAATAATTCAGATTACACTTAAGTGTGCTGTATCTAAAGTTTTTATATTGTGAATAGTACAAAAACTGAAATACTCTGTACACATTTGAAAACTGTTGTCTGATTTAGTTGTCATTAATGAGTTAAGTTCTAACATACATCACTGTTCATTTTTATCATACCCATAAATATAACTGAAAATATTAACATTCATGTCAGAAACTACAGTTGCTTATGAACTATAACTATATTTTTGTTCCAGATACATCAGTTTGGCAAAAATCAACAAAAAATCTGTTAAATTCATTGGCAATATGGAATTTACAAGAATGGGTAATGCATATGTTGTTGTTACTTATAAATTGTGTGCTGTGCACTCTTTATATCTGTAAAACATAATAAACATATACATGTATGTGTCTGTATATACTTTTTATCATGGAAAGCAGATTGTTAAACATTTATAGACTCACCAACGTGTGTACCCGTTATTGTGCCCAACATACTGAGGAAGCTCTCCCATGGTAGGGGGAACCATTTAGTGATTTAAAGCAGAAAATTACATGATTTTATATGCAGTTTGGAAAAATCGTTTTAGTTGAAGGACAAGGAAACGATGTAGGAGATGATTTATTTAGCTCAGGTAATAAATACTGAGTCCCTTATGTTTAAATGGGAAGAAAATGAAGGGACACATCTGTGAGACATGTTCTAGTCACAAATGTAAAAAAATCATGGCTGATGAGCTATGAAAGAGAGGCAAGAGGAAGATGGCGCTCAGATGTATGGCTCAGAAGAATTGCTAGAGAGCAAAGTAAGTAGGTAAAGTAATCATCACTTTAAAATAGGCAGTTTTCTGGAGATGATTTAGTAGCTTAATGTAGAACCATGTTTGAAATATTGAGACATTTAACATTTATAAAATGCGTAATCAGAGGTACCAAATGCAGTAGAGAAATCATAGCAAAAGCAGATTCACAGAAGGTAGTGGGGCTGAAGTTAGATTATTCGCTATGCCAACTGTAACACGATTCTGTTTCAGTCATCAGTTGGTACATAACTACCCCCAAATTTAACAGCTTTGAACAGCCATGATTCGTTACTTCTCATGATTCTGAAAGTTGGTTGGGTTCAGCTGGGAAGTTCTTCAGCTCAACCTGGAATAGGCCAGAAAGTCTAAGATGGCTTCACTGATGTGTCTATGGCCTCACTTGAGATGGCTGAAGTAGCTGGGACAGTCTTGTCTCTCTTTTTTTTTCTCTCCCTCTCCTTCAGAGTCTCAACCTTCAGGAAGCCAGACTTCTGCAAATGGTAGATGGTTTTCAAGACAGCAAAAGGGGACCGTCCAAGGGCTCTCAAGTTCTGGGCTCAGAAGTCCCAGAACATTCTTTCTGCCACATTCTATTTGATTGAAGTAAATCACACGGCCAGCCTCGGTTCAGGGAATGGAGCCATATACCTCACTACTTGATAGAAGTCACGCCATGCATGAATGAACAAGGATGGGAGAAATTATTGCTGACCATCTTTGTAGACCACTTACCCTATATGTTCTTCTTTTGCGTCACTTGAGTACTTTTAAGAGCTGGCCTCTTTCTTATTTCAGTCCAACAGGCTCCAGGATTACCATCATTCTCCACAGGTCCCATTTACATACAACAACAACAACAACAATGATTTAGTATCCAGAATGCATGAATGAGATCCCATCCAAGTGCTGGTCTCCGGAGTAAAGGAAATGTGTAACTATACCTGACAGCAAAATCTGGATTAGGATGTGGGAAAGTGGCCAAGGGAAAATGAGCACACTACAGATCCTTATCTATAAGAAGCTGCAAGAAGCAGAACTTACTAACTTTCCACTCAAATGTCTGAGTACAAATGTCAGAACAGCTTCTTTCCATTTATTTGCTTCAGCACCCAGACATCTTTAGATCACTTATAGCCACAAGGTATCAAATAACATGGGAAGGGGAGGGGGGCTTTTTTTGTATTAACAACAAGCTCTTTGTTCACTTTTGAATGTGCCAGAGCAATACCTTAGTATGCAGAGAAATATTGTAAACAGGGAAACCTTTTGCAAGACAAGTTTTCAGGAAACATGCTGGCCTCATTAAACCTCTATGGCATGTCACATAGCCTTGTTTGAGTGGATGATTCTTGCTGGTTATGTACAAAGAAATGGCCAGACATTTGTGTTATTCTTCATGGTGTTCCAAAGTAAGCTCTGATTCTCTGGTTAGATAACTTTTATTAAGCACAATTTTACTTTTATGTTTTGCTTTCAACTATATACACAGAGTCTGATTTTGGTATTTTAGAATTAGTTATTAGACAACTAATTTCTACAGCAAACAAGTCCATAATACAAATGATTTATACATGTAAGAACTACGTAATGTATGAATGCAAACAGATTGAAATTTTTGTTAATATTTTATAATTGTAATAATTTAATTGTAGTGGCCTAATTGTAGAAGTCTCTATTTGTAGTGATTTAATATCATCTAGCTGGGTGTGAAATATCAAGCTAGTCATTTTAGGATTATTTCCTGGAACTAACAAATGACCTAAGCAAACAAGCACTATTTATACATTGGACATGAATATTGACTAGTTTGTGTAAATTTATAACTTGAATTTTGGTGAAAAGGTTACTATTTTGGCCTCTGAATGAATCTTCTATAGCTAAATGTGAAACTTTGAGCTAGTAATTTAACTACTTTAAAATGCATTTTCACAATTTTCCGTTGTTAAGAGAATAGAACTAGATTACTGTAACAGTTCATCTCCAGCTCTAAAATTCTATCATTCATTGGTTCTGATAATGAGTTAGAAGTTACTAACAAAGTCCAGTACAATTCTTCAGAACAACTGAATCTTTCTACAACTTATGTAGCTAAATCATTTAACAGGCTTCAGAGGATCAAATTGTCAGCATTAAAAAATAAGAATCTGATCTCCAAATGAGTCTCTTCCCCATTTCCATGAATCTTCCCTTGTGATTCCAAGACATCTCACTTATTTACATAGGGATATTAAGTGGCAAACTAACTCTCCAACACTTTAATTGAAGACAGTAGGAAATAATGATTTTTCAGAGGAAAATGTTTCTATTATGTTTACACTTAACCTGCTTATAAATCTAAACTTCTTTAAATTTAAAACTGCAAAGTTACTCTAAGTTTAGCTTGATTTTTATTTTATAAAGACTTTAATTCTACTCTTATTGATGCTTGTGGCTTTCAGTATTTTTTGACCACTACCAACATGACTTTTTAAATGAAGTTATGTGCAACAAAAAAAAAATTATTTGGAGATTAGTGAAAGACAACAAACAACTGGTCACAGGAGGTGGTCTTCTGTTGAACAGCCTCCAAATCTGAAGCAACCTGTTTACTAGAGCATGCAGACTAACAGCCTTAATGGACTTTGGAATTATGTAGACCTAGGTTCAAATCCTATCCACACTACTAATTAGTTATGTGCCTTTGGGAGAATCACTTCATAACTCCAAACCTCATTTTCTTTTTGGGATAGCATTAGCAGCATATCATACATTATTATTAGAATTAAGCAATAAAATACATCTAAGGAGCCTAGGACTGAACTTGATATATAGTTTTTGCCCAAATATTTATTATTATTTGGGCAAATTTATGTCATCGAAGCAAGGCTCCAATGGATCTTTCACTAAAAAGCCAATGTAAATGAAATCTCATGAATGGTAACATGATATCTTTATATTTAGACTCATTACTATAAAAATTATAAAAATTTTTTACTAAGCATGTTTGTAGACATTAAATAGAGGGAAGATGTTGGGCTTAACTACTTTCAAGGCATCGATAAGATAAATGATTACATATATTAGAGATATATGTTATCCAATAAACCAAAGATTTTATTTTATTTGGAAGAAAAAATGGCTAATGTGAGTGAAGTGAATATTAGCGATGTCAGATTAGGAAGACTCATCACTATTTTCTTTAGTAAAGGAAACCTGGCCAGACAAGGTGGCTCATGCCTGTAATCCCAACACTTGGGAGGCTGAGGCAGGTGGATCATAAGGTCAGGAGTTTGAGACCAGCTTGGCCAACATGATGAAACCCTGTCTTTACTAAAAATACAAAAATTAGCTGGGTGCAGTGGTGCACGCCTGTAATTCCAGCTACTCAGGAGACTGAGGCAGGTAGGAATTGCTTGAACTTAGGAGGTGGAGTTTACAGTGAGCCAAGATTGCACCATTGCACTCCAGCCTGGGTGACAGAGCAAGACTCTGTCTCAGGTAAAAAAAAGAAGAAAAAAAGAGAAAACCTAAGAGGGATTAGACAAGCATCTTATTTATGTATTTAAATTTTCTAATTATGAATGTAATATAAAGATTTTAATACAAAAAAGCATACACAATCAAATATTTAAAAATCCACTATCTAGAGATTACTTCTATGAATATCTTATTCCACATAGTTTGCATTTTCAGCTCTTATTGTTACAAATGGTTGCTTGTTTGTTTGTTTTACATATATACACTTCAATATGCTGTTTGGTTTTCTATCATGACAATGTATCAAAATTAATCTTATTTACTAGTTGACATATAGCTATGTTTTACTAATACGTTAAAAAACATTCATGCTGATTAAATTACATGCATAACTTTATTTCTCTTAAATTCCCTTAAAAATGGAATTCATGAGACAACGAGTTGATCATATTTAGAGCTATAGATAATGTATAACAGGGCTATCAGAAGATTCTTTGAATTATTAAAACAATAATCTTGGAATTATTGATCTAGGGTTTTGTTTTATTGTTGACAAATAATTTTATATATTTATGGGCTACAATGTGATGTTTCCATCCATGTATACATTGTGGAATGTTCAAATTAGCATATATCTTTTACCTCAAATATTTATTTGTGATGAGGATATTTAAAATCCTCTCTTTTAGCTAATTTGAAATATATAAGATATTATTTTTAACTACGGTTTCTGTCCTGTACAATAAAACACCAGAACTTATTTCTTCTATCTAACTGACCAATGTCTCCCCTTTCCCCATTTGTTCCCAACCCCCTACAGCTCTGCTAACCCTGAATCTACATACCCCTTCTATGAGTTAGACTTTTAGATTCCACATATTAGAGAGTTCATACCTTATTGGTCTGCCTGTGCCTGGCTTATTTTGCTTAATATAATGTCTTTTAGGTTCATCCATGTCAAAATGACAGAATTTTCTTCTTTTTTTAAGGCTGAATAATATTTTATTGTGTATGTATACCAAACTGTTAAAATCCGTTCGTCTGTTGATGGACACTGCAGTTGTTTCTAAGTCTTGGCCATTGTTAATGCTGGAATAAACACAGGATTACAGATATCCCTTCCACATATTGATTTCAATTCCTTTGGGTATATACCCAGTATTGGAATTCATCCTATGGTAATTCCATTTTTTTGTATTTTGAGGAATCTTCATATGGTTTTCCAAATGGCTGTACTAATTTACAATACCACCAACAGTGTATATAAGGGTTCTCTTTTCTTGACATTCTCACCAACACTTATCTTTCATTTTTTGATAGTAACCAATCTAACAGGTATAAGGTGATATCTCATTGTGGCTTTAATATGTATTTCTCTAATTATTAGAGATGTTGAGCAATTTTTTATGTATTTGTTGGCCATTTGTAATTCTTCTTTTAAAAATGTCTGCTCAAGTCCTTTGTCCATTTAAGAAAAAGGGTTATTTATTTTATTATTTGAGTAGGTCGAGTTCTTTGTACATTTTGGATATTAGCCCATCCAATGTATGATTTATAGGTATTTTTCCCAGACCTTGGGTTGTCTATTCAAATATTGTTTTCTTTGCTGTGCAGAAAATTTTTAGTTTGATACAGTCCCACTTGTCTATTTTTGCTTTCGTTTCCTTTTATTACAGTGTCATATTCAGGTCACTGCCCCGATGAATGTCACAGAACTTTCATCCGTGCTACTTCTAGTGTTCTTATAGGTCCAAATCTCATGTTTGAGTTTTTAATTCATTTTGAGTTCATTCTTCTATATGAGGTGAAATAAGGGTCTAATGTCATTCTTCTGCATATAGATATCCAGTTTTCTCAACACCATTAACTGAAGAGACTGTCCTTTCTCCATTGTGTGTTTTTGGCACCTTTGGTGAAAATCAGTCAACCATAAGTGTTTGGGTTTATTTCTGGCCTCACTCTTCTATTCTGTTGGTTATGTGTCTGTTTTTACACAAGAATCATGCTATTTGATTACTATAGCTTTGTAATAGATTTTGAGGTCAGCTACTGTGATGACTCCAACTTTGTTATTTTTCGCCAAGATTGCTTTGAGTATCTGAGGTCTTTGTGGGTCCGTATGAATTTTAGGATTGTTGTTTCTGGGAAGAATGATCTTGAAATTTTGATAGAAATTGCATGAAATCTGTAGACTGCTTTGGGTAGTATGAACGTTTTAACAAGATTCTTTGAATTCATGATCACAGGGTACCTTTTCATTTATTTGTGTAATGTTCAATTTCTTTCCTTAATGTTTTATAGTTTTCAGTATACAGAACTTTCACTTTCTTCGTTAAGTTTACTCCTAAGCATTTTATATTTTCAACTTCTATTGAAATTGGGATTTTCTTAATTTCTTTTTCAAAAAATTTGTTAGTGTAGAGAAAGCTACTGATTTTTGTAAGCTGATTTTTATATACTGCAACTTTACAGATTTTATCAGTTCTAACAGGTTTTTTATTGTGGAGTCTTTAGGATTTTCTATATATAATATCATGTTGTCAGCAAACAGACAATTTTACTTTGTCCTTTCCTATCTGGATACCTTTTATTTCTTTCTCTTGCCTAATTGCTTTCAGTAGAACTTCTAGGACTATGTTGAACAGAAGTCATGAGACTGGGAATAATTGTCTTGTTCTTAATATTAGTGGAAAAACCTTTCTCCTCACTGGTGAGTGTGATGCTAATTGTGAGCTTTTAATATATGACTTGTTGTCTAGAGGTACACTCCTTCAATACCTAATTTATTGAGAGTTTTTATCATGAAAGAATGCTGAATTTTATCAAATACCTTTTTTACAACTATTGAGATGATCATATGATTTTTCTTTTTCATTCTGTTATTATGGTGAATTACATATATTGATTTGGGTATGTTAAACCAACCTTGCATTCCTGAGATAAATCCCAACAATGATAAATGATCCTTTTAATGTTCTGTTGAATAGGGTTTGCTAGTATTTTGTTGAAGATTTTTGCATCTATGCTCATCAGGGATATTGGCCGATAATTTTCCTTCCTTGTAGTGTCTTTGCCTAGGTTTGGTATAAGTGTGATGCTGGCCTCAAAGAATGAGTTTGGGAAGTGTTCCTTCCTCTTCAATTTTTTGGAAGAGTTTGAGAAAAATTGGTATGGTAGGATTCATCTGGTTCTGGACCTCCTCTGATGGGAGATTTTTAAAATTTTTGATTCAATCTCCTTACTCATTATTGGTCTTTTCGTATTTTTAGTTTCTTTATGATTCAGTCTTGGTAGGTTGTATTTTCCTAGAAATATTTCATCTTCTAGGTTGTACAAATTGTTGGTGTATAATTGTTCCTACGATCTTTTGTCTCTTACGATCTTTTGTATTTCTGTGTTATCAGTTGTAATGTCTCCTCTTTCATTTCTGATTTTGAGTCTTCTCTTTTTTTCTTAGTTTAACTAAGGGTTGTAAATTTTGTTGCTTTTCAAAAAACAAACTTTGTTTCATTAATCTTCTTTATTGTTTTTTGTAGCCACCGTTTCATTTATTTTTTTCTCTTTTCTTTGTCATTTTCTTCCTTCTTCTAACTTGGAGCCTAGCTTTATCTTTTTCTAGTTTCGTGAGGCATAAGTTTAGGTTATTTGAGATCTACCTTCTTTTGTGATGGAGGCATTTATGGCTATAAACTTCCTCCTTAGAATGTGTTTACTGAATTCCATACATTTTGGTGTATTGTGCTTCCATCTTCATTTGTCTCAAGAAATTTTAAAATTTCCCCTTTAATTTCTTCTTTGATCCAATAGTTGTTTAGAAGTATATTGTTTAATTTCCATATATTTGTTAAATTTTTGTGAACTAACATAAACTGTCCTGGAAAATGTTTCATATGCACTTAAGAATGTGTATTCTGTTGCTGTTTAGTGGAATGTTCTGTGTATGTCTGTGAGGCTGCTTTGGTCTAAAGTATAGTTCAAGTGCAACATTTCCTTATTAATTTTTTGTCTGGATGATCTAATGTTGAAAGTGGGGTATTTAAATTCCCTACTATGACTGTGTTGCAGTCTATGTCTCTTTTCAGATCTCTTAATGTTAATATACATAGGTTCTCCAATATTGGGTGTGTATGTAATTGTTATATCCTCTTGATAAATTGAACTTTTATTAGTATATAGTAATGTTCTTTGTCTCTTTCTACAGTTTTGATCTGAAATCTATTTTGTTGGAAATAAATATGGCATTCTTTTTTTGTTTCCATTTACATGGAATATATTTTTCCATCACTTTACTTTTAGTCTGTGTGGGTCCCTTACAGTGAAGTGAGTCCCTTGTAGGCAGCATATAGTTTGGTCTTATGCTTTATTCATCTACTCTATGCATTTAGATTGGAAGATTTAATCAATTTATATTCAAACTAATTATTGATAGCTAATAACTGAATTGCACCATTTTGTTAACCATCTTCTGGTGGTTTAGTAGTTCTTTTGTTTCTTCCTTTTTTTTTAATGGTTTGATGGCTTTCTATAGTGGCTTTTGCTTTATTCTTTTTATCTTTTATGTATCCATTATAAGCTTTTGTTTTGTGGTTATCCTGAGGCTTACATAAAACATCTTACAACTGGCTATTTTAAACTGATAACAACTTAACTTTGATCACATATGAAATCCACATTTTTAGTTCCTCTTCTCCCATGCTTTGTATTTTTGATGTTAAAATACACATTTTTAAAAGAATTTGTATCCTTAACAAATTCTTGTCACAATGATTGTTTTTAAGAGTTTGCATTTTGACCTATATACAAGAGATATAATTGATTTGTCAATGGCTATTACAGAGTTAGACTGCTTGAGATTTGAAAATGTTCTTATTTGACCAGTGAGGTTTGTAGTTTCATGAGTTTTCATGTTACTATTTCACATCCTCTTCCCTCAGCTTGAAGAACTCACTTTAGAATTTTTGTAAGGTGGATTTACTTCTGATAATTCTCTTAGCGTTTGTTAATCTGAGAAAGTCTATTTAATCCCTTCTTTTTTTAAATACAGGGTTTCTGGGCATAGTATTCTTGGTTGACATGTTTGTCTCAGGATTTTGGATATATCACTCCATTCCCTTCTGGCCTGTAAGGTTTTTGCTAAAAAAAAAAAAAAAAAAAAAAAAAAATCCACTGATAACCGTATGAGGGGTCCCCTGATGTAACAATTTTCTTTTCCTTTGCTGCTTTCAAAACTCTTTGATTGTTGACAATTTCATTCTGATGTGTCTTTATGTGGGCCTCTTTTGATTCATCTTATTTGATGTCTTTTGTGCTTACTGGATCCAGATTTCTGTTTTCTTCCTCAGGCTTGAAATGTTCTGCCACTATTCCTTTGAATATATTTTCTGTTCCTTTCCCTTTCTCCTCTCCTTCTGATATGCAAATTATATATATGTTGTTTTGCTTGATGATGTTCCATGTCTCTTAAACTATTTACTTTTTTTTCATTCTTTTTACATTTTTTCCTCTCAGATTATATGATTTCAATTACCTGTTTTTGAGTTCATTGATCTTTTCTTGTACTTGATCTATTCTGCTGGAAAACCCTTCTATTGATTTTTTTAGTTGAGCTATATTAGTCTTCAGCTCTGTTTTCTGTTTTTTTTTTTTTTTTTTTTTTTTTTTTTTTTTTTTTTCTGAGATGGAATTTCACTCTGTCGCCTAGGCTGAAGTGCAGCAACATGATCTTGGCTGACTATAACATCCGCCTCCGAGGTTCAAGTGATTCTCCTGCTTCAGCCTCCAGAGTGGCTGGGACTACAAGCAAGTGCCACCCTACCCAGCTAATTTTTATAATTTTAGTAGAGATGTGATTTCGGCATGTTGGCCAGGCTGGTCTCGAACTCCTGACCTCAAGTGATCCACCCGCCTCAGTCTCCCATAGTGCTAGGATTACAGGTTTGAGCCAACACACCCGACCTTGTTTGGTACATTTTAATGCCTTCTCTTTGTTGAGATTTTCACTTTGTTTTCATATTGTTCCTCTAACCTCAGTGAGCAGCTTTATGGTTCCTTAACTCTGTTGGTTTTTGCATATTATATAATACAACTATCTCTCCCAATCTTGACAGACTGGCCTTGTTTAGGAGAAGGATCTCACTCATCTGTCCAGCCAGAGATTTTAAAGTACCTCTCAAATCTTTGGGTTTGTCCAGACTGCTTTCTCTGTTTCTGTTGGGTCCTTATCCTCCAGACATGCCATGTCCTGTTCGTGCTGAAACCGGAAAGGTAGGAACCAAACTATTATAGTAAATGTAACTGGGAATGCTAGTATGCTGCATGTGTGTCCTGGTTTCTTATATCTTCATATTCTCTGCACCAGACCAGGGAAAGGATCTGTGGCAAATGCCCATACTAATGTTTGACTGTATGCTCTGACCCTGGGGAGATACATGCTGACAGTGTGCCTGTTGTATGTCCACCTCTTTGTTTTCTGTGGTCTATGGCTAACCAGAAATGCAAATCATTGTTGACTCCCAGGTCTGGGTCAATAAGTGCCTTGGGTGGGAGTTACAGAAGTTGTGGCATTTGTTGCATGGCCAAACTCCTCCCAGGAGCTGGAGTTATTCGATGTGTGAAAAACGTGGGTAGAACTGGATTTATCACTGGGGTAAGCTAAAGGAAAGGCTTGTGAAGTGCCAAGTTTCATTCTGGCTACTGAAGGGCTATTATATATTGAGCTTATTCACTCTGCAATGCAAGTTTGATAGAAGTTTCATGCCCAAGTGCGTCTCTACTTTTCCTATCCCTTCAATATAGACATTTTCTCACTTGCTGAAGGTGTAGGAGTTTTTTCACTGGTCTCTGACTTTCTCCCAAAGGGAATTTCTCCATGAACAGATATTTACTTGGTATATCAGTAGGTAGAGGAAAGGACAGGAGCTTCCAGTTTCATCATATTTTCAGAAAAAAAAAAGTGTAACTATGTCAAGTGCTTCTGAGAATCTGCACAATATGAGTAAAAATCTAATGGAGTTTGGAAAAGTGGAGGTCACTGACAAGAACAGTTTTGTTAGTAGGCTGGAGATAGAAGCCAAATTGGAATGAACTGAAGCTTGGATGGGTAGTTAGGAAATAGAGGCAAGACATAGTAATGTGTTTCCATAAAATTTGGCCCTAAAGGGAAGATAAATAAATGAAAATCTAAAGTAAAAGGAGGTGGGTCAAGGGGACTTTTTAAAAAATAAGATGTGCATTGTTACAGTTAACGTTTCTTTTTCTTTTCTTTTCTTTTCTTTTTTCTTTGAGACAGAGCCTCACACTGTTGCCCGGGCTAGAGTGCAGTGGCGCAATCTTGGCTCACTGCAACCTTTGCCTCCCAGGTTCAAGTGATTCTCCTGCCTCAACCTCCCAAGTAGCTGGGATTATAGGCTCCCACCACTATGCCCGGCTAATTTTTTGTGTTTTTAGTAGAGATGGGGTTTAACTATGTTGGCCAGGATGGTCTCAAACTCCTGACCTCATAATCTGCCTGCCTTGGTAGAGTTAACTTTTCTACAGGAAACAATGATTTGTAGGAAGGGAGGTAAATGAATCAGGAGTAGGACGTCGTAAACAGTGAACGAAGTTCTAGAGACATTGAGGAGAGGAGAGTAGTAGTTTTGTTTTGACATGCTCAAACAGCACTGTATCGAGGAATAATACTACAACAGGCTTTTCAACCACAGAAATTTGCTAATTTCTCCCTTGTTTCTCCTAAAATCCTTGATGTAAAAGCTGGTGAAGCTAACTTAGTGCACACAGTTGAGGTGGTGTCTGCAAATACCACTTGTAAGAATGTGAACATGTATAAGACTCAGCAGAGGTGTGGTGATAAAGATCAAAGTAGAAACGGTACTGTTAATAGCATGCATACCTTTTTTACTGTTTCTGGAGAAATCACAGAAGCATCTAGGATAAATGTGAAGCAATCCTAAGCAGACTTCAGGGCTACAGGCTGAGAGTAAGCAAAACAAATGTCCTTTATATCAAGATAATGTAAAGTACTATAGACACAGAACAGATGTAAAACAAATTCACTTTGTTTCGGGATGTGTGGCAACTATACCTATTCAAATAATCAGGCCAAATCTTTCTGTGAACACAATCCATGAAAATGTATTTACTCCTATTTACTGACATTGCATGTAACTTGAACCAGGCCTTTAGTGGTTTCAAAAACTCCAACAAATTTCCCTCTTATTTGTGCCACTGAGAGAGGTATGAGGTGTGTATGTGTGTGACATTTAAAAACTTAAAATTATGCCTGGTGTGGAGGCTTATAACTGTAATTCAAGCATTTTGGGAAGTGTCGGTGGCAGGATTGCTTGAGGCCAGGAGTTTGAGACCAGCCTGGACAACATAGTGACAATATATTTCTACAGTTTTTTTTTTTCTAAATTAGCCAGGAGTGGTGGTGAATGCTTATAGTCCCAGCTACAGGGAGGCTCAGACAGAAGATCACTTGAGCCCCCAGGAGTTTGAGGCTTCAGTGAGCTGTGAGCTGTGATTGTGCCACTGTACTCCAGCCTGGGAGACAGAGCAAGATGCCATCTCCAAAAATAATAATAATTAAAAATGAATGGAGATTACATGTGTGAAAGTATGTAAACCAAAGCCTAGTATATACCCGACATTTAACAATACGCTAAATCCAAACCTTTACCTCAAGGGACATGAGGCATGGAAAAAAGGACTGTGAAACTTGAGTCTTTGTGAGAACTTACATAGTTAGGATCCTCGTTAAAAATCTGTCGTTTGGTTTTAGTTTTTCTGATTTATCAAGAAGAGCAAATATTAAGTGAACATCTCATAGTGTCATAATACTGGAGTTGAGAGGTGCGGATCAACAAAATGAAACCTTTCATAGACTTGAATGTGAGCTCATTTTTGAGCCCATTCTGTTTTGTAGGTAATGTTGTTTTTGTTTGGGTTAAATGCTAAGTGATATTCAGTGTGCCTGATTTATAGAATTAACTAGAATTAACTCTATGTGAATAATTCTTTATTCAGAGTATTTTTTAAATTTTGGATATTTTGACTCACCTTATAGGAATATGAGCTGAAGTACTAACGAGAGAAGCATGAATCCCTGTAAACTATTAATAATACTTTGAAAAAGTATTTAATCAACTTTTCCTTACTGAAAGTGAATGAGTAGCTTCCTTATAAATTCAGAAATAGAATGTTAGTAGGCAGTGTTTAAAAGCAGCCTTGGCAGTCACTAAAATTTTATGACTGAATTTAATGCATACTCAAGTTGTATGTCACATATAATTATCAATATGTATTTCTAACTCTTAAAGTACACAGCAAGAAGTAAAAATTTTAGGGTTTTAACGAAATACATGTTGTTTCTGCTTGTAGCTTTCCTTCAGATCTTTAAGTAGAATATCTGCTTTGAGTTATGGCTTTTATACCCGAGATTTTTTCCAAACTCTTCTTCCATTGCTATGATACAATCTATATTATATCACTGACTGTAGGTTATATTAATCCTAAATCACAAAAATATGACTATGATATTTTAGTGATTCTCATATTTTAGAAAAGTAAGAGAAAAGCTTATGGATGAATGCATCATGAGCCAGTGATTTACCTGCCAGTTTGGATGCATAGTGAGGAGACTGAAGGGAATAGTAGGGGGCATGAAGTATGAAAGGACAAAGTCTTGGGAATTCAATCCTCCCATTTGCTCTGCCTCAAGAATGTTCAATGAGTCTGCCAAAGCAGGTGACAATATATCCATCGCTCTGACTCTGCTATAGAAAGACATAGGTAGCTTCATTTAAAAAAAAAAAAAAAAAAAAAAAAAATGCCTACAAGACAGTGTCAAGTCTTGAGATTCCAAAACTTTCAAAACATTAACAGGGTTATATAGACAACTAGTGTTCTAAAATATTATGCCACCATTTCTTAGACATCTCTTATAAATTCTCGTATTTAGCAATGGTACCTAGATAGATGACATAGCGTAGAAATCACTGTGTTAAGTCTATTCTGCAGTCACGATGGATAGGAATCACTGAGCGCATAACACTTGAGTTCCCTGTCTTGCAGCTGCCAACCTGCTGTGACGAGCCAATGACATCTTCTTTGAAGTTATCACTTCATCAGCATTCAGTGGCTGAAGCTTTCCTGGTGTGCCCTATGCTCTCACTTAAGCTCACACCAAGAGGGGAGGCACTTGATTATAAATGAAATGGCTGAAGGATCTTCTTTAGATGTGACAATATGAAAAGAATGTTTGTGAAAGTGGTTAGAGAGTAACCTCAAGGGCAAATTCCAACAAAATTTACCCTAACACAATTAGAGGCAAAGATGTTTTAAACAAAGTTAAGTGACCATGGATTTGGATCTCCTAAAAGAATTTAAGGCATTTTCTATTATTTTTAGGGAAGTTTGACGACTTTTTATAATTGTAGGGAAGTACAGTGGAAAGATTACATATTCCATCTTCAATTTCCTCTACTGTGAAGAAATCTCTTAGCAAAACATAAATTTTAAAAATCTCACACCTGAAATATTTGACCTATCTGGTGAATTAAGCTATTAGAGGGGAAAATAATGCAAACTTTATGGTATTTAATGCTATAGGGACAATCAGCTCAAGAAGAAATCAAATATTCCTATATTCCCTAACACGTTCACCCAGAGATACTAGGTAAGAGTACCTCTGAGTAAAAACATGGAAGATTTTCAGGAAGTCCTTATCTTAGAGCGGCCCCACTTTCCTTTTACTGAAAATTTATGATTTCAGGTGAAAACTAAACAACAAACTTAGTGGTTTTCTCAGGTGTTATTTCGATGTGCAGAGCGTACATATTCACTTATCTAACAAGTTTTGTTAAGTCACATGGTGTTTAAATTACAACGTATCCTTTACAACTAATTGTCAAACATTTTCATCATCAGATTTAGTATTTCCACCGTTCAACAATATAGAAAAACTCCACCCCTACAGTGTCAGTTTTGAATATTCTAGGATATTTGGATTATATAAAAAACCATCAAATTCTCCTTGACCTGCTTCTCCAGCCCATCTCTGATTATGACCTTTGGCATCTATGCTCTTTACTGTTCAGCAGCATTCAGCCCCTTGCCATTATCCAAACATGCTTAGTCTCTCTTTCATCGGAAAATTAGCAAACCTATTGTTCCTGCCCAGAACATTTTCTCCAGTTAGCTGGATAACCCCAATACACCTTCTATTATCCCTCCCAAACTTTTATTCTTGCCATTGCTTTTCATAGAGTTCTTTAGACAAGGTTCATCATTTTTTCCCTTTAACTCTCTTAAAACCTCGTGCGTTTATTAGAGTATGTATCACATCCCATTCTAATTATTAGTGGCAAGGTCAACCATCATGTTATTTGCATCTCTTCTTGGGACTGTCATTATTTCAATAGTGATACCATGGGATTGTGTGTGGTGCTGAGAGGCAACTGGTCTTAAGGGATCAGAATCTGCAAGATGCTATCTCCTCTCTCCTCAGATTTCAGGGGAGTATTTTCTAAATCATCCCCTTGAAGCCACATCACTAGTTTGAGGTGAGGGGAAAGTGTGGGTCCCTCTGATGGGACCAGGGATGGGAAATTTTGTAGCATTCCAACACACCTCTACTAAGATGTTCTCTCTTGCCTTCTTCAATCGAAGAAGCAGAATCAAATCTCTTCTTTTGTATTTTCTTTCTGGATATCATCACAAAAATAGAGGTACATTCACATCCTTAGTAAGCCCTAAATAAGTACCACACTTGGTTTCAAAGTGTGCACATAGTTGCTACCAATATTTTTTGCTTTTAACCTTTGGGGGCTTCATCTAAAACTGAGACAGAAAATTATTTACAGAGGTATGGGGTTCCCAGGCAAAATAATTCTAGAGAAAGGACCCTATGTCTTCCATATAACTTGAGTGGAATTTGGAATTTGCAGTGTGCCCCAATTGGGCAGAAATCTAGAACTAGCGCACTTGCACAGTGTCTCTCTGGCAAGGAGATGCACGTAAGAAGGGTGTGGGCTAGACAGTCCTTGAGACTGATTGCAAGAAGAAATGCTTACATCTCAGTGGGTCACCCATAGTAGTGCAAGCTGGGTCAGTGCACACACACATACACACACACACACACACACACAGATTTGAGGGTCAATCCAGAACCTAAACTGATCTATATAGTGACATTGTTTGGGTCAGGAAAATGCCCTTTGGGGAATAATTTACGAAAAGGCCACCCTTTCTGGGTTGACATCTCCATGTAGGGCATAGACTGGAAGCAGAGTTCAGGTTATCTTGCAGCCCAGACTTTTCTGGGCAGTGTTGTGTGATTATTTTTTTAAATTTCTTTCTGTCAACATACTGAGAGAACTGTAGTAATGTATTCCTAGAACACTTTTTAATAATAGAGACAGGGCCTCACTGTTACCCAGGCTGGAGTGTAGTGGCTTGATCATCATTCACTGCAGCCTTAAATTCTTGAGCTCAGCAATGTGCCCACCTCAGCCTCTGGAGTAGCTCAGACTACAAATGTGTGCCACCACACCTGGCTAATTTACTTTACTTATTTTAGACACAGGGTCTTGTGTTGCCCAGGTTAGTCTCAAACTTCTGGGCTCAAGCAATCCTTCTGCCTCAGCCCCCTGAGTGGCTTGCCTAGGACACTTTTTTAGCAATCCAGGATAAGATTTTAAAAATAAGAATATAACCAAATATCACTTTATTTTAAATGTTCATTAAATTTAATCATCAGCAAGGGAGATATATTAGTCTGTTTTCACACTGCTGATAATGACCTACCCAAGATTGGGAAGAAAAATAAGTTTAATTGGATTTACAGTTCCACATGGCTGGGGAGGCCTCAGAATCATGGTGGGAGGTGAAAGGCACTTCTTACATGGTGGCGGCAAGAGAAAAATGAGAAAGAAGCAAAAGCAGAACCCCCTGATAAACCCATCAGATCTTGTGAGACTTATTCACTATCATGAGAATAGTACGGGTAAGACCAGCCCCATGATTCAGTTACCTCCCGCTGGGTCCCTTCCACAACATGTGGGAATTCTGGGAGATACAATTCAAGTTGAGATTTGGATGGGGACACAGCCAAACTATATTAGGAGAAAACATTGAGAATACATCCTCATCTCCATGCTATCCAAAAACATCAATCATAGTGTCATAGAGATGTTCGAATTTAAGGATTTCAGCCTAATGCCACAAAAATGACATCCCTCATAAAACCACAAATGGCTAGCTGCTTAGAAGAAAGACAAAGAATAAACTATCATAAAAAGCATTTCTATTAGTGATCTGTAGCATATGTTTCTAAAATAAGAGTCCTTTTGAAGTTGATACTTCTTACTAGAGAGGCATTCTTAAGTGTTGAGTTAAAAATTGATTACTGTGTCCATTTATATCCTGAAGCAGTAGGGCTAGCATGATTTTCATACCTGAGGGGTACTGCCTTATTCCTTATGTGTAAATTTACTAAATTATTATTATTATTATTATCATCATCATAAGACCTGTAGGTCATTTTAATGTGGGCATATCTTAGGTTGTTATATTTATATCAATTTCCAAAGAGGCTTTTCCTTCGATGATCTCTAAATTCTTTATAACTGTGACTCTGGTAACTATGAGAAATTGGGATATAGTCAGAGGAAACTGGAGGGATTTTAATTGTTCACCCACAGCTTCTGTACACTTTTGAAATAATTCACAGAATTTCAAACAAAAATACATATTTTGATATGTCCCCATTTCTTATAAAATTATCAGGTTTACTACTACTTTAGTATAGTAGTAGTAGTACTACTACTACTACAAAATTACTACTATGTCCTATAAGTACAGTTACAGAAGTACTACTATTATAGTATTTATTCAACATTATATCTTTAAAATTTTTATGATCCTTTGATATTCCCAGTAAGTTTTTTCATTAACTTGTTACAAAACAAGCACTGGTCAACTAGGTAACTATTACCTATGTCAAAGCAAGCTATTACAAAGCAAGCATTCGTCAATAGGTAACTATTACCTGCGTCAAAGCAAGCTATTACAAAGCGAGCATTCATCAATAGGTAACTATTACCTATGTCAAAAAAGAGACCATATTAATTCTATTCCCAGAAGCTCCCTCCTCCCAGATACTACCTTTTCCATCACTGTCAAAGAAATTATAATCTTGACTTCTAGCACTTTAGTCTAGTTCTGCCTATTTTTTTGAACTATTCCTAACTAGAACATTAAAGTATGTTCTCATCTGTATATGGTTTATCTTGCTCGACACTGCTTTTGAGACTCAACCATGTTGTCTGCAGCTTGTTTATTCATTCACATATTCCATTGTATGACTCCATAACAACATATTAAGCTATTTTATTATAAATAATGCTGCTATAAACATTTTACAGACTGTTCTTGCTGCTCATATGTATGTTATTCTTAAGTATGTATATAAGAGTGAAGTATATTTGCAATATGTAGAACTAACAAAAATACCTGTTTGGGTTAGTTTTGTTTCTGTTAATCCTCCTTGTCTGGGAACATCCTTGTTGCTTTCCTAATAATATCTTTTGATAAACAGAAGTTCCTAATTTTATTCTTGTCCTATTTATCAACCTTTTTGTTTACAGTTAGTGGGCTTTTTAAAGTCTTGTTTATAGATTACATGTGATTTGACATCTTATAATCTTTGCATGTGTATGCATAAATGATACTGGCCTATATAAAAATCACCAGAGTTTGGTGACCCTGGTTTTATCAATGTGATAAAACCAGAAGGGAACTATTCCTGGTTTTCTATTCTCCAGATGATATTTTGTAAATTTTTTGTTACTTTTTACTAGAATGCTTGAAAATAGTTAAGGGTCTATTCATTTTTTTCTATCTCTTTTTGTGCCAGTTTTCTAAAGTTTTATTTTTCAGGAAAGTTTTTCTCTTAATCCAAATGTTTGTATGTGTTGTCATGAAGTTTTTCATAATCTTTTCTAATTATGTCTTTTTTTTCTATGTGGGTTCTCTGGTTATATCACTATTTTTATTCCTGACTCAGGTTATTTATGCCTCTATGACTCTTAGTAGGGATTTAGTTCACTAGCCTTTCTAAAAGACAATTTTGGCTGTGTAGTTCGTTGGCTTAAAATATTATTTATCTTTATCTAATTTCTTTTCTTCTATCTTAACATTTAATTGGCTCTTTTTCTTACTTTTTTGAGTGCATTTTAGATCATTTATTTTTGCATTTATTCTTATACATTTAAAGTTATGGATTTCTCAGCATGGTTATAGCTGTATCTCCCTTGTATTGATGTAGTATTTTCCTTACTAGTCACTTCAAGACATTTTTAATTTTTATTGTGACTTCTTTATTGCCCCGTAGTTTATTTAGAAGTGTGTATCTTGATCTCTGAATATGTGTGTCAAATTCCAAAGAGGCTTTTCCTTTGACGACCTCTAAATTCTTTATAATTGTGATTCTGGTGACTATGAGAAATTGGGATAGAGTCAGAGAAAATTTGATGCATTTTAATTGTTCACCCACAGCTTCTGTATACTTTTGAAATAATTCACAGAATTATTAGAGATCAGGGAACCTGTTCTCTGTGTTTTCCATCGTTTAGAAATGGTCGAGACTTCACTACATGGAAAATATATTCTTAACTGTTTTATGTATTTAAATAAAATGTCTATTTTGCAGTTGTTCTTCCACACAACTAAAAACTCTGTTGGGCTTTCCTGTCCCTATGTAGTCACTTTCTATTCTGCTTCTCAGCCTCTTTGTTGATAATATTTGCAAATGCCTTCAGAGAAAAAATGTATAATCTGGTTGCTCAAGTCCTGCCTGAGACTTCTCCAAATCCTTCAAACATATTTTAAAATCCTTCTAGATTTTCTAGTTGTTCTCAATTGGAAAATTGGTCTTCTCCAAGTTAGTCTGTCTTAGAGGAAGTGGTCCACATGTATATTTTTCCTAATATTTGTCTATAAATTATGTTATTTATGAAGGTGTTTAAAATACTTTGTTTATAAACATTCATATGTGTGTATATGTGTGCAAAAATGTCCCCTAAATTCACCACTTATTTTGAAGGTATTCTATCTGCCTTTTTTCTTTTCTTTTGAAACATTTCAAATACAGAAAAGTTACAAGGTCAGTAAAGAGAACATTTTTTCCTGATGCATTTTAGAATTAGTTACACCCAGGTGTGGTGGCTCACGCCTGTAATCCCAACACTGAGAGGCTGCAGCAGGCAGATGTCTTGAGTTGAGAAGTTCCAGACCAAGCATGGTGAAACCCTGTTTCTACAACAATAACAACAAAATAATACAAAAATTAGCCAGGTGTGGTGGTGTGTGCCTGTAGTCCCAGCTACTTAGGGGGCTGATGTAGGAGGATGGCTTGAGCCCAGAAGATTGAGGCTGCAGTGAGCCATATTTGTGCCACTGCCCTTCAGCCCTGACAAAGGGAAAAAAAATTTAAAAAAGAATTACAGACACAATGCCCCCTCACCCCTGAATACATTCTTGTGTATTTCTACAAACAAAAACATTGTTCTGTATAATCACATTACAATCATCAAAATCAGAAAAATCAACATTGACACATAAATGCTTTATAATCTTCAGGCTCCAAGTTTTTTCAGTCATCCCCAAAAATGCCATTTATTACAAAAAGACCCATTTCAAAATCATGCATTGCATTTGACTATCATTTTTCCTTTTTTTTTTTTTTTTTTTCCTGAGATGGAGTCTCGCTCTGTCTCCCAGGCTAGAGTGCAGTGGCATGATCTCAGCTCACTGCAACCTCCACCTCCTGGGTTCAAGCAGTTCTCTGCCTTAACCTCCCAAGTAGCTGGGATTACAAGTGCCTGCCACCATGCCCAGCTAATTTTTGTATTTTTAGTAAAGACGGGGTTTCACCATGTTGGCCAGGCTGGTCTTGAACTCCTGACCTCATGATCCACCTGCCACAGCCTCCCAAAGTGCTGGGATTACAGGCACGAGCCACCGCTCCCAGCCACTGACTATCATTTTTCTCTAGCTTTGTTAAGTCTAGAAATGTTCCTTCATCTACCTTGATATTTGTAGATTTGACACTTCTGACGATTTCAGAGTAGAATGTTCCTTAATTTGTGCTTGCCTGATGTTTCCTTATGATTAGATTTAGGTTATGCAACTTTTACCAAAAACATCACAGAAGTAATGTCAGGTTCTTCCTAGTGCATTGTATCACATGGCACATGGCTTCATTTAGTCTCATTACTGATGACGTACACTTTGCTTGATGAAGGTGGTGTCTCTAAGGCTTCTTCATTTTGTAATTAAGAAGTGTTTTGCAGACTATGTGACTGAATGTCACCTAGAGAGACTATGAATGTTATATTTCTCATGTAATTCTCAATTTATTATTTTGTATCAGTACTAATTCATGGTTTCCAATTCATTCAATGAGTTATAATCTATTAATTATTTTGATGTGTACAATAATCCCAATGTGTCCATAAAAAGCCACTTCAGGTTGGTTCTGGTGTCCTTTTCACATGCCCACACAATTTTTGAGCACTTTCTATGTTTCTGGCACCACAAGAATTTCCAGGATAATTTTACACTTTCCCTTCTCCAGCCCCGAATTTAATCACTTTTTCGAGGAGTAGTTTTAGTAAAGAATGGTATTTAGAAACTGAGATCTGGGTGCTAGGTGTGGTCTTTGCTATGGAGTGTTGCTGCTCCTGCTCTTTCTCAGAGACTAGTACCTGTGTGTGTGTGTGTGTGTGTGTGTGTGTGTGTGTGTGTGGTGTACACTGTATTAGTCTGTTCTCATGCTGCTAATAAAGATGTACGTGAGACTGGGTAATTTATAAAGAAAAATGAAATTAATGGACTCACAGTTCCATGTGGCTGGGGAGGCCTCACAATCATGGCGGAAGGTGAAAGGCAAGGCAAGTCTTACATGGCAGCAGACAAAAGGAGAATAAGAACCAAGTGAAAGGGGTTTTCCCTTATAAAACCTTCAGATCTCATGAGACTTATCCACTACCATGAGAACAGTATGGGGGAAACCACCCCCATGATTCAGGTATCTCCCATGGGTCCCTCCCATAACATGTGGGAATTATGGAAGCTGTAATTCAAGATGAGATCTGGGTGGGGACACAGCAAAACCATATCATACATGTATACATCTATCTGTCTATATCTATATCTATCTATGTATCTATGTATCTATCCATCCATCCAGGATTTAATGCTCATACCTCCAATTCCATTTCACCATTTGATTTATTCTAGTTTTGTAATCTTTCTCTATTTGTAATCATCTGCTCCAACATTGAGAAATGTAATTTCCATTACCCTTCATATGTTTATTAATAAACACTTCATGAGTCTACCTATAACATATTTCTCATTGGTACCACTTCCCCACCTTTGTGCTAAGATTCCACCCTGTGCTAATATACCATACTTCAGCTCTGACCACTGTTGTCTGGCTGCCCAATCACAGCATAGTCTCAATCTTCACCTTGTTGGATTGGACTCTGATTCTGTATTGTTAACTTTTCAAATTAGATGCCCTCCTTGCTCCATTTCTGACATAATTGGTCACCCCCTCATGCAAATGTGCCCTTCAACCTGCTCAGGAAAACACTCCACATCTGGCTGGATGTGGATTTCTACATGGATATTCTCTTTACCTTTTCGCTCTGATATCTATTCCAGGTCATGGCAGGGACTTGCTTGTCTCTATCTAATGGCTTTGCACTAGGAGAAGGGAGAAAAAGAATAATTTGCCAGTTTGTCAGTTTCCATTATTCCATTAATGAATAAACATTCCATACATGTTTATTCATTCTCTCTGATATAGTTTGGCTCACTGTCACCAGGTGAATCTCATCTCAAATTGTAATTCCCATGTGTGAAGGGAGGGAGGTGATTGGATCATGAAGGTGGTTTCCCCCACGCTGTTCTCACGATAGTGAGTTCTCACAACATCTGATGGTTTTATAAGGGGCTCTTTCGCCTTCTTGCTCTTTCCTGCCACCTTGTGAAGAAGGTACTTGCTTCTCCTTAGCTTTCCATCATGATTGTAAGTTTCCTGAGGCCTCCCCAAGATTCAGACTTGTGAGTCTCATTCCTTTATGAATTACCCAGTCTGGGGTATTTCTTTATAGCAGTGTGAAAAAGGAATAATATACCTTCTCTCTATGTCATTTTCTTTGTCATTTCTCCCACCCACTTTCTCTCTCTAGTCAGATAGTTCCTTAAAAGACATGTACACCCAACTTCCAATTTATGTGCTTTTTTTTCTCTTAGTAATTATAAATAAACTAAAAATTTTTATTATATATAACAATATATTACAACTAAATTACATAAGTATGCATACAAAATATAAACCACAGTAATTGTTATTTCATACCATTCAACTTTATTTAGATTTACTCATTTTTAGCATTTTTCTGTCTCTTCTTACCATCATGAATCTCTAATTTTTCATGAGATCTTATATATTCCTTCTGAAGAGGTATTTTTCTTCACAATAGTAGATTCTACTAGTGATAATTCTTTCAGAATTTGTTCACCTAAAAATATTTTTTTCACCTTAATTTTTAAAGGCATATTTGCTGTATATCAAATTCTTGTTGGCAGTTGTTTTCTTTCAGCACTTTGAAAATATCAGTCAGCTGTCTTGTTTTCTATTGTAGATGTAATACTCAGGTTTTAAATTAACTGTCACATATTAAAATATAAACCCTGGGTTTTTTTTTAACCTTCCAATTGCTTTACAGTTTTGTCTTTGTTTTTAGCTTTCAGCAGTTACTGATATAATTGTGGATTTTTGTATTTATCTGGCTTTTTATCATAGTCTTTTGGAAAATGATTTTATGTCTTTTATCTATTCAAATATGTTTCTGTTACATTTCTCTTCTGTACTTTAAGATTACAAATATCATTATGCTAAACATTCTTATTCATCACTTAATATCTTTTACCATTTGTTGTTTATTTTTGTCTCTTTGTTGATATCTCCTCTTAGTTGTTTCACTGAACAAATTATTTCTCACCTGCTTTTAAATTATCCATTGAGTCTTCCATTACAACTGTTTTATTTTTCACTGCTAGAATTTCCATTTGTTTTTATAGTTTGTAATTTTCTTCTGGAAGTTTCAATCCTGGTTATTATTACTTCACACAAGTAGTATAATTATTCCAAAATTTGTGGCTGATATTTGGAGTCCCTGTAGGTCTGTTTCTATGTTTTATTCTTGCTGCTGGTTTTCAGTCATGCTGCCGTAACTCCTTGCGCATCTGTTTATGATTTTGGGTAGTTTAAAAATTTTGTTTGAAAGTCGTTTGGAGAAATCATTTGAGAACGAACATGTTATCTTGTTCCGAAGTCTTTTTGTGCATCTGCTAGCTATGTGGGGGCAGCAGAAATTAGGGGTTGCCTCAATCCAATCTGAGTGATTGAGATTAGTTGAACATGAACTATATTCTCCAGAAGAATCTTTCTATATAGAAATCGCTCTTACCCTGGGGTAGGGCTCTTTGGAGTCCCAAACTTAAGTGAAAGTGATTCTATAATTCCTCTCCTTTTGAAGGTCCTTGTACTCCAATTCTCAGCTTCCTGTCTATGCCAGACTGTAAAAATACATACTTCATCTCTGCGTTTCTTGACTGTGCTGTTCAGTAATGGCAAATACTTTTGGGGGAAAACAACCACAAATCTCAGGCTTACCTCAGCAGTTTTCTATCCTTTCTTCCCCAGATTCTAGTTTGCAAATGTTAACTATCTTTTCCACTCTCCAGTGTTTCCAGAACACATTTCCCCCCGCCCGTCCCAGGTTTTCCAGTTATCCTCATGAAAGTTTTGGTCCAAATTACCTAATCTACTTTACCAGGAACAGAGGGGCTTCCAACATTTTGAATTATTATATCATTTAAATATCACTTGTGATTGCCCCACTTTGAATTTCTGATCCTTAATCCACGTTAAATTTGTCGCATTATAAAACACACCCTCAATTCCAATGCAAGGTATTAACGCATAAAATCAAATTTCTGTCTTTATTTGCAAAACTGTGATCAAATATAGATGTATTTTCTAATGAAAATTTTTAATTCACCATCCATAAAATCTGTTAATTGGAAGTGTTCGTCAGGGTCAGCCTAATACAATGTCTGTTAACTTTAATCCATGTCTTTCTATATATTAGATGAGTGACTTTGGGCATGTTTTTACTTACATGTACTTTATTTTTCTCATAGATAATGTATAATAATGATACTTCTTTACTGTTTAATTGTTAAAATGTAAATATGTTTTCCACAAAGTAAGTAGTCAAGTTTTTTCTTTTTCCAAAACTAGAAGATTAAGTTTTCTTCCTTTGTATAATTATTTGTGCATATTTTTGGATTCTTGAAGTGATACAAATTTCTACTTGAGGCATCATCAAAATGCATGTTCAAATTGTTGCCTATCTAAATGAACCATTAGAGGGAAAAATGTACGTGAACATTTTAGACCTGGTTTCAAGCTAATTCTGTCATTATTTTTACATGTTGATAAATGAAAACGTATGGTATGCACATCTATTGACTAGTTATATTTATTCTTCTTGGGTGATATCAATATCATCAGTACCCTAAAGTGTTGCTACAACTTCCCATTTTTCTCTTTTCTAATCTAACATATATAAACTGCTTTATTAAATCTACCTTTTTCTTGCAGGTTCTCTATTATTGTATTGAGACATATTTTTCATAGAAGTAAGAAGGATGTGAAATTTGTGTGTAGCAAGTAATCAAACTCTTTTATATTTAGGAGTGAATTTTGGTAATCCATCAGTTATTTTATTTTATTATTATTATTTTTTTAAGAGATGGTGTATTGCTGTGTTACCCAGGCTGGTCTCAGACTCCTGGGTTCAAGTGATCCTCCTGCCTCAGCCTCCTGAGTAGCCAGAACTACAGGCATACACCATTGTGCCCCAGCTAATCCATCAATTCTTAAAGGAATAGAGCCTAGTTACAAAAATGCTTGTGACTATAAGTATAATACAGATACATATGTTTATACTTCTAGATTTTAGAAACTTGAATTCAGTACATGGTGGTGAGTCTTGGTAGGCACATTTATGAACCCTTTCTTGAATTTGAATGGATCTACTTTTTCATAAGACATTAATATTTACCTAAATTTAAAATAATTAGAAAATATTTCAAAATGCTTATGACTTTGTCATTTCATATTTTTTATTTTAAATAATTCTATAAGCCATTTGGCAACATATTACTAGTTAATGAAATTCTTGCCAACTCTTATAATATTATATATTTGAATGGCAATATAAGCAACAAAAAATGCTTTCTGTGACAACTAATAACCCAAATTAACATATATTGAGTGCTAACTGTACACCAGGAACCAACGGCACTTTTACATGTATTATATCAGTTGATCCCCAATACAAATCTAATGTATCTGAGTTCTGAGCTGCCAAACATATAGGCAAATGAACAAATACAGACAACTCCCAGATATAGCTTTTTTTTTTTTTTTTTTTTTTTTTAATTATAACTTTCCTGGCTCTTCTCTAGTTTTTTGTTCAAGTCAGTCATATGCCACCTAGTGATATTATAAAGAAATACAACTTATTTAGTAATATAATACATTTTCCTCTGGTGGGTACTTCTCTAACACCATTCCATCCTTTCTCTCCCTTCCCTCCCTTTCTCCCTTTTCTTTTTCACATATGGAAAGTCAGTTAATTATATGGTAGGAATGTAATACTTAACGATTTATGTTTGCTTGCCCCAGGCAACCCTAACATCAGAAGTTTAAGCTACTAATTAACAGATAAAAATCTCAGCTTTATAGTCACAAAAAGGAAATGAGAAGAAAAGAGGTCAAAGGAAAAAATTAAGTAAATATGTTGAATGTCAATCACAGTCAGATATAAAACAAAAGTACTTTTAATTCAATGTATTTTTAATCTCACTGAATGTATAATACATAGCATTATATCTTGTGTTACATTTCCTGTCCCTTTAAGAAATCCTAATTATTAAAATTCTTAAGTATAAAAATTTTCTCAAAGGAATAGAAAATCCTTAATTTCTTTTTAAAATTCATTTGAACAGGCTGTTTCAAAAGTTAGCTGCCTTATCTACATCTTCCTTTTTCATGTTATTGAAAGAGAACATTTATCTGATTACAGATTGAAAGAAAAAAATGCTATTGTTTTGGTGTCCATATAATGTAACAAACCTGTCACATATATTTCTCTATATGTTCCTTTTTTCCTCTATTTAAAAATAAGTTGATCCTGCATTGAACCAGGTCACTTATCGCACAAAATAAATGACGACAAGAGTTATGGCTGTCTATTCAAGGTCTGAAACAAAACTACAGTAGCAGCCTTAGGGTACAAGATCTTGAGTTACTTTCCAAAGGAACAATGTCTTCATTCCATATTACATACAAGTGTTGGATGAGACATCATCTTTGATAGGCTATTTAGGAAAGTGTCTTTGCCACCCAAAATATCCATCTAGCAACATATTAGCTAGACTCTCAGATTTTTTTTCATTTAGAAATTCAGTTTGAAGCTATACAATTAAAAAAAGAGTTTACTGTTAAAATGAGCCCAGAAGAAGTAACAGGTAATGGATACATATAAAAAAAAAATGAGTGTCTGCCCCCCAGTATCACAAGCTTTCCTCAAGGCTCATTTCACAGCAGGTCCTAGAGTCTGAAATAATATGGGAAGAGGGAGAACATGCCAGAGAAACCTATTTGCCTCTTTGGTATTTTTCCTTGAATGGCTATAACCTCTTACATAGTTAGGAATTTAAGCCTGTAGCAAAGCTTCCAGGCTTCAGGCATGCCCTAGGTGAAGAAAGGACTACAGAAAAAAGCCAGCGTTTGTCGAAAAGCTGAGTGACAGGGGGAAGAATTGGGAGGTGCCAAAGTCACGTGACAGCTCTTTATGGAAGGCAGGTATGAGGAGAAAGGTAACAGCATGGGACCACATACTATCTTAGGTATGAGTGCTGTTAGCCTCAGATCCTGGCTTTAAATTAATGTCATTAACTTCCTTAGGGCAATGTCCTTAGAATAACAATATATCACAACCTTTAAAAGAAGGCATGCATATAGACCAGGAAGAGAGAAGCAGATCTAAATATCATACTAAAGAAAAAGAAGTATTAACACCAATTTCATGACTGTTCATGTTATTCCATATAAAACCAGTTTCCATACAATTTTTTAAATCATGTCTCCATGAAGATGAGCAACAGTTTATGCCAACAATGTAGGTATTTTACAGATGTGTATGAGTTTCAAAAGAAGTTCAGCCTCCAAATGGTAAAACATGTGCACTAATAAAATATCTATGCCAATTTAATCAACAATAGTGAAATAATATTTTTAAATATAAATTATAAAATGAGGAAATTAAGTTGCTTTTATATCAAGTTTGTGATGTTTCCATAAAATTGAAACTTTTCTATCTCCCTTGCATACACATAAATATCATGCACACATACTTCCTTTTTCATCCTGAATTTCTTCTAAATATGCAGACTTCACAGGCCTGGTCTTGATGCCAAAATGAACCCCTTTCATTTGCTGATTGAGATCTGGCTCAACAGCCAATGTTTCCCGCTGGGTCTTTACAGAGGGTGCATTCACATTTTATCCTAATTTATTCATTATCAAACATCAAACCTTAGGAAGATAAAACAAAAAGCTAGTGAACAATGCAGGGAGAATGTATTGGTTTGTTTTCATCTTCACTCTCAGATGAAAGAATTCTTCAGTAGCATTGCCCATTCTACCAATACATCATCCAGGTAATTGGGGGGCTTGTGGGAGGAATGACAGGCTGGGCCAAATCAACCTTCTGCATCCACTGGCACACACAATAATCTCCAACATCAAAAGTATCTAATGAGAACTTGAGAATCCAGGGCATTATATTAGTTGACCCAATCTTGTAATTAAGTATCAAAACTCCCCATGCTTTTTGTGAACATTTACAAGCTGCATGGCAAGATCTCAACATATACAAAACAAAAGACTTTAGTCATACTTTCCTTCTAGAAGGAAAGCTTTAATGACAGCTCTGGACAAACACCAGATTTCTGTATCAAAGACCCCAGTTTCTATGTTAGTTCTGCTGCTTTGAGGTTGCATAATAATGAATAAGCCACGTATTTTCATTTGTTAGAAGAAATGTTACCTTCCTTTGGGGAGTTTAAGAAGGTGGATGAAATCATAACATGAAAGTTGCTTTGTAAAATGTGAAGTATCTTACAAATGTTCAGTCTGTGTATTATTATGACATATGCTGATGCTATTGCTCATACTCATCAGGTAAAGCAGCAAAGGCAGTAACATCTTCTATCATAATTGGCCCCACATAGAAATGGTTGCAAATTTGTCATGATTTGACAAAACTGTGGTGATACAGTTTGGTTTTGTGACCCTACCCAAATCCCATCTCTAATTGTAATCCCCAGGTGTTGAAGGAGGAACGTGGTGGGAGGTGATTGGATCATTTGGTGGGGGGTAAGTTTCCCCCATGCTGTTCTCATGATAGTAAGTTCTCACAAGATATGATAGTTTTGTAAGCGGCTCTTCCCCCTTTGCTTCCTTCACATGTTCTCTTACCTGCTGGCATGTAAGACGTGCCTGCTTCCCCTTCTGCCATGATTGCAAACTTCCTGAGGCCTCCCTCGCCATGTGGAACTGTGAGTCAAACCTCTTTTCTTTATAAATTACCCAGTCTCAAGCAGTTCTTTATAGCAGTGTGAGAACAGACTAATACACTTGGTAGACCAAATATGTAGATTTTCTGCCCTACTTAAAATTCCAACATTGGACATTCTCTGGTTTAAGACACTGAATAATGTCAAAGGTACCATGACAGTTTGAAGAAGAGATAAACAAATATTGTCCTCTCTTCTGATTCACCCTGATAAGCATTAACAGACAACTCTCACAGAGAGTCACTGTTTTTTGCCCATAGTGGTTGTGAATTTACCTTCTCCTCTTTGCAGTGATAAAGGAGGTAAATTCACAACCACTGTGGGCAGAAACCAGGTGAATCTTCAGAACCTTGCTGGATAGAGGTTTGCTATGTTGTCTCACCAGTGTCGACACCCCTTTTAGGCAACAGCGTTGCTGTTCCTGTTCCTGTCTAATCAGTTAACTGCATACATACCACTGAGGTTCTTGAAGTTAATTTTGTGTCATATTTTTGGCTTTCTTGACCTTTTGCTTTCTGAAAATAATGCGCATTTTACTGCAAAGGCAGCTCAAGAATGGCCTGGCAGTCAAATTGTTCAGTGGATTCCCCATTCTCCTCTACCACCCACTGGTATTTGGGATTCTTGAGCATTAGAACAGGTTCCTTAAATAGCAACTCAAAAAGATTTCTGACTCTACCTCTCTCACCTTCTACTGATCCTCATGATGTCTTTTTTTTGGGGGGGGGCGGGGAGGAGGGAGTCTTGCTCTGTCACCCAGGCTGGAGTGCTGCGGCCGGATCTCAGCTCACTGCAAGCTCCGCCTCCCGGGTTTACGCCATTCTCCTGCCTCAGCCTCCGGAGTAGCTGGGACTACAGGCGTCCGCCACCTCGCCTGGCTAGTTTTTTGTATTTTTTTTAGTACAGACGGGGTTTCACCGTATTAGCCAGGATGATCTCGATCTCCTGACCTCGTGATCCGTCCATCTCGGCCTCCCAAAGTGCTGGGATTACAGGCTTTAGCCACCGCGCCCGGCCTGATCCTCATACTTTCATAAAGCAGTTTGTTTACTTAATGTAGCTGTTTTCAGAAAGGGATAATCTCCTCTGGCCACTTCCTGGCAAAAAAAAAAAAAAAAAAAAAAAAAAAACCCAGGAAGAAATGAATAGAGGGTTTTATTAATTCATTTGGGATGTTCAGGATTCTGATCTATTTCTGAATATGATGCTTTTCTCTTTCCCCTAATGGCAACTCCAGGCCCAATTGGTTGGTACAATCTCCAGATGGTAGTCTGGCCAAAGGAGTACCAAAGGAATTTAAATTTAATTGTGGTTTAGTTACCCGGCTTCTCATGTTGGACTGACGTGATTCTAGATGATAAGCACAATGACAACTTAGTTGAGCCTGCTGCATACCAAGTGGCTACATGTGGCTGATCTGTGACAAAATGGGATAATACAGTTATCTATTTTACAGAAGTGCCTTTGTTTCTCTATACCTGTTCCTTCTGGACAAAAGATCTGTTTGTGGTGATATCTGGAAAATAGGTGAAGTTACAGCAACTAGAATTGGACCCTCTGATTTTGTGACGGTAGAGGGATAACAACAACTTTGGAACCAGGAGAGAAAATACCTTAAACTCCAGGAGTAAATAGGGAAGTAAGTATATGTAAGACAATACAATGAGGCAAAAAGACTTACGATAATATTTTGAGCCAGGATAATGCATGGGAAATTGTTAAATGCTTATTTCTGTAAGTTAACTCTAAGAACACTCTGGAATGCAGTAGGTAACAATTTTAAAAAGCTAACAAAATAAAAATTGAGACACTTGGATGACCCTGGATCATAGCTGTAGGTTAGAGCTACAGCTAACCATGGTGGCTTTACATATGGGACAGGTACTCTGCAACATACTTTGAGAAGTCAATTCAAAAATATAGAAAAATAGGGAAGAGATTTCTTACCACACACACAGTTTTTTGCTTTTAATTTTGCTGACATACTAAAATATTTAAAGAGGCTTATTCTGAGCCAATATGAGTGACCTCAAGAGGGCCTGAGAAAGTGTGCCCGAGGCAGTTGGATTATAGTTTGGTTCTATACATTTTAAGGAGACAGGAGTTATAGGCAAAGATATAAATCAATACAGGTAAGATTGCATTGGTTTAGCCCAGAAAACAGGACATCTCAAAGTGGGGGCTTACAGGTGGTAGGTGGATTCAAAGATTTTCTCATTAGCAATTGGTTGAGAGTTAAGCTTTGTCTAAAGACTTGAAGTCAGTAGAAAGAAATGCCTGAGCTAAGATAAGGGGGGTTGTGGAAGCTAAGATCTTTGTTATGTAGATGAAGCCTATAGGTAGCAGGCTTTAGAGAGAAGAATCTTTAGAGATAATAGATGGCAAATGTCTATTTTCACAACTTAAAAGGTACCACACTCTTATTTTTTATTTATTTATTATTGAGACGGAGTCTTGCACTATCATCCAGGCTGGAGTGCAGTGGCACGATCTTGGCTCACTGCAACCTCTGCCTCTCGGGTTCAAGCAATTCTCCTGCCTCAGCCTCCCAAGTAGCTGGGATTACAAGTGCCTGCCACCACACTCAGCTAATTTTTTGTATTTTTAGTAGAGACAGGGTTTCACCATGTTGGTCAGGCTGGTCTCGAACTCCTGACCTTGTGATTCCCCCACCTCAGCCTCCCAAAGTGCTGGGATTACAGACATAAGTCCTTTTCCCTGGCTGGTATCACACTCTTAATGTCTTTTAGATCCATGGCAGGTCTGACTACATGAATGGTAATCTGTACAGATACAAATTTCTCCCACATAAGATGGCTTTATAGGGCTATTTCAAAATATGTCAAAGAAATATATTTTGGGGTAAAATATGTCAAATTTATTCAGAGTTTGCTATTTGTCACAAGAAGCTATATCAGCATCAAGCTAGAGTTTGTTCGGTCAGTCTTATGTTTTATTTATTTATTCATTTTTTTGAGACAGAGTCTCGCTCTGTCGCCTAGGAGTGGCATAATCTCGGCTCACTGCAAGCTCCGCCTCCCGGGTTCACGCCATTCTCCTGCCTCAGCCTCCCAAGTAGCTGGGACTACAGGTGCCCGCCATCACGCCTGGTTAATTTTTTGTGTTTTTAGTAGAGACGGGGTTTCACCGTGTTAGCCAGGATGGTCTCCATCTCCTGGCCTCGTGATCTGCCCGTCTCGGCCTTCCAAAGTGCTGGGATTACAGGCGTGAGTCACCGCGCCCAATGATCTCTGTTTTAATGTTAATGTTGGTCAATTTTGCACTAACTCCAAAGGAATGGGGTATAATGAGGCATTTCTGATGTCCCTTCTAGTAATGGGTAGGAATTCAGTTTTTCAGGTTTCTCTGAGGTTCCCGTGGCACAGAGGGTGTCTGTTCAGTCACCTACGGGGACTTAGGGTTTCATTTTTGGCTTATAATTCTGTCAGCCCTCGGAAATTAGCTTATTTTAAACAGATGTTAACTTTAAGAGGAAATCAATTTAATATTCATTTAGAGATTAAGTTGATTTTCTTTTTTAATGTGGACAAAGGAAGGTAATGATCCTTTGGCCTTAAAAAGAGGAAGGAGTTCTGGACAATGAAGAATTCCCTATAGTTGACTAAAAAGTCATAAAAATACATCTTAGTTTTTTCTTCTTCTGTGTTTTAAAAATTTAGAGCAGTATAGATCCTTATTTCTGTGCATCCACACATATATGCATATATGTATGTACACATATACCCCCATATACTTTAAATTTTTGACTGAAATATTGATATTTTAATATATTTTATTTTAACATACTTCAACAACTAGAAATTTCGTACTTTATTTCCACGTTTAAGATTAACCAGAAATTTAATGATATGTATTTTAAATATGTCACACTGGAAAAATGTGCTAAAATAGTGGATTTAAAATTGTTTTTTATGTTTAAAAAGCAGTTTGAAAACAACTGTTACAGAGTATAGCGTATAGGATCATTGCTGCCTTTTAGGTCTTCATCTTATTTCACGAATTAGCCTGCCATAATTTTTGTCTGAAAACATTACAGTATGATATCCTTGTATTATCTCTAAGACACGATGTACCACCAGTTCGTTTTGTTTCCTTCTCTCTTCTCTTCCCTCTTTCTTCTAAGAGTTAGCAAAGCTCTTCCAATGCCATTGATAAATACTTTTTCTTATAAAAATCACAAAATATTCCTCATAATAATAATTCCATAGTTAATGCAGAATATCAATCCAGGCACTATAAAGACCAAAAGATTAAATAACTTTCAAATATTTATAGAGGAATGCTTTAAGAATTTTATAGGATCTTCTTTTTCTTGGGACCACAGGTTGATTCTTAACCTATTGCTTTTCAATTTTCTCTCCTTTCAGATGTTCAACAGGTACAGAACTTTTGGTTCAATGGTTGTAAACAGCTATAAATATAATACAAGTGTATAAGCCAGAAATCAATGGCATACATACAAAATTAAGAAAATAGGAAAGCAAAATTTAATAGTGAGTTGGGAGCATCTAAAAAAAAATCACTCTCTGTGCTAGAGACTTCCAGCTTTAACATCATTTTATTTCCTCAAAAAATACTTTAAAGAAGAGTGAGCTTTTAGATAGAATAGCTTCTCATACAGTTCTAAATAAAGTTTTGGGTTTTTGTGAATATACCGGGTCTTACTTAAAATCATCATAAAAATTATCTGCCCACTGAAGGTTAAGTACTTTAACATGACTTACATTATATTGCCACTGTTTCTTTGGGAAGAAATACTTAAACTTTGGCAAAATATCCACAGCATTTAAATATTTATAATACGAGGGTCAAGCTGTGCCCCATAACTGATGAAAAACTTCAATAGAGTTTTAAGTTACTACTCAATTTTCAGCTACCCATTCAGATCACGTTTCCATTACTTTCTGTTACTGTTGAAATTGATGAACGATTCTATGTAAAGGAAGCCTTTCTGAAGAACTCTGGAGGTTTTCACGTCTTTCCCTTCTCTTTCTTCATTAGGGTAGTTTCTTCTGAAACCTAATGAAGCAAGCACATTTAGGAGAAAAAAAGACTAAATTACTTATGCTTAACCCTTTCACTCAAGGATCCAGAGTATAGTTCTCTTTCTAAAAAAATGGCTGATATAAAAACTGAACTTCATCTGGAATTACAGGATGCTTCTTCACAATAGGATAAAAAAAAAGACTGGATGCAATGAAAATATAACATTCTTATACTTGCCATACTGCCTTTTAAGAAAGAAAATTCCAGTGACAAAATCAAAACCCCAGGACTCAGGATTTCAGAGTTCCTATTATTGGTTTAAAGGAGTCTTTAAAAATATTAATATTTATTCAAGATATCTTAGTTTACCAGTACAGTGATCATATATCTTTCTGTACACATGGATAGCATCATGAAGTTATAAAACTTAGATTATACAAATGATTTTTCTTACACACAATTCTCTTAAAACAACAAAATTTAAGAATTTAATCCTAAAAAAGAGTTTCAGGAAAATTCCTTCTTTGAATTTAAAAAATTACATTGCATGAAAATAATCACAACACTGTGGAAAATAATAAACAATTTACTTTTTCTCTTCCTCAAGTCTGAACATGATTCTCTACTGTAAACTTTTATTATAAAAGTTTATTAAAAAGTTATAGTGTGTAGTTCCAGAGATTTTGATTTATATATAAATAAAGGACTTTATTCCCATACCAAAATAACATTCACGAGCTTTCACATTGCTTACCAATGGCGTATGCTTTCCTAAATTCAATGTATATTTTCAGTATCATTTTGCATTGCTTTTTTCAATGGTGTGAACCTTTGCTGAAATTTATTTGAAATATCTTCATCTTCCATTACCTGGATCATTTTATTTTTGCCTATAACATTAACCCACTCCTCCCCTAATTTTATCTATTCCCAGATAGAGGATCACATTCTCAAAACCTGTCATTCTTTTCTTTAAAAAACCTATTAAAGTGATAAGCTTCCATTTGTTAATGAAGTTATTTGATTAGGAATCCTTCACCACAGCAGCATAGAGGAGGACAATGTATATAGGCTTTGAGCTAAGTTGTTTTCTTAGCAAGTGGCAGGGTATCTTCCCTGAATTTAGCAAGAATGTAATGCACCTTCATTATGTGAATAAATGAATGAGTAAAAATCCCTTTAACAGAAATCAGAGGACATGGATAGTACTATTCTGAACCTTGTACTATTCTCTTCATTACACATTTTGAAAATATTTTTCAACTTTCTAGCAGCTTGTCTGAAACATCTTATCTTTCCCTAAGAGGTTCACTTTGAGGCCTAGATATTGCTGGTTTGTATTTAATCTATTGCTGGAGGGTGAGCATGAGGACATTCACTTTGGGCTAGGATAGGTGCCAACTTAAAGGGACTCTTTGTGGTAATATTTGTAACCATTTGGGCTTCAACAAAGAGTAATGATAGTAAATCATTACAATATAACTTATGAAAATGGTTGGGTTCATGATACTCAATGAAAAAAGAATCATTTCTATTTAACAAAACTACTAAATCAACTTTCCTTTGAAATTTGGTAATTTATGCGAAGGAATAAAGAATTTATTCTTCATTTAAATGGCAACTATATTTTAGGTTATAGTAAATTTCCTTTCTCTTATTAGATAGTAATAAGTTGTAAGCTACATAGCTTTGTTTAATAAGAGAAAGATAGTTCTATACAATAAGTAGGAGAAATAATCAATTTTTACAAATCCTGATGACTATAGATTATAGTAACAATTATCAATTGGTGTTGAAACCATAAGATGAAAAGTTTGACAGAAAACTGGGTATTTGTATAGCACCAATGTCATAACACAGAAATCTATTTTTTTTACTTGCATAAGGAAAAACTTGACTATACAATAGTCCTTAAGATAAAGAAGTAACAAATTAAATTCATGACAGTGTTTCTCTCTCTTGTTTTGGACATTTTGAAACTATTAGAAAAACTTGAATAAGGAATGATAATATATTTAAAATTATTATTTTAAGTGAAATGAAAATATTTTGGCTATATAGGAATATATATGTATATAAAAAGAGATGGGGGTCTTCTGTCACCCACGCTGGAGTAGGTGGCACAATTGTCTCACTGTAGCTTTGAACTCCTGGGCTTAAGCCGGAGGCTCCTATGTCAGCCTCCCAGAAAATACTCTTATTTTTTAAAAAAGTGTACAAAAGTTAAGAAGAAAAGCAAAGGTATTTTCTGATACACTTAAATTGAAGTTTGTTACTAGCAGATCATAATATAAAGCAGGAAAAAAAATGACCCCCAAAGAACTGTACAAGACACAAAGAGTGAAGAATGGAGACAGAGAAAAGCTACAAATAAAGCTTGACTTCTAAAATCATAAGAGTAATGGCTAGACTGGTTAAAAAGTTGATAGAAATCAAATGAACAATAGTAAATTGGAAATTTTAGTTAGAATGAGGGATGAAAGGAATGATGGGGCTCTAAGGCCTTGTTCCTTAAACTCTATTCCATGGACCAGGAGTGTCAGATTCACCTGGGAGGTAACTAGAATGCAGTCTTTCAGGTCTACCCCAGACCTACTAAGTCAGAGTCGGAAGTCTAACAAACTGTTTCAGTGTTTTGTATGGACATTAAATTTGAGAATCATTGGTCTAAACTCTGGAAGAGGATAGAGATATTGCCAATGTATACTTTAAACAATGCTTGTAGAAATTATTAATGTAGTCAAAGTCACTGTATGAATAAAATATATCTTAATTTTCAAAATAGAAGAGGGAAGAAAATGAAAAGAATAAAAGGCAAGGAATGTATGAAAAAATATAGATTAAGCGAGATGAATAGAAAACAAAAACCATGATAGACAATATATACCCAATTATATGAGCGTAAGCCATAGGTCTTTACAAATTCTTTTCAATGGTGGTCCATGTTTCTCATCCCTCCGAGTTTGGAGAGGCACTTATGGCTCATATCCAAATAGTGAGAGTTAGAGTTTTTCTCAGAATTGTGTCCATTCACTTTATCCCTGTATTCCTACCTGCTGATTTGAGGAAGACAGAAATCTCAGAGTAAAGGTCGTGGTTGATTTCTGAATTCTTTCGTCTCCTCTTCTTGCAGTACACTATGGACTGATGATGAACCTTCTCCTTCACTCAATAGCTGCTTTGTTTGGCATAGTTGATTTGGGGTAAATTTGTAGATTTTGGAGGTAGTAAAGATTGGGGAAACTTTAAGCTTTCTTTCATTTTACCCCAGAATTCTACATTTGCTTTTAGATAATAATTGTGTGTGTGGGTGTATGTGTGTATACTTATTATACAACAATGGGTAACATACATATATATATAATAGCAGCACATATATAGTTATCTATTATACGTTACATATATATATGACATATATATATGACATATATATATAAGTTTTTCATTGTTGCATAATAAATTACCCCAAAATTTAGAAGCTTGAGAGAGAAAACATTTATCTCACAATTCCTCAGGGTCAAGGATCAGGGTACAGCTAAACTGGGTGGTTCTGGCTCAGGGACTTGCAGTCAAGATGTTGGCCAGAAATGGGATCATCTCAAGGTTTGGAGCTTAAGGATCCACTTCCAAGCTTACTCTTCTGACTGTTGTCAGGCCTCAGTTCCTCATCACGTGGGTCTCCTCACAGGGGAGCTAACAACATGGCAGATTGTTTCTCCTGTGGTGAATGACGAGAGAGAAACAGACAGAAATAATCAAAACTCAGAAGGGACACATATTTCTGACATATTCTATTTGTTAGAAGTCACAATGTCTAACACATACTCCAGGCTAGAGGAATTAAGTGTTACCTCTTGAAGTCAGGAATATTAAAAAATGCATGGACATAGCTTTAATAGTAGCACAATGTATATAAAGGACTATAATGATGATGACTAGTATTCTGGGTTTTATTAACTGAGGATAAAATAAGATAATACAGTTATTACAGTGTAAGAATTATAAATCCAAAGTGTCAGGTATCTTTCTTCAACAATTTTATCTTCTTATTACAAAAGAGATTCATGTTTATTATATTGAAAAGCACAAGAACATAGAAATAACATGATATCTATATTTTAACCATTATGGTATCTTTTCTACCATATATTTTTTATATGCCTAATACATGTGTTAGGAAGTGTTGCCCTCCTCCAATCTATACCTCTATTCTCAGTCTCTTTTCCCAGAGTTTTATAATTTTACATGCTTTCACATCCATGGCTTCTAGTAAACATAATTCTAAAAGATACAAGAGTTAAATAAAAACAACAACACTTGATTAATTTTCAATGGCATTGCTTTTCTTGTTAAGGATGAATAAATACAAGCTGATATGTAATTTTGGCTTTTTATACAGCAGGTTGAATGGCAGATTTTTTTATTTTTCATTCTAGTTTGGGTTTAATTAAGACAAGCGTGTCAAAGAAAGCCAGAAAAGCAACCAAAGATAACACCTAATCATCATCTATCATAATTAAGCTTACGACAGTGCTAATCTTCTGGAACACCTGGGGCATGGCAGTGACTGAGCCGCACTGAGTCCTCTCAGTTGTACTTTGCCCATTGTTCTGACACTTCCCAGCATAAATCTCCAGAGAAGACATTTTTAAATACTTTTTTTCTTGGCACTTAGATGAATCCATTTCAAGGCTTGAAAGAAAAGTATTTTATAACAAATATTATCAAGATCTGTGGATGTTTAAATAATAGTCATAGTAAAAATATATAGATTGCCTAGCTTCTCAATATTGTTATCACAGATTCATTTGGTTGCATGTAACTAGCAGATATATATATAGAGAGAGAGAGAGCGAGATATAGCAGATATATATATAGATATATATACCACTATATATCTGTATCTATATATCTATATATACAGATATATATAGATATATAGTGGTATAGAGGATAAAATAAGATAATGAGGCTATTACAGTATAAGAATTATAAATCCAAAGTGCCAGGTATACCATTTTTATTCAACATGTTCCTTCAACAATTTTTTTTCTTTTTATAAGAGATTAATGTTTATTATATTGAAAAGTACAAGAAAAATGCAAAATTAGCCAGGTGTGATGGTACATGCCTGTAATCAACTAGGGAGACTGAGGCAGAAGAATCGCTTGAACATGGGAGGCAGAGGTTGCAGTGAGCTGAGATCGCGCCATTGCACTCCAGCCTGGGCAACAATTGTGAAACTTAGTCTCCAAAAAAAAAAAAAAAAAAAAAAAGTCTACTTGAAAAGTACAAGAAAATAGAAACATAAAAAGATATAAATGATATCTGCATTTTGATGATTATGGTACCTTTTCTGCCAAACATTTTTAAATACACATTTTTATATGCATGTGTATATATGTGTGTTATTGCTATTTTCTGATTATGGGAAAGAAAGATACAACTTTATATGCCTATTTTAGGAAGGGTAATAAATGCTAGGAATTGTATTGAACTCTTGTTGCAGATACTTGAAATATAATAGTGGCTTAAACTTGATTTCAGAACATCTCTTTTTCTCACATAACATGAGTTGCTATGGTGGCTCCATAAAGTTATCAGGACCCAGGTTGCTAACATCTTTTTGCTCTATCATCTTTAATGTGTGGCTTCCATCCTCAAATTTACCTCATGCTCACAAGATGGTTGTTGGATTTCCACTATCATTACTGAAGTCCAGATAAGAACACGGTGAAAAGTAAAAGATCCCCTACCAGTTCCAGATTTCGTAAGGAGTTTTCCCTGAAGCTCACACAACAGCTTCTTCTAACATATCAGTGGCCATGTTCATAAGCAAGGGCAGCCAGAAAAGTGCAATTTTTTAGATGAGCACATTGCTGCATCCAACAATACAGAGATCCTGAAAAGGATCAGGAAGCATAGAATAGATATTAAGTAGGTATCTCTAGGCCATGGGGACTGGAGGGAATGAACTGGTATTGAGTGAGAGTAGAATCTGACTTTACACTACCTCATCGGGAGCTGGGGGGGTGAGCACTAATATTCTTTAGATGGCACCATCTGTAATAGATGCTTGATGGCCATGACTTCACATAAAACTCCATCCACTTAAATGTTGAGGTTAACAGTAAATTATAAAAACATTAAAATAGCAAACATCTTAAAATTGAAATCTATTATAAAGACACAGCCTTGGCATGTTTTCTTTTATTTTAACATGATGTTATGTAAGTTTCTGATATGCAAAGATGTCCAAGTTGCTCAAATGTGCCTGGCTATCTGGTTGCTAACAACAGTCATCTTTTCTGCAATCTACTATTCTTCCAGAATTATTGAAGTTTTTTTGTTTGTTTTGAGACAGTGTCACCCCATCAACCAGGCTGGAGTGCAGTGGTGCAATCTCAGCTCACTGCAGCCTCTGTCTCCCAGGTTCAAGCATTTCTTCTGTCTCAGTCTCCTGAGTAGCTGGGACTACAGGCGCGTGCCACCACAGCTGGCTAAGTTTTGTGTTTTTAGTAGAGACAGGGTTTCACCATATTGGTCAGGCTGGTCTCGAACTCCTGACCTCAGGTGATCCACCAAAGTGCGGGGATTACATGTGTGAGCCACTGCACCTGGCGTCAGACTTCATTGAAGATTTCTGAAATTGGTTTCTGGAAAAGAATAACCAGCAGAGGAAACTTACTAAAGAGGGAGTGAAATCCCAGCACCATTTTACATTTACATAAAATTTTAAACTAAAAACAAAGAAACAAATTATGTATACTTTTTGAGACAGAGTCTTGCTCTGTTGCCGAGGATGGAGTGCAATGGCACAACTTCGGCTCACTGCTATCTCTACCTCCCAGGTTCAAGTGATTCTCCTACCTCAGCCTCCGGAGTAGCCAGGATTACAGGTGTGTGCCACCACGCCCGGCTAATTTTTTGTATTTTTAGTAGAGATGGGGTTTCACCGTGTTAGCCAGGATAGTCTCAATCTCCTGACCTCATGATCCGCCCACCTCAGCTTCCCAAAGTGCTGGGATTACAGGCTACAGGCATGAGCCACCTCACCCGGACTATGTATATTATTTTTAAAAACACATTAACACTTCTGTTATACAAAGAGGTATCTTTATACTTATTGTATTGATAAAAAGTTTACTGTAGAATTGTAAGTAACTTGTATAATAACAGCATCAAATACATTCATGGTTTAGTTGGTTTCTCAGTGTAGATCTTCCAACTGCACGATTCTCACCAGTGATAATAAGGAACCTGAATCATTTTCTCTTAGAAAATGAAACTCAAGACAAAGTCAAGGCACCTAAATTCATAGGAACCAAAGAGCAACAACATTATCATGAAAGGTGAGGCTCATTAATTAAGAGAAAATTGACAGGCCTGGGGTTACATAAGAGGGCAGGTTCAACCTACTTGAGCCGCATGACTCCTCCAGTCTCAACAATCATTTGGAACATGTATGTTGATGGTGCAGATACTGACTATTGGTGGCAGAGGTAGGAAGAGATACTCAAACAGGAAAAAACAAGGACAACATTATGACCTAAGTTATATTTTCATTTTGTAATATGGAAGTCTCTGGAAAGAGAGCCTTTTATACTCAAATTTTCATTTGATAGAAAATCTGATTGAAATTTAAACTGATCATACAAAAAAAGCAACATTTTTCAGTGCATCTGAACATTTGGAAGGCAATAGCATAAAAAGACAGCGTAGTGAAATTACTAGCTGGTTACCTCTTTCTATAGACTGAATGCAAACTCTTAACATCTGCACTTAAACTGTAGAATTCAGCCCTCAATCATAGTTTTATTGTTCATATCATAAACAGACCTAATGTAATTAGTCAAGAAAATGACTCATCAGTGGCCACAAATCAGTCATGGGCTGCCACTGTTAAAATGCACACATAATATATATTCATGCATAAACAGGAAGGAAGACTACATCATTGCTTTGTTAGACTACTTTTTATAATGAAGGCTTGACAAATGTTATAAACATCTTTATACAATACGTCACCATTTTCTATGTGAGGGGAACTTGGAAAGAGTATAGAGAAAACCATAATAATGATTTGAAGGGCTAAAAAGGCTGATAAATGATATAAGACTGAAGTATTTAAAGAATAAAAGTTCCAAGGGTACCTAAGTGCATATCTTGAAGTAAATTATATGATTATAGATTTTTGATCATATGTTTTAATTAGTCATAGGAAGAAATACACATAAGACATATTTAAACAGACATAAAATTATAAAACTACAAAAGCTATTAATGTGTATAGGTGCCAATAAGCATAGTTGCAGAGTTTCCTTTCTTAGCTCACCTTGTAAATAGGATAAATATTCACCGAAGAAGAGCTTGTCCGGTGAATAATTAACTTTGCATTGTGACAGGAGTGTAGAACAGCTGCAGTGGAGTGATGAAAGAAGTAGTTGGGAGCCATATTGTAAATGGCCATGTAATACAAGCTATGTGGTTTGGAAACTATTCTGTACGCAATGCAAAAGGTGGAAGAGAAATTGGAGAATGACATGATTAGTCTTCTTTAAGACAATAACTTCGACAGAAACTTAATCATTTATTTTATGGGATGTAAATTTCATTATATTTATAATATTTATTGTATTTTTAAATTTATGAGTCTGTGTTTTTAAAGATACATAAGGTTAATATATCCAGGGGCATTCAGCTGGAAATTACTGGTTTTTATTTTTTAATTTATTATTATTTTTCTTGAGACGGAGTCTCACTCTGTTGCCCAGGCTGGAGTCCAGTGGCATGATCTCGGCTCACTACAACCTCCACCTCCTGGGTTCAAGTGATTCTCCTGCTTCAGCTTCCCGAGTAGCTGGGACTACAGGCACACGCTGCCACACCTGGCTAATTTTTGTGTTTTTAGTAGAGATGAGTTTCACCATGTTGGCCAGGCTGGTCTCGAACTCCTGACCTCAAGTTATCTGCCTGCCTCAGTCTCCCAAAGTGCTGGGATTATAGGCATGAGCCACCATGCCAGGCCTATTGGTTTTTAAAATACGAAAACATGTGTTAATTGTTAGTTAAATACAGTTGGCCCTCAGTATCTGTAAGTTCTGCATTCATAGATTCAACCGATTGCTGATTGAAAATGTTCAGAAAAAAATGGCATCTGTAGTGAACATGTACAGACTTGTCATTCCCTAAACAATAAAGAATAACAAATGACTTAATGTAGCATTCAGATTGTATTAGGTATTTCAAGTCATCTGGAGATGAGTCAAAGTATATGGGAGGATGTGCATAGATTATATGAAAATGCTATACTATTTCATATCAGGGACTTGAGAATCTGCAGATTTTGCCATCTGCAGGAGTTCCTGGAACCAATCCCCCCAGCATACTGAGGGATGACTGCATTTCATGTACTTTTACTTAAAAAAAGAGTATTCCTCCTTTATGATACCATGCCAAGCAACTTAATCATAATAGGTTTAAAACATAAATGGAATTGTCAGCTTAAAAGAGCCTCAGAAAGTCTTTCTCAGCCTCCTACTCATAATCCAGTTACAGTTAACTTGGACACAGGTTTACTTTATGTTTAAATCAAACATATAACCTTAAGATCTCTGCAAGATACCAGATTCCCATGGGTCAAGAATTCTATTCATATTGGCAAGATTATTGAAGCTAAACCCATCAAGTTCAGAGTGATTCATCTAAACATTTACCAAAAGCTGCACACCACCACTTGAAATCAGAATAACAGAAATAAGACCTTTCTGGAAAGACTAACAGAAAAGAGACCTATACTTTGAAGTAGCTTTTCTAATACTCTAACCTGTCTTTTAAGATAACATCAGAAATTCATTCACAATCGTGGGGCTATCAATAGGATATACTCTGCTCTCCATTGGTACTAAATCTAAATACTATTCTATTTCAAATCCACCTGAAACCTATTCCACAGTTTTGGATTGAGGTTCTGCTTTCTTTGGAATCTATTTACATTTGAACAGTCAATACTTGTTTATCTTGAGAGAATCAAATATATGCAGACTATCATACCTCAGATATTGAATGAGACTCTTATTTTTCATAAGTTTTTAATTAGGATCTCAAGGACCTCAAGTTCTCCAGTAATGGTACTCTCATCCAATATGTGGATTATTTATTGCAAAACTCTGAAGATAATGCAAGCTCTGAAAGCTGCCTTCTCCCCAAAAAGGAACATAACGTGTCAAGAAAAAAACACTTGTTTCTCACCTTACTTGTGTCATGACATGTCTTGTGGAGATAAGTCTCTTACCTCTAATTGACTATAAGTCATGGAAAAGTTCCCTAGGTAGGTAACTGAAATACAACTCTGTAGAATTCCAGTTCTCATCAGCTTTTGTAAGACATTGAATTTCTGCCTTCTCTGAAATCACTTTACCTATTTATGTTCACAACATGAGACTGCATTTCGCAAACTCATGTCAACTCCCTACAGTAAGTTTGCTTAACTGCATGAACTTTTCTCTCTGAGTAGACCAGCCAGTCAACCTTACAGCTAATTAGTCTCTTGAGATGAGCTAACCCAACTTTCTTCAAGGCTTTAGAGGCTCCTGCAAAACACATAAAGGTTTCTGCTGACATAATTTTAGGGTCTCCCATACATCTAATGATCCCCTGACAGAACACATTTTGCTGCTTAATGAAAATACTTATTTCATCACAAGATGGCTTACATTCCACGAACTGTTATTATCTCCTTTCAATGTTACATCAGGTTTTGCTAATATATTTTATAAGGAATCCACAATATTACTTTTAATAGGACTATGGTTTCTAAAAATAAATTTGAATATAGTACTTTTTGTTTGGATCTTCTACTTTTGTTATCTATTGATCAAGAAATGCGGTTTTTATTTTATTATCTGTGTTTCATGAACATTTGAAAAAATAATGTTGAAATGTATTAAGATATGTAAAACATAGAAACACATGGCAAAAGTATATGATATACAATCTTTTACATTTTCTATTTATTAACTGAATCCTTTTATTTGTTGTATCCTGATAAAGGGAAAATAAAATCTCCTCTACTCTTATGTTTCACCTACTCCTCATAGCTTTATGACAAATTATGCTTTGTCATTTTGTAAACAAATATTCATGACATAATACAAAGCAAATTATATTATTTTTCACTGTAAAGTGTTCTTTATCATTTTTCTAATATTTTTCCATGAATTAAGTATTTCTGATATTTCTAACTTCTGCTTTTACACTCATCTGTCTAGATTTGTTCATCTTTTAACTTTATACCATCCTCAAACATTTTGTTCCAGATGAATTTCTTGTTTATAGAAATAGCAGGGTTGCTGTGTGATCAAAGCTTCCAATCTAATAACTTTGTTTGCTCATTAAAGAGTACACTTATTCTCTGTCCGTTTATTTATATGATAGATATGCTTGCTATTAATTTTGCATCATATTTGAGGAAATGCTGTCTAATGCTAAAATACATTTTGATAGATGGTTTGTATTCTTGTTTGGGTTTTGGTGTACTGTTTTCTATTCTGTGGTTCTTCTGCAGCTTATCTGTAGAACACAAACCAATCTGCTTCACTAGAATATTGAGGAAATTAGAATACAACACTCATATTGTTTCTCTTTGCTTCCTGATTTTTGTCCATTTATATTTTCTACCATGTCAATAGGTTTTTATTTTCTTCTTTAAATATAATATTCATTATTTCTTAGCCTGAGTTCTATATTTAAATTGATTCTGCATTTATTATCAATGCTCATACTGTGCTCCTTTATTTAATTTTAGGTAGGCCACAGTTTATTCTCATGAGGATTTTTAATAAGAGTATCGAATGCTATATTATGAGGTTGTTCTTGTATATTTTTAATATGTAAAACTGTTGTCTATAATAAATGAGAACTTTGCTTAAAATTTAAAATGTGTTTTCACACTGAAAGTACACTTTGATCTATAATATCCATATATTTTCAACTCCTTATTGTAAAATTTTTAAATCTTTCTCAGAACTAGAGGGACTAGTATAACGAACATATGGAATATTGAACATGGGAAACTTTAACTTCAGTTTAATTATTTTTCCCATAAGTATTTTTCTTTTTTGTCCCAAAGATATTTTTTAATTGCTTTTTCCTGAGGCACTCAACATCATTTAGCCTGCATATTTAAATATACCTTTATTTTAGGGAGGTTTCTTACATCATATTTGAAATAAGTTTTTTTAATTGGTTCTAGTCTTGTTCTCAGACATCAACATTTAATGTGTTGAAATAATCTGTCTTTTAAAAACAATTTTCTTTTATATTAATACACATTTTTATAGCTATTTTTTCTTTTCATCATATCCACTTTCTTTAGGCATCATTTATAAGTATAGGCTAATGAATAACAACATGAGCTCATCTATACATGAGCATTGATGTATGCATTTTGTTTTATTGGCCAAGGGCAAATAATGAGAAATATAAGCTTTTTCATAATTAAAATAATTGTATGTCATGCTCTACATTCTAAATGTAGAAAACTCAAATCACAAAAGAATAGCCTTCATGTTTTATTTATTTAAAGGCATGGCTTCTTTTTTTCTCCTGACTTAATACTGTTACTCCCTTTCTTTCAAATGTATATCTGAACTTCCTTTCAGCTATTACTTTACCTTGTTAACTGGGGTATCCTTTGTTTTCAAAATATGTGGTTGATTTACTTTTCAAATATTAATAAAAGACATTGATGTATCACTCATGCAAGGAATAAGTATTTAGAAGAATTTTTATGTTTGAAGGAATATTATGTTTGAAGGAATATTAACTATTCAATAACTTCATTTGTTTAATCATTAGGGCTTAAAGTAAAAAAAAAGTTTCTCTTCATCCACACAACATCCATGGGTTTAAGGAGTCTAGCATTGTGTTTTTCCTTTCTTACCTTTGTATAGACCCCATGCTAATTTCTTTCCGGTTACTACTCATCTTGGAAAAGGAGGCTTTTTTTCTTGCCAGTTGTTTGTTAAAAAGATGGTGTGAGAAACAAGTCAGGCAGGGGGATGAGTTGGGTCAGCAGATAGGAAACTACAGATGGAAACTTGAGCTATCACTTTTCTACCAACCATTTACCTAACAGACTGTGGCTCAGTCCGTTCCAGGCTGGCAGGAAAACACTGGGCCCCAAGGAAGATGACCATGTTTGGTGTGGTGATTTGGCAGTAACTTCTCTTCCTCTGGTCAAAACCAGAAACTATAGAGCTGCTTGCTGTGTGCTTTCCTCAGACTCTCTGACACACAGTCAACCTGCGCACTGCCTCAGTCATCTTTATCTCATCTTTTCTCATGTGCCAAATACGAGTCAGGAAGGCTTCCCTCAACTACCATTTGAAGCAAGGGTTCTTTGGACTGGACCTTCAGATTATGGAATATATGTTGAAGGGCTTTGCAAGATGTTAATGATCTGCATCTGCCTTTGAATTTATATTACCACCAATCTCATTTTTCACTATGCTTGTATCCCCTCCTTGATTAATCGTACCTGCTTTCCAGGTTCATCAGAAACAATAACTAGCATATACTGAATAGTTACGTAGTACCAGGCACTGTTCTGCACCTTTACCCTCTGATGTAATGACATAATCAATCTCATTTTACAAATGAGGAAAATGAGACACAAAGATTAAGGAACTTGGCCCATATCACACAGCTAGTAAAGGATGCACTCAGAATTTGAACTCTGGCAGTTTGCCTCCAGAGACTCTGCTGTTAATTACTATATATTCTACAATTTCTTTCACTTGTTTGTTTTTGTTTTAGGGGGAATATCAGGACATAGATGTCTTTATTTCAGAAGTTGTTTTTACTAGATACCCTCTTACATCTTAAAGAATGAACGTGCTTTATAGTTTTCAATGTCCTGGATATGAAAAAATGGATAAGAGACATTCAGAATATCAATCTACAATTATACTCTACTTATTCCCATAATCCTAGATTCTTAAGGTAAACGCCAGGCTAGGAAATGTTTAATGATTCCATAGTTTTTATTTTGTAGCTCTGAAATTTTATTTACATTGTCTTTATTTGTAATATAATATTTTTGTAGAGTATGAAATAGTTTCAAGTAACAATTCAGTACAGTCAAAAGGCTAAGAAAAACAAAATAGGTTAAAAAGTAGACACATTCTAATATACAACTTATACCTTTGTATAAAATACATATTTATGACACGACATGCTTAGTAAAATGAATTATGGCCTTTTCATGCAATGGAATATAGTACACATTTTAAAATGAGTATCACTCATATTAGCTACAAGATCTCTAAGACTGATTGTGGAATAATTTTCCAAAACATATGGGTACTAAGACCTGATCTGTATAAAGTTATTTGCATAGAATACAGTCAAATGAGAATATTTTCATAGAGAAAGATTGAAATACAATATTGATGGTAATAATGCCTTGGGGAGAGTTCAGACTTTTAAAAACGTTTTTTATATTTTAAAATTTCTGTGAATTACTTATATTAGCAGAAAAGATTGTTATAATTAGGATACTACTTTGAAAACATTGCATTTAACTCAAGTCATAGGCAAAGAAAAGTCAGTATGTCAAATAGAAAAGTCTCGCCTACACAGGAGACAGATGGAAATATTTCTAAGGACAACAGGCGAGACAATATTCAGAGTGATACAGGGAGCAAATGGTCAGATGTACTTTTATTACCAAGTGTGGGCATAGGTAATGGTTGGAAAAGTCCAGTAAATTTAAGAGAATCTCAGAGCAGTCAGTCTCATTTTTCACTGTCCTAAAAACAGAATGGAAAATTTAAATCCATTTTTAAAAGTCTGTTTACAATGTGTACTAGCAGAGAGTGAGCTGCAAGTGGCTGAGGGAGGAGCTTTTGACAAATTCTCAAAAGTTATGATGTCCTCGCAGTGGGGATGTGAAAACCAGCTATCGGCTAGGCCAGTGGTTCTGCCTTGAGGCTGCCAGGGTGAGGGATGATTGATGAGAGAATTCTGCTTGAGTTTTCCATGGAAGGTACTGGTAAGGCTTAAGAGTATCTGTAGTAAAAGAATGATCAAAGAGAGGGCCAGGTGTGCATGAAGAATTACTGGAAGCCAGCCAAGACAAGTGAGCGAGTCTTGAGCTTACCGCACCACACAGCAGTGGCAGGTGTCATTTGCATGTTCAGTGATGAGAGCAGAGAGAAAACTGCCACAGAAACTCATAATAATTCTGGGGACAGCACAAATCCTAATACCTATACACTTAAGCACCATCTTAAGGAGAAGAAAAGAAACTAAGTGATACAAATAATGAAAATCTACCCCAAAGAGGATAATTTATCCTGAAATTTTATGAAAAGGAAGTCTCTGCAACAACCTCAATTGGGAATATAAATCCTCTGGGTCTTTATTTTCAAGGAAGTAATGGATGAAGACCAAATCTAGAGCAATTACAGAAGTCAAAACAGCTATAGTTTATTCATAAAGTAGTACCATAAAATATTGACAATTATGCAGTCTTAGAAATTTTTTTCTTTTTCATAGAATATCTAAATGATAAGTGATCAAAGACTGATAACAAGAGATTAAACCCTTCCAAAATAAGAGTTACAAGTACCCCAGAGGTGAAAATAACAGACATTCTAAACAGCCACCATAGGCTAGGCTTTGAAATAGGCAGGGCTGAGGGTCAAGCACTGGTGCTTGGTTAGACTTAATTCATAATGGTCAACCCTATTAAATGATATTAGTGAAGGAAAACTAACCAATTCTCCTGTGAAGGAGAGTTGAAGAGCATTATTATCTCTCACTAATTGCAGAACCAGGCCTCAAAATTCGATAATTGTCAATTGCAGAAACTAATATGACTGAGTGTCTTAGATCAAGGTGTAGGGTAAGATTTCCAGAAAACAGACCTGGAGATCTCAAGGAAACAAGAAGTAATTCAGGCTAACAAAGGCCTGAAATGTCAGGATTCCTTTGGAACCCAGAGATAAGAACAGATTTCATAGGATGTAAATTTTAATAACACAGTTCAGGATGTGACCAGAGATCCCAAAGACAGAAATATTGTGGATTTACCTAAGATTTAAATATATTCATAGTTTTTCAGATGCAGTAATGTTTCTATTGGAGTTGAGCACTGTATACTCTGAACTAGAATTGTTTACTTTAACACTATGGTCAATTGAGCAATATTTATCCTGTCGAACATTTATTTGCTTGTAACTTGATTTACTTCCTTTTCAACTTCACTTTTTATCTGAACACATAGCTACTGAATTAAAGACTTTAATTTCCATCCCCAGTGCAGAGAGAAGGATCAATGCAAAGTGACCAGAAGGAAAGTGTGTAACTTGATAATTTTAATGTATTCTTTCTACTGTCAGGAATATCGATTGGTATTTTGTTACATAGATAATAAGCAAGGGACTTTTTGTTTTTGTTGCTGCTGTTGCTGTTTTAGCCCAACAGGACCCAACAGGAATATTTAGTCCCAAGGACCCAACAGGAATATTGGCATAGACGTTATTCATGAGAAGTTCTTCACAGAACGAGAAAAGCAAAAGCCACTGACTTATGAAATGATGGTCAAACATATTCTTAAGACATTCAAAGCAAGCCTACTTTAAGATACCTTTTATTATTGGTCTGGCAAAACATAAAATAGATAATGAAATAGGCTTTGATAGGGCGTGAGAAAGTAGTCCTTTTGTTTTTTTTTTCTTTTGGAGATGGAGTCTTACTTTGTCACCCAGGCTGGAGTGTGGAGTGCAATGGCACGATCTCGGCTCACTGCAACCTCTAATTCCCGGGTTCAAGCCATTCTCCTGCCTCAGCCTCCTGAGTAGCTAGGACTACAGGTGCACGCCGCCACACCCGACGAATTTTTTTTTTTTTTTTTTTTTTTTGAATTTTTAGTAGAGACAGTATTCCACTGTGTTGCCCAGGCTGGTCTCGAACCCCTGAGCTCAGGCAATCTGCCCTCCTCAGCCTCCCAAAATGCTAGGATTACAGGCATGAGCCACCATGCTTGGCTGTCCTTTTTATATATCATTGATGAAATAGGACAACTTTTTGAGGGGCAAAATGGAATATATATCAAAATTTGGAATGTCCTCAAACCCTGACCAAGGAATTTTATTTCTAAGAATTTACCATACAAAGAGCCTAAGAAAAATATTCATATAGGTAATTTGCAGTGCTTCTGCAAAAGAAGGACATAATCCTGGAAATAGAACTAGTTGAATAAATCATAATATCTCTATTCCATTTTATACTTTGTAGTCAATACAATAAATGTAGCTATGAAAAGTTTACAATATTTGTAAGGTGAAGATGGAAAGTTTCTAAATTTTGCATGTAGCATGATTCTATTGATAGATCTGGAAGGATGTAAAGTACAATAAGACCATGGGGAGTAGTGGAGATTAAGATAAAGAATTTTTAATGTTTATGCAATACCTACTTGTAGTGTTACCTTTTATTCACAAAGGCAGTTATTACTTGTATTTTTTTAAAAGAATGAAAACCATGTGTCAAATTAAACGGGAAAATGGTATTCTGTTTTTAAAGTATATAATCTTTTACAATTTTAAGGTGATTCATTTTTTTTTTTCTTTCAGCAGCATGTAAATTTAGCAAGGGTTTAATCTGAAGCCAATGTTCTTACAAAAGTAAATGTACTATTCTGAATTCACACAATGACCTGAAAATAGTATGTAGCATGGATATTTATAATTATTATTTATGACATTCAATATAGGAATTGTTTCAAGGTGAAAAATTCTTAAGTGAAAGCTAATTGGAAACACATTTTTCCTAACACCTGTAAGAAATCTAAAATTTGTGTCATCTTTCTTCAAAGAAAGATCTAAGATCTTGTGAAAAACTAATAGAATATTTTCCCTTTGTCCTAAATTGCTAATTTATTTGAAATGTTAGATTTTTCTTTATGTAATAGAAATATAAATAATCACAGTAGTATTCAAAGTTATCCACGTTTTAATTCAAAAGTCACCATGTATTATTTCTTCTGCAGAAAGGACATCCTGACAAATGAATTCAACATGATAGCACATGAAATCAGTCCTTCCAAAACTATTGGTTTTGCTTAGTTACTATGTAGCCTTCCTGTTATCAAATTATTTACATTTTTCAACTGAAAACATATTTCAAACATGCAATATTGACATCGTAATGAATTTTATAATAGTATAAAACACCTATTCTAAAAATCTCAAACATAAAATGATTAAAATTCATACCTTTCTATTTTAAAATTTGTATACTTCCATTGGCATAGGCTAACACATAGCAGGACGATATAATATACTGTAGCATCAAACATTTTCAATGAATTCCAGGACAAAACAAAGAAAAAAATATTTTTTTTTTCAAGGATGGAAAACACATTAAAAATGTTTGCTGTTTTTAGGGTTTTTTTTTTTTTTTTTTTTTTTTTTTTTTGCCCCCAAAGAAACACTTCAATTTAAGTTTCTTAGATATATTGAAAGTATAATATCCAATGTTATTGCCTCATGTTTGTAACTCAGCCACTCTAATTATCTTGCCTGAGGCAGTCACACATCCTTTCTGAACCTTCAGAAGGATGAGAAATGGAGCCAGATGCCATTTCCCTTCTCTTTATTCCACTTGTCTTATTTGCTTGGAGCTCCTTTTGAAGCTAAGAAGGAGTAAGAATCTGGCCCTTTGTTTCTGTATGGATAGTTAATCCCCCTTAAAGAAATTCCTCTGATCAACCCGCTTCTAATTAAGATTGAAGCTTTTCTTCCTGCTTCAGAACTTTTCCATGGGACTTAGGAAGTCTGGTGAATATTATACACTAAGAATAAACACACTGTGTTGATGTAATTGGCATTACAAAACAGCTTCTCCAATTAACATTTCCTTCAATTTTTGAAAATTGCAGAAAACTTCAAAATCATTTTTTGTTATGGTTGTGATTTTTTTTTTTTCTTCCTCTGTATAAATAAAGCCCCATCTCTGAAAAAGCAGAGTCTCCTTAATTATCCCAATGGAAAATTAAGAACAATAGTGTGACATTTGATTGGTGGGTTTACTGGATGTGACCAAAATCCAGTGAGATGAGTTCCAATTAGATCTGATCTCAGAATCATTATATTATAAATGTTTACATATAAAGTAGAATGTCCACACTTTTAAATAGGGGAAACAGGCATATGGTTAGGTAACAAGACAAGACTTTATGAGTTTTTTTTTTTAAATCACGTGAACTGATATCTGATGAAAGAGTTACTGGTCTTGGGTTTAGAGTCATGAGTTCTAAACCTGGATCTATTAGTTATCTCTGCTGACCAGATGTCATCTCTGTGTTATAAATATTTTTCAGTCAACAAATTTATTCAACATCCATGGATTAAGCTGGCATACAGTAGGTCAGTAAATGGTAGTTTGTTTCCCTTCTTGTGAGTGTGGAGTCTCTTTCTCTTTACTCCAATACACTACTACATTACCACTTTTAAAACAGATTTGATCACAATAATTCTGTTTGCTTATGTAAATGCATCAAAGTACTGTGAGCTCCTTAGGCCCAGGGACCATGGCTTGTCATATTTTCACATCCTGACCACTGGAACCCAGGAGACTTATACACTTATTGATCTGAATAAAAATACATTTATTAATTGTCAAATACTCTTTTTGTCTACACGGCAACCATTCCCTTTTTTACCTTCCCAACGGAACCCTGCTTTTGTTTGAATACCAATGTGCCTAACCCCAGAGTCCAAGCCAATTATTTTGTTATCATTGGCAGTAGTTGCTGTAAGAGTGGGGCTTAGACATTCTTCACCAGTAAAATATAAAGGGGAGTCTCCTGGAAAAGAGCTTCTGGGAGAAATAAAAGGCCAGAGTGAAGCAAAGAGGACACCTCTAAATCCTGCTCTGCTTCTTGTTAATTGAGATGTTACGTAAGGATATAATTCTTAAAGGTGCAGCGTCCATGCTATGACCATGAGAGAGCACATTGCTGCAATACAGGTACAGAGATTGGCAGACGAGAAAGCTATAAAATACGTGGTTCCCTATTTACCCCATTACACAAATATATCAAACCTGAGACTGCCCCTGAATGTCTTAACAATGAATGTTATTTGACTGAAGCTGCTATATTTTCTGTTTTGAAATGCAGAGTGCATTTGTCTGAAAATATGAATGATCACACTGACATGGAAATGGAGATTAAGGCTGGTATCTGCATCAGCCTGTTTGACCTTTTCCTTGTGTACACCAGAAATACTGTATTATTCAATTCATACAAAATGAAGTACCCATCTTCTCCATAAGCCTGCCTTTCCTATGCCATTTGGAAGTATTTCCTATTTCATTCACTGCAGCAAGGAAACTGGGTAGCAGCATAGATCCCACCCTATCAATAATCCTCATCAAGTTATGAGGGTTCTGCTTTGTGAATTCCTCTTGAATGTGATTTCTGCTCATTCCACCTGCCACTATCACTGTTTAGATAATTATAATCATGTTTATTTTCTCTCCAAATCCTGTCTCACATAGGGCCTTCTTTTACATGTATAAGCGTTTTCTCTCTGCCCAAAATGTACATTAATCTTCTGAAAATATTGGCCAGTGAAGCCATTTGAACCTTGGCTTTTCTTTGTGGGAAGATTTATAATTATTGTTTCTTTACTTGTTTTTCACCAATTTAGATTCTCCATTTCTTTTCCTGAGTAATTTTAAAGTCATTTTTGTCTTTCTGGGAATTTGTTATCTAAATGTCTAATTTATTGGCATGAAGTTGTACATTACTGTATTTCTGTAGGATCAGAAGTGAATTGTTTGCTTTCATTCTTTATTTCAATAATCTGTATCTTCTCCATTTTTTTTGGTCAATCTTACTAAGGTTTGCCAAACTTGTTTTTTTCCCCCAAATAACCAACTTTTGGCTTCATTGATATTTTTCTTTTTTCTATTTCATTGATGTGCATTTTTAATAACTTTTTTATATTTTTATCTTAATTTATTTTCTTTCTTTCTGCTTGCTTTGATTTGGTTTGCTCTTTACCTTTTAGTTTGAAAGTTCTGGTTATTGATTTGAGATATTTTTCTATTCTAACTCATGATATTCAATAACTAAAATACTAAAAAATTCAATAAACATATTCATGATTACAATGTATTGAAAAACTGATTTTTAAAAAATGGATTGTCATTCTATTTTCATAAATTGATTTAATTAAGTATTCATCTATGATTTTAAGGAAAAAACCCATCTTTTAGTTCTATCTGGAAGAAGATTCTGCCTAGTTGTTAACAGTAAATATCGCAAATAAGTAAATATCACTACATTTTCACATAGAAATGTTTTCTGGCATCTGGTACAAGCATAAACATTTAAGAATAAAAAAATAGAAAGTTTAAAGATGGTGCTTTATATAAATAACATTCAAGTACAACTTCATTTGCAAATTTGTGAACAGTTGACCCGGGGTCCTTAAGACCAATCTCAAACTCAATGCTTCTCTTAAAGGACATGTGGTTATTGTTTATTACTATAAAATAATACAGATTAAAATGGGTAAAAGCAAAATGCACATAGGACCGAGGTGGGGAGAGACCAGAAATAACCTTGCAGTTATCTTCTCCCAGTGGAGTCATCCAGACAACACTTAATTCTCTCAGCAATGATGTGTGACATCATGTAAAGAGCATGGCCACCCAGAGGAGCTCACCTAAACCTTGGTGTTCGGGGCTTTTATTGAGGGTCAGTTACATAGGCATGGAGAGCCCATGGGACCTTAGCTACCCAGTCTGTAGCTAACCCCCAGAGGTAAAACTGATACAGCGTGGCCCAGAGCCCCAGGTATACAAAGATACTCTTACCAGGTGGGATATTCCAAGGGTTTACAGCTTATCTCCTAGGAGCCAGTCAAGGGTCAGCCCTTCCTTTGGAATATGAGGGTTTGAACACCCCAAATCTTCTGAGTTAACACTTACATTCACACTTGTAAGAGATATATCTATGCTTTTATGATTATGAGCATATTAAAACCATTAGTGTCTGTGACACACTTGAAACCAATTCAGGGCACCTCAGGGTATATGTTAGAGAAACTAAGCTTATTAATTTTTAGCATTTCTACTTTTCTATGAATCACTTTTGGCTTAAACTTTTTTTCCAGTAACCAAAAGTAATTTTCATCTCATAAAATGGATATATATTTTTAAAATTTCTGTGATAATTTCTATTTGACTCTAACTTTTTTTTTTTTTTTTTTTTTTTTGAGACCGAGTTTCATTCATTGCCCAGGCTGGAGTGCAGTGGCACTATCTTGGCTCACTGCAAGCTCCGCCTCCCAGGTTCACGCCATTCTCCTGCCTCAGCCTCCCCAGTAGCTGGGACTACAGGCGCCCATCGCCACGCCCAGCTAAGTTTTTTGTATTTTTAATAGAGACGGGGTTTCACCGTGTTGGCCAGGGTGGTCTCGATCTCCTGACCTTGTGCTCCGCCTTCCTTGACCTCCCAGGGTGCTGGGATTACAGGCCTGAGCCACTGTGCTCAGCCAACTCATACATTGTTTGAATGTATCCTTTTTGAATTTCTAAATGTGCATTTTGTTATTAGGGTTGTTATTGTTATAAGGAATTTAACAATTTAGTTAGCATTCCTCAGAACCTGATCTGTCTTTTCCCTCTTTTTGCTTTTCAATAAAATGTAATGTTATTGCTTTTGTTGTTGCTGTTCCATAGCCTCACTACAATGTATCTGTCTTTCTTGAGATACAGTGGGATCCATGAATCTGAGAATTGGTATGAAATATCTCAGCTAATATCTGCTCAAATATTGTTCCTTACCCATTCTCTATATTTGCTCCATCTTGAGCTAAATACTAAATGAATGTTGGCCTTCATAGTTTTTGTTCCAATTCAAACTTTTTAAAAAATTTAGATGTTTAAAGAGATAATTGACAGGATACAAATCCACCCATTTAAAGTATACAATTAAATGGTTTTTAGTTTATTCGCAAAGTTTTGTAAGCACCACCACAATCTATATGTAGAACAATTTAATCACCCTCGAAGAAACCACAAACCCATTAGCAGTGATAACAATCCTCCCTCAAATCCCAACCTAGGGTTCTCTTTTCAATTATGAGGCATTTTTCTTAAGCTGATTGCAAGATTTTCTCTTTATCACTGGCTTTCAAGCATTTTAATCGTTATGTGCCTAGATGTGGATCTTTTTGAATTTTTCCCACTTGGAGTTCACTGAGCTTCTTATATGTGTAGATTGGTATTTTTCATCAAATTTAACAAGTTTTAAGCCATTATTTCTTCCAATATTTTCCTGACCTTTTCCCTCTCTCCTCCCTGGCACTCTGTTTGTTGGCACACTTAATGAATAGTATCTCATATTTCACTGATGCTCCTCGTTCTTTTCTTCTTTCTTAATGTTCTTCAGATTTGCATACGCTCTATTGATGTATATTCAACTCACGGATTCTTTTATTTAGAGCTTATGTTTTGAGTCTTCCCCTCCCCCCCCCCCCCCGACTGAGTCTCACTCTGTCGCCCAGGCTGGAGTGCAGTGGCACAATCTTGGCTCACCGCAACCCCCGCCTCGCAGGTTCAAGCTATTCTCCTGCCTCAGCCTCCCAAGTAGCTGGAATTACAGGAGCCTGCCACCACACCCTGCTTGTTTTTTTTAATTTATTTTTACTAGAGATGAGGTTTCACCATCTTGGCCAGGCTGTTCTCAAACCCCTGACTTCAGGTGATCCACCCTCCTTGGCCTTGGCCTCCCAAATGCTGGGATTACAGGCATGAGCCACCGTGCCCAGCCTCTCTGGTCTCTCTAATAAAGTTTTTAGTTCAGAGATTTTACTTAGTTTTTTTTTTTTTTTTTTTTAGATGGAGTTTCCCTCTTGTTGCCAAGGCTGGGGTGCAATGGTGTGATACCACTCACTGCAACCTCCGCCTCCCAGATTCAAGCAATTCTCCTGCCTCAGCCCACTGAGTGCTGGGATTACAGGCATGCGTCACCACGCCTGGCTAATTATGTATTTTTAGTAGAGATGGGGTTTCTCCATGTTTGTCAGTTTGGTCTGGAACTCCCGACCTCAGGTGACCCGCCTGCCTCACCTCCCAAAGTGCTGGGATTACAGGCATGTGCTACCATGCCCGGCCCCAATTTTTAAAAAATAATTTCTTTCTCTTTGTTGATACTCTTTATTTGATGAGGTGTTGTTTTAAAACATTTTTCAAATTCTTGACACATGGTTTCCTTTAGTTTTTGAAACATATTTTTAAACATGTGTAAATTTCTTCTGAAAATTCAGCATCTTAGATTCATGGTGCTGCTTTCAATATTGATTCCCCCAGTTGAGTTACCTTGTTGTCTGCTTGGTCAATTGTTTGTTTAGAGACTTTGGCTAAACCAATTGTGTGAAGTCCATTTCCCCTGGAGTGTGCCACCTTTGATGTCTCTGCTCAGATGTTTCTTTTTTCTCTCTCTCTCTTTCTATTTTAAGTCTATACAGAGGTTGTTCTTCAGTCAGCATAAGCTACTTTTCGGGCAAATGTTGTGCTTAAGCTACTTTGGCCAGTTAGATTTTACCTTTTATCCATAGATGGGTATGTGACCGTGAGGCTGCTATCACAGTTCAAAGAGTTTACATTATTACGAAACATTCTGTGGGGGCAAGATACCTGGGTTTTCTCTCCAAGTTTCTAACTGTACTAAGTTACATTCCTACCAACAGTGTATAAGAAGCCTTTCTCCATATCCTCTCCAGCATCTATTTTTTGCCTTTTTAATGACCATTGTAACTGAGATGATTTCGCACTGTGGTTTTGATTTGCATTTTCCTGAATATTAGTGATGTTAGGCATTTTTTCATATACCTATCAGCCATTTGCATATCTACCTTTCAGAACTGTCTACTCAGATATTTTGCCCTTTTAAAAATTAGATTATTTGGGTGTTGATGCTATTGAGTTGTTTGAGTACCTCATATATTCTCATTATTAACTTCCTGTCAGGTGGATAGTTTATAAATATTTTCTCTGGTGCTGTGTTTCTTCACTCCGTTGATTGTTCTCTTTGCTGGGCAGAAGCTTTTTAGTTTGATGTAATTCCATTTATCCATTTCTGTTTTAGTTACTTGCACTTTTGAGGTCTTACCCCAAAATTTTTTTACCCAAACCAATGTCCTGAAGCACTTCTCCAATGTTCCCTTCCAGTAGTTTCATAGTCTCAGGTCTTACATTTAAGTCTTTAATCCATTTTGATTTGATTTTTGTGCAAAGAAAGGAATCAAGTGTCATTCTTCTACATATGAATAAACACTTTCCCATCACCATTTATTAAAGAGACTGTCCTTTCCCCAATACAAGTTATTGATGCCTTTGTAGAAAATGAGTTGGCTGTAAAAAGTGTGGACTTTTTCTGTGTTTTTGATTTTGTTCCATTGGTCTATGTATTTTTATGCTAGTAACATGCCATTTTGGTTTTGTACTTTGTAGTATACTTTGAAGTCAGCTCATATGATGCCTCCAGCTTTGTTCTTTTGGCTAAGAATTTCTTTGATGATTCAGGATCCCTCATGGTTCCATACAAATTTTAGGATTGTTTTCACATTTCTGTGAAGAATGCAATCATTGATTTCATTATAGCTATAGGCCACTTTAGATGGTATTGATATTTTAACAATATTCTTCCAATCTGTGAACATGGAATATCTATATTTTTTGTGTGTGCTCTTCAATTTCTTTTATCAGAATTTTATAGGTTTCATTGTAAAGATTTTTCACTTCTTTGGTTAAATTTATTCTTAGGTATTTTATTTTATATAGCTATTATAAATTGGGTTGCTTTCTTGATTTCCTTCTCAGATCGTTTGCTGTTGTTGTATAGAAATGCTACTAATTTTTGTGTGTTGATTTTGTATCCTAGAACTTTACTCAGTTAATTTATTGGTTCTAACAGTTTTTTCGTGGGGTCTAGGTTTTTCTAAATAGACAATCATGTCTGGAACCAGGGACAATTTGAACTTCTTTTCAATTTTGATATCCTTTATTTCTTTCTCTTGCTTAATTGAGCTGGTTAAGACTTCCATCACTCTGTTGAATAAAAATTGCATGTTCTAACTCATATGTGGAAGCTAAAGAAAAGTTGATCTCATAGATATAAAGTATAGAATAGTAGTTACTATTCTATAGTAACTATAGAAGGAGGCTGGGAAGGTCATGTGTTTTGGGGGAAGGAATGAAAATTTGTTTAATGGGTACAAACATCCAGTTAAATTGAAGGAATAAATTCTAATGTTCAACAGCAGAGAAGGATGACTGAAATTAAGAACAATATGTACTATATGTTACAGGTATGCATTATGCATTTATATTTAAGGTTGTATATATACAACCAAGTTTAATATCATTTACAAGGTGACTTTTGATTATCTGATTTTTTCGTGCTGATTTTTCAACCTAAACTGTATAAAAACTTTACAGAAAAACCCTTTGATTTTCGATAGTTACAATAGAAAATAGTTCCAGTGGTTGGTTAAGAAAGGTGCAGCATATGTGCAGACATTTACAGGGTAATGGTTTTGTGTATGTGCATTGCCATATATAAGATAAAATAGATATGTATGATATGAAAGAGATAATACTGTGCTTCTCCTTTGGCTCTATGTTTTTACTAGAGTTGATCATAATACTGATGAATATGACAATTTTTTGTAATTTTAGTTGTCTGGAGAACACGGTATTTTAAAAACTTAAGCTACTTGCATATCTATATATCTTTCTCACTCTTACAAACACATATTTAAATACATACATAAAAATCCACAGAAACAACACACCTACAGTTTAAAAACACACCTCTGTATTCTAAGTCTTAAAGTTTAAGTCACCAGGAAATTTGATGAGAAAAAAAGATATTCCAAGAAATGTAAACAGAAAATATAATATGCATGGTATGGAATGAAGGAGGGCAGGTTTGGGATGTTTTTGATACATGATGAATGCCTTTATTTAAGTATACTTCTCCTTAAAATTTTATTTGACCCCTTGGGGATAGAAACAGAGCCTCATACACTTTACATTCATAACCCCGGCACATTTTGTAATACACATTTCATGTCCAAGAAGTGTTTCAAAATTATTTTTAAAATCTTCCTGTGAATAAATTACTGATAAACCTGCAATCTTGCCTAACATCTAAAAAATTAAATATGTCTAAATTTCCTCTCCATAATTAGGTCTTTATAAAATTAATAGAAAACATAGCCTATGCTCATATTTAAAGCTTACATTGGCCATGCAAAAATAAATGATTTATAATTATTCCATTTATTAATGATGCAGTGTAAGAGATACTAAAAATTTGCATAAGTTTGGTATTCATTATAGTTTTTGCCTACTTAACACATGATTTTCATTAAATTGAGAGGTATATTAATCTCATAGTAAAGTATGTATGACTTTTACTGAAAAAAAAAGTCCTCAGATAAAACAGCAGCCACAGGTGTTTTGAAATAAGTTGGCCAGTATAAGTACACCTAGGAATCATCTCTTCAGAGGCTTTCTAACTTTTTGCTAACATATGACTTATATTCTCCAAGATGGACTAAAGTTGGGTTTTAAGGAAAAAAAGGAAGAGATTATTTTCAACATATCATGGTCTGACTTGGAATAATTTTGTTGTTAAATATAAAGCTCCGCCTGAGTTGAGAAATATCTAGTCCTAAATCTTAATTCATCTCTTCTACAAGGACTCTTAAGCTGGTAAATGTGTTATTTTTAGCTAAACTATTTTGGATTTAAACTTTGTACTGATTTCCACTGTGCTTTCTAGAATTATATTATCAAACTGCTTTTAAGTAGAAATAGAAAGATCGTTTTCATCAAATGTTTTCCTTTTAAAGAGCCAATCAGCTTGTGCACAGACTATATGTTCTTACCAAATAGAATTACAAATTAAAGTGAAATATTAAAATAATGTTAGTATAACAATTATTCTTGGGATTAGTATGTTTTCATATTAGATTTTGGAATTAAATTTTAAAAATTTATTCCATTGACTCACTAATGATGTAGTTTAGTCTACCTAAAGGAATTGTATACAATTTCTAAAAAAAAAAAAAAAAAAAAAAACTTGTATACAGTTTCTAGAAGATTGTAGGGGTTCAACTGATTTAACAGAGTAATACTGTTTCCAGCTCTTCGATTATACTCCATGAGTTTGAAATAGGAAAAGGATGGCAACAATATTAGTGTTTGTTTTTCCCACATGATAAAGATTAGATGACTTTAAGTGCTAGTGAGGTAAATTCCATTTGTTTTATTTATTAAGCACAGTTTCCATTGTGATTCCTCATTCCTTCTTACTCTAAAAGTGAAGAAAATAGTACAGGGTGCCCCTCAAGCTGTTAGTCAAGTGACCTAGTTTCAGTTATCCCTTTTCTGGGTTGGGCCAACACTGATTTTTCCCAGATGACCATATTTTCTTTTATTCCCATACAGGCATTCCTAGAGTTTTAAAAAGAAAGTGTGGAGTTCCTCCAAAATCTGTGGTCAGAACACAAATATTTTGAAATAGTCTCCTTCCCAGCCTGCTGTAGCTATCAGCATCACCAGTAGTCCTTTTAAAAAGAGAATCTTTGAAAGATCATTAAGAAGAATTAAAAAAAAAAAGTTTTATAATCCATAAATCTCTTTCACAGTACAATCAATTATACACAATTCACATGCTTTCAAATATTTTTCCTATAACTTTAGAAGTCTAGGCCTGTTGCTGGTGACACTCAAAATAATCATTATCATGATTTAATGATAAAGTCACTTGAATACCCAAATGATGTAGAAATAGAAAAAAATATTTTAAAAAGGATATAAAGACTTTATTTATAGGAAATAAAGTGCCTATCTTTCCCCTACTGGGAGAGGAAGAAACATGTAGGACATTTTAAACTTCTGGTGGATCTGACATTAGAAGGGAGATGACCAGGACTGGTGAAATTCTTTTTGCCTCAGAAGGAAAAGTGGAAAGGAAAAGAAAGCAATTGGTTTTTTCCTAATAAATAAGCTCTGGGCTAAAATCCCATACACACAGACTAAGTATTATACATACACATCTATAAAATATTACTAATTACTTTTTTCTTCATTCTTTCCTCTTACATAGTAAGGTGGTAATGAACAACATTACAATTTGGTGTTTGAATTACAGAGCATTCAGGTGGAGAATATGACTAAATTAGAGGTGTTGAGATACGGATACAATGCCTTGGCGATTTTCATATCTCTCCTCTTTGAATAGATCATGACAGCATTTTTTTTTTTTTTTTTTTTTTTTTTTTGGTTTAAAGGATGCTTCATATTGGGTGGAAGCATATATCTGTTGTTTTATACAAGGTCTAACTTGTGTAGAAAGTTGGGAATGACTAAATTGCATTAAAATGTCTTGCAAATGTTTTTGCATAAAGTCCATATTTTCATACTGTTATAAATTTCTTAAATATTTTCCCACCCATTTCAAGGATAAGTTGAAAATATGGCTCCCCCTACTGACTAAACTCAATATGTTCTTCCATCACTGATGCAAACAATCTTAACTTTTATCTCAGTAGTTTGCAGGTACCTGCTTTGTAAACTCAGAGACCGATACCGATGGCAAATCTAATGATGTCCCACAAAAGTGACGCTGTAATAGAAGACTTGCAAGGTACCCAACACCACAGCTAGATACATCCCTTTGCGGATAATTGATGGCTTATTTCTGGGATCTGGTGGAGAGATCTCCCATCACTGAAGAAAAATACTTCTGAGAACTGAAATAACTACTATGCTATGGATAATGTCAGATACTCCTATAAAGCTAGAGCCACTCATCTGAGTCTACTGATAAAATGGTACACATAGGAATATTTTCTCAAATTGGGCTGTGTTTGTGTGTTGGGGTTTGGGAGTGGTTGTCAGGGCATTTTTAGAGAGAACATTGTAACCATGAGCAGTTTCCAGCCCTCTTTTGGGAACTAACGATACAATCTCTAGAATTGTTGACTCCTGAATCCTAAAATTTGTCTCTTGCTAAAGTAAAGCAAGCTTCCTGGTGTGTTCCTAAATTCAGGAATGCAATTTATTTTGGAAATATGCCAATATCTTTCCGGTGTTTGATAAAGACCTTAGGCAAGGTTTTTTTTTCCTTTGTTTTCTTTTTCTTTTCTTTTTGCAAGAGGTAAAGCTATAGAATGGGCAGCCTTGAGATCAACATATCTAAAAGTGCAAAGAGAACTGGGTTTTTCCTCAGTAAAAATGTTTTACATTTAATGAACTCATGGACGGTGGCCATTGCTTTGCTTTGCCATGTGTTCAGGCAAATGAGACCTAGATTATCATATAATTAAGAATATATCTCTGTAGGGAATGCGGTTTTGGAAATCCTGTAGGAATTCCGAGAAAGAACTGAAGTGGTGCCGTGGACCTACTAAACAGAAAAAAATTAGCTACTGGCTCAGAAGAGGACTGGAACGCAAAAGCTGGCAGCTTTGTTTGGATTTTAGAAGTAGCTACATCTGGCTGGGTGCAGTGGCTCACGCCTGTAATCCCAGCACTTTGGGAGGCCAAGGCAGATGGATCATGAGGTCAGGAGTTTGAGACCAGCCTGGCCAATGTGGTAAAACCCCGTCTCTACTAAAAATATGAAAAACATTAGCTGGACATGGTGGTGGGCGCCTGTAATCCCAGCTACTCGGGAGGCTGAGGCAGGAGAATCGCTTGAACCCAGGAAGGTGGATGTTGCAGTGAGCTGAGATTGCGCCACTGCACTCCAGCCTGGGCAACAAGAGCGAGACTCCATCTCAAAAAAAAAAAAAAAAAAAAAAAAAAGTAGTTGACTGGGAGATGCTCAAGCTATGAAACATTGCAGAGAATAACTATGTATTTATCAAATTATGAAGCTGCTAATGTGGTAAAAGATGTACAGAATACCAACAGGAAACAAATATGTGTAAGATTTCTTCAAGACAATAGCTGACTGTGGTTGGCAGGCTACATAGGATCCTTGCCAGTAGCTACAAATGGCTTCAAATGTGTTCTGACTAGAATGGGCTTATATAGCCACAAACTCTATCTTTCACACCTTGCAAATTCTTTTTTCTTGTCAGATCCAGGTGTACTGTGTCTGAGACTGCCCATGCATGTCACAACAAGAGAGGCATTGCTGTGCTAATTCACTTCCTCGAAACTTTAAGGAAATGACAGACTGGATAGAGTCTTCACCATGTGTGTTTAAGATGAACTGTAGGTATTGGACCCACTTCTAGTTATTGAAATTGTCCCATTGTTTTTTTAATCTGTGTCAGGATGAAAAAACAATTCTGAGAAGGCTTTATCTGTCCTGTGGGTTGTTGTGTAGAGATCCCACCCAGCACGGCTGAGCCTGGACTAACACAGGTAATGAGTAAAAGAAAAAGGAAAATTTTGGCAGAAGAGAAGTGATACTTAAACAGGTAATGATGTATGAAAAAAAAAAAAAAAGAAAATCTAATTTTCTTAGCTGTTTTTTCAGAAGTAGTGCCAAGTGATGGCCACTGCTGAAAGAAATATTTGGATTTTTTTTTTTTTTTTTTTTCCTGCTGAGAAGGGTATTTGAATGAAGCTGAACCCTAAGGCTTACCCAAGAAGTTGCTGTGGATGGTTTGGAGAAGATATCAACCAGAATCCCTCGATGATGATAATACTCTTAACTGAAGACTTGCCTGAGTAATAGTGGCTTGTAATTACCATTTGGACTGTGTTTTACACTGAACTGGACATACCGTTCCTGGCAGTTGGCAACTGATGTACCGGATTTCTGTAAACCAGGATGTGGCCTGTTAAGGTAACTAGCTGAGTATGACTATGAAGGAAAGCGTATGTCATTATCAACTGTTTTGTATACTTAAAAAATTTTAGTAGGTGTGAATGTATATGGAATACTACACAAACAGTAGCTCAATTAGATATGAAAAATGGTAAATATTGTCATTATACGGCAGTCACAGATCACTGGTGATTTGCTCCAGGAACATTCAAGGTGGCAATTTTGGAAGCCTTATGGTACATACAAACGGAGTGACAGCAAGAAATAGTATGCACTTACTGGCAGTCTCCTGAGGTACTTCATACTTCTGGGGATACCAAATATACTTGATTCTTTGTTAGAATTTCTATTTCTCTACTCATCTGTTCTTGCATGTTGTCTTCTCCCATTACAATCCTTGCACTTATAGTTGTTTTAAATTCAGTCTGATAATTCCAAGATGCCTAACCATATCTAACTCTAGTTTTGATGCTGTATTTTTTGCCTTTTAGTAGGTCTTGTAACTTTTTGTTGAAAGCTAGACTTGTACTGGGTTGAAGGAACTCCAGTAAATGAACCTTTAGTGATATGTGGTGGTAAGATGTTGAGGGAGGGGAAGTGTTCTATTGTCCTCTGATTAGGTCTCAGTCTTTTAGTGAACCTGTGTCTGTGACTATCACAAGTGCTTAGCAGCGCCTCCCCACCCCCACCTTAGGTTGGAAGATGGCTGGAGGGGCAGGAGTTGGTAATTTCTCTTCTCACATATGGAAGGCTAGCGAGAACTGGAGTTGGGTATTCCCTTCCCCAAGGATACTCCGGCTGTGGTAAAATACCAGTAAGTTAGCCTTTGGTGACACAGTTTCTCTCAAGGGGATTTTTTTTTTCTCAAAAAAAAAAAAAAAAGGATACTTCTCTTCTATAAAAGTACTTGAGATGAAGAAATAGAAAGGTTTGGATACTATGAAAACGTAATGAATATGTAAACTTGAAGAACAATGTGCTTATCTACATCTAGGAATATAATCTAGAAAACTCTCTTATACAAACATTGTCATCTAGCCATATAAAATGGACATTATAAACTTGCTATATTTGACTACATATTATTTGCAATAATATGCAATACCAGTTAAAATGTGTCTTAACATAAATAAATGTATAAAACAAAACAGTAAAAAAAGATTACAAAGGAAATATACAGTGTGATATATTTTAATTTAGAAAGAAAATGTAGAAAGCATACAAAGCAATACCATGGTGTTAATGATATGTGTGTATGTAGTAAAAATATAAAAACCTGAACAGGGGAGATACACATACTTTTTTTTAAATAGCCAATGAATAAACTAGAGTGTTTGCCTTTTTGTGTATATTTCAAAAAAGAAACTACAGAGATTTAAATGGAGAGACAATAAAAGAAGAGGAGAAATATTCACAGATAAAGAGGAGGTAAAAGTACTAAAACTAAGTATAATATTGTCAAAATACATCTGAAACATAAAAATAATTTGACTCTCTCAGGTCAGGGTGACTTTGACACAGGTCAACAGGATCAGGAGAACAAAAGTAATACACAGTTTTGAAAGATCTTACTTAAATTTATTTTAAGAATATAAATCAGCAAGTCAAGATTTTATTGTATTGTTGAATTTTGAGAATGCTCAATTTATCTTCTCGAATTTATTTTCTTGACTTGCTAGGATATCTTTCTCTAAGTTTTCTGAAATATTTGAGACTGTAATTTATAACTGTTTTCTTTTCTATTTTTTCTCCCTTACTAGACTTTCTTTTATTTTAAATTTTAGTTGGCATAGTACCAGTGACAAAATTATCTATGTCTTTTATGCCATTTTTGTATAGCCATTTAATATCTACTGTATCTAACAGCTGCCCAAGAAGAGGATGTATAAATAATATCAAAGACAGCAAAAACAAGATTTAATTTATCCTAAATCTAGTATTAAGATTTCTGGTTAAAGCAATAAATTCATCTAGTTTTAGCCAAATCTCAGAATAACTCAGTTCACTAATTTCAGATACAACAGAAAACAAAACGCATTGCAAGTATGATGTAAAGGATGAAATCTCACTCATGACATGTTGAGGAAATCAACATTATTGCATTTTAATGCTATGGTGAATTAATATACTTAATTTTATCTTAAAATTGCAAATTTCTATTCTGATTTTTTTTAAACTTTTACAAACAAGATTAATCTAAAATAGGTTAGAATTAGTACTATATTTATGTTTTAATTAATAACTAAATTTTTTCTTTTTGTAAATTATAACAGCATATAGGAAGAATTTTTTCCAGACTAATAATTTATTATAAGAGTGTATCTTTAGAAGTTATATGATTTAATGTCTCTGCATGATGTAAGCATCCTTGTACATTTAGTTTCAAGCAATCAAAAAAGTAAGATTAGAAATAGACTATGTTATTAATACATGCTCCATTCTATTAAAAAAAAAAAAAAAACCTTGAAAGGTCAAACCAAAAACTTGAAGCAGAAAATGACAAAATAAGTACCTTGCAGCTGATGGACTTGGGCAATTGTGAAGCAAAAATAAAGAAGAATGTTGTACTAGAATAATGGTGGAGGCTGTGTTAATTTGTTTGTAACCAAAGTTTTTTTTTAAAAAAAATATGGGTACATGCATGTTTTGATACAGGCATATAATGCATAATTATTACTTGTAAATGGGGTACCCATCCCATCAAATATTTCTCCTTTGCATTGCAAACAATCCAATTATACCGTTAGTTTTTTTTAAATGTACAATTACATTATTGAGTATTGTCACCTATTGCTATTGTGCTTTCAAGTACTAGACCTTATTCATTCATTCTAACTATTTTTTTTTTTTTTGTACCCATTAACCATCCCCACCTCTCCCCCACCACCCTTCCCAGCCTCTGGTAACCATTCTTCTATTCCCTATGGGTTCAGTGTTTTGATTTTTAGATCTCACAAATACATGAGAACATGCTATGTTGTCTTTTTGTGCCTGACTTATTTTACTTAACACAATGATCTCCAATTCTTTCCATATTGCAAATTACTGAATTTTGTTCTTTTTTACGGCTTAATAGTACTCCATTGTGTATAAGTACCATTTTTTAAAATCCATTCATCTGTTGATGTACACTTAGGTTGTTTCCAAATCTTGGCTATTGTGAATAGTGTTGCAATAAATATGGGAATACAGATACCTCTTCGACATATTGATTTCCTTTCTCATGGGTATAGCCCAGCAGTAGGATTACTGGATCATATGGTAGCTCTATTTTTAGTTTTTTGAGGAACCTCCAAACTGTTCTCCATAGTAGTTGTACTAATTTCTATTACCACCATATATGAGGGTTCTCTTTTTGACATATTCTCACCAATATTTGTCATTGTCTGCCTTTTGGATATAAGTCATTTCAACTGGAGTGAGGTGGCATCTCATTGTAGTTTTGATTTGCATTTCTCTGATGATCAGTGATGTGAAGTTGAGAAGCTTTTCATAAGCCTGTTTGTCATTTGCATGTCTTCTTTTAAGAAATGTCTATTCAAATTGTTTGCCTATTTTTAAATTGGATTATTAGATTTTTTTCACCATAGACTTGTTTGAGCTCCTTATCTATTCTGGTTATTAATTCCTTGTGAGATGGGTAGTTCACAAATATTTTCTCCCATACTGTGGGTTGTTTTGTCACTTTGTTGATGGTTTCCTTTGCTGTGAAGTAGCTTTTCAGGTTGATGTGATCCCATTTGTCCATTTTTGCTGTGGGTGCCTACGCCTGTGGAGTATTCCTCAGGAAGTCTTTGCTCACTACAATGTCTTGAGGAGATTCCTCAAAGTTTTCTTGTAGTAGTTGCATAGTTTGATGTCTTTAATTATTTAATTCATATTAATTTGATTTTTGTATATGGCAAGAGATAGGGGTCTAGTTTTATACTTCTGCATATGGATATCCAGTTTTTCCAATACCATTTGTATTTTCTCCATTGTATATTCTTGGCACCTTTGTCAAAAATGAATTCACTGTGGGTGTATGGATTTGTATTTGTGTATTCTATTCTGTTATCTTGGTCAATGTGTCTTTTTTTATGCCAATACCATGCTGTTTGGGTCACTACAGCTCTGGAGTATAATTTGAATTCAGGTAATGTGATTCCTTCAGTTTTGTTTCTTTTGCTTAGGGTATCTCTAGCTATTTGGGGTCTTTTGTAGTTCCATATAAATTTTAAGGTAGTTATTTCTATTTTTGTGAAGAATGTTATTGGCATTTTGGTAGGGATTGCATTGAATCTATAGATTGTTTTGGGTAGTATGGACTTTTAACAATATTGATTCTTCCAATCTATGAACATGGAATATTATCCTTTTAAATTTTTTTGTCACCAGTGTTTTATAGTTTTCCTTACAGATCTTTCATTTCTTTGGTTAAGTTAATTCCTAGGTATTTAAATTGTAAATGGGGTTTCTTTTTTAAATTGTTCACTTTTGGCATATAGAAACGCTACTGAGTTATGTGTGTTGATTTTGTACCTGCAACTTTACTGAATTTTGTTTATCAGTTCTAATAGTTTTGTGTGTGTGTGTATGTATGGAGTCTTCAGATTTTTCCAAATATAACATCATATCATCTGCAAACAAAGACAATTTGACTTCTTCCTTTGTAAGCAAAATCTTTATAACTGTGAAACAGCAGATGAGGAAATCATTATGCTAAGCCTACAATCTGGCTTTTGATAAACTATTTTTAGTCTTTAGGTTAATGGATTTTTTGGTCTATTTTTAATAAATAATGTATTTTTGCTTTTATTAAGAAAAGGAAACTTCTGGCTTACTAGTTCATTAGCTAAATTTCTGCAAGTGATTTTTGCAAATAAAGTACCTGTTTCTAAATGACTTATTTATACTTTATCAGATGAACTTTGGAGAAATTTCCTGTCTGTAAAAAGGAGTCTCCCATCAGGCTTTGCAGGGAGTTTGTGAGTATTTTGTGCAGAGTTATGGGTATATAGGAAACTATTAAGTTTATTAATAATTTATGGTATTATTTAGATTATATTCAGAAATATATGTTTTAAAAATCAAGTCGATCAAATGTTTGTTGATATATTTTTACTTTCTTGGTTCTTTTTATTCTATTTTTCATGAAAGCCTTTTTTTTCACATAAGTTTGACCCCCTCATCATTTTACTAGCCAATGTTTCCTCATGTTTTTCTCTGTATTTTAATTGATTTTTATCTGTTACATTCTCCTTCTCAATGCAAAAGCCATTCCCTTCCTTGTAATAAAACTCAACCTATTGTTGGGTTTTATTACTTAACACTTTTCTGCCAACTACAATCCAATTAATATCTTTCCATCTCTACTAGATATCCTTTACTTTATTTATGTCCTTTGGCTCTTTGTAAAGTTTTTAGTGAAGAAACTAAATATGTAGATAATAATATAATTAACTTCCATATACCTATTGCCCATTTTCAAAATTGTTAACACATTACTAATATTATTTACTAATGAAACACATCAGAATATACTGGAACATAAGTGACCTCAACATAATTATAGGATAAAAGGTAAATATTTTAAAAATCAATTTACTAACTATGAACCATTGAAAGGAAAACTACCTTTTACAATAGCATGTTAATCAAAATATTTGCAAGACCTGCACTCTTGATACAAAAAAAATTTTCGTATTAAACAAGACCTAAATAAATGGGGAAAAACATGATTTTCTTTATAGTTTGGAAGACTCAATATTGTTAAGATGTCAGTTCTACCCAAGTTGATCAATATATCCAACAATCCTAATTGCTTTTTGTAGAAATTGATGTGCTGATTATAAAATGCCTATGGAAATACAAGCAACCCAATAACCAAAATACCAAATACCTAAAAACCAAACTTTGAAAAAGAAAAACAATCTTTTGTAATGAAAACACTAGTCTAAGTCCTATAAACAAGAACTTATACTACTTGGTTTCCAGTGTTGCTATAAAGCTATTTTAATCAAAACAGTGATATTGGCATAATAATCATAGATTAGTAGAATATAATAAAATCCAGAAATCTGCACATGTAAGATAAATTGTTTTTTCACAAAATTTCCAAGGCGGTTCCATAGGGAAATTATAGTCTTTCAACAAATATTGCTGGAAAAAAATATTCATCCGCACACATGATGGAAAAAAAATAAATTTAAAAATACGTACCTGAGAATATATGCAAACATTAATCCCAAATGGGTAGTAATAGCCCTTTTAATAAGAATATTATAAATAATCTAGCTAAAAAGGGTAAATTCCATGACTTTGGGTTAGGCAAAGATTTCTTAATATATAAAAGCATAATCTCTAAAAGAAAAATATTGATAAACTCAATATCATAACAATTAAAATATTTTGCTCCTCAAAAGATTCTGTTTAAAAGTGAAGAGTTTAATCTGATAGACTGCTCTATATACAAAAACTAAAACTAATAACTCAGTGGAAAAATGTTCAATATCATCAGTCATCAGGGAAATGAAAATTAAAAGCAATACAAATTACCATACTACAATACCATATATACCCACAATCACTGTCTACAACGTGAAAGTGCCTGGCAATGAAAGTGTTGGCAAAGATGTACGTAAAATAAGCATACAATCCATGTGTCCATTTGAATATTCTAATTATTTCAATATTCTAATTATATAACTGTTTTAAGGACTTGGCAAATTTCAAGAAAACTCTGAGAAACAAGGAAATAAGGAAGGCAGTAAGTGAACAAAATTAACAAGGAAATGGAAATAATTTTAAATATCAAATTCTGGGGCTAAAAAAATGTAAAGAATGAAACGAAAAACTCAGTGGGAGCATTAACAACCAAATTGATCAAGAAAAAGAATCTGAACTAAGGAATGGGATATTTGAAAATAATCAGGCCGGGCGCGGTGGCTCAAGCCTGTAATCCCAGCACTTTGGGAGGCCGAGACGGGCGGATCACGAGGTCAGGAGATCGAGACCATCCTGGCTAACACAGTGAAACCCCGTCTCTACTAAAAAATACAAAAAACTAGCCGGGCGAGGTGGCGGGCGCCTGTAGTCCCAGCTACTCAGGAGGCTGAGGCAGGAGAATGGCGGGAACCCGGGAGGCGGAGCTTGCAGTGAGCCGAGATCCGGCCACTGCACTCCAGCCTGGGCGCCAGAGCGAGACTCTGCCTCAAAAAAAAAAAAAAAAAGAAAAAAAAAAGAAAATAATCAGAGGAGAAAAACATGAAAAGGAATGAAGAAAGCTTACAGGATTTATGGGACAGCATCAAAAGAGCAAATTTTCAAGTCAAAGGTGTTAAAGGGGTAAAAAATTTATTTAAGGAAATAATAGGAAACTTTCCAAACCTGGAGAAGTGTATAAATATCCATGTAAAGGAAGATCTAAGGTCTAATCAGATCCAATTCAAATGGGACCATATCAATATATATTACAAGCAAATAGTTAAAAATTAGGAGAAAATAACATACAAGGAGGTACTAATATGACTAGCAACAGATTGCTCAGCATAAAAGGCCATGAGAAAGTAGGGTGATATCTAGTAGTTAAAATGTTGAAGAAAGTAAACTCGCGACCAAGAATGTCATACCCAGCAAAGCTGTTCTTCAGAAACAAAGAGGTAAAGATTTTCCCAAGTGAAAAGCAGAGGAATTTCATCACCACGAGACCTGTCTTGCTAAATACTAAAGAGAGTTCTTCAAGGTGAAAGAAAAAGATGTTAACAAATAACACAAAAACTTCTCAAAATATAACACTCACTGGTAAGTACACTGTCAAATTTAGAATACTCTCGTACTGTAAGGGTAATGTGTAAATCACTTATATCTTTATAGTATAAATATTAAAAGACAAAACTGTTTAGCTACAATAATTTATTGAGATATTCAATGTAAAAATATGGAAATTGTGACGCTGAAAATTCAAAATGTTCAGAGAGGAGAGAAGTAAAAGTATAAAGTCTCTTTTTTGGTATTAAAGTTTTTATCAGATTAAAATAATCTGCTATAACTGTAAAAATTTTTTGTGAGCTTCATAGTAACCACAAAGTAAAAATCTATTAGAAAAAAAAGTTTTTTCTACAGAAAAAAAAGTAAGGAATCAAAGAATAGCACTAGAGAAAATTACTTAACCACAAAAGAAGACAATAAGGGAAGAAATAGAAAACAAGGACAAACTAAGCACAAAGTTTGTAGGAAGAAGGAAATAATAAAGGTGAGAAAAGAAAAAAGTAAATGCTAGAAAGTTAATAAAATAAATCAATAAAACTAAGAGTTTTTTGAAAAGATAAACCTTTAGCTAGACAAAAAGAAAAAGAAGACTCAAACTCCAAAAATCCAAAAGGATACATTAAAACTGACACAAGAGGGGAAAAATCACAAGAAACCATTATGAATAATTATATACTAACAAACTGAATAACCTAGAAGAAATGGGAAAATTCCTAGAGATATGCAACCTACCAAGATTCGATTGTGAAGAAATAGAAAATCTGATCAGACCAATAATAAGTAAGGAGATTGAATCAATAATAAATATCTCCCAACAAAGAAAGGACTGGGAACTAATACTTTCACCACTAAATTCTATTAAACATTTAAAGAAGAGCTAATACCAGTGCTGTTCAAATTGTTTCAAAAAATTGAAAAGGAGGAAATAATTAAAAACTGATTTTATGAGGCTAGATTTATACTGGTACCAAAGGCAGACAAGGACACTATGAAAAAAGAGAACTGATAAACATAGATGCAGACATCCTCAACAAAATATGAACAAACAATTCAACAGCACATTAAAAAGATCATTATGATCAAGTGGGATTCATCCTAGAAATGCAAGAATAGTTCAACATATCCTTATCTATAAATGTGACACACTACATCAACAAAATGAAGGACAAAAAATATACAACCCTTTCAATAGAGGCAAAAAAAGACTTGGACAAAATTGAATATACTTTCATGATAAAGAAAAACTCAACAAATTAGATATAGAAGGAATGTACCTCAACACAATAAAGACCACATGTGACAAACCCACAACTACCATATTTAATGTGAAAAAGCTAAAAGCTTTTCCTCTAAGATTCAAAACAAGTCACAGATGTTTAGTCTTGACACTTCTATTCAACATAGTCTTAGAAGTCAGAGCCAGAGCAAGTAGACAAGAGAAAGAAATAAAGCACTCAAATAAAAATGGATGAGGTAAAATTGTCTGTTTGCAACAAAGTGATACTATGTATAGAAAAACCTAAAGATTTCACAAAAAAACCTGTTAGAATAACAATTTCAGTGAAGTTTCAGGATACAAAATCAACATACAAAAGTAAGTAACATTTCTATACATCAATACTAACAATTCTACTTGTAAGGGCTACAAAACACACTGACAAGTAAATTTAACCAAGAAGATAAAAGATGTCTACACTGAAAACTATAAAACATTGATTAAGAAAATTGAAGACGACAAAAATGAAAAGAAAGATATCCCATGTTCATGCACTGGGTGAATTAATATCACAAAAATATTCATGCTCCCCAAAGCAATAAACAAATTCAGGTAATCGCTATCAAAGTACCAAAAATATTTTTCCAGAGAAACAAAAAAGCAATCTTAAAATTTTGAAATACAAAAGACCCCATATAGACAAAATGATCTTGGACAAAAAGAATAAACCTGGAGATAATCTACTACAGTTATAGTAGCCAAATTGGCATGATACACATATGGAACAACAGAGTCACTTATTGTTCAGAGATAAATCCATGTATTTACAGCCAACTGAGTTTCAATGAAAGTGCCAAGACACACAATGGGGAAAGGACAGTTAAGAAATGTTGTTGGGAAAACTGGATACCTGCATGCAGAAGAATGAAACTGGACCCTTGTCTCATATCATATACAAATATCAACTCAAAAAGGATTAAAGACTTAACTAGATGACTTGAAACTGTAAAACTACTAAAGAAAACACAGGAAAAGCTCCACAATATTGGTCTAGGCAGTGATTTTTTTTTTTTTTTTTTTTTTTAAAGATAGGACCCCAAAAGCAAAAATAGACAAATGGGACTGCAAAAAAACAAAATGCTTCTGCACTTCAAAGGAAAGATACAACTCACAAATCGGAGAAAAAAGTGTTTGCCAATTATACACTAGAAAAGAAGTTAATATCCAAAATATACAAGGAACATACAACTCACAGGTTGAGGAAAAACATTTGAAAAGTATTCATTGGATAAGAGGTTAATATCCAAAATATATAAGGAACTCATATCAGTAGCAAGAAAACAGATAACCCAATCAAAAGTGAACAAAGGACCTGAAGAGGCATTGTCAAAAGAAGACATATACAAGTAGCCAACAGATATATGAAAATATGATCAATATCATGAATCACCAGGGAAATCCAAATTAAAACCACGATGAGATATCACTTCTTACCTGCTAAAATGGCTATTATAAAAAAGACGAACCCTTGCACAAGCTATTGATGGGAATGTAAATTCATGTGGCCAATATGGAAAATAATATAAAGGTTCCTAAAAAAATTAATAACAGAACTATTTTATAATCCAGAAATCCCACTACTGCATATATATACAAAGGCAATGAAATCATTATGTTGAATAGATGTCCGCACTTCCCTATTCACTGCAGCATTATTTACAGTAGCCAAGATATGGACACAAACTAAGTATTCATCAATGGATGAATGGATAAAGAAAATGTCATATATATATAATGAAATACTACTAGTCATAAAAAGAAAATTCTGCCATTTGCAGCAAAATGGATGGACTTGGAGAATATCATGTTAAGTGAAATACTGCATGATGTCACTCATATGTGGAATCTACAAAAGTCTGTCTTAAAGAAGTAGAGAGTATAATGGTGGTTACTGGGGTCCATTGTGGTTGGGGAAGTAATGGTGAAAGGATACAAAATTTCAGTTAGGAGGAATAAGTAACTATAGTTAGTAACAATATATCTTATTTGTGAAAATGCTAAAAGAGTAGATGTTAGTTCTCACTAGAAAAAAAAAATAACTTTATGTGGTAAGTCATATATTAATTAGCTGTATTTAGTCATTTCACAGTGCAGCCTGTGGGCTGTGGGTTGGACAAGCTTGACTAATATATTTATCTAACCAGGTATCTAAATATGTATCTTAAGGATGACTGCCTCAATTTCCAGCCTCTTAATTCTGTTTCTGCTCAGCTCTGCTGTAATTACTTCCTTTAAATCTGCTCACAGGCTGATTCAGAGAAACAGTTTTCTGAGAATTGGCTTAGAATTCATTAGGATTGAATAGATACTGAAAAAATATAAATAAAGTTGGATGTTACTTAATTTACTTGAGCATGAGTATTTTATGATTGCTTTATATAAGTAAAAGGCGTTTTTGCTTCCTTAGCAGAAAATAGCCTCTTGAAATATCTTTTCTTTCTCAATTTCTCCTCTCTCTGCCCCACCCCTTTCCATCACCATAAGACTTAAATCAGTCTGTAATCTGTCCTTCAGCTCTATGTACTATATGATAAATGTGCTAATAACCTTGAATTCTTTCCAGTCGTCTTTGGCTTCAGATCATAGGAACCTTTGTTAGGAAAGAAAATGGACCTTCAAAGATTAGAATTACCACGTAACAGATACACGGGAGCCAAAACCCACAAGCCTTGAGAAGAGATAAAAAATACTGATTTCTGTGATGTCTTCCACCTTCCAGTTTTACAAAGAGTTACTTCCTCTTCTCTGACACAGTTACAGGTCAGCTGTTGCTCCTGGAAGCCAGCAGGTCTTCCTCCATCTTACACAAGACAAATACATGCAAGGCAGTTTCTAACAGGCCAGCACTGTTTATAAGTTATCTCTAAATTGCTTCCCTGGCCCAGTTTTAAGCTCTGCATTCATACTTATCCCTCATTCTCTAAGTTTCTGACCTGAGATTATTTTTTTCTGGTTTGTGGGTCTAAGTGTCAACTCTTGTACTATTTACCGTTCCCCAGATTGAAGCATTTATCATCCTAGACTATAATTTCTCTCGCCTACTTTGATAGCCCCAGGGTTTCCCTAAATCAGCCTAATACTTGAAAGAAAGGAGTTATAAAGATGCTTTTATACATTACAGCAGAATAATTACTGAAGAATAAGACTCTGCTCAATTACAGAAAAATTCAAACCCAACATCTTTTGCTGCTATACCATGTACTGTGTAGCAATTTACGATGTTTCTTGTTAGACAGTGCTAAATGAAAGTTCATGAAGAATATATGATTATGATCATGGCTCTAAAACACAATTTGAGAGACTAAATTTTTGGGAAAAATTCCAACACCTTGAGCTTTCTACCTAATAAATAAGGAACTTAGATATAAATAGGAAATACTTCTTTACTTTTGGTTTCCTGTTTAAAACCTTTTGACTCCTTTTCTCTTGTTGAATTCACTGTATCAGAGAATGAATGGTTGTTTCTGACACCCCTGATGATTTACAGAAAAATGCTTCCTAACTTCTAGAATTTCAGTGTCAACCCAGTGCATTCATGTGTCTTACTGCTTACTTCACATTTTCTCTTACATGTCTCAGGGGCATTTCAGGTTTGTTTTCCAAATCTGATCCCTAGACCTTTACCTCTTCCCCAAACCTTTTTTTCTGTCTTTTTTATCCAGATATACCTATTGTCCCACTCACACAAAATGAAAATTGTGCTCTCTTTACCATTGTGCTCATAAAATTCTATTCCACTTCCAAAATCTATTTCAAAATCATCTACTTTCCCAATCTCCACTCTAATTCAAATCACTGTCAATTACATCCTGGACTGTGCAATAGCCTCCTTTGCCATTTTTCCCCTTCTATGTACTCTTGCCTCCCTCCAATCCATTATCCATATAGCAAGGGCAATCTTAAAATGTAATGGGCAATCTTAAAATGTAATGATCTTCTCTGCTGGAAACTCTTTAGTAACTCCCTGTTGCATGGTGGATATGACCCACATCTTTAACAGGTCAGCAAAGCCTCACATAATCTGTCCCTTAACATTTCCATATTCGTTTCATAATGTGCTCCCAGGAGCTTGCCCCAATCCAGCATGCTAATTTTCTTACAGTTACTTTAAAGCACTCAAAACTTTCCTCTATTGTCCTTATGCCATGCTGCTCCTCCTGCCTGGCACACACTTCCTTCACTGTCTTTACCAGGCTAAATTAAAATACCACTTCCTGACACATGTACATTTGCAATTTTTTAATTGTTTTGCCTGACAATTCTTGCTGGAAGATTTTCCCTGGCCAACAAAAGTTAGTCAACGCATGTAAGAGGCAGGTCACAAGTCCTAAGGAATTAATGCTTCCTCTCCTCCCCATTCCAGGAAAAGCCTCCAACCTATGACTGATGGGACGGAGAGGAGACTACCCCAGCTCCCTCAGCTGGAATAAAGAGTATTGTACTTTATCTCTAAGTGTTCCTAGGTGGACTGAGCCCTAGTCGCCCAAATGGTAACCGATTTAATAACATACCTTGAAAAGAGTTTCTTCTCTTCCCTTTTTTCATGTCTGTAATCTTTTATCAGGGCATCTCCCAAATAAGCTCCATGTATCTTCTTCTCTGTCTTGGATCAGCTTCTACAGGATTCAAGCATAAAGTACAGGGAATTTTGTTATGAAGACAGAATCATTTATTTAACAAAGTCCTATATACCTAAAAGCATTACTAGGAACTCATTCTGCATGCTCACTATGTATATTTTGATCCAAAAAGAATTGACAATTTAGAATTATGCAGTAGTGATGCCCATGTAATCTGAAATTATTCATGTATCTTTGTAAGCCAATCCATGTGTTTGTGAGTTAAAAACATGACCATTTTAACTACGTGTGTAAATATATGTTTGTATGAGTTAACAGACTAATTATTGATGGATATACGTATCTGTACAAGAGTATGTTTACATGAGTTACCTATATGGCTACTTTATCTGTGATTACTTACGTGTTTGGATTTTTAAAAAATATTATTTTGATTGTCTCATGCTAGGAAAACAGGGTTTAAAAACCATACTAAATGCACTTTAGTAATATTCTACCTTGATAAAACAAATTAGATATAATTTTGGACTATTGAGTACCAGGTAGCCAATCAACTGTTTTGATTACTTAGAATACCAAATGTGTCTTCCTAAGTAATGGAAAATAGTGGCTACAAATAAGAACAGAGGCAGCAGCAGCAGAGGAACCACTTTAGTAGAAGATGCCAAAAGCTATCCCTATGAATATTTGTGGCTGTTTGTATTCTCCATTGGCAGGCCAGGCTGGCCTTCAAAAACGCTCCTAGGTCAGCTTTCATTATGGCAAGGGAACTCCAGGGCTCTCAAGTTCATCTTCAGAGGTTTGTTGACCTTGGAGAAGTTAGGTGTGGTCATTTGTAAATAAGTTAGTGATATAGACAGAATTCATAGGTCATCTTTTAATATAAATTTTAGTTAACAGGGATAGTCCATGGCATATTTCCACAAATGGTCAACAATAGGTGAGCTTTTTGAGAGGAGAGAGAATCAACTCAGATAAGGAATTAAAATTTAAAGAAACAAATTAAATAAAAGTCTATCTTGTTATGTTAAAAGGTAAAGTAAAATACTGCCTATTTCTCTTTTATCTTTCTTTTTCTGAGATGGAGTCCCACTCTGTCACCTAGACTGGAGTGCACTGGCGTGATCTTGGCTCACTGCAATCTCCATCTCCCGGGTTCAAGTGATTCTCTTGCCTCAGCCTCCCGAGTAGCTAGGACTACAGGCACCACAGGCATGCCACCACACCTGACTAATTTTTTGTGTTTTTAGTAGAGACAGGGTTTCACCATGTTAGCCAGGATGGTCTCAATCTCCTGACCTCATGATCTGCCCACCTCAGCCTCTCAAAGTGCTAGGATTACACACGTGAGCCACCGCGCCGGGCCTACTGTCTATTTCCAATTAAATATCTACCATTAATGACTCACTACTTTACCTTTTAATCTAACAAGATAGACTTTGATTTAAATTGTTTCTTTAAATTTTAACTCCTTATGGGTTGATTCTCCCTCCTTTCAAAAAGCTTACCTATTGTCTCCTTATACTTAACATTGAGTACCAGGAAGCTTATTGTGGCAAGATGGTTGGGGAAGGAATTCTGGTACATATGCTCTGCATTCTTGGTCACCTCCAGTCCTCTGTCCTGGTCCTTTGGTGATCTCCAGGACTACGTGGTATGCATGAATCCTGAGCTGAGATCTACCAATATGTGCCTCATCCAGCTGGTCTTTCAGACTGTCCTACCAGTACTCATGATGAAGATTATAATCCCTAAAATTTGTATCCAGTGATGGCCTCCTTATGGATCCCAATGTCAATTGCTTCATTCATTTCCTTAGCACTGTCATGCCCCAACATAAAACACATGAGAATACCCAGGCTCGGTACACTATTTGTAGGCTGTGAGGATCAGGGCTCTATCTCACGCCCATGCCTATAGGCACTACCATCTGTCATTATTCTTTCACATTCATGTCATGCTGGACATGGTAGTGAAGTATAGCATCAGTTGGATGTTCTTAATGTCTTCCTCAACTTCTCCAGGTTTTCTTGCATAGTATTTGTCATCTGCCCCTCTAATTTTTTCTAGATTCTTTCTTGTATTATTCTCTAACATGAACTTCCCATATGAAACATCCTGTTTATACTATGCTCTGATTTATTGTTAAACCCTATACTTATATTCCTCGAGGGGATTCTAAACTATAAATATATTTGAGTTTAGAAACTCCCTTTTTTCCTCAGCAAAGATTGGTTTTCAAGAATAATTTCTAGCTATGATTCAAAGATCATTTGGGAAATCAAAATTTTAGCCTGGATTCTGTTTATTTTATTACAACAAAAACACAAATGTTCTTAAAGTAACAGATGTCTCTGACTAAGAGAAAGATCATATTCAGGAATAAAAAATAAAAAATAACATTACTATATTTCAAAAACAGTATTTGTATTATTTTAACAACAAATCACACAAAGATTTACAACACTTCCATAGCCCTACCTAGATTTTGAAGGTTGCTCACTTTGAGATGAAGTAGTGTTTCTAAAAATGTTTTTGTTGTTCCAACTCTCCTTTTTCTTGTCAGTTGACAATAATTTATGAAATCCTACACTCACAAATTACAAATAAGACTGGGGCATTTCCTTAGGTCATGGAGCACTTTAGTGGAAAAGCCAGAGATTTTCTTTCTTATTACTTAATGACTAAAAGCAACCCACCCTAAAATGAGAATCTACTAGGGAAATTTTATAAGAAAAAATAGCAACCAAGCGTTTTTCCTAATCTTTAGAAAGTAGTGGTTTGTTACAAGATTGACTATAAGTTTTGGCACATGATGGATTTAGAAGTGTGAAACCGTTATTGCAAAAATGAAAGAATTGGCCTTATTGTTAACAATATATATTCAACTGTTAAGAAACTTTAGAACATATTGCAGTAGCTATCTGGCTGCTCACTAGAGAAAAAGGACAAGATGTGAAAGATTTGGAGAGCAAAAATAAAAACCTAAAATAATTTAGAGTTTTATTCAATGCACACCTTTTTAAACCTCTGGAATGTGATTACATAAAAAAACTAATACAATTTCTTTACAGCATATTCATTTCCTTTGCCAAACTTATTTTTCCTTTTCCTAGTTAATCTTGCTCCTCCAACAGACAAGAAATATGGAAACAAAATAAATATGATCTTATAGATTAATCATAATTAGGAAAAATACTTTTGATATTGATTTCCATTTTATATCCATAAGACCTCAGATTTTGAATTTCACTTCAAAACAAAGAAACTCAACAATAGTGGCTCTTTTCATTAAACAACGCAAGAATATTATGTTTCTCATAGTGTCAAATAATAAAAAGCTAGTAGTTATAAATAGCAGATCAGAGTACTTTTAATTGTGTTAAAGAAAATGGTTTACTTTCTGGTTACATCAAAACTATAAAATTACTTCATAAAATCTAAATGCATATACTCAACTGTAAAAGTTACTACATTATATTGCCCCTCAGTAATTTAAGCCAAATATTTCTCAAATTATAGATTTTACCTTTTTAAGTTAAATCTTAGACCAAGAATATCCATCAAACATAAAATAGTTGAGTAAATCCTGGTATTTGAATAAATTTAATTGGATTTTATTGATAGTATGGCCTAAGCTTGGAAAAGCACCTAATATTTCTATTTTTATGTATTCTCCTGATAATTTGTTTGAAGGCATATCTATAAAAGATACACTTGTGTTACCTTAAATGGTTACAGGATAAGAGACTTGGTATGCTAGAGAAATAGAGGACTTCACTCTTAGGTTACTCTTTCTGGACAGAATGCAGCACAGTCAAATAGAAACTTTCTACATTTAGCATTTTTAAGATAATTTATAACAGAAAATCTTAGGTTGTCATGGAGGCATTTAGGTAAATTGATTTCCATGAGCATGTGCAGAACTTTCAGGTAAAATCCAGAAATTAACATCAATTGTCCCATCATTCAAATGGTGCCTTTAGATCAATATTTAGGTAAAATAACTTTGTACAGCACCAAAGCAATCTTGTTAAACACTGTGAAATGGTGCATCTTGTAACGTCCTTTCTTTTCACATAAAACTGGGGCATACCACGGGGGCCTAAATGGCAAGACAAAGGGAAAGAAAAAATACAAATGCTTAAATGTTTAGGAGCATATCTTCTTAAATAACCTCCACTTTTCTATTGAAGTGCCTAAGCAGTAAATGCATATAACTGATGATGCTTATGATGGCCATGGCACGAGAGCATAAAAACACAACAGCAGAGCCTGGGTGGTCCTGGGGGAGAGAGAGATTATGGCAAGTTATGCAAGAGAAACCTTAGACCAAACTGCCTTAGGGAGCTGAGAAGCCACATCATAAAACCAATCTGAGCCCATAATAAAATTGGAAGGAAAGTCTATCCTAAAACACTTAACATCTAAAACATATTTGAAAAACTGTTACTGAACCAAAACCAAAGCCCTTAAGCTAGAAGTAAGCTTCAAGCAATAGGATGCAAATAGCCTACAACTAGGGGCAGAGATAGATCAGGTAAACATTCCTGAACAGATACTACATTATTTAATGTATGACAGTAAGAGCAAAGATAATATTGCTCATTAGTTCACTCATTCAGCTGGTATTTATTTACTGAGTTCCTACTGCATACCTGGTAAATTCTAGGCCTTGAGAATACATTGGCAATCAAAAAACAAAACAATAAAAAAACCTTGTCCTCATGGAGATTAAACTTTAGTTGTGAGGACAGAAAATAAACAACCAAAAGGGCAGAAAATGCAGTGTGCTAGGTAGTGATAGTGCTATGGAAGAAACAAAGCAAGTTAAGGAGGATAAGAAGTATTGTGTGAAAGGAATATGATGCAATTTTAAATGGCATAGTCAAAGTTTTCACTGACCTGAAAAAGGTAAGCAAGTCGTGCACGTTTCTTTGGAAGAGTGGTCCAGACAGAAAGAATATTAGGAGTAAAATCTTGAGGCAAGAATATGTTTGGCTTGTTTCAGAAAGAACAAGAAGGCTAATATAATTGAAATGGCATAAAAGAGGTGGGAGAGAAAATAGGACTCACACACAGTTTTGTAGACTTTTCTAAGCATGTTAACATATGCAAAAGAAGTTCTCCATATGTCTTTCGTTGTGAATGAGATGAGAGACTATTGGAAGATTTTAATAGACAACTGAGATGATATTTTTTAGGGGACCACTCTGGCTGCTAGGCAAATAACAGAGTATAGGGAGGCAAAAATAGAAATAGGGAATCTAGATAAGATGATACAGCAACAATCGAAGTAAGGGAAGATGACAGCAGGTGGTGATAAAGGAGGTGGTGAGAAATTATCAGATACAAAAACAGGGTTTCCTGACTTTGGCACTACTGAAATTTTGGTGTGAATACTTTTTTTGTTGTGGAAACTTCCTTGTGAATTGTTGGATATGGTTTTTTTTTTCATCTTTGTAAGTTACAATTTACTTTTTAATTCTTGAGGTACCTATTACTTATATATATTTATGAGGCATATAACATGTTTTGATATAGGCATGCAAAGCATAATAATCAAATCATGGAAAATGAGTATCCATTCCTTCAAGCATTTATCCTTTGTGCTACAAAAAGTCCAATTATACTCTTTATTTTTAAATATACAATTAAATTATTGACTATAGTGACCCTCTCATGCTAGCAAATACTAGGTCTTATTCATTTTTTTCTATTTTTCTTTTGTACCCACCCATTAACCATTCATACCCCTCTGCCCCACTCCCACTACCCTTCCCAGCCTCTGGTAACCAACCTTCTACTCCCTGTCTCCATGAGTTCTATTGTTTTCATATTTTAGATCCCACAAATAAGTGAGAACGTGGGATGTTTGTTGCTCTGTGTCTGGCTTATTTCACTTAGGATACGACCTGCAGTTCCATCCATGTTGTTGCACTGAATATTATTATTTTATTTATGGCAGAATAGTACTCCATTATATATCTGTGCCACGTTTTAAAAATCCATTCATATGTTGATAAACACTTAGGTTACTTCCAAATCTTGGTATTGTGAATAGTGCTGCAATAGATATGGGAGTACAGATACCTTTTTGATGCACTGATTTTGGGGGGTATGTTGATTCAGCAATGGGAGTGCTGGATCATACGGTAGTCCTGTTATTAGTTTTTTGAGGACCCTCCAAATTGTTCTCCATAGTGGTTGTGCTAATTTACATTCCCACAAACTGGGTATGAGGGTTCCCTTTTCTTCATATCCTCCCCGGAATTTGTCATTGCCAATCTTTTAGATAAAAGTCATTTTTACTGGGGTGAGATGATATCTCATTGTAGTTTTGATTTGCATTTCTCTGATGATCAATAATACTGAGCAGCTTTTCATGCCTTTTTGTCATTTTTTTGTCTTCTTTTGAGAAATGTCTATTCAAATTTTTTGCCCATTTTTAAATCAGATTATTAGGTTTTTTCCTGAAGTGTTGTTTGAGCTCCTTATATATTCTGGTTATTAATTCCCTGTCAGGTGAGTAGATTCTTTAGGTTATCTCATTCCTTTGTTCATGATTTCCTTTGCTGTGAGGAAGGTTTTAACTTGATGTGATCCCATTTGTCCATCTTTGTATTGGTTGCCTGTGCCTGTGGGATATTGCTCAAAAAGTCTTTGCCTACTACAATGACCTGGCAAGTTTCTCCAATGATTTCTTGTAGTAGTTTCATTGATTGAAGTCTTTTACTTGTTATTTTTTTTTGATTTTTGTATATGGCGAGAGAGAGCAGTTTATTATTCTTCTGCATATGGATATCCATTTTTCCCAGCAACATTTATTGAACAGCTTATCTTTTTCCCTGTGTATGTTCTTAGCATCTTCGTTGAAAATGAGTTCACTGTAGGTATGTGGATTCATTTCTGGATTCTCTATTCTGTTCCATTGGTTTATATGTCTGTTTTTATGCAAGGACCATGCTGTTTTGGTGACTATAACTCTGTAGTATAATTTGAAGCCAGGTAAAGTGATTCCTCCAGTTTTGCTCTTTTTGCTCACAATAGCTGTGGCTATTCTGGGTCTTTTGTGGTTCCATGTAAATTTTAGAAAGGTCTTTTAAATTTCTATAAAGAATGTGTTTGGTATTTTGATAGAGATTGCATTACATCTGTAGGTTGTTTTGGGGTAGTATGGACATTTTAACAATATTGATTCTTCCAATCCATAAACATAGAATATCTTTCCACATTTTGGTGTCCTCTTCAATTTCCTTCATAAATGGTTTACAGTTTTCATCATAGAAATCCTTTACTTCTTTGGTCAAATTAATTCCTAGGTATTTAATTTTATTCGTGATTATTATAAATGGGGTTACTTTTCATCTTCTTTTCAGATTGTTCACTGTTTTCATATAGAAATGCTACTGATTTTTGTGTATTGATTTTGTACCTTGCAACTTTGCTGAATTTGCTTATCAGTTCTAATAGTTTGTGTGTGTGTGTGTGTGTGTGTGTGTGTGGAGTCTAGCTTTTTCCAAATATAAGATCATATCATCTTCAAATAAGGATAATTTGACTTCTTCCTTTCCAATTCAATGCCCGTTATTTCTTTCTCTCACATCATTGCTCTAGCAACTATTTCCAGTACTATGCTGAACAACAATGGTGAAACTGGACATCTTTGTCATGTTCTAGCTTGTACAAGAAAAACTTTCAGTTTTTCCCCATTCAGTTTATTAGCTGTGAGTCTGTTGTATAAGGCTTTATGTTGAGGTATATTTCTTCTATAACCAGTTCTTGAGGGTTTTAACATGAAGGGATGTTTAATGTTATCAAATGCTTTTCCAGCATCAGTTGAAATGATTTTATGGTTTTTGTCCTTCATTCTGCTGATAGGATGTATCACACTGATTGATTTGCATAGGTTTAACCATCCCTGCATCTCTAATAAATCCTACTTGGTTATGATAAATGATGTCTCTAATGTGTTGAATATAGTTTACTCATATTTTGCTGAAGAATTTTACATCAATATTCATCATAGTTATTGACCAGAATTATTTTTGATGCATCTTTGTTATTGAAATAAGGGTAATACTATCCTATAGAATGAGTTGAGAAGTATTCCCTCCTCCTCTGTTTTTCAGAATGGATTGAGTGGGATAGGTATTAGTTGTTCCTTAAATGTTTGGTAGAATTCAGCAGGGAAGCCATCGGATCCCAGGTTTTACTTTACTGGGAGACTTTTTATTGTGGCTTTGTTCTCATTACTTTTTATTGGTCTGTTCAGGTTTTGCATTTCTTCACGGTTCATTCCTGGCAGGTTTTATGTGTCTAGGAGATTGTCCATTTCTTCTAGATTTTTTATGGTAGCCACTAATAATGTTTGAATTTCTGTGATGTCAGTCATAACATTTCCTTTTTCATCTCTGATGCTATTTGTCTCATCTCTCTTTTTTGCATAATTAGTCCAGTTAAAGATTTGTCAATTGTATTTAACTTTCAAAAACTAACTTTTGTTTAATTTATCTTTTGTATTGTTTCATTTCAATTTTATTAATTTCAGGTATGGTCTTTAAATGTCTTCTGATTATTTGGTTTTTGTTTGCTCTTTCTTAGTTTTTTTTTTTTAATGCATCATTTAAAGCTTTTCTTCCTTTTGGATGTAGGCACTTAAAAAGCGACAGACTTCCCTCATAGTACTGCTTTTGCAGTATCCTGTAGGTTTTGATATGTTGTGTTTTAATTATCATTTGTTTCTAGAAAAATTTCAATTTCCTTCTTAATTTCTTCATTGACCTGCACATTCAGGATCATATTGTTTGATTTCCATGTATTCGCATAGTTTCTAAAATTTCTTGTTATTGATTCCTAGTTTATTCTATTGTAGTCAAAGAAGATGCTTGATATTACTTCAGGTTTTTGAATGTTTTATTACTTATTTTGTGACTTATCTTATAGTCTATCCTTGAGAATGATCCATGTGCTGAGGAAAAGAATGTGTATTCTGCAGCTCTTGGATGAAACATTTTGTTAAAAATCTATTAGGTTCATTTGGTTTATAGTGCAGATTAAGGTTGATGTCTCTTTATTTTCTATCTGGAAGATCTGTTTAATGCTAGAAGTGAGGCGTTGAAGTCTCCAACTATTATCATATTCAGGTCTATCTTACTCTTTAGCTCTGACAATATTTGCTTTATATATCTTGGTGCTCCAGTGTTGGATGCATATATATTTAAAATTGTTATATTTTCTTCCTGAATTGAGCCCTTTATCATTATATAGTGACCTTGTTTCTTCTTACAGTTTTGTCTTGAAATCTATTTTGTCTGACATAAATATAGCTACTCCTGTTCTTTTTTAGTTTCCATTGGCATGGAATCTTTTTCTATCCCATTATTTTCAGTCTGTGTGTCTTTATAGGTGTAGTGTGTTTCTTTTAGGCAACAGGTGATTGGATTTTGTTTATTTAAACTTTTGTTTTAGATTTGGGAGCACAAATTTTGTTATATCAGTGAATTCGTGTCATGGGAGATTGTTGTACAGATTATTTTATCACCCTGGTATTAAGCCTGGTACCCAATAGTTACTTTTTCTGCTCCTCTCTCTCCTCCTACCCGCCATCCTCAAGTACACACCAGTGTTTGTTGTTCCCTTCTTTGTGTTCATGAGTTTTCATCATTTAGCTTCCACTTAATGTGAGAACATATGGTATTTGGTTTCCTATTCCTGTGTTAGTTTGTTAAGGATAATACCCTCCAGCTTGATCCATGTTTTCACAAAACACATGATATTGTTCATGCCACTCTCCTGACCTGGAAAGATTTCAATGAAAAGTCTGCTGCCAGACATATTGGAACTCCATTGTATGTTATTTGTTCCTTTTATATTGCTGCAATTACAGTCTTTATCCTTGACCTTTGATAATTTAATTAATAAGTGCCTTGAGGTAGACTTTTTGGGTAAAATCTGCTTGGTAGATCTTTAACCTTCTTGCAGCTGAATGTTGATATCTTTCTCTAGGTTTTAAAAATTCTGTTATTTTTCCTTTAAATAAACTTTCTACCTGTATCTCTTTCTCTGTTTTCTCTTTAAGGCCAATAACTCTTACATTTGCCTTTTTGAGGCTATTTTCTAGCTCCTGTAAGTGTGCTTCATTGCTTTTCTTTTTTATCTCCTCTGTGTATTATCAAATAGTCTATCTATCTTCCACCTCACTAATTCTTCTGCTTGATCAAGAAACTCTGATGCATTCTTCAGTATACAATTTTTTGCAGCTCTAGAATTTCTGCTGCTTTTTAATTATTTCAATCTCTTTGCTTAATTCATGTGATAGAATTTTGAATTTTTTCTCTGTGTTATCTTGAATTCCTTTGAGTCTCTTCAGAACAGCTATTTTGACTTTTCTATCGGAAAGAACATATATCTGTTTCTCCAGTATTGGTCCTTCGGTCTTATTTAGTTCATTTGGTGAGGTAATGTTTTCTTGGATTGTCTTGATACTTGCAGATGTTTGTGTCTGGGCATTGAAGAGTTAGGTATTTATTGTAGTCTTCATAGTCTGGGTCTGTTTGTACCCATTCTTCTTGGGAAGGCTTTCCAGATACTCAGAAGAAATTGAGTGTTGTGATCTAAGTCTTATCTGCTTTAGGTCTTGGACAATATCTGGGAGAACTCTCTGAATTACTGGGCAGAAACTCTTGTGCTCTTCCCTTACTTTTTCTCAAACAGATTCTGTCTCTCTCTGTTCTGAGCCACATGGAGCCAGAGGTAGAGTCACACAAGGCTCCCCTAAGGCCACCATCACTAGGACTGTGCTGAGTCAGACCTGAAGCCAGTACAACATTGATCTCATTGATCTCACACAATGCCTGCAGTAAGTGCTCCTTGGTTACCGCCTATGTTTGTTCAAGGCCCTAGGGCTCTACTATCAGCAAGTGGCAAAGCCAACCCGAAATTTCTTTCCCTTTGGGGGAGTAAGGTTCCCCAGACCCAAGGTAGGACCAGAGGTGCTATCAGGGAGCCATGGACTAGAGTAAAAAAACTGAGAAGTCTAACTGTTGTTCTATTGTACTGCAGCTGAACTGCCACTCAAACCACAAGATGCAATCTCTCCCACTGTTCCCTCCCCTTTCCAAATGCAAAGGAGCCTTGCTCCATGGCCACCACCAGCACAGTCCCATGGGAAATATTGCCAGCCTACCAGCTATGTTTCCTTAAGGCCTAAAAACTCTTCACTCAGCTTGAGGTGAATGCTACCTGGCCTAGGACTCACCCTTCAGGGCAGCGGACTCCCTTCTGGCCCAGGGCAGGTTCAGAAATGTCATCCAAGAGGCAAGGCCTGGAATCAGGGACCCAAAGAGTTTGCTTGGTGCTCTACACCTCTGTGACAGAGCTGGTACCTATGGTGTAAGATAAAGTCTCCTTTGCCTTTCCCTATGCTTTTCTCAAGCAGAAGGAGTCTCTCTCACCATAGCCACCACAGCTGGGAATGTGCTGAATTTCACCTGAAGTCAGCAAGTCTGTCTCACCCAAGGCCCTCAATATAGTACTTGCTTATTGCTGCTGGTTCTTCAAGGCCCAAGTGCTCTTCAGTTAGCAGGTGATAAATACTGTCGGGACTGCATCCTTCCCTTCAAGGAAATAAATTCTCTTCTGGCCCAGGGTGTGTCTAAGAAATGCATTCCAGGGGCTAGACCCCAGAAAGGAGGCCTCACCACTCTGATTGATACCCTATCCTGCTGTGGCTAAGCTGGTATCCAAGATGCAAGACAAAGTCCTCCCCACCCTTCCCTCTCCTCTCCTCAAGCAGAAAGAAGGGGTCTGTTTTAGAGCCATGAGGTGTGTAACCTTGGACTATGGGAGGGGTGATGCCAGCACAGCCTTAGCCACCCCAGCTTGTTTCTCAGTAGGTTGCATGCCGCCCCCCCCACCATGGTGCACTGGCCCTACGTTCAGTGCAGCACTAGGACTTGCCTTGCAGTTATCATCCTTGTGGGCTACCCTGCCTTTCAAGTCTACTTAGGGCTCCAGAGTACTTTCACCTGCTATGGTGAGGCTTAAGTTCTGATCGTTGAGATCTGTGATTTCCCTCTGGCTAGGGGTGGTTTGAATGCTCCCTCAATGGCAAGGCATCAGCTGAGTTTGGTCTGGTTTTTCTTTCTGCTTTCACAGGGCAGTTCTGGGTACACTGCGTCACATTTGTGGTGCTCTCCCTCTCCCCACTGCAGGGAAACACTTTCTGCACCATGCTGCTCCTGCCAGGGGATGGGAGAGGGGTGGTGTCAGTGATTTAAGGCTTCTTTCCTACCTAAGTGCCTCTTTCAGGAATATAAAGTTAAAACCAGGTACTATGAATACTAACCTGATTTTTGTGATTCTTATAAAGGTGCTTTTTTGTGTAGACAGTTGTTAAATTGGTGTCTTTGTGTGGGAGACAATTGGTGGAACCTTCATTTCTGCCATCTTTCTCTGTCTCAACTCCCTGTAGGATATTTAGTAGCATTCCTGATCCATACTAATTACATGAAAGTAGCAACTGCTTTCCCCCTCATTTGTTGCAATTAAAAATATCTCCAAACATTGTCAAATGTCCTCGCAGACGAAAAATCAACACTGACTTAGAATGACTATTGTAGTTATATTTCATAGGCAAAGCCAAAAAAAAAAAAAAAAAACCAGGATTGGAAAGAGATATGTCCAGTATGATGCATTAATTGGAAGACAGTTAAACTTTTGTCACTATCAGACAAAGCAAGTAATCCAGGGTGTGTCGGTGAGCATTGTTCAATGAGGTAACCCAGGAAACAGCTTTCAGGGGTGGAAGCATTGCCATACCAAATATATCTGATTTATTAGGTAGCTCACAAGAACTGAAACAAATTTTCAACTTGTAGAAAGGCAGAAAGAAAATATGAAGATTAAACAACATCAATTTTAAGAACACAAAGCTCAAATTGCATGCTTCACTTTCATTCATCTGTCAATAGAGAAAACCTAGCCATATAGGCTACAGGAAGTGACAAGAGTTTCACAATTTATTCTCAAGCTGGAAATACATGTAGACGGTCAACATGTGGGTAAAGTTTATAGCTAAATAAAAGTTTTGATAATGAGGGATAATTTGCTGTCTCTTCCAATAATGTCTCAAAATTTTGGTCTGATCAACTAAAAGAAAGAATCCTGTTTCCTTCCTGGTACTGTAGAATATGTTTATCAAAGGTAGTAATAGTGCAGGGAAAGACTAGGAGTTCAGTTTTTAAACATACTAGTTTAAAACTAATTATAAACTAACATATTAGTTTAAGATGCTTGTTTGACATCTAAATGGGGAGTGTTTTGAAAGAGCGACTCAAATAATTTAGGAGAGAGTTTTAAATTTTGGAGCATGAGCTTGTGAAACAGATAAGCTCACAAAGGGGTATGTGTGTGTGTAGGTATGACTAAAGGATTCTCATAAGTCTTAGGATCCTCTGATGCTTCTAATTCAGGAAGATGAGAAAGATTTAACACAGGAAACTGAGATGTAGCATCAAGTAGAATGGAAATTATTGTAGTGTCCCAGAAACTTAGTGAAAAGTGCTTTAAGGAAAATAAAATGATTACATTAAACCCTGCTAAGTCAGTATGAAAAACTAACTATCATGATCTTAGACCAATTTTGGTGGCATGGTGATTTTGAAAAGGAAGCAAGAGAAAACATGAGAAGATAACTGGAAACAACGGTCATGGTAACTTATCCAAGGAGTTATACTATAATCAGAGCAGAGAAATGGAACAGATGTTGCAAGGTGGGGGTGAGGGCAGTAAAGAAGTGTTATAATCCAATAGATTCTATAAAATATTTGAATATGAGATATCCAAAAAACTGGAAATTTTATAACTTTTGCTATTTTTCCCAGTACCTCAAAACGTAACTAGCTTGAGTTCTGCTATAAACACCATTTTATTTATTCTTTTTATTTAAAAAGTTATATGTCATGGAAAATTTGTATTTTCATTTAGAAAATGACACACATAAAAACATAAAACTTATTTTCTATTTTGAATTCTATAATATTATTTGAAATAGTAAGATTGACATTCCATCAATATATGCTAGCACGCCCATCAACCACTAAACATTTTCCCCTAATCTGATAATCTTTGTATCTAGCTATATGCTGCTTACAATAGACAAAATCATAAAAACACAGAAAGGATGAATGTCAAAGAATAGGAAAAGAGGAATGTCAAAGAATAGGAAAGGAGATAAAATATGCAGTCATGAAAAAGAATGAGTTCATGTCCTTTGCAGGGACATAGATGAAGCTGGAAACCATCATTCTCAGTAAACTATCACAAGGACAGAAAACCAAACACCACATGTTCTCACTTATAAGTGGGAGTTGAACAGTGAGAGCACATGGACACAGGGCAGAGAACATCACACACCAGGGACTGGGGGAGGGGTAGCATTAGGAGAAATACCTAATGTCAGTGACGAGTTGCTGGGTGCAGCAAACCAACATGACACATGTATACCTATGTAACAAACCTGCATGATGTGTACATGTACCCTAGAACTTAAAGTATAATGAACAAAAAAGATAACAAGCAAATACTAACAAAATAAAGACTGGCATAACTATACTAATATAAAAACTAAGACAAAATCTATATTGACAGATTAAAAAAGGTTAATAATGAAAACAATTCAAAATGTTAGCCTCAAAAGTAAATAGCAAAAATTGACTAAAATACAAAGAAACGGACAAATGCATCATAAAAATTTTAATAAAATACCTCAGTAATTCATAGAATGTGTGCACACACACAAATTAATTTCATCTAATGGCCATAAATGGAACACTACACCTAATAAATGAGGAGAACATATTTTTTCAAGCACAAATGTTCCATTTGTGCAGTATTAACCACATACTATACCTGCAAATTGTAAGTGTTAAAATCTGACCACAATTAAGTTAGATATCAATATTAAAAATTGTTAAAATATTCCATTTTTTGAGAAATTTAAAAACATAGTTATAAATAATATGTAGGTCAAAGAAGATGAATCAGTGACCTTTTTTGATTAAATGATGTCTGTTGGTATGCTGTTTATTAGTATTTTTTAAACATTTTTTTTTTTTGAGTCTTACTCCATCACCCAGGCTGGAATGCACTGGCACAATCTTGGCTCACTACAACCTCCACATCCCAGGCTCAAGTGATCCTCTTGCCTCAGTCACCTGAATAACCGGGATTACAGGCATGCACCATCACACCCAGATAATTTTTGTATTTTTAGTAGATACAGGGTTTCATCATGTTGGCCAGGCTGGTCTCCAACTCCTGACCTCAAGCGATCAAAACAGTTTTGAAAAATAAGAACAAATTCAGGCCGAGTACAGTGGCTAATGCCTGTAATCCCAGCACTTCGGGATGCTGAGGTGGGCCGATCACTTGAGGTCAGGAGTTTGAGACCAGCCTGGCTAACATGGTGCAATGGCTCACACTTGGCCATTTTTAAACATTATCTTAGAAAAGACTAATATATGTAACAAATCTGTGGCATGAATAAGAAGAAGACAAAAATCAACATTAGATATAAAAAAACTAACATTTTAAAAATAAAATAGTAAACATAATTAATGTTAAAAGCAAATTCTTTACCAATAAATTTAAAAGCTTGTTATATTTTAGAATAACACAATTTTTATTTCAACAGCCTCAAAAAGATATAGCAAAAAAGAATATCCCATAACTATTTAGGAAATCAATTAAAAATCCATAGGAGTTTCTCTCTCCTCCAAATGAAAACCTGGACCCAAATAATTTTAGTGGTGAGTTCTTATAGCCATTCAAAAAATTAACCCCAAAACAATATAAGTTCTTCTGTAGAGCAGGCAGTTAAGGAACAGAAAATCAATGAGGCAACTACTACTATATCTTTGATACCCAAAATGAATGAGGTAATAAGGGAGTATAACATTATCATCCCATCTGGTTTTAAAAACACAGTTGGAAATAGCTCACATAAAATATTAGCACACTGAATTTTGCATAGTATTAAATAATCATCTTGGCTAAATTGATATTTTTTTTCCAGGAAAGGTAGAGAAAACATTAGATACAAAGGTATCTAACATTAGAAAAATTGATGAATGCAATTCCTGGTTAGGTGACATCATTCCTAGTTGCTTTAATAAACCTAGATTTTAAAATTATAGAAATGACAGATGAATAGTAAAAAGAAAACAGTAACTACTGTTTTGGTATCATGAGTTCCATTGATACAATTTATGCTTTTGTAATATCCTCATGTTACTAGGATAAAACTTTAGTCATTATATATTAGTTATTGAAAATATAACTGTATTTTGTAGAGTTTTTAACTATGCTTACATATGAAATGGACTGTGATTTTATCTCTTGTAATTCATTGAATTTAAGTTTCAAATATACAACAGTATCACAACAGTATTTTGATATCCTGTATCCAGAAACATTTTTTTTTAAAGGGTTATCTGTACATGCAACATTTGCTAAAACTCATCTGCAGAACCATGTTTGACTGATGCTATCTTGGAAATGCTTTCCGTTACCAAGCCAAGGTTTTTAAGAGGATTTGGTCTGAGTTTTCTTGTGCCAGTTTTTGCATTTCATATATTCCCCCTCCCAAAATTTTTTTTACCTGCCATTTCAATTATTACTATATGATTATTAATACTATTTTAAAAATAACTTACAACTTCTGCTACCTTTATAGCAATTTATTTTATATTTTCTTTTATTCTGTTTATTTCTCAATCTCAAAACAATTGTCTTTTATTAATGTTTTCAAAGGTGCCAAATTTATGTTGTAAAATAAGACAAAGTGTCTATTTTTCAAACCCTCTAAATTATTCAGTATTTTTGTTGTTACAAAACAAGATTGGCTGAAATGATTAATAAGACACATAAGTCTCTAGCATACAAAGTGACATAAATACCATAAAGAGACTACAAAATGAAAACTATTATAAGGATGCTATTATTTATTCTCCAAGAAATAGCAGTCGTGAAACTTCATTCACTAGACATTAAGATTTGAAATATATACAGCTAAAACTGACAGGGACTACTAGAAAAATAATATTACAGAAATGTATTAATCTCAGAAACAGATCAAATAGACCTCCACTGAGCAAGAATAAAGAAGATTTAAATAACATTCTTAAGATTTATCTGATAAATAGGCCTGAACCCAATAAAGAATATATTCTCATTTAAATGTACATTGGACATGAATAAAAATTGACCCAGCAATCAGCTACAATGTAAATATAAAATTCCAAAAGCTTGATACATGTAAGTGACATTTATGTAACAAAATCAAATAACATTTGTAATCCACAGAAAGATAGGATCTCCTATGTAAATGTAGGTCAGGGTATTGTTAGCTGATCCAGGTTAGCCTCTTTGGGGGTAACTAAAATTACCCAGTTTTGCTCCACATATTTCATTCACCAGGGAGCTAACTCAGGCGTGTTCTCATGATAATAGCAGAATGTGAGAGAGTCAGAAGAAAACATGCAATGCCACTTGAGGCTAGGCTGGGAACTGATACACTATTCATTTCTATCTTATTTTATTGGCCAAACCAAGCTAAAGGTCAAACCAAGATTTAAGGAATAGGGAACTAGACTGCACACCTCTTTATTGAGAGGAGCTAGGAAGTCACATGGCAAAGAATGCATACAGGGAAGGGTAAAGAACTAAGACAATTAATATGATCATTCTTCCATATGAAGACTAGGAAAGACAGGCAATGTGGGTCTTAGCAACTAGTAGGTCCATGCAATGCTTGTAGAAATAATATGAGAATTATCTATATGTAACTTCCCCAAAAGAAATATTACACAATAGGATGGAAGATTATGGGGAAACACTTTCTTCTCTGCACAAATAACGCAAAGATTTTTGTAAAGCTAAACAAGTGAAAAATCCAGGATTTGTCACAAATTACAGAATACTATTGTGATAAAGCATTAACACATAGGTATTAATATGATTTCTAGTTACTCTACCAATATTTTTCTTTTCCTTTATGCTTTCCACTTACTTTTCTTTCAAAGAACAGTGCAGGAACTTTAAACATACCATGATATTTTAGTTTTTTTGGGAAAAAAAGTTATTTTAACCACTTCAGAGTATTCTATGAAGAGTAACACGTTTTCACTGTTGACCTATCTATGATTTTGTTAATAATAATGTTGTCCCTTCTAGAAGAAATATCCACATTTAGCTTGGTTTCTTAATCATTTAATTAAAATCTCTGCAGCAGAAGCTTTGCGCATGGTATGGTAAGAATAGGGGAAGTACTGAATGTGCTCACTGAGTACTGTGAATCAACAAAGAATTTTAATAATGGGTGATGAATATAATAGTATCACATAATGGTTTCACTATATTTCATGACACTGCCACCTATGTATTCTTGATTATTCTTCATTTATGCCATGCCTCAATTCAAAAAGGATTTGAAGTCTTGAATAATCTCTATTTATCAAAGTATTTGACAACATTAAGAGCCCATTGTTTTATGATTAACTACTGATATTTAACACTAGAGAGAAAGGAAAAAAGAATTATCATTCATCCCTGTGCTACATCATAATATAAATAAAAGAATACAAAGTGAGGTTCTGAAAAAATCCTAATGTAATATGAAAGAGTGTTTTTTATTAAAATTGGGACTCTAAATACAGGAGAATTGTTAAGTTTCATGCCCTGTGAAATATCGAAATAAATGAGTTACATTCTAGTTACATGTAAAAAATACTTTACTTTTAGAAAAAAAATTTTAGCGCCCTGCATAAAAGATTAATATATATAGCCAAATGCATCTGGCAATGTGAGTATAGTACCTGTTCCAAATGCCAGCTGGATTTGTAATTACATCTTTGGAGAGTTTGAAGACCTGAATGGCTGCAATGGATATAGTATATATGATTTCCTGACAGCTAGTGCTACTTATCAAACATTAACTCTTTTAAGTACAGATACTATCTTATATATACATACTTAACATATATTATATATTAAAGAATATAAATATCCTTCTATTAAATTAATTATCATCATATAAATATAATTAAGGGGGTCTTCAAGATGTCTGACTAGAGGCATTCCAGTACTTGCCTCTTCCACAAAGAGCAACCAAAAGAGCAAGTCAATAATCACACTTCACATAGCCTGAGAGAAAACACTGGAATTCAACACAGAAATGACAGAACACACCTGAGGCATGAATGGAAAGGGAAGCAGTGCAACCAATTTGGCCAGGATTGACTGGCAGCCAGCAAAGCTCCCCAGTGTTGGGGAAGTAGAGATACCAGCAGTCTACATTCCCACCATGGACTTCTGTGATCCTAGCCACAGAAGAGGCCCTGTACCCAAATATAGGCCCCTGAGATAAGTCATATAGCAAGCTTCCTGTGGTCTATACAATGGTGTTGCTGCAATAGGGAATTTACACCGAGTCCCACACACCTCCTGAGACCCAAACAGCTGCAGTATGTTGCCATTTTGAGAGCCCAGACATCATTCAGCCCTGGGGCCCAATGGTCCCTGCATCTCCACATTCTCGGAAACCTCCACTAACATCCTTCCATGTCCATCAAGAAGGCTGCAGTGGCATGATGACAGTTGGACCCAGCAGTGTAACAGGATTCCCCAGCACCATAACCCTCACAGTGTCCTATACCCTAGGGAATGGTCTGTGCAGTGCCTCAGGGAGGCTGTCCTCAAGACAAAGGGAGCCAAAGTACATACTCCTCAGAGCCTGAAAGCTACCTGGGTCCACTGCCAATAAAAGCAACACCCACGTCCCCAGCAGCAGGGCTACAGAACATTTGTGTGTGTCCCAAAGACAGTCTCTTGCTGCCCACTGCTGCTGCTACCTGAGTATGCTGCCCAGGGTCCTAGGGATTGCCCCGCCAACCACAGCCTGTACCCATTTACACCAGCAGGAAGTCTAAGAACAGGCTTACCTGGCCTGGAACCACCCTCCAGTCCCTAAGCATGACACTCTGGGACTTGGGCTTCACCCTTTCCTGTATGTCATTCTGGGCATGCATGCACACCAACAGGAGGCCTAACAACAGGCCAAGAACACCTGCCACTGGTGGCAAAGCACACCATCTGGGAGACTGAGGATTTCCCTGCCCAATCCAGGGCTGGCTTACCCAGCCTCCTACTGCTGCTGCCACCACTGGCACCCAGATGGCCTGCCTTACATTTTGTAGCCATCATGATCACCAGTAGATGCTGATTGGGAACCTGAGAATTTTCCTGCCACTTCTACTGCCATTTCCCATGTCGTGCATGTTGCCCAGGGACCCAAAAACTAAGCCCCTGCCTGGCCCACTACTGCCACTGTTGGCATATGAGAAAGCCACCTAGAGGCCTAAGAATTGGCTCATCTCAAGCTGCTAACAATAGTGCCCACCTGGGGGCCCAAAAACAAATAGGCTTGGCCTGCTGCCACCACTATGGGGCCAGAGACTTGGCAAAGCCTCAAAACTGCCAAGAACCCTATGTCCAGTAATACGGTGTGGCTGTGTTCCCACCCAAATCTCATCTTGAATTCTCATGTGTTGTGAGAGGGAGCCAGTGGAAGGTAATTGAATCATGGAGATCATGGGGGCGGGTCTTTCTCATGCTGTTCTCGTGATAATGAACAAGTATCATGAGATCTGATGGCTTTATAAAGAGGAGTTCCTCCCTACAAGCTCTCTCTCTTTGCCTGCCTCCATTCATGTAAGGCCTGACTTGCTCTTCCTTGCCTTTTACCATGATTGTTGGGCCTCTCCAGCTACGTGGAACTGTAAGTCCATTAAACTTCATATTCTTCCTAGTCTTGGGTACATCTTTATTAGCAGCATGAAAACAGACTAATACAGTAAATTGGTACCAGTAGACTGGGACGCTGCTGAAAAGATGCTCCAAAATGTGGAAGTGACATTGGAACTGGGTAACAGAAGAGGCTGGAACAATTTGGAGAGCTCAGAAGAAGGCAGGAAAATGTGGGGAAGTTTGGAACTTCCTAGAAACTTGTTAAATGGCTTTGAGTAAAATGCTGATAATATGGAAAATGAAATCCAGGCTGAGGTGGTCTCAGATGGAGATGAGGAACTTGTTGGGAACTGAAGTAAAGGTGACTATTGTTACGTTTTAGCAAAGAGACTGGCAGTATTTTGCCCTGCTCCAAAGATTTTTGCAACTTTGAACTGGAGAGAGATGATTTAGAGTATCTGGAAGAAGAAATTTCTAAGCAGCAAAGCATTCAAAAGGTGACTTGAGTGCTGTTAAAGGCATTCAGTTTTATAAGAGAAGCAGAGCATAAAAGTTCAGAAAGTTTGCTGCCTGACAATGTGAGAGAAAAGAAAATCCCATTTTCTGAGGAGAAATTCAAGCTGGCTGCAGAAATTTACATAAGTAATGAAGAGCCAAATGTTAATCACCAGGGCATGTCAGAGGTCTTCACGGCAGGCATCCCCTACAGCACAGGCCGGAGGCTTAGGGGAAAAAATTGTTTCATGGGCCAGGTCCAGGGTCCCCGTGCTGTGTACCCTCTAGGGACTTGGTGTCCTGTGTCCCAGCAACTTCAGCCATGGCTGAAAGGGGCAAATGTAGAGCTCAGACCATGGCTTCAGAGGGTGCAAGCCCTAAGCCTTGGCAGTTTCCATGTGGTGTTCAGCCTGCAAGTGCACAGAACTCAAGAATTGGGGTTTGGGAACCTCTGCCTAGATTTCAGAGAATGTATGGAAATGCCTGGATGTCCAGTGCAGTGTGGAATGGAAATGTGAGGTTGAAGTCCCACACAGAGTCCCTACTGGGGCACTACCTAGTGTAGCTGTGAAAAGAGGGCCACCATACTCCAGACCAGAATGGTAGATCCACCGACAGCTTGCACCATGCACCTGGAAAAGCCACAGACACTCAATACCAGCCCATGAAAGTAGCCAGGAGTGAGGCTGTACCCTGCAAAGCCACGGGGTCAGAGCTGCCCAAGACCATGGGAACCCACCTCTTGCATCACTGTGATCTGGATGTGAGACCTGGAGTCAAAGGAGATCATTTTGGAGCTTTCGGATTTGACTGCCCCACTGGATTTTGGACATGTATGGGGCCTGTAGCCCCCTTGTTTTGGCCAATTTCTCCATTTGGAATGGCTGTATTTACCCAATGTCTGTATCTCCATTGTTTCTAGGAAGTAACTAACTTGCTTTTGATTTTATAGGCTCATAGATGGAAGTGCCTTGCCTTTTCTCAGATGAGACTTTGGACCGTGGACTTTTGAGATGATGCTGAAATGAGTTAAGACTTTGGGGGACTGTTGGGAAGGCATGATTGGTTTTGAAATATGAGGACATGGGATTTGGGAGGAGCCAGGGGCAGAATAATATGGTTTGGTTGTGTCCCCACCAAAATCTCATTTCCCATCTCAAATTCCCATGTGTTGTGAGAGAGATCCAGTGGGAGGCAATTGAATCATGGAGACATTGGGGCAGATCTTTCTTGTGCTGTTCTCATGATAGTGAATAAGTCTCACAAGATCTGATGGTTTTATAAGGAGGTGTTCCCCTGCACAAGCTCTCTCTCTTTGCCTGTCTGTATCCATGTAAGATGTGACTTGCCCCCTTGCCTTGTTTTCTGCCATGATTGTGAGGCCTCCTCAGCCACATGGAACTGTAAGTCCATTAAACCTCATTTTCTTCCCAGTCTCAGGTACATCTTTATCAACAGCAAAAACATTCCCAAGAGGGACATTTATAGCAATAGACACCTACATCAACGAAGTAGAAAGATTTCAAATAAATGATCTTAAGGATGCATCTCAAGGAACTCAAAAAGTAAGAACAAACCTAACCCAAAATTAGGTAGAAAGAAATAGCAAAGATCAGAGCAAGAATAAATAAAATAGAGACCAAAAGAACAACACAAAGGGTCAATGAAACAAATAGTTAGCTTTTGAAAAGGTAAACAAAAGTTGATAAACTGCTAGACTAACAAAAAAAAAGAAAATCCAAATCAGAAGTAAAAAAGGATACATTACAACTGATACCACAGAAATATAAAAGATAATTACAAACTATTATGAACTAGAATAAGCTAACAAACTAGAAAACCCAGGGGAAATAGATAAATTCCTGCCTACCAAAGTGAACCAGAAAGACATAAAAAATCTGAAAAGACCAATAATGATTAATGAAATTGAATCGGTAATAAAAAGTCGCCCAATAAAGAAAAGCCTAGGTTCTGATGCCTTCACTGCTGAATTCCATCAAACTTAAGAAGAACTACTACTAATTATTCTGAAGCTATTCCCAAAAAACCTGAAGAAGAGAAAATTCTCCCAAACTCATTTTATGAGGTCAGAATTACCCTAATTCTAAAACAAGATAAGGACACAACAAAAGCAACCTACAGGTAGATAGCCCTGATGAACATAGATGAAAACATTTCTTATCAAAATACCATTTTACTGAATCCAACCGCATATAAAATAGATAATACTTTCTTATCAAGTGGGATTCATCCCAGGGATAAAATGATAGATCAATATCTGCAAATCAATAAACACAATACATCACATTAATAGACTGAAGCAGAAAAGCATTTGATAAAACTCAATATCTCTTCATGATAAAAACTGTCAACAAACTAGGCATGTATGGATCATACCTCAACATGATAAGGGGTCATATAAAACAGACCCACAGCTAACACAGTGAATGAGCAAAAGATGAAAGCTCCTTTTCTGTAAGAACTGGAAAAAAGATAAAGATGACTATTTTTGCCAGCCCTATCCAGCATAGTGGTACTTGAAGTAAGAGCCAGAGAAATCAGGCAAGAAAAAGAAAAGGCATCCAAATTGAAATAAAGGAAGTCAAATTGTCCCTCTTTACAGATGAGTTGATCTTCTATTTAGAAAAACTGGCCAGGTGTAGTGACTCACGCCTGTTATCCCAGCACTTTGGGAAGCTGAGGTGGGCAGATCACAAGGTCAGGTCATCCTGACCTGATGATCACAAGGTAATCCTGGCTAACATGGTGAAACCCCATCTGTAATAAAAATACAAAAAATTAGCTGACCATGGTGGCAGGTGCCTGTAGTCCCAGCTCCTTGGGAGGCTGAGGCAGGAGAATTGTATAAACCTGGGCAGCAGAGCTTGCAGTGAGCCAAGATCATGCAACTGTACTCCAGCCTGGGCGACAGAGTGAGACTCTGTGTCAAATAATAATAATAATAATAATAAAAAAATACATAAAAGAAAGAAAGGAAAACCTAAAAACTCTTCCAAAAAACCATAATTCTTAGATCTGACTAAAAATCAACATACAAAAATCAGTGGTGTTTCTAAACACCAGTAATGAACTAGCTGAAAAAAAATTAAGAACGAAATACTATTTACAATACCTACAAAAAAATATGAAATACCTAGGAATAAATTTAACCAAGGATATTAAAGACCTCTGCAAGGAAAACTACAAAAACGCCATCTCTACTAAAAATAAAAAATTAGCCAGGCATGGTGGTACACACCTCTAGTCCCAGCTACTTGGGAGGCTGAGGCAGGTGAATCGCCTGAACCTGGGATGCAAAGGTTGCAGTAAGCCAAGATTATGCCACTGCACTTCAGCTTGGGTGACAGAGTGAGCCTGTGTCTCAAAAAAAAAAAAAAAAAATTGAAGACGACACCAAAAATTAGAAAGACAACCCATGCTCATGGATTGAAAGAATATTGTTAAAATGACCATATTACCCAAAACAATCTACAGATTCCATATATACCCTATCAAAATACCAATGACATTCTTCACAGAAATAGAAAACATAAAGCCAAAATTCACATGGAACCAAAAAGGAGCCCAAATAGCCAAAGAAATTCAGATCAAAAAGAACAAAGCTGGAATTCACACACTATCTGATATTCAAAATATATTACAAGGATATAGCAACAAAACAGCAAAGTATTGGTATAAAAACAGATATACAGACAATTGTAACAGAATAAAGAACCCAGAAATAAATCCACGTAATTACAACCGATTTTTGACAAATGTGCCAAGAACACACATTCTATAAATTACACTCTTTTCAATAAATGGTGGTGGGAAACTGGATATTCATATACAGAAGAAAAAGACTAGTACCCTATCTCTTACCATATGCAAAATTCCACGGAAAATAGATTAAAGATCTAAACATATGACCTAAAACTATAAACTACTAGATGAAAACATAGTGAAAACCCTCTAGGACATTGCTCAAGGCAAATATATTATGGCTAAGACCTCAAAAGCACAGGCAACACAAATAGACAAATGGGACTATATTAAACTAAAAAGTTTCTGCACAGCAAATGAAACAAAATTATGAAGAGACAACCTATTGAATGGGAGAAAATATTTGTAAACTATTCATCTGTCAAGGAACTAATGCCCAGAATAAACAATGAACTAAAAAAATTAGAAAAATAAAACACATAATCCTATTAAAAAGTAGACAAAGGACACATAAACAGATATTTCTGAAAAGGAGGCATATAATGGCCAATAGGCATGTTGAAAAATGCTCAGTATCATGAATCATCAGGAAAATGCAAATCAAAACCACAATAAGATATACATAATTTCTATAATTATTTACCATAAGATATTATTTCTATCACATTGCCTTTAACCAAAGATTGAAGACAGGTTCTAGGAAAGAATAAAGGGGAATAGCTCACAGATTAGAGAAAAATGTATGAGATAGTTTGATTAGCAGCCCTGGTGACAGAGGTCACCACAGCTACTGAACAAATGTTTTATTTAATCTATAAATCTCTAATTGAGGAAGAAAAACATTTCAACGGGACAGGTGAAAAAGAACAACGAGTTCAAAATTAGATACAGAAGAATTTCTTTCAAAATCAGTATGCTGGATTCTGCTAATGCTAAGAAAAAGATTGTGAGTTGTAGATCTGCAGTAAATTAAAAGGTAAAACATGAAAATGATTTGCAAAAATATGTCTAAGAAAGTCATGTTTTAATGAAAATTCAAGGGAAGGGAAGGTTTTATTTATTTATTTATTTATTTATTTATTTATTTATTTATTTAATTTTGAGACTGAGTCTTCCTCTGTTGCCCAGGCTGGAGTGCAGTGGCATGATCTTGACTCACTGCAACCTTGCCTCCTGGGTTCAAGCAATTCTCCTGCCTCAACCTCCAAAGTAGCTGGGACTACGGGTGCACACCACCACACCAAGCTAATTTTTGTAATTTTAGTAGAGACGAGGTTTCACATATTGGCCAGCCTGGTCTTGAACTCCTGACCTTGTGGTCTACCTGCCTCGGCCTCCCAAAGTGCTGGGATTACAGGTGTGAGCCACCGCACCCGACCAGTGAAACGAAGTTTAGGCACCCAAGTGGTCTCCTTGCTGTCATGTATCATCTTTCTCCAGTGTATTTGAAAAAGAAAGAGGGTTTGTCTCACAAGAACTCCTCAGTTATCCCCATGACAGATCTCTGCTGACGCTCACTACTGCCATCTCTGTGGTTGGTTACTTCTTACTCCACCTACAGAGTTCACATGGAATTTCAACCCTGGCTCTCACTGACCTAGTGTGTGCCATGCTGACCTTCCCAGAATGGAAACATGAAGATGGTACCATTTCTCTCAACCCTGAACTTCATTCTATATTGAAACCTCAACTTTACTAAATGTTTGGAAATATCTAGAAAGCATTACAATGTAAGACGTATGGAAGAAGAGGGTACCTTTAAAGTTACGCTAACTGTGACTCTCTTGGGAATCTAAGGAAAAAAAAATAAAAGTTTGCCTTCCACAAGAGAACATCTCATGGGAAACTCCCTGTTTTTAGAGTTTATTTTTCTATGTGGAGATCTAATCTACATTCTTTCAGAGGTAGTCATGTCCTTAATTCTTTGGTACAAATCTCCACCACTCTTCAGGAGGTTCCGGTTCCTTCCCTTCAGAAGGATCGGACCCACTCCTGAAGCCCTGTAGCTTATTCATGCCCCCCCACAGATTGAATTCCTGAGTAGAGAATAGTAGTACATCAAGGTGCTTCAGCAGGAGAGTATAGTAAGTACTTGGTACTAGACTCAGGAAACATCAGTCTAGTGTAGATTTTGAGAGCCAAACTATGGTCTACTCTAAGTCTCTCCACCTTTGTGAGGTAAAGACATGATTTCTTGGTCTCCTGGTAATAGCCAGAGTATAGACATATGTATACGTATGTATATATACATTTAAAACATATATGTTTTAACTGTAGTTATACATACACAATTCTCATAATATGAATGTAAAATATAAAATGTTTTGATTTTCATTTCTCTAATGACCAATGATGATGAGCTTTTTTTCATGTTTGTTAGATGCATAAATGTCTTCTTTTAAGAAGTGTCTGTTCATATCCTTTGCCCATGTTTTGATGGGGCTTTTTTCTTGTAAATTTGTTTAAGTTCTTTGTAGATTCTGGATATTAGCCCTTTGTCAGATGGATAGATTGCAAAAAATTTCTCCCATTCTATAGGTTGCCTGTTCACTTTGATGATAGCGATGCTAGTTTTTTGTTTGTTTTTTTTGTGTGTGTGCTGTATAGAAGGTCTTTAGTTTAATTAGATCCCATTTGTCAATTTTGGTTTCTGTTGCCATTGCTTTTGGTCATGAAGTCTTGGTTTTAGTCATGAAGTCTTCACTGTGGCACTCTTCACAATAGCAAAGACTAGGAACCAACCGAAATGCCCATCAATGATAGGCTGGATAAAGAAAATGTGGCACATATACACCATGGAATACTATGCAGCCATAAAAAAGGATGAGTTCATGTCCTCTGCAGGGACATGGATGAAGCTGGAAACCATCATTCTCAACAAACTAACACAAGAACAGAAAGTCAAACACCGCATGTTCTCTCTCATAAGTGGGAGTTGAACAATGAAAACACATACATGGACACGGGGAGGGGAACATCACATACCGGGGTCTGACAGGGGTTGGGGGGCTAAGGGAGGGATAGCAGTAGGAGAAATACTTAATGTAGATAACCTGTTGATGGGTGCAGCAAACCACCATGGCACGTGTATACCTATGTAACAAACCTGCACATTCTGCACATGTACCCCAGAACTTAAATTATAACACAACAGTAAAAATAAATAAATAAAATATTTTCCATAAATTAGATGTTATTTTTCCAATGAATATTCCAATGAATATATAGGTTAATTGAGTAAGGTTTATTTCCCTTTGTTCAAACGTTTCTTTCCAGATGATGCATAGAGCAGTATTTTTCAGTGTGCTTTGGGAACCCTTAGAGATCCACCAGATTAAAATTATTTTAAAATAGTAACAAATGTTATTTGTCTTTTCTACTGTCATCATTTTATAAGCATACAGTTGAATTTTCCACAGGCTAAATATCATCCATTGTCATCATTGTTCTGATGGCCACTGGAATTCGTATTGTGTATTCTTACATCTTCGAAGATTTTCTAAAGTAAGCTTTTAGGAGTCTTTATTAATTTTTAAGAGTATAAAGAGGTCCTGAAACCAAAACACTTGACAACTACTGGCATAGAATATCACTGATACAAGATCACTCATTTCTACTTCTTTAAGCCATAGAATGGTCCACTTTTAATGGACTCACTTCAGGTATATCACAAATGCTAAGAATTTTCAAATGACACCTTTACTTTGTATCAAATATATCAAATATGTGCCAGGGTATTCTCCCAAACAAGTCTTTCTAAGGCCTGCAGGATAGTTTCCCTTTAGCCTAGAACCTGGATTTTTATTCTCTCCTACCTAAAAAGATTTTCTCCTCCTAGAAGATTTATATATTACTATATGTGGGTAATATAATACATAATTACATATATTTAAAAATAATATTTATATTTGTAAACTATATGTATGTGTGGTTTTACACTCTTTCTATAGTTTTAAACTAAAGTCTTTCTGGCCAGGCATGGTGGCTCATGCCTGTAAGCCCAGTACTTTGGGAGGCCAAGACAGGCAGATCACCTGAGGTCAGGAGTTTGAGATCAGCCTAGGCAACAAGGCGAAACCCTGTCTCTACTAAAAATACAAAAATTAGCCATGCATGGTGGCTCATGCCTGTAATCTCAGCTACTTGGGAAGGTGAGGCAGGAGAATTGCTTGAACCTGGGAGACGGAGGTTGCAGTGAGCCGAGAACATGTCACTGCACTCTAGCCTGGGTGACAGAGAGACAGACTCCATTTCAAAAAATAAAATAAAATAAAAAATAAAGTCTTTCTGTTAAAACTAACCGTTCTTATAGTAGACTATATACAAAAAAGTGATGAATTTCTGTAGATATGTCACCTGTATAATACTTCAACATTTATATTTTGAAATAATTTTATGATCCAAAGACATACAAATAAACTCTTAATTAAAAAAATAAAAACTCAAATTTTGAGCACATTTATTTTTTATCCAAAATGAACTGTAATACCTAGCTACTGAGAAACCATCGAGACTATCATTTCTCATGTACTTTGAAAGTAAACAGCCAGTCAACACTGACCGTTCAATTATAGTTTAATAGTGAAAAGAATAGCTCTACATTTTAGTTTTGAATTTCCTTTGGACTTCCTATATTTTAGCAAACCTTATGAAAAGCAGGAAGAAAAAAATGTAGAGCTATATCAATGACATAAAATTCATCTGTGAAGTTGACTTCTGGTATTTCTATTCCATATGCCTTCTTTGGGTACCAAAAGGTTTCCTGTTATTTACTTAGAAATCACTTTTCTCCTTGACTACAGGACCTACCTATTACTTTATCCCACATCTTCAGAGGCAAAGCGTAACTCAAGAACTTGTAAAACCCAACTTCTTATTCGCAGACTCTCTACCACTTTAAAAGTTACCTCTTGGTGCCAGATGTGCTTAGAAAATGCTAAAAGTGGGTCACAACCAAAAAATAATGGGTCAATGCATATTTCGGAATTATGAAAAAATAATTTAGCCTTTTTATAATGACCACTTTAAACATAATTTAAAAATCAACTTTGTTTTCTGATCATTCAAGCATTATAAAACTTAGTTGAAAGTTACTTCAAAGTCTTTCTCCACTGGCTTTTCATTTTGTTATTGTTAATACACAGAATAGAAATAGCAGGCATGATTTAGATAGAACTTAAACAGAATCTGCACAGGTCTCAAGTGCCTGTATCTTAGAAAAAGCACAGAAATATTAAACATCTCCTACTTTGTACCTTTTACCTCAGTACAATAAAGGAAAGGAAGTTTCTATACCTACATTGTGAAACGGTTTCAGTCTCACTTTCATTGACATGTTTCAGGGTACCAGTTGAGTCAAAACCCTATTCTTTGAATTGAACTTTCATACACATTCTCTGCCGAACTGTTGAGCCCATGTGTTCAAGTTCATGCTTTCCTGATGACACCTGAATGCACCAAGGATAAACACCTAACTTAGCATGTTCTATAAGTGAAGTCTGAACTCACAGCATGCAACTCTCCAGTGTCAAAGTCACGTCCCTCACATTGTGGAATCCTAAGGCCTGGAAATGGGGATATTTATGTGGGTGCACCTGAGAAAATAAAATCTTCTAACTAGCCTTTGTAATACTAGAACACCCATGGTTCTCTGAACCCTCTTAACATGCAGGACTGTACTCCCCCCAAATCTAGAATACATAAAGAAGCCTCAGTTGAGGCATATATCTTACAAGAAAATGCCTGCCCTCCTCAAAATCCATCCCCCTCTCCTCTTGACTAATATACCAGTAATGAGGATCAAGCTTAACACAGCCCAACTAAAAAAAAACTGACCCTACCAAAAGACAAAGGTATTATTCACAGAAGGATCTGCAGGGCCAGGCAAATAGGTTCCAGCAGTAACTGAGAAAACATGCCTGGGAATGATACATGATGGTGCCAAACCAGAGAGCAGAATATAGCTAAATAACGGAGAATTTGCTATCTGGGAATGTTCTCCCATGATTCAGATTCAAAGCACTGTAACAACTCCTGAAAAGGGTCCTAATGAGGCAAATGTGCTAGAACTGCCTAGGCATTGTTGGCAAAGAAAACATAAGGCTCACAGATGTATTGTTCTAGAATGGATCTATTATATAAGACTCAAGAACATATCAGCTTACTACATTCACCGGGAGGACAAGTAGAACACTCCCTTCACTAGCCCATAAAGAAATGTGCTAGTGAAAAGGTCATGACATCACTGAGAAGCTCAGTAATGGCTGTCATCTGCTAGAAAAGATTGATAGTAGGGATGATATTATGGAACTGGTATTCCTATTGACAACTGAGATGATAGGACTCTGGAATAGAAGATGCAATACAGCTGTATTTAAATAGATTGAAATTTGATGGAATTACTGTAGCTGGCTCCAAGGCCAGAATGCTAACTAGGGGGCATTGACACATAGGGATCCATGATGATGGCTAACAGACAAAATAGATGAGAAACCAAGGAGGTTGCTGTTTGATATAAACTATCACTCCCCCAATGGAAAGAATCACGATCCCTCATTTTCTCAGTTTCTAATCCTGAGCAAGTTCTCAGAGCCTGTGTTCTTGGATTGACAGAGGATTAAAGTTTAAGAATCGACTATATAATAGACTACATCATACTAAAGAAAGTGTGCACAATTGATCTATGGCCATTTGCCAAGTAACTTAACACTGAAGAAAGTGTTTATGTATTTTCAGGGCTTTTGCATACAGGAGCTAATCTACCATTGACATTAAAAGGCCTCAAATGCTTTTATAGCCCCCCCCCAGTTATGTTGGGGGGACATAAGGAGGCCAGATAATATATTCCTGACCCAGATATATCTTATAGTGAAGTCAGTAGGGCAAATAATTCACCTGGTTATTTTCTACATGTCTAAGATGGATACACTTAGTAGCTGAAAAAATTCTCCCTTTTTTTTTGTTGTTGTTTGTTTGTTGTCTTTTGGAGTAACAGCAATTGTAGTAGGATATTCCAAATGGATGACTCCAGAACAGTGACCTCTGATCACATGGTTAATCAAAATATAGATTTTGAGGTAAAAAAGCAGAAACAGGTGTATTCTTAATAATCTTAAGGTCTTCGCTATGTCATGACCTCCCCTTTAAAGAGAAGAGCACCTCATATCGGCCATCACTAAGAGAGGCACAGAGCTTGGCAGGCTGCTCCAAGTTTTGGAGGGAATATACACCCTTGAGGATAATACTCAAATCTATTTTCACTGCCAGTTTCCAGAGGGCACCAGAACAACGGGAGGCTGTTTGGGTCATATGACATAGTAGTTCCCACAGTGCTAAATGTCTGGGATTGATGAAAATGCCATATAGATTCTCTGACATGCCACAATAGGACATTTGCAGCATCAACCACTAGGACTTGAATGACTGTTCCTTCAGGAAATGGTCCCTGGCATGCTACATGGCCCTAGTACAGAATGAAAAATCAAATGCCTATGCATCATAGCTAGCAAATATGAACTGTGAGCTGTCACATCTACAAAGTTATAACACTGATTGGGCAAAGCAGCCATCCATTGTACTGTAGGATTAGAACATTTGGATCAGACTTTAGAAGGTCCTGAGGACAGAAGTAAGTTATAGAGTTATCTCAAACCCGTCAACCTCATGTCATCTATCTCTGTTGTACTTATGACTCTGTTGTCTTCTACCCATGATTTCATCAGCGTAGGGGGTGAGAGTTCCTAATAACTACTTGAACAGAGAAAAAGAAAACATAAAACTGTTTCAAAAGTGGGTCAGCTCAGGTGGGGCCAAGGTGGCTGATTAGAGGCAGTGGTGACCAGAGACTCCCATTGAAAAGAACCATAATAGCATGTCAATCCTGCACTGGCAACCAAGGTATCCAGGTTCTCTCATCAGAACTGACTAGGAGGCTGGCGTAATCCACAGAGAGGAATAAAGAGCAGTGGGGTGAGGCAGTCCACCTGAGAGCAGGGAAGTCCCCACCCCACAGCCAAGGGAAGTGGTAAGTGAGCTTGCCACCCAGCAGGGGAAACCATGCTTTTTCCACAGAACTGTGTGAGACGTGGATTGAAAGGTATCATTTGTGAACCCATGCCACTGGAGCCTAGGTCCCAATCATGGAGTCACACAAATTCTTAGCAGCTTCTCAGCTAGAATCTGCTTAAGCCTGCCAAGTACCTGGTGTGAGGGCCAACCAGCACAACAGCTGTGGCTGCTTGCTGTCTAAGCCTTTGAGCTCCTTGTGGGTGGGGCAGCAGCCAGCACTGGGATTGATAACTGCCTAACACGCTAAGCTCCCTGGGTGGGGGAAGGGCGGCATCCATCTCTATAGCTCCAGTCTGTGTTTTTCCCCTGCTGCAGCCAGGCAGGGTGGTCAGCTTGGTCCCAAAAGGTGTTCCCTAGAGCCCAACACACTGGCTGTGTCAGACTGTGGCCAGAGCACCTATTCAGGCCTGACCCTGATCCATCCTTCCTCACTGGGCGGGGCCTCCCTGCAGGAACTCCAGCAACTCTGGCCAGGGACTCAGGGACAGAACCCTGATCTCTCTGGGCTTGAGCCTCTGGGGAAGGGGTGACCACAGTCTCTGCAGACCAGCAGACTTAGTCTTTCCTCCTGGTAGTTTTGAGGAATCCAGGCAGCCCAGAGAAATGGGTTCCCCCAAGGGAAGCACACCCTCTCCACCAAGAGACCATCAAAGTACTTAGTTAAATGGGTCCTGTTCCCCATGCCACCCAACTGGGTAAGACCTTCCAGCAGGGGTTGTCAGACACCCTATACAGGAGCAATCCTACTGGCATCAGATTGGTGCCCCTTAAGGTCAGAGATCCAAGAAGAAGGAGCAGGCACCCATCTTTGCTGTTCTCCTGTCTCTTTGAGTGACATCAGCAGGCGTGGGAGTGAACCAAATGAATAGTGCCTGACGTGAACACCCAGCAAACTGCAGCAGTCATACAGAAGAGGGACCTGACCATTAAAAGAAAAACATACAAACAAAAAGCAACAACAACAGCATCAACAATAAAAAAGTTCCCACAGGCTGGGTGCAGTGGCTCATGCCTGTAATCCCAGCACTTTCGGAGGCCAAGGCGGGCAGATTACAAGGTCAGGAGATCAAGACCATCCTGGCTAACATGGTGAAACTCTGTCTACTAAAACTACAAAATAAAATTAGCAGGGCGTGGTGGTGGGCGCCTGTAGTCCCAGCTACTTGGGAGGCGTGAGGCAGGAGGCGGAGCTTGCAGTGAGCCGAGATTGCACCACTGCACTCCAGCCTGGGCGACAGAGCAAGACTATATCTCAACCACAAAAACCCCATCCAAGGGTCAGCAGCCTCAAATATTGAAACTAGAAAAACTCACGAAGATGAGAAAGAATCAGCAAAAAAAATGCTGAAAACTCAAAAGGCCAGAGTGCCTCTTCTCCAAATGATTGTATCGCCTCTCCAGCAAGGACACAGAACTGGATGGAGGATGAGATGGACGAATTGACAGAAGTTGGCTTCAGAAAATGGGTAATAAAAAACTCTACTGAGCTAAAGGAACATGTTCTAACCCAATGCAAAGAAGCTAAGAACCTTGATAAAAGGTTTGAGGAGCTGCTAACTAGAATAATCAGTTTAGAGAGGAACATAAATGACCTAATGGAGCTGAAAAACACAGCACAGGAACTTTGTGAATATAACACAAGTAATAGCTGAATTGATCAAGCTGAAGAAAAGATATCAGAGTTTGAAGACCACCTTGCTGAAATAAGACATGCAGACAAGATTAGAGAAAAAAGAATGAAAACGAACAAACAAAGCCTCCGAGAAATGTGGAAATACGTAAAAAGACTGAATCTACAATTGATTGGAGTACCTGAAGGAGGCGGGGAGAATGGAAATGAGCTAGAAAACACACTTTAGGATATTTCCAGGAGAACTTCCCCAACTTAGTAAGACAAGCCAACATGCAAATTCAGGAAATACAGAGAACACCACTAAGATACTCCATGAGAAGGTCAACTCTAAAACACATAATCATCAGGTTCTCCAAGGTTGAAATGGAGGCAAATATGTTAAGAGCAGTCAGAGAGAAAGGCCAGGTCACCTACAAATGGAAGCCCATCAGACTAAGAGCAGACCTCTCAACAAAAACCCTACATGCCAGAACATATTGGGGGCCAATATCCAACTTTCTTAAAGAAAAAAAAAATCAACCCAGAATTTTATTTCCAGCCAAGCTAAGCTTCATAAGCAAAGGAGAAATAAACTCCTTTCCAGACAAGCAAATTCTGAGGGATTTCATCACCACTAGAGCTGCCTTGTATAGGATACAGTAAATTCCTCTTCAAAGTTTAGCCTGTTAACTTCCTTTAAAATTCAAGATGGAGAAAATTATTAAGTACAGTGAGTTCTGAGTCCCTCTACAAAGAACCAATGTGTCATTATGTTCAGCTTCCATGTTCTTTGTTCTTCATTTTAAAGTTTGACTTCCTCGTTCCTTACCTCTCCTTTCCCCTAGTTTCAGTAAACAACCCCATCCTAGCCTCTATCACCTGCTCTGACCTTAGTCACCCTTGGTCACCTGCTCTGTTCTTAGTCATCCTTAGTTACCTGCTCCGTAACTGTCCCTCCTGTCAAAACTACTCACCCCATCACTCCGGCTCCTACCCTCACTCTGTTTAAAATAGCCAGTTGGGATTAGCTTAGACTTGCCATCCAACCCTAGCCAATAGGGAAAAGACAGCAGTAGGGAATAGCTGCGTTAGGAATAAGACCCTCTTCCCCTCCCTTGTCCCCATCCACGAGATGCACTCTTCTCTAGAAGTAAATTGCCTTGCTGAGAAAACTTTTGACTGAGTGTTATTTTCACTTGGCAGCACTGAGCATTTACTTCCAACACTTGCAAGAGTTCCTGAATGAAGCACTAAATATGAAAAGGAAAAAGTGGTACCAGCCACTGCAAAAACATGCCAAAATATAAAGACCAATAACACTATGAAGAAACTGCATCAATTGGTGTGCAAAATAACCAGATAGCATCATGATGACGGGCCCAAATTCACATATAACAATACTAATCTTAAATGTAAATAGGCTAAATGCCCCAATTAAAGGACACAGACTTGCAAATTGGATAAAGAGTGAAGGCCCATTTGTGTGCTGTATTCAGGAGACCCATCTCATGTGCAAAGACACACATAGGCTCAAAATGAAGGGATGGAGGAATATTTACAAAGCAAATGGAAATCAGAAACAAAACAACAACAACAACAATAAAAACAGAGGTTGCAATCCTAGCCCCTGACAAAATAGACTTTAAATCAACAAAGATCAAAAAAGACAAAGCAGGGCATTACATAATGGTAAAGGGATCAATGTAACAAGAAGAGCTAACTGTCCTAAATATATATGCACCCAGTACAGGAGCACCCAGATTCATAAAACAAATTATTTGAGACCTACAAAGAGAATAAGACTCCCAAACAATAATAGTGGGAGACTTTAACACCCACTGTCAATATTAGGTCAACAAGACAGAAAATTAACAAGGAGATTCAGGACTTAAATTCAGCTTTGGATCAAGTGGACCTAATAGACATGTACAGAACTCTCCACCCCATATCAATAAAATATACATTTTTCTCAGTGCCACATGGCACTTATTCTAAAATCAACCACATAATTAGAAGTAAAAAACTCCTCAGCAAATGCAAAAGAATGGAAATCATAACAAACAATCTCTCAGACCACAGCGAGATCAAATTAGAACTCAGGATTAAGAAACTCACTCAAAACCACACAATTACATGAAAATTGAACAGCTGCTCCTGAATGACTCTGGGGTAAATAGTGAAATTAAGGCAGAAATCAAGAAGTTCTTTGAAACCAATAAGAACAAAGAGACAATGTACCAGAATCTCTGGGACGCAAATAAAGCAGTGGTAAGAGGAAAATTTATAGCACTAAATACCCACATTAGAAAGGTAGAAATATTTCAAATCAACACCCTGACACCACAATTTAAAAAGAGCTAGAGAAGCAAGAGCAAACTAATCCAAAAGACAGCAGAAGACAATAAATAACTAAGATTAGAACAGAATTGAAGTAGACAGAGACATGAAAACCCCTTCAAAAAATAATCAATGAATCTAGGAGCTGGTGTTTTGAAAAAATTAACAAAATAGACAGCTAGCTAGAGTAATAAAGAAGAAAAGAGAGAATAGTCAAATAGGAACACAAAAAAGATAAAGGGGATATCACCACTGACCCCATGGAAATACTACCATCAGAGAATACTATAAACACCTCTATGCAAAGAAACTATACCCTCCCAAAACTAAACTAGGAATTGGAATCCCTGAATAGACCAATAACAGGTTCTGAAATTGAGGTAGTAATGAACAGACTACCAACAAAAAAGCCCAGGAACAGATGGATTCACAGCCAAATTCTACCAGAGGTACATAGAGTAGCTGATACCATTCCTTTGAAACTGTTCCAAATAATTGAAAAGGAGGGACTCCTCCCTAACTCATTTTATGAAACCAGCATCATCCTGATACCAAAACCTGGTAGAAACACAACAACAACAACAAAAAACTTCAGGCCAATATCCCTGATAAACATCTATGTGGAAATTCTCAATAAAATACTGCCAAACTGAATCCAGTAGCACATCAAAAATCTTATCCACCATGATCAAGTCAGCTTCATCCCTGGGATGCAAGGCTGATTCTACATATACAAATGAATAAACATGATACATTACATAAACAGAATCAAAGACAAAAACCACATGGTTATTTCAGTAGACATAGAAAAGGTCTTTGAGAAAATTCAACATCCCTTCATGTTAAAAACCCTCAATAAACTGGGTATTGATGCAATATATCTCAAAATAATAAGAGCTATTTATGACAAACCCAAAGCCAATATCATATTGAAGGGGCAAAAGCTGGGAGAATTTCCTCTGAAAACCAGCATAAGACAAGTATGACCTCTCTTACTACTCCTGTTTAATATAGTATTGGAAGTTTTGGTCAGAGACATCAGGCAAGATAAATAAACAAAAGATATCCAAACAGGGAGCAGAAGTCAATTGTCTCTTTCTGCAATTGACATGATTCTATATTTAGGAAACCCCATCATCTCAGCCCCAAAACTCCTTAAGCTGATAAGCAGCTTCAGCAAAGTCTCAGGATACAAATTGATGTGTAAAACTCACAGGCATTTCTATACACCAACAATAGACAAGCAGAGAGCCAAATCATGAATGAACTTCCATTCGTAATTGCTACAAAGCAAACAAAATACCTAGGAATACAACTAATAAGGGATGTGAAGGACCTCTTCAAGGAGAACTACAAACCGCTGCTCAAGGAAACAAGAGGGGACATAAACAAATGGAAAAACATTCCATGCTCATGGATAGGAAGACTCAATATCATGAAAATGGCCATACTGCTCAAAGTAATTTATAGATTCAATGCTATTCCCAAACTACCATTGACATTCATCACAGAATGAGAAGAAAACTACTTTAAATTTCATATGGAATCAAAGATGACCCTGTATAGCCAAGACAGTCCTAAGCAAAAAGAACAAAGCTGGAAGCATCATGCTACCTGACTTGAAACTATACTGCAAGGCTAGAGTAACCAAAACAGCAGGGTCCTGGTACCAAAACAGACATATAGACCAATGGAACAGAACAGAGACCTCAGAAATAACACCACACATCTACAACCATCTGATCTTTGACAAACCTTACAAAAACAAGCAATGGGAAAAGGATTTCCTATTCAATAAATGGTGCTGGGAAAACTGGCTAGCCATATGCAGAAAATGGAAACTGGACCCCTTTCTTACATCTTACACAAAAATTAAATCAAGATGGATTAAAGACTTAAATGTAAAACCCAAAGCTATAAAAATTATAGAAGAAAACCTAGGCAATACCATTCAGGACACAGACATGGACAAAGACTTCGTGACAAAAACACTAAAAGTGGCCGGTCGTGATGGCTCATGCCTGTAATCCCAGTACTTTGGAAGGGCGAGGCAGGCAGGTCATGAGCTTAGGAGATGGGAACCATTCTGGCTAACACGGTGAAACCCCATCTCTTCTAAAAATACAAAAAAGTAGCCGGGCGAGGTGGTGGGCACATATAGAGTGGCACAATTTTGGTTTACTGCAGCCTCAACTTCCTATGCTCAAGCAATCCTGGCACCTCAGCCTACCAAGTAACAAGCTACAGGCATGTCCTACGATGCTCGAAAAATTTTTGTACTTTTTTAAGAGAGATGGGGTTTCACCATGTTGCCCAGACTGGTCTCGAACTCCTGGGCTCAAGTGATCCACCCACCTTGGCTTCCTAAATTGCTGAGATTATAGGCATGAGCCACTGCGCCCAGCTTTTGGCCATTTTTTAATCGGGTTGTTTATTTTATTATTGTTGCCTTAGTTCATCTTTTAAAAAACATCTTTCTTAATCTAAGATGATAAAAATCCATATTCAATTTTGGAATTTTATGATTTTTGCATTTTTATTTAATGCTGTACATGAATTTCAGTTCACAATGTCAAGAGAATAAAATCATAATTTTATCTTTTCTTGGATCAGTTTATGAATCTCTATCACACTTGGTTGATGGGAAACCTAATCCCAGTCTTTGTTTCATTTTAGTCTCCATGGGATTATGAAAGGTTCTAGGATCTCTTACACTGCCAAAGTTGGAAAAAATAGCCCGTGTTATCACCAGTTCATTTGTCCATGGAAGGTTCTCCTCCCCTTAGCACAGCCCTGCAGAAATTACAGCTTACAAAAATGCCATGCTTAGGACATAAGAATCTTTTGTTTTAAAACCACCCATGACCTCATTTACCTAGATGCATTCTCCAGACATTTCCTCTCCTCTCTTGCTGCCTTATTAAGGGCATGTTACGAAAGCCTGCATAAGCATCTCTCTTATGTCTCTTTTCTTGATCTTACTTCTCTCAGTGCTGAAGGATTTCTGTTCATTTTGAGAAAATCTACACCAATCCCTGATTCTGTTCCAGACATTTTATCATTCCCATTTCAAGGCTTAAATTTTTTATAAAAACAAAGCCAAAATTTTTGCTTTACTCAGACAGCTGGGTATAGCAAAAAAAAAAAAAAAAAAAAAAAAAAAGTCTATATCCATATCCCTTAGGCACTGAGAAGGAAGACTCACTAAATACTTAAATAGGGCAGAAAGAGTGAAATACAAATAGAAAAAAATCCATAAAAAGTTGGATATTTAGTTATAAAACAGTGGAAATTAACTCTAGCTACACTAATCAGAAAAAATCATTTATTAAAAGGATATTGGGTAACTCAATCTCCAGGAAACCTGGAAGACCCAGAAAAGAAAGCAGCTTCTAAAATCAGGCCATGGTACTGGATCACTATCAGTATCACTGCTACCTCCACCCACTAAGCCAATACTCCTCAGCTTATACTGCCTCATTACCGGCCACTGGATACTACCAGTTGGGCTGCTGTGCCATTACTGTTGTTGAAAAGCGAATGTTGCTGCCACAGCCACTAGCATGGTGGCTGTAATGAAAATCTGCTGGCTCAATTGCCTTTATGTCATAAACTATTGACTGAAAAAGTCTATGATGTGGCGACGGATTAGTAGAATTTAAGTCATGGGCTATCAATGGAAAAGAAACTACCAAAGAAAGTATTAGGCATTTTTAGCTTTTATACAGTGCAGTAGTCTCAGAGACACAAAGCAAAGGATTACCCAAACACAAGATAGAGAAGTATATGATTGGTACCCTCTAAAATGATAAATGTCCATTATATCACTCACCTTTCATGCCCCAAAAGAAGAGTGCCTATTTTTGTTTACAAACAAAAACAGAAACAAAGAAAAAACAAAATACCATTTTCTGCCTAATTCAAGTAGCTTTAGTACAATAACAAAAACACACAACCACTCTCTAAAAGTCATCAATCTGAAATCCCATCAATTTTTGCTTCCAGATCCAAGCCCAAGATCTCTGGGAGATATACACTCCTCCTGTGGTTCTATCATACTTTCATGTGATTGTTTTATAATATATGGAGACAGCAATAAACTCCACCACCACCACCATACTCTATATGAAAAAATAAACACAGCAAGGAAGAATATGCAAGTATGTCCAACTGACACTGAAAGCTTCTTGCATATTTATGGTTTACTTCCTCTATGATTTATTATATGATATTTTGCTTCAGCCAGCACCTTATCTGACCAAGGTCCTACATCTGGTGCTAGATATCCAAATATCAATTCCTGAGTGATCTGAGCACTTGTTGGTCCTACCTGTGGTTGCTGTAGTCTCCGTTAACCCTTTTTTTTTTCTTTTTTTTCCCCAGAGTCTCGCTCTGTTGCTCAGGCCGGAGTGCAGTGGCGCAATCTTCCGCTCATTGCAACTTCTGCCTCCCGGGTTCAAGCAGTTCTCCCGGCCTCAGCCTCCCGAGTAGCTGAGATTACAGGTGGCTGCCATCACACCCAGCTAATATATGTGTTTTTAGTAGAGATGGGGTTTCACTTTGTTGGCCAGACTGGTCTCAAACTCCTGACCTCAGGTCATGAGGAAGCATCCACCTCTGCCTCCCAAAGTGCTGGAATTACAGGTGCGAGCCACAGTGCCCAGCCTCCATTAACTTTTATTACCTGACCTAGGGACTGTAAGAGACACTTCAGGCTATGCCCTGAAACTTTCCCCTGCATCTACAACTCAAATGTCTTTTGATTGTCTGGTTTAATCAGCTCACTCAACAACATAGACCTGCTTTTTATCTATTCTCCCAGAGTCATAAGATCCTATAATGGGCAAATGGCTGTATCAGCTTCTAATTCAATAGAAACATGTTGGGGTCTCCTGGTGGAAGCATTCTTTTGGGGGAGTAATAAGATCTACACCGGCAGATCCCAAGTCACAAGACTTTTGCAAGCAAGTCAATAGACAGAATTGTGAGAAATACCACTCCTGTTTCCTCACCTTCAACTCCAGTTCCTTGATCAGTATATTGTAGCCATGTTTTGATTAAAAGCTCAAAGTATTTTTATTCCATGAGCATACCCAACTGGAAACATTATCTGCTTTCAAGTGTACAAAACTGTCTTCAATGGCCACACCAAATGGCCAAATAGCCATAGTTGTAGCTGTATTTTAGTACAGGACTACAGAGAAAACTTAGTAAATTCTATGAACAGTAACCAGTTGCTATATCATACATATATATATAATACACACACATAAACACACCACACACACACACATATATATACAAATTAATTGCTCAGAAAGAATTTTATGTAAGTCCATGAATGATGGTGCTGTGGAAGCATGGCAGGCAAGGAAATTACATACAAATTTAGAATGTTTCCATTGCAGTATAACAGCTGTCCCTTCCATTAGGGGAAATGCTGGAGAGTCAAAGAGGAAAAAATATTTGCTAGTTACTATTTCAAACAATTATGATTTTGGTTAATCCAGAATTTATAAATTTTATTTAAGAAATAAAGTACATAATTTACTTAAAAAGTAATCTATTGTATACTTTAACAAGTAAGTAGGAATCCAGCTTTTTTGAAATAACCAGCCAGTTGTCACAACAATATTGATTACATACATTTTTTCACTATTGCATAGGAATTCTATTATTTTATACTAAATTTCCGTTTTTACTTATGTTTACTTCTTTATTCTCTAATATGTTCCATTTGGTATCTGCTTGTTTCTTAAGAAGCCAGGGCAAAACTTTAAAAATAAATTTTATAATCAACATTATAGATGACAAATAATGCTTTCTCACCACATTACACATTTACAGATTATTTTTCGTTATTCTTATTTGTTTATTTGGCTATAGAATTCGCTTGACTACTTTCAGAGTCCTGCAGGACTTTTTGTTTGAACAACATTAAATTTATGGATTAAGTTGAGGAGAGTAGACATTTATAAGGTACTGAAAGTCTTTCTATCCAAGAAAAGTAGATGTCTTTCCATTAATTGAAGGCTACATGTATAACTCCTGCCAGAATTTTATAATTTTCTTTACATAAATTCTACACACTTCATGTTAGGTGTATTTGCATTTATATGTTTATGTTCACTTGTAAATAGCATCTTTTCATCTTTAAAACTATTTGTACAAAAAATTAATTAAAGTTTGAATAGTAGTTTGTAATAGGACCTCTTACTGAAGATTGTTACTGGTTCAGTATTTTTAACAATGTTCAAGTTATTCCCTGAAGTTGTCCAAGTATGCAATTATCTAATAATGAAAATGTCTGTTCCGTTCCAGTTTTATGGGTCTTTTTTTTTGTCTTTTTAATGATCATAAAATATACATTCAGAGTAATTGTAAATGATGGCAGTGTTAGTGGGCATCTTTGTGTTCCTGGTTATAATGGAAATTATTCTTGTTTTTCAGTATTTATTGTACAGTGACATGTTACTTAGTGATAGGGATATATTCTGAGAGAAGCTTTGTTAGGTGATTTCATCCTTGTGTGAACATCATAGAACACACCTACACAAACCAATATGGTATAGTCACCTACACACCTAAGCTATATGGTATAACTTATTGCTCCTATGCTACAAACCTGTACAACATCTTACTGTACTGAACACTGTAGGTGAATGTAAAACAATCCCAAGTATTTGTGTATTTAACATATCTAAACAGAAAAGAAGGCTGGGCGTGGTGATTTGCACTTGTAATCACAGCACTTTGGGAGGCCGAGGTGGGCAAATCGCTTGTGCCCAGGAGTTAGAGACCAGCCTGGGCAACATGACGAAACTCCATCACTATAAAAATTACAAAATTAGGCCGGGCGCGGTGGCTCAAGCCTGTAATCCCAGCACTTTGGGAGGCCGAGACGGGCGGATCACGAAGTCAGGAGATCGAGACCATCCTGGCTAAGGCGGTGAAACCCCGTCTCTACTAAAAATACAAAAAAACTAGCCGTGGTCCCAGCTACTTGGGAGGCTGAGGCAGGAGAATGGCGTGAACCCGGGAGGCGGAGCTTGCAGTGAGCCGAGATCCCGCCACCGCACTCCAGCCTGGGTGACAGAGCAAGACTCCGTCTCACAAAAAAAAAAAAAGAATTACAAAATTAGTTGGATGTGGTGGCACCTGTAGTCCCAGCTACATGAGAGGTTGAGACAGGAAGATCCCCTGAGCCTGGTGAGGTCCAAGATGCAGTGAGCTGTGATTGTGCCACTGCACTCCAGCCTGGGTGACAGAGTGAGGCCCTGTCTCAACAAACAGACAGATTATAAATATATATATATATATAATAGACAGAAAAAGTACAGTAAAAATGTGATATTATAAACTTATGGCATCACCACCACGTATGTGTTCTGTTGTTGATAGAAATGTCCTTGGATGAGCTACATGACTGAATATATCTTGTTTGCATGAGAAGTTTGTTGGCATTCTTTATTTTGTTCCTCTAGCTAATGTGTCTTATTCCTCTGGCTGCTTTTAAGGTTTTCTTTTTTTTCTTTTTTTTTTTTTTTTTTTAGCAGTTTTTTAAAGATATGCCTTGGCATAGTTTCATTAGGTATATTATGTTTGCATGTATACACATTATAGTTTTCAGGCTATATTGTAAAGCTAATTGCTCCTAGGCTACAAAACTGGTACCCCATGTTACTGTTTTGAATACTGTAGGCAGTTGTTACACAGTCATAGGTATTTGTGTATCTAAACATAGAAAAAGTACAGTAAAAGTAAAGTATTATCATCTTTTTTTTTTTTTTCCTTTGGAGACAGTCTCCTTCTGTCACCCAGGCTGGAGTGTGGAGTGCAATGTAGCAATCTCAGCTCACTACAACCTCTGCCTCCCAGGTTCAAGTCATATCTCCTGCCTCAGCTTCCCAAGCAGTTGGGACTACAAGCGCCCACCACCATGCCAGGCTAATTTTTTTGTATTTTTAGTAGAGACGGGGTTCCACCATGTTGCCCAGGCTGGTTTCAAACTCCTGAGCTCAGGCAATTTGCCCACCTCGGCCTCACAAAGTGCTAGGATTACAGGCGTGAGCCACCGTGCCCAGCCAGGTATTATAATATTATGGGACCACCATTATACATGTGGTAAGTTGTTAACTGCATCATTATGCAGTATATGACTGTATATAATTTTGGCTTTTAGTTTTGCTATATAGTTATTAAAAATCAAAGATATAAGCATCTGTTTATATTTTAGTAAGTTTATATTAAATTGGGAAATAATCAAATTCTTCAGCTGTCATTGAGGTGACCATATAATTTTTGGCCCCTCACTCTTCAATAGGTAAAGTATATGAATTCATTTTCTCATATTGTAACATTCTGACATATCTAAAATAAGCCTCCTTTTGTCATGGCATATTGCTTTTTAAACTTATTTCTAAATTATGCTTATAAGTTTCTTAAAATTTGTAAGCACAATGGCATTATGATTTTATTTTGCGGCTCTTTTTAAATTTTGCTGATTATGTTGGAATAAACCTTAACATGAACAGGAGTTTTACACATCTCTTTATAAACTGAGATACCTTAAATAACATTGAAATTTTTATTCTTGAAATAAACCATCTTTGAAATTGTTAAGTGTGCTGATTTTGCTATTTATTTACATGGATACAGGAAATGGAACAGACAAGAGTTGACCTTTTCAATACTTTTATGTTCTTTACAGTTTTACCTCCTTTATTCCCCACTTCATATTAAGATAATAGAATACCAAAAAGCAAGAATTCCCACATACATTTATCAGTGGGATTTAAGGCAATCTTTAAATTTTCTTCCATCTGTTCTAATTTCTATAGATTTACACTTTTTTCCAAAGACAAATTTAAAAATCCAAATTTGCATTGTGCTTAAGATATTATTCACTAATATTTCTTTTCACTTTATATCTGTGTTTTACTTTCCATTTTCATTTCTAATGTTAAAAAATATGACTTCTTTTTAAAATTAAGCTATAGAATGTATTATCTAATTTATAGGCTTGGTTTTCAAAGTATCCTACATTTACCAATTCCATTTTCAATTATCTTTATTTTTTTTCTTTAAATATTTACTTCCTTCTAATTTTTCAGTGCATGTTGTGATTATGCATTTTTATGTTGAGTGCTACTTATATGTAAATTATATCATTCACTTTTAGAGATATAAGGAATCAAAGCAATAAATTTTACTGTGAACACAGATTTAGTTCTATTTGTAAATTTTGTATGTAACTTACCCAAGACTCATTGTTGTCTTGATATTCAATTTCAGCACTGATTTCATTTTTAAACCAAAACTTTAAAAAAGATAAATGTTATATTGAAATACATAAATGTGAAAGCAAATATATAAGTGCTTTGGCATTTGGGATATATGTGGTTATGGTTTCATTTTTTTTTTACGTTGTTAAAAAGAATGTGTCCTGTATTTTTGCATTTTATGGTTAAATTTTGGTAGGGCATAACATACAGAATATCTTATTTCTATTGACCTATATTCAGGTTAACTTACTCTTCTGTGCTCTCCATTCCTGTGCTGAGCTCATCCAGTGAATGTTTATATTTCAGCTATTTTATTTTTAGTAGTGAAATTTTCATTTGGTTCTTTATTATAGCATGGATTTTTCTGTTGTGGCCACCTAAACTTCATAGAGAAAGAAAATAATAGTTGCTTTAAAAATCTTCATCTAATGATTCCAAAATCTGTAGTAGCTCTAGCTTTTAGAGTCTGTTGGCTTTTGTTTATGTTTTTTTTAGTCCTTCATATGTTCAATATTTCTGATTATATTCTAGGCATTTTGAATATTTTGTTATAAGACCCTCAGTCTTGTTTAAATCTTATGAAGAACATTGATTTTTTTTTTTTTTTTTTTTTTTTTTTTTTTTTTTTTTTTTTTTTTTTGAGATGGAGTCTTGTTCTGTCACCCAGGCTGGAGTGCAGTGGTGTGATCTCAGCTCACTGCAACCTCCACCTCCCAGGTTCAAGTGATTCTCCTGCCTCAGGCTCCTGAGTAGCTGTTACTACAGGTGCGCACCACCATGTCTGGCTAATTTTTGTATTTTTAGTAGAGACAGGGTTTCACCATATTGGTCAGGCTGGTCTTGAACTCCTGACCTCACCATCTACCCACCTTGGCCTCCCAAAGTGCTGGGATTACACGCGTGAGCCACCACACCCGGCAATTTGTTGTTGTTTTAACAGGCAGTCAGCCTCGTAAGGTCCAGGCTGTAAGTTCCTTCTTTTGTTCTGTGCTTCCAACATCAGTTCACTTAACAAAGTCTGGTAGTGCTATTCAGGTCTGTCCTGCATGTGTGCCATATAATGTCCATTCTGGGACCTGCACAGTGACCTACCCAAGTAGTTCAGTTCTCAAAGCCTTTGGCATGCTGTTTTAGGTCAGATCCAAGCATATGTAGGTTGGGAGTGAGCTCAGAAGTTCATACATAACTCTATAAAATTACTTTCTTAAACTCCTTCCTTTCTCTTTGGCACTATCTAGCTCTCAAGGACGTTTTTCCTGGTTCTATGACTAGAGAGTCAGGGCTTCAGTCTCCTCTCTCTGCCAGATATTTCCCTTCACCAGTTCTACCTCTGGGGCTGAGCAACATGAGGGTATAGGGAAATAAAACAGCAAAGGACATTCTCTCCTATGTTCTCGAGAATATAATTTTCTGGTCCAAGAGCAATGTTCCCCTCCCTCTTTGTGTTAGCTTCCTGCATGGCTACTCCTATCATCAATACCGTAAGATTTTCTAGGTCTGAGATGGGAGAGAATAAACCAAACCAAACAAAACCCAGAGGATTTAACCATCTCTCTCTGACCCTCAGGGGGCTGGTTTTCTTGCTTCTCAGACCAGAAATAGAAGCTTTCTCCTGGAGATTTTTCCTTCTATACCCAGTGTGCAGTTTTCAACTTCAGGTTGCCTTTGAGTCCAGGTCAAGCAATATTAGAGATAAAAAGTAATGGAAAAGCAAAGAAAAATGAAAACATAGAAACACCCCAATTTAATACTAAATCAAATTATAGCTTTTTTCCTAATCTATAAGCTACCACTTGTTTTTAATTAATAAACATTATTTTTAGAGCAGATTTAGGTTCACAGCAAAACTGGGCAGAGAATTCCCATATATCTCCTGTTCCCACACTTGCACAAGCTCCCTCACAATCTGCATCCCAAACCACAGTGGTACATTTATTATAACTGATGAGCCTGTATTGACACAATCATTATTACTAAAATTCCATTGTTTACATTAGGGTTCATTCTTGGTGGTGTGTATTCCATGGGTTTTGACAAATAATAACATACAACCACGGTTATAGTAGCATACTATATGGGTGTATAATGGGGTGTATAATCTCCACCCTAAGGGAAGACGTTACTCTGATTTTTCCACCTCATATTTTTCCCTGGCAATTGCTGTGAGAGAATGTTGTTTTGGGAGTTGAGTAGGCAAGTGGTGTGCATGATATGAAAAACTGAAAAAAAAAAAAAAAAGCCACCAAACCCCACAAACTTTCTGACCCAAAGCACTCGTCGATTTTAGCCTGTCTATGCAATGATCGAGGCCTTTTCCTGTAAGTGAGAAGATCCTACTTCAGTTTTCAGCTGGGCTTTAGATCTGGAAGAAGTGCTGCCCCGGTCGGCCTTGGGGAAACTAGTAGAGGATTAGTTACACAGCAGAGCAACCACTGGAGGGCACTCCTGAAATCTAGAGGCTTCTTCCTCCCAAGGAAACGGTTGCTGGAGTCGCTGCCTGAGGCTATGGGTTTGTTTAACAAAGAGTAGTTTCCCTGCCCTAAAAATCCTGTATACTCTGCCTGTTTATTCCTCCTTCAGCCCTAACCACTGGTGACCACTAATATTTTTACTGTCTCCATAGTTTTGCCTTTTCTATAATTTCATGTGGTTGGAATCATCCAGTATGTAGTTGTTTCTTATCAGTGTCTTTTACTTAGTAATATGTACATAAGTATCCTCCATGTCATATTATGCCTTTACAGCTCATCACTTTTTAGAACTGAATAATATTCTATTGTCTTAATGTACCACATCTGTTTTATCTACTTGCCTACTTAAGTACACCTCAGATCCTTCTAAGTTTTGGCAATTATGAATAAAGCTATCATAAACATCCATTGGCAGGTTTTTGTGTGGATATGTTTTCAACATTTTTGGATAAGAACCAAGGAGCATCATTGCTGGACTGTATGAAAAGAGTATGTTTAGTTTTGTAAGAAACTACCAAACTGTCTTGCAAAGTGGCTGTACCATCCCACTTTTACATCCTTACAGTAGTTGATGATGTAATTGTGTTGGATGCTGTTAATGGCCATTTTAATGTGTGTGTAGAAGTATCTCATTGCTCTTTTTAATGTGTAATTGTCTGGGGATGTATGATTTTGAGCATTTTTTTCATATGTTTATTTGTGTAAATCTATCTCGTTTTGGGCAAGGTTTTTGTTCATGTCTTCTGTCCATTTTTTAATCAGGTTGTTTATTTTCTTACTGTTGAGTTTTAAGTGTTTGTATATTTTGGGTAAGACTCCTTTATCAGATTTGTGGTTTGCAAATATTTTCTCTTAGTCTTTGGCTTCTCATTTTATTCTCTTGACATTGTATTTACAAAGCATAAGTTTTTAATTTTTATGAAGTCTAGCTTATTTAGCTTTTTCCTCTACTTTTATTTTAGCTTCAGAGGTTACATGCACAGGTTTGTTACTTGGGTGAAATGTGCGTCATTGAGGATTGGTATACAAATGATTCTGTCACAGAGGTAGTGAGCATAGTACTTGATAGGTAGCCTTCCAACCTGTAATGCTTCCCATCCTCTCCATCCTCACCTACATGTGGGGGCTGCAGAATGATTTAAATGTCAGGTAGTTCCATATAAGCATTTGGATTTCAGGTTTCTCTTAGAATTGAGCCATCTGTAACTCCAGGCTCACATCGTCCCCTCCTGGGCACCTCAATGGAGGGCAGATTAGGGACTGTTCTCTCACTCCTGTCCAGCCCCATTGTCCCCCTGGACAAATGGATACAATGCTATCAGTGCTGTGAACTTAAAATAGCTCCATAGCTGAGAGAGGTGCTGGCCGTGCTGCTGGTGCCTTTGAGCAGTCCCTGGCTGCCATCTATCCAGGCCCTGCCTCAGACCAGCACATTCCCAGCTGTGGTGGCTACGGTGAGAGAGACTCCTCCTCCTTGAAAAAAGCAGAGGCAGAAGTAAAAGGGACTTCATATTGCACCACAGGTACTAGTTCAGTGACAGTAGGGTAGAATACCCAGTGAGATCTTGGAGTCCCTAATTCCAGGCCTTGGCTCTCGGATGGCATTCCTGGACCTGTCCTGGGCCAGAGGGAAGGTCATTGACCTGAAAAGTGACTCTCAGGCAAGGTAACATTTACCACAAATTGACTGAAGAGCCTTTGAGACTTAAGTGACCATTGGTAGTAGCCTGGCAGTACACATGCGGGTCTATAGTGGTGGTGGCCAAGGGGAGGATATCTTCTGCCTACAGAAAGGGGAGAGAAGAGTAGGAAGAACTTTCATTTTGTGGTTTGAGTACTAGTTTAGCCACAGTACAAGAAAGCACCAGGTAGATTTCTAAGGTATTTGACTCCAGTGCCCAGCTCCCACATGGCGTCTCCAGACCCATCTGGCAAAACATTGCCCTGAAGGGAAGGAGACAAACCTGGCCCACTTCACCAACTGCTGGTTGCAGAGGCCAGTGCCTTGAGGTAATGCAAGAGGTAGCCAGATAGTGGTTAAAGTGGGCTTTGGGTGAGACAGAGCTGTGCTGACTTCAGGTATGACCCAGTGCAGTTCCAGCGATAGTGGCCAAGGAGTGTTTGTGTCACCACATCCCTAGCTCCAGGCAGCTCAACACACAGAGAGTGTCTCTGTTTGGGAGAAGGCAAGGGAAGAGAGCAAGAGTCTCTGCCTGGTAATCCAGAAAATTCTTCCGTATCTTGTCCCAGACCATCAAGGCAGTACCTCTACGAGTCTGCAAGAACCACAGCATTACTGGGCTTGGAGTGCCCCCTAAGGCAGACACAGCTTAGATCACAACACCAATTCCTTTCAAATATCTGGAAGGCCATCTCAAGAAGGCCTTCTTATCTGTATGGCTACAGATAAGCCCAGACATTGAAGATTACAACAAATACCTAACCCTTAAATGCCCAGACACTGAAGAATATCTACTAGCATTAACACCTTCCAGGGAAACAGGACCTCACCAAACAAACTAAATAGGCTGGGACAAATCTGGGAGAAACAGATATGTGACCTTTCCAACAGAATTCAAAATAGCTGTGTTGAAGAAACTAAAAGAAATTCAGCGTAACAGAGAAGAAATTCAGAAATCTATCAGAAAATTTAACAAATAGATTGAAATAATTAGGAAGAATCAAGCAGAAAATCAGGAGTTGAAAAATGCAGTTGGCATGCTGAAGAATGCATCACAGCCTTTTAATAGCAGAATTGATCCAGCAGAAGAATTAGTGATCTTGAAGACAAGCTTTTTGAAAATACACAATCAGAGGAGACAAAGGAAAAAAGAATAAAGCACACCTAAAAGTTCTAGAAAATAGGCTCAAAGGAAAAATCTAAAAGAGCTATTGGCCTTAAAGAGGATGTAAAGAAAGAGATGGGGGTAGAAAGGTTATTCAAAGAGATGAAAACGGAACACTTCCTAAACCTAGAGGAAAATCTCACTATTCAAATACAAGAAAGCTATAGAATATCAAGCAGAGTTAACCCAAAGATTTAACTAAAAGTATGTAATAATCAGACTCCCAGATATCAAGGATAAAGAAAGGATCCAAAAAGCAGATAGAGGAAATTTTTTAAAAAATAGCATACAGTAGAGCTCTAATATGTCTGGCAGCAAACTTTTCAGTGGAAACCTTCCAGGCCAGGAGAGAGTAGAGTGGCATAAAGTCCTGAAGGAAAAAAACTTTTGCCCTAGAATAGGATGTCAAGTAAAAATATCCTTCAAACATGAAGGAGAAATAAAAGCCTTCAGAGACAAACAAAAGCTAAATAAATTTATCAATGCCAGACCTGTCTTAAAGAAATGCTTAAGGAAGTCCATCAATCTGAAAGTAAAGGACATTAACAAGCAATAAGAAATCATCAGAAGCCACAAAACTCATTGGTAATACTAAGCATACAGAAAATCACAAAATATTATAACATTGTAGTAGTGATGTATAAACTAATGTTAAGTAGAAAAACTAAATGATGAACCAATAAAAAATAATAACTATAACAACTTCTCCAGACACAGAGAGTACAATAAGATACAAATAGAAAAATACAAAAAGTTAAATAGGGGAACAAAGTTAAAGTGTAGAGTTTTCATGAGTTTTCTTTTTGCTTCTTTGTTTATGCCGTCAGTGTGAAGTTGTCATCACTTTAAAGTAAAGGGTTATAAGACTGCATTTTAAAGCCTCATTGTAACCTCAAATTGAAAAACATACAGCAGATACACAAAAAGTAAAAAGCAAGAAACTAGATCATACAACCAGAGAAAATCACCTTCACTGAAAGGAAGGAAGAAAACAAGAAGATAAGGAAACAAGATAAGGAAGGAAGGAGACAAAAGAAGGACACGGAAGGAAGGAAGGAAGGAAGGAAGGAAGGAAGGAAGGAAGGAAGGAAGGAAGGAAGGAAGGAAGGAAGGAAGGAAGGAAGGGAGGGAGGGAGGGAGGGAAGGAAGGGAGGAAGGGAAGGAAGGGAGGAAGGGAAGGAAGGAAGGAAGGGAAGGAAGGGAAGGAAGGAAGGAAAAACAACCAGAAAACAAATCAAAGTGTCAGGCGTCAGTCCATATGTATCAATAACAACATTGAATGTCAATGGACTAAACTGCACAATCCAAAGACATAGAGTAGATGAGTGGATAAAACAAGAAAACACATTAATCTGTTGCCTATAAGAAACACACTTCACCTAAAGGCACATATAGACTAAAAATAATAGGAAGGAAAAAGATATTTTATGCCAATAGAAACCAAAAGAAGATCAGGAGCAGTTATATCAGACAAAAGAGATTTCAAGATAAAAATTGTAAGAAGAACCAAAGAAGGTCATGATATAATGATAAAGGAGTCAATTCTGCAAGATGATATATCAATTGTGGATATATATTGATCCAACATATAGGTGAAGTGTTTCTTGTAGGCAACGGATCAATGTGTCTCCTTTTTTATCCACTCATCTACTCTATGTCTTTTGGAGAGTTTAGTCCATTGACATTCAATGTTATTGATACATATGAACTGACTCATGCCACATTGTGATTTGTTTTCTAATTGTTTTGTTGTCTTCTCTTTTTTCCCTCCTTCCTGACTTCCTTTCAGTGAAGGTGATTTTCTCTGGTGGTATGATTTAGTTTCTTGCTGTTTACCTTTTGTGTATCTGTTGTATGTTTTTCAATTTGAGGTTACAATGAGGCTTTTAAATACTATCTCATAACGCATTACTTTAAACTGATGATAACTTCACACTGATTGCATAAGCAAACAAACCAACAAGAAAAAAGAAGACAACAAATCTACACTTTAACTTCATCCTCCCACTTTTATTTTTTGTTTGTTTGTTTCTGTTTATGTCTTATTGAACAATGTCTTTAAAAGTTGTTGAGGTTATTATTTTAATTCGTTTATCATTTAGTCTTTCTACTTAAGATAATAGTAGTTAACATACCACAATTACAGGTTATAATATTCTGTGTTTTCCTGTGTGCTATTTTTTACCAATGAGTTTTGTACCTTCAGATGATTTCTTTTGCTCATTATCACCCTTTTCTTTCAGACTGAAGAACTCCCTTAAGCATTTCTTGTAGGACAGGTCTGGTGTTGATGAAATCCCTCAGCTTTTGTTTGTCTGGGAACATCTTTCTTTCTCCTTCATGCTTGAAGGACATTTTCCCTGGATGTTCTATTCTAGGGTAAAAGTTGTTATTTAAATTTCTGAAGGAAAAAAAAAACAAAACAACATGTCATGCCACTCTCTCCTAGCCTGTAAGATTTCCACTGAAACATCAACTGGCAGCCATATTGAGTTTTTAGGATCCTTTCTTTATCCTTGACCTTTGGGAATTTGATTATTAAACACCTTGAGGTAGTACTCTTGGGTTAAATGTGCTTGGTGTTCTATGACATCCTTGTACTTGAACTCTCTCTAGGTTTGAGAAGTTTTCTGATATTATCCCTTTGAACAAACTTCCTACCCCTGTATCTCTTTTTCTATCTCCTCTTTAAGGCCAATAACTATTAGAGTTGCCATTTTGCAGGAAGTGTGCTGTTTACTCTCCAAGTATTTTTGTATCTCCTAGCTCACATTTTAGATGGCTATTACGTACATACTCTCAAGGGTATTTAGTTCCATTCAGTTCAAGACATAAACTGGAAACTGCTTACTCCATTTTGACTGGAACTAAAACCTGTGGTTATTTTTTATTATTCATTCTTATTCATGTTAGATTTAGCAGCTAACGTGTGCCATTTATTTTTTTATATGTGAAAGTTGATATAGAATCATTAGAGATGTATCAAAAACGATATAATCATGATTCCTGCTCTTTTGGAACTTACACTGAGAAATTACCATATTGTAAGCAAAGGTTTGTCTTTCTTCTTTTCTTACCAAATTTAAGCTGGGTCTTGTAGGATGAGGTTTTTAAAGATTAAAAAAAAAAGGCTGGAAGGCTTTTACAAATTAGTAGCCAGTGGACACAATCAATAGTGAAAAACAAAGGCCTGTTTGGAGTACAGTAAAGCACCAATGTAGGGTATAAAAATAAGAATCAGAAGGTGAGTCTTTTGAAAGACTGCAAATGCCAAGCTGTGGAGCAAACTGCGATGACTAGATGCAGGAGACTTTTTGTTGTGGAATCAACACGTCTCATAAATAACAGGACGTGGAAAGGAAGGAAAAAGAGGAGCTGAGAATGACAACAAAGATTCTAGTCTAAGGAATGAGGCTAATGTAGTGGTCATTTTAAAAAGTGACTTTGCTAGTTATCTAAGTTTGGAATTCAGACCCCCCAAAAAAGTGAGGAGTTGGGACATTTTAATTTTTCTCCTTACAGAAATGAAAGTGAGGGCCATAATAATACTTAAAGTTTAGGTAGTAGAAATATTCTGACCCTGAATATGGTATGAATAAAAATATTTTCCTGATCAGCATGACCCAGACAGGAATGTGTTCTAATTTATTAATATTGCCTCTCTGAGTAAGATATGGCAGTTCATAATTAGTAGATCACTTCAGTAGGTTATTTGGAGCAAATAAGTTAGTAAGAAGTAAAACCTGACCCTTTCCAAAAACTGATGAAATAGTTTAAAGTAGCAGTCTCCAACCTTTCTGCCATCAAGGACTGGTTTCATGTAAGACAGTTTTTCTATGGCCAGGATGGTTTCAGGATGAAACTGTTCCACCTCAAATTGTCAAGCATTAAATTCTCATAAGGAGTGCACACCCTATATCCCTTGCATGAGCATTTCACAATAGGATTTGTGCTCCTGTGAGAATCTAATGCCCCTGCTGATCTGACAGGAGGCAGAGCTCAGGTGGTATCACTCGCTGTCACCTTCTGCTGTGTGGCCTGGTTCCTAATAGGCCACAAACCAGCACTAGTCCATGGCCTGGAGTAGATGAGAAGTCAGTGTATGTCTGATCACAAGGATCTGGCAGGATAACAGTTTTTAAAGTCTAAATCCTTACCACAGACTAACCCTGCTATAGTACTAGTTAGCCTCACATCTAAGACATTTTCCAAAGATAGGAAGGAAGAATCTGGAGGAATTAGGGGAAAAAAAGAGATGGTTGGTGCTGAAGAGGCAGAGGATCCTTATTGTCATTAGGAGGTGGGGAAATCAAAACAATTATATTTTCAAAATTGTCAATAAATAGGCCTTGACATTTAACATTTTTTCTCTTTATTTCACATTCCTATTGTCATTGGAGTATCTAATTCTCCTAAATCATGAATATGGGAATTAAAATAGAATGGGTGCAAATAACTAAGGTCAGCCCATTAAAAAGCATCCTACAAAGCCAGTGACAGTATTAACTCGGGTAATGAAATAAGGGTAGTGCCTTTCCTGGTGGAGAACATGAGTTCAGATTTGGAAGCATTGTGTTTGAGAGATCTGATGCATATTAAGATGAAGATTTCCAATAAGAAATGGGGAATATGGGTCAGGGTTTCAATAGAGAAGTCAGTGCTATAGATCTACATTTGAGATTCACTGCCATACTGGAAATCTTAGGCATGTTGCAGATCACCCTGAGAAAATATATGGTGCAGGATTGCAATAGGACCTAGGGGAGAATTCTGAAAGTCACCAACATTTAAATAGCAAGAAGAAACGAAAGAATACAGAAAGGAAGCAAAATATGAAGAGCTAAAAGCCTAAAAATCAGAGTCCTTTCTTCTCATTGTTTTCTGAGACAGACACATTATGATAGTGTTGAGTTTGTTATGCAGTAAGTGGACAGGAAAATGGAGACAAGAGCTCTACTTATAGATTAATTCCAGGAAATTTGACTATGGAAGCATGCCAATCACAACATTCGAAGGACACTGAAATTTTGGCGCTTTCATTAAGATGAATGGGAAGATACCAAAGGAGAGAATTCTATATGGTAGGATGTCCTTAGTATTAACTGTCAGGGAGAAATTCAGGAGAATGAAAAGTGGAAATAGCCTTTGGGATTTTGAACGTAAATAACTGGTGACGTTAGTGTGACCCATGTTCGCATTCCATGTTAATGGAATCTGAATTCTCAGGGAACTATCATTACTTTTCATCTCTCTATGCACAAGCAATGGGTTTTTTTTCTTCATATATAATAGAATCACTAAGGAGAAATCCCACTCATACCTACCATTCCCTTTGTGGTTTGCTGGACATTGCATTGCATATTCTTGATACCTATTGTTCCCTCTTGGGGCTTGGAGGTGTTGGCCACCACTTCTGCCCCTCCAATCACAAGTAATCGTTACAACTACTTTTCCCCTGTGCTCCAATAGTAAATAATAATAATTCTATTCACGGCACATGCAAATTGATGTCACAATTATTAATTAGCCTGGAAGAACTAGTTCATCATTTTGTGACTTTGTAATAGTACCCCTCTTTTCAGAACTCCTTTCTCAAAGTTAAGGAGAGACAGAGCATTATACCACCTGGACAAAACAAAAGGTGGTGCTTCCCCCTATGTAGTTCAGGAATTTGTAAACTTGGTTGGGTGGCAGTCCTCAACTTCAGTGACTCCTCAGACCCCCTCAATCCAACAGAACAAGAAATAACCTGCTGTAGAGGAATTCTAATACATCACTGGACACATATGCTTTATCACAGACACCCTGCAGAAGCCTTTACTCAGGGAGCTTTCCTATACTGTGGCTTAGTACCCTGTCTGGGAAAACAAATTACTTATTCAAAATGATCATAATTGGAAGTTAAAGATTTTTGTGATTACTCTTGAACATGGGGAGAAATTGGCCTCACAAATTTCATTCCACAAATATTTATTTTTCAGTTGCTAGTGCAGAAGCAAACACAGATCAATGCACTTTAAATGCTTGAAATGGAAACTCACAATGTTAGCCAGTTCTACACTTGTCATTATCATGACAAGCTTATCTTTTATTTTTACTGACAATTGTACCTTTAACACCTCATGTGAGCACAGATTGGATTCCAAGCTACATTTAAGACTTATGCATATGGTGTCCTTTCCCCACTTAATGTTTTGGTTTGCTTTGTTGAAGAGCAGTTGGCTGTAAGTATTTGGCTTCATTTCTGGGCTTTTTATTCTGTTCCACTGGACTATGTGCCAGTTTTTATACCATACCATGATGTTTTGGTGACTTTGGCCTTATAGTATAGTTTGAAGTCAGTTAATGTGATGCCTCTAGATTTGTCCTTTTTGCTTAGTCTTGCTTGAGAGTACATGAAAAAATAATTTTTAGGGTCAGTATTGCCAGATACATGACAAAACACTAATATACAAAAATATTCTTCCAACCTGTCAGAAAACATATTTTAAAGCAAATATAGCAGAAAAGTTAGAAAATGTAGGAAATAACCTAGAAATAAATATTAACATAAAAAGTACTAGAAAAGTTAAGAAAATTTGAAAGCTTTATTAAAGTACATTTTTTATAAAAGATCTAAAATAATAGCAAGAGTACATCCTTTTCAGATATAGAAAAACTATCATAAAGTTATTATTTTTCTTAAATGTACAAAACAATTGCAGTTCTGATCAAAATATCAAGAAGATTTTACAATGAGCTTAATAAATTCTTTCTAAAATTCATGAGCAAAAAAATGCAAGAAAAGCCAGAACCACCTAATGTCAATGTTTATTATAAAATGGTAGTAATTTTAATAGTGTTGTATTTATGTAGGAATGAACTAGTTACCCTATAGAATAGAACAGACCCAAACATAAATGGGAACTTTTAAGAGATGTTATTTTACACAAGTTGGGGGAGAAATGAATGGTGTTAAACTTTTATACAGATTAAATTTTGATGTCTAGCTCATAAACATAATTCAGATACAATAATGATCTACACAAAGAAATGAAAATTACAAACTTTTGAAGAAAATACAGAATAATGTTGCTGATCCAGGAATAGGGCAGGTTCTCTTGAAAAAATAAGCTGTAAAAATTAATAAATTTCACTACGCCAATATAGGAAATGTCTGTAGGTCTAAAGTTATATCCAATGTTAAAAGAGAACCATTTAGGAATGTATAAAATCAAACTGAATTAATCAACTAGGAAAAGACTAACAGCCAATACAAAAATACTAAAATAATTTAGAACATTAATCATATACTCGACTATCTGAAAAAAATAAACATTTGATAAAGTAACATTAGTATTACTAAAGAAGATTTCAACTATACCAATAATTATACACCATTCAACACTATAGGCGAATACCAAAGTCTGACATCAAATATGGGTTAAAATATTCACTTATTGGTGATTTTAGAAAGACTGGTTTAGCCTTTTTAAAGTATAATTTGGCACTGAGAAAATATAAAATGTAACTTACCTATGACAGAACAATCAAACCTATACCAGTATAACAAGGAAAGGAATGTATTGGCTCACAGAAATAGAAAATCCAGTACATTTATCTGGAATTTAGGTATGTTTAAACCCAGGAGTACATCCAGTATCAAAATGTCAAAAGTGGAATTAGAGGTGAAGCAAGGTGGTGGAATAGAAGGCTCCACCAATTGCCACTCTTCCCCCCAACAAAGATACCAATTTAACAACTATCCATACCAAAAACACCTTCATAAGGACCAAAAATCAGGTGAGCACTCACAGGACCTGGTTTTAAGTTCATATTGCTCACAGAGGCACTGAGAGGCATGAAAAACAATCCCGAATTGCCAGTGCTACCCCTCCCCCATCCACTGGCAGATGTCTGCTGTGCAGAGGGAGAATCTGTGTGTTTCGGGGACGGAGATCACAACAATTTTGTGACATTGCGTTGAACTCAGTGCTGCCCTGTTGTAGCAGAAAGCAAAACTGGACCAAACTCCACTGATGCCCACCCAGGGAGGGAGTATTTAAACCAACCTTAGCCAAAGGGGAATTGCTCATCTCAGTGGTTGAAACCTGAGTTCAGCAAGCCTCGCCACTTCCAGCTGGAGTGCTCTTGGGTCCTTAAATAAACTTGAAAGACAGCTTAGGCCATGAGAACTACAATGCCTACGGGTGTCCCAAGAGGCTGAACCAGACTCAGAGCCAGTGGACTGAGGGTGCACATTATCTACTGATACACCAGCCAGGGTAGCTAGGGGAGTACTGGCTCCATCACTCCCTTAATCCCAGGCTATACAGCTCATGGTTCACAAAGAGACTCCTTCCATTTGTTTGAGAGGAGAGGAGAGAAAAGAGCGGTCATTGTATTGCTTCTTGGATAACAGCTTAGTCACAGCAGGATAGGGCACTGGTCAGAGCTGTGAGGTACCCTTTCCATGCCCTACCTCCCAAACAGCATTTATAGACACATCCTGGGCCAGAAGGGAACATGCTTCCTTGAAGGAAAGGATCCAGTCTTGGGTACTGCTACTTGAAGAGCCCTTGGGCCCTGAATAACCAGCAGCAATATCTGGGTGGTACATCATGGATCTTGGGTGAGACTCAGACTTGCTGGCTTCCGATGAGATTCAACATATTCTCAGCTGTGATGACTATGGAGAGGGATTCCTTCTGCTTGAGAAAAGTGAAGGGAAAAGTAAAGAGGACTTTGTCTTGCACCTTAGGTATCAGCTCTGCCACAGGGAATAAAATACCAAGCAGGCTCTTAGGGTGCTTGATTTCAGGCCTTGGCTCTTGAATGACATTTCTGGACCTGTCCCAGACTAGAAGGGATCCCACTGTCCTAAAGGAAAAGTCCAAGGCCAGTCAGGATTCATCACAAGCTGACTGAAGAGCCCTTGGACCTTAAGGGAACATCAGCAGTAGTCTGGCAGTACTTTCTACGGGCCTGTGGTCATGGTGACCTACTCTGCCTTTGAAAAAGGGAGGCGAGAGTTGGAAGGACTGCATCTTGTGGTTTGAGTGCCACTTCAGACACAGTATAATGGAGCAGCAAGTAGACATCTAAGGTTTTTGACTCTAGTCCCTGTCTCCTAGACACCACCTCTGGACCTGGTAGGGTCTTGGTGGAACTCACTACCCAGAAGGGAAAGACAGGCCTGGCTGACTTTTCCACCTGCTGATTGTAGAGCCCCAAGGCCTTGAGAAAACATAGCTGGTAGCCAGGGTGTGGCTACAGCAGCCCTTGGGTGAGACCCAGTGCTGTACTGGCATGAGATCTGACCCAGTACAGTGTTAGTGGTGCTGGCCACCAGAGTGCTTGTGTCACTGCACCTCTAGCCCAAGTGGCTCAGAACAGAGAGAGAGAGAGACTCCATTTGTTTGGGAGAAAAGGAAGGAAAAGAAACAAGAGTCTCTGCCTGATAATTCAGAGAATTTTACCAGATATTGTCCAAGACCTTCAAGGTAGTACCTCTATGAGTCTGCAAGAACCGCAGCATTACTGGACTTGGGATGGCCTCTATTGCAGATACTGCTTAGATCATAACACCCATTTCCTAAATACCTGGAAAGTCTTACCTAGAAGGACATGTACAAAGAAGTCCAGATTGTGAAGACTACAATCAATACCCAACTCTTCAATGCCCAGACACAGAAAACTGTCCACAGTATCAAGATTGTCCAAGAAAACATGACCTCACCAAATGAACCAAATAAGGCCAAATAGGAGAAAGAGAGATACGTGACCTATCAGACACAGAATTAAAAATAGCTATTTTAAGAAAGCTCAAAGAAAGTTGACATAACACAGAGAAGACATTCTGAAGTCTATCAGATAAATTTATTAAAAACATTGAAGTAATAAAAAGGAATCAAGTAAAATTTTTGGAGCTCAAAAATGCAATTGACATACTGAAGAATACATCCGAGTCTCTTAATATTAGAATTGATCAAGCAGAAGAAATAATTAGTGAGTTTGAAGGCAGACTATTTGGAAATACAGTCAGAGGAGACAAAAGAAAAAAGAATAAAAAAGAATGAAGCATGTCTACAATATCTAGAAAATAGCCCCAAAAGGGAAAATCTAAGAGTTATTGGCCTTAAAGAGAAGGGAGAAAAGAGAAGGGGCACACAGTTTATTCAAAGGAATAATAAAATAACTCCCAAACCTAGAGAAAAGTATCAATATTCAAGTATAAGAAGGTTATAGAAAAACAGGCAGATTGAACCCAAAGATGACTACCTCAAAGTATTTAAAAATCAAATTCCCAGATATCAAGGATAAAGAAAGGATCCTAAAAGCAGCAAGAGAAAAGAAATACATAACAATGGAGCTCCAATATGTCAAGTGGCAGATTTTCAGTGGAATCCTTCCAGGTCAGGAGAGAGTGGCATGATATATTTAATAGTGCTGAAGTAAAAAATCTTTTACCCTATAATAGGATATGAAAATATCCTTTGAACATGAAGGAGAAATAGAGACTTTCCCAAACAAATGGAAACTGAGGAATTTCATCAGCACTAGACTTGTCCTACAAGAGATGTTTAAGGAAGTATTTTAATCAGGAAGAAAATGATGTTAATGAACAGTAAGAAATCATCTGAAGGTACAAAACTCATGAGTAATGGTAAATACACAGAAAACAGAATAATATAACATTGTAACTATAGTGTGTAAACTACTCTTGTCATAGGTAGGAAGACTAAATGATGAACGAATTAAATATAACTGGAATGCTATGCAGCCATAAAAAGGAACAAGATCATGTCCTTTGCAGGGACATGGATAGAGCTGGAAACCGTTGTCCTCAGCAAACTAACACAGGAACTGAAACCCCAACACTGCTTGTTCTCACTTATAAGTGGAAGCTGAATGGTGAGAACACATGGACACAGGGAGGGGAACAACGTATGCAGGGGCCTGTTGGAGGCAGAGGGGTGGTAGGAAGGAGAGTGTCAGGATAAATAACTAATGCATGTGGGGGACTCAATACCTAGGTGATGGGTGGATAGGTACAGCAAACCACCATGGTACACATTTACCTATGTAACAAACCTGCAAGTCCTGCACATGTATCTAAGAACTTAAAATAAAATTTTAAAAATGCAACATCCTTTTTTATGATAAAAACCATAAAAAACTAGGTATAGAAGGAACATACCTCAATTTAATAAAAGCCAAATATGACAGAACCACAGCTAGTATCATATTAATTGGGGAAAAAGTTAAAACCTTTCCCCTAGATCTGGAACATGACTAGGATAACCATTGTCACCACCCCCTTATTCAACACAGTTCTAGAAAGTCCTAGCTAGAGCAATCAGACAAGAGAAAGAAATAAAAGGCAGGCAAATTGGAAAGGAAGAAGTCAAATTATCCTGTTCATATAGTATAATCTTATATTTGGAAAACCCTAAAGAATCCACCACAAATTTTTTGGAACTGTAAACAAATTTGGTAAAGTTGCAGGATAAAAAATCAATACACAAAAATCACTAGTGTTTTTATATGCCAACAGCAAACAAACTGAAAAAGAAATTCAAAAAGTAATCCCATTTATAATAGCCAGAAATAAAATTAATTATGTACGAATTAATGTAACCAAGGAAGTGAAAGTTTTCTACAATGAAAACTATAAAATACTGAGGCAAGAAATTAAAGAGGACATACAAAAAATGAAAAGATATTTCATATTCATTGATTGGCAGTTTCAGTATCATTAAAATTTCCATACCACCCCAAACAACCTACAGATTTAATGCAATCCCTATCAAAATACCAATGACAGTCTTCACAAGAATGGAAAACAAATTCTAAAATGTATATGGAACCATAAAAAAACAAAACAAACAAACGAAAAACAGAATAGTCAAAGCTATTCTGAGCAAAAAGATCAAAACTAGAGGAATAACATTACCTGACTTCAAATTATACTACAGAGCTATAGTAACCAAAACAGCATGGTCCTGCCAGAAAAAGACACATAGACCAATGGAACAGAATAGAGAACCCAGAAACAACTCCATATACCTACAGTGAACTCTTTTCCATCAAAGGTGCCAAGAACATATACTGGGGAAAAGATAATCTCTTCATTAAATGGTGCCTGGAAAACTAGGTATCCATATGCAGAATGAAACTTGATCACTATCTCTCACCATAGAGAAAAATCTAATCAGAATAGATTAAAGATTTAAATATAAGATCTCAAACTATAAAACTACCAGAAGAAAACTTTGGGGAAACGCTCCAGGACATTGTAGTGGCAAATATTTCTCGAACAATACTCCACAGGCACAGGCAACCAAAGCAAAAATAGAGAAATAGAATGACAACCTGAAAAGGTTCTGCACAGCAAATGAAACAATGAACAACATGAAGAGAAACCTCCACAGAATGGGAGAAAACATTTGCAAACTATCCATCTGATAAGGGATTAATAACCAGAATATATAAGGAGCTCAAACAACTCTATAGGAAAAAAATCTAATAATCCAATTTAAATATGGGCAAAAGACTTGAATAGATATTTCTCAAAACAAGATATACAAATGGCAAGTAGATTTATGAAAATTGCTCAACATCATTGATTAGAAAAATGCAAACCAAAACTACAATGAGGTAGAATCTTACCCCAGTTAAAATGGCTTTTATCCAAAAAACAGGCAATAAAAAATGCTGATGAGAATATGGAGAAAAGGAGCCCTCATACACTATTGGTGAGAAGTAAATTAGTACCACCACTATAGAGAACAGTTCTAAAAACAGAGCTACTATATGATCCAGCAATCCCACTCCTAGGTATATACCTAAAAGAAAAGAAATCAGTATATCAAACTCCCGTGTTTATTGCAGCAGTATTCACAACAGCTAAGATTTGGAAGCAACTTAAGTATCCATCAACAAACTAATGGATAAAGAAAACATAGTACATATCCACAATGAGGTACTATTCAGCCATAAAAAAGAATGAGATCCTGTCATTTTCAACAACATGGATGGAACCGAAAGTCACAAAGTTAAGTGAAATAAGCCAGGTAGAGAAAGACAAACATCACATGTTCTTACTCATTCGAGGGAGCTAAAAATGAAAACAATTAAACCCATAGAGATAGAGTTGAATCATGGTTACCAGAGGCTGGGATGGGTAGTCGGTCTTGGAGTGTGTGTCAGTATAGAGGAGGAATGGTTAATGGGTATAAAAACATGGTAAAAAATAAATAAGATCTAGTCATTGCTAGCACAATAGGGTAACTATAATAAAAAATAATTTAATTGTTCATGTAAAAATAACTAGAAGAGTATAATTAGATTGTTTTAAAAACAAAGGATGAATGCTTGAGCAGACTGATACCCTATTTACCCTAATGTGATTTACATATTTCATGCCTGTATGAAAATACCATGTAACTCATATAGACACCTACTATGTACCCATAAAAATTAAAAATAAACAAAAACGGAGGGAGAATAGAGCTCTACTGATCATATCCCCTGTTGGTAGTGTTTACCACTCTTTTGGTTAATTTGAGAGATACAGTTTTTTTACCAGGTGGCAAAGTCTACTGACCCTACTATAAAACAAAGAATAGTTCTTTCCCAATAGCTTCAACAAAACTCCTAGAGTGTACTTCAACCTAAGGGACATGGTATAGTAACCAATTTGTCCCAGTTTGCTTAGGCCTTTTCTGGTTTAGCACTGAAAATCCTGCCTCCCAGGAACCAACTCTAACCAGGAGGGTGTACCCAGGACCGTCCAGTTTCAAAACAGAAAATCTTGTATTCTGAGAACCCTGTAAGTGCTATACAAACTGGGACAGTTGGTTGCCCTATAATATGGAGACATGATCTACAGCCCTGCCTAAAGTGTATGAGCAGTTTATGAAAGGTTAATATGCTGAGCAAATAAAATTTTAAATTGCTTATAAAGCATCTGTATTGCTTGTATGTGCTACTCATTCAACTCGATCTTCCTGTATACAAGAAACATTGCAGCTAGGAAAAATGTACACGAATCTTTGAACAAAGTGAGAGTTTTCAGCAGTTTTATCTTTTTCTTCTCTTCTAGAGCACCATCCATAACATATACACACATTTTGCTGTGTTCTGTCTCTTCTCGTTTACTTGTTTTTTAACAAAATTGCCTAAATATGTCATCAAGTGTGTCTTCCATTGTTGTTTCCAGGTTCTTACACAGTGGTTCTTACACAGTGGTCTACGCCTATACTCTGTCCTGGCCTCTTTTCAGATTTCCCTCCTGGTGACTGTTTTTCATTCAACTTTAAATTGTCAACGAAAGCTAAATTTTACTGTTTACATTAACAGAGCTGGTTGCCATTTCTGAAATCTTACTCGCCCTGCTTTTAAGCCAATCTGTTTGCTTGCCTGCTTTCCTTGACCTGCATCTACTTTCTACTTCCTCCAGTAAAGCAAAAAACCTGTAGCCCTACAAGGTGATGAGTTCCTCATTTCCCCATCATCTGGCTGATAACAAAGACTGATTCATAGTCTGCAAGAATTGATTTCTACAGACTTTGAAGAAAAATCAGAAGTTGAAGGTAAAAATGAACAATCAAAGAACTATTCATAACACTGAAAAAACTGCAAATCTGGTAAACACTTGAAGTGGTATGGTTTCATTTACATTTATTGTAAGCCAGGAGCAGAGTCTAGCAAACTTTCTTAAAGGAAACTAAATTGTCTGTTATTAAAACTTATTTTTAAAATTTTACTTTAAGTTCTGGCATACATGTGCAGAACATGCAGATTTGTTACACAGGTGTACACATGCCATTGTGGTTTGCTGCACCTATCAACCCATCATCTAGGTTTTAAGCCCTGCACACATTAGGTATTTGTCCTAATGCTCTCCCTCCCCTTGCCTCCTACCCTGACAGGCCCCAGTGTGTGATGTTCCCCTCCCTGTGTTCTCATCGATTAAAACTTATTATTAAGAATCACAGGTAAAATTTTTTGTTTCAAGATTGGGAAGTCAATCCTCTTTTGAGTGAGTGCTAACTCTGAAGCCTCCTAGAACATCAGCTACACTGAGTTATTTGAACTTTAATTCTTGAAAATGAAATTTCTTTCAAAAAAAAGATTGAAATAAATATTGTCTATTCAGGAGTTTGCCTTACAAGTTCCTAAAAGCTGAGAACCTCTCTAGGCTATGGTCAGCGAGAAGTATAACTGGAGTAAGGGTCAAAGAAATGCAATGCTGCCGGCTTTGAAGATGTAGGCAGGGATCACAAGTCAATAATGTGTACAGCCTCTAGAAGCTGGAACAGGCAATAAAATCTATTCTCTCCTAGAGCCTCTGAAAGTAAAACACAGCCTTGCTTACATCCTCCTTTCAGCACAATGAGACCCATGTTGGACTTGTTACCTAAAGAACTATGTAATAAATGAATGCAATTTTAAGCCGCTAACTTCATGGTAATTTGTTACAGTAGCAATAGGAAACTAATATCCACTTATATTAAATTTTAACATACCAGTATCATGACAGCTATAATTCTGCCAATTTTATGTCTATTTTCCTTTCTTCTCTTCCAGCATCTAATCTTATTAGAATAGTTTTGTCACAATATGAAAAACAAGTTTGTAACTTATCCAGGTTTCCAATTTCCTTAAATATCAAGCTGAGATCAAGTTATTTGCTCTATAAGGTTTTGAAATTTCAAAACTTCGCTGTTGATAGTCATCTAATCCTTTAATTCTATATATATTCTTAATTTAATTCTATATAAAACATATTTACATGTCACATTGAATAACTTACATTTAAAATTCTACAAGATACAAATTATCCTCACATAAAGCAAATAATATACTCAAATATTAACCTGAAGAGTTCATCAGTATAAGCCAAATTCCTTTTAAAAGACAGGTATGTACAGATGATGGAAATAGATCTTCACTTTCTAAAAATATGATACAGGAAGACACATCTAATTTAATTCCAACAACATTTTGAAATCTAAATCACAGATTTTTTTTTTTTTTTTTTTTTTTTTTTTTTTGAGACAGAGTCTTGCTCTGTCACCAGGCTAGAGTATAGTGGCACAATCTCGGCTCACTATAATCTCCGACTCCCAGGTTCAATGATTCTCCTGCCTTAGCCTCCCGAGTGGCTAGAATTACAGGCGCACACCACCACACCCAGCTAATTTTTGTATTTTTAGTAGAGACAGGGTTTCACCATGTTGGCCAGGATGGTCTTGATCTCTTGACCTTGTAATCCTCCTGCCTCAGCTTCCCAAAGTTCTGGGATTACAGGCATTATAGACAGAATTTTAAAAACAGCTATTTTAACCCATTTATGCAGAAGGTTGCAATTTTTTGAATTGTAGACATGTGAAAAATCAGACTTTGGCAATAACCTTGAGCAGTAGGATATAAATAACTCCCACATGCTTAGTTTTCCGATAATGGCACACTAGGCATATAATCACTCAATGGAACAGTCACCCATTAGCCACATTGATGGAAGAAAACAGCCTTCTTCTGAAGGAGAGGAGAACTTTGAAACTCATTTCATCCTCTACTACACAAAGGACTTCTCACCAAGGTTACTCAGTATTAGAATGTCTCCATCTCCATGACCATGGAAAAGATAAGGCCCTTTTTCACTTTTGGAAGGTTAGTACTAGAGCCTGGTTAAGAGTGAGAGATGTAAAGCTTTACTGAACTTTCAGTGTTTGAATAAAATTACCCTTAATAGTTTCTACCATCCTAAGCAAAACAGCAAAAATTTTCCATATATATACACATACACACACATACACATATGTATGTTCATACCAAGGACATAGATTTTTGTTTTCTGATTTTGTATTAGTGTCAAAAGAATTTAATTAAGCAATAATTTTATAATAAGCAGTATTGTTTATGATAAAGTACAAAGAAATTTTCTAAAACAGCTGTTGCCTTATTATTAGAAGACTGAATGGACCTCATCAAGAAATTTGATTCCCAGCAATTCCAAGATTGAAGGTGACTAGCCTTTTTAAGCATTGCACAAAGGCTTTTACGGAAAAGCTGTAAGACTACTTTAAGAACAGTGGGTTTCCACTATGACATGAGATTTAACTGATTTTCAGAAGGAAGAAGGGACTGTCACTCTTGTGCCTCACAACTGCAACAATACTAATAAGAAAACCACTTTGAGAATACTCTTCTGCTAAAAATAAAGCAGAACAATTAGAGAACATAAATGTAAAAAGGAGGAATCTGAAAATAACACTAGAAGAAACCAAAGAAAGTTGTGTGAAGGATAGAACAGTCTTAAAGGCTTCTTTCCAACAAATACACAAACTTTTTTCAAATACTTTAAAGTAACACTACTTGGAAGGTGAAAGTTTTGTTGTTGCTGTTTATCGGCCTTGTTTTTCAGTCTAGTTCAACCAAAGTCGACTTCTATGCTTAGTGCTTTTATTAGTTTTATAGATATTTCAGGGATATTTCTGTAGAAAGATGCAGTTCTGTATCCCACCCGCCCCCCGACCCCCCACCATTCACACAAGATATCAGCAGGGCTGCATTCCTTATAGAGGCTCTGAGGGAGAATACATTTCCTTGACTTTTCCAGCTTCTAAAGGTTGCCCTCATTTCTTGGTTTGTCACCCCACATCACTCCAATCTCCGCTTCTGTCATCACGTCTCCCTCTCTCACTTTAACTCTCCTGTTTCCCTCTTACAGAGACCCAATCTTCATATCTCAAGATCCCCAATTTGATCACATCTGCAAAGTCTTTCTTATCACAAAACGTAATGTATTTACAGATTTTGGAGACTAGAATGTGAACATATTTGGGAGTCATTATTCACCTTACTACATTGTCATATCAAAACACAGTGGATATTTTTAGCTTATATCACTTATTTGCTGTTTTTTTCCTAAAGTAGGAAATGGCTAAAAATGGGGAGAAGGAGTGAACAAAACTCCTTCAATTCAATGTTCTTAATTAAATCCAAGATACGTCTCTGTTCTATCTTTGGCAGAGAGAAAGCTACTTATATAAATAGACATGATGACAAAACAATACCAGTAAGAAAAAAATGTTCTCCAGATTCAAGTTTTGTAAGACAAAATGTTTTAATGATAAACTCTCAGAGACTTGACTTTACTATATAAAACTAGACTACCCTAGGGTTTTTGTCATCAATTTTTCCTAGGACATAACATCTATAAAAGAAAAAGAAAAGGACCATCATTATCGGAAACAAAATAGCTACTAAAATCACAAAAAGTTTTCTGAAAAATGGGAAACCCAGGCCGATATGGTTGAAAAGTATTCTTCCTACATTGCAATAGACTCAGAAAGTATAAACTGCTCTTCCAATATTGTTGATATTAAATTCTGGAGCTGGAAACACATGGAAGCCTTTAGAATCAAGTCTGTATACCCTCTGAGTGAGTAGGGGTAGAGAGAGTTTCAGGAGTGGGAAAGCAGGGAAGCAATTGGTCAGCCATGCTTCTTCTATTCTCTGAATTTCCAGGATAATAAACCAGACAGACCGAACAGAGCCTATCCAAGCAAATCTCTAGCTGCTGAGGGAGAGAACAAATACTTCTAATGGTAAAGCAAAGAAAACAGCTGCTGAATTTTTAGCAAATATTTTTTCCTCTTACAACGGCATTAGATAATGAAATTGTATGTGGATGAATAAACCATTCTTCAGTTCTGGAAAGGAAAACAACACACATTTCACCCAAATCTAACTTAGAACAATGCAGGTCTTTCATATCCTTAGGGAACACATTTCTCCTGAAGATATGCCAACTGCTGAGCTTTTATGGTCTTTTTCAGTGAGTTGTCTTTTCTAAAGAACACCATTAGTGGGAACCTGAGAAGTCCTAAAACTACTCTCTATGACTGATAAAATCATATTCATAAAATCTTAGAAAATACAAGTTATTTGGTCCATTCTTTCAATTCTCCTATTAATATACGCTCTAGTAAATCCAAATACTCCCCTCTTTCTGCTTGCTCCACATTTTCCAGTCCCTCTGCCTTTGCCCACGCCATTTCTGGTACCTGTAATTCCTTTCTTAATCATCTCCTTTCCCTGCCCTAATCGTCATCTGCCTGGTTACTAAGAGCCATTTCAGAAACTGCCTCCAGGTCTATGTCTTTTTAGACCAGAACAGTACAGTGGTTAGGAAGAAGACTCTGGAGTAGACTGAATTTGACACCTGGCCCAACTACTTTCTAGTCATGGATAAATTATCTCTACTACAGTTTCTTCTATGAAATGATGATTAAAAGTTCAGCCTATCACAGGGTTATGGTGAGGATTAAATGAATTAATATACATAAGGTACTAGAACACTGAGAGACAGATGCATAGTGAGTTTTCAAGAAGGTGCAACTGTAATGATCCCAAAGTGAACCAATCACTTCCTCTTCTCCCACTGCACTTTATTTGTTCTTCTTTACCAATCTTCACCAATCTTTCCAGTTTGAATTTGTTACTAACATGTAAATCTTATCTCCATGCCAGATAGTATCTTCTTTGAGCATAGAATAAAGTCTTCATTTTTTTTTTTATCTTCTATAACCCTTGTGCATGGTAATAATTGGAGAGCTAGCATTGAATACACAATATGTGCCAGAAGTTATGTGAGCATCATCTCATAATCTTCATAACAACCCTATGTGTCAAGTGATATTAGTCATCCCTACTTTACAGATAAACAGGCTTAGAGAAAGTAACTTTCTTCCCATTACATAAATAATAAGGCATTTCCTGATTCTAAATTTCCAACTCTCAGCTACTATTACATATCTCCTATTCACTATACCACAAGTGTGTTGAATGATACAATTAATGACCATAATCTTTAAAGATTTTTTTAGCACCTTCTTTGTGGGGGGCACATTATAAATAATAATCCCTACCTGTCTTGGAAAGTCACATTTGACAATTTTTACTGTGAAGAATAAAATTAATAAAGTCTAAAGACTTGCATAATTGAGTCATAGGGAGAACTAAAGCATGTTTAGTTTACGTTGTTGCTGTACAGAGGCTTGCTATTCAGAGTGGTCCATAGACCAAGGACATCAGGATTACCTGGTGGGTGGCTACACATGCAGGATAATCTTGGGCCCCATGCCAGATATATTGAACCACAATATATATTTTTAGGAAATTACCAGTTTAAGGATCATTTTTAATAGGGGTCATGAACTAGCAATTATCCAATTCTTAAGAATAGAACAAGTGAAATTGGCTGGACTTAAAAAATTTCTAAAATAAATATTGAGATAATGGAGTAAAATATAGAAGAATTTATATTGCCCTTCTAAAAATAAATATTGAGATAATGAAGTAAAATATAGAAGCAATGTATAATGCCTTTTTGAGAAGTTATTTTTAATTGATAGATACTATCATTTATGTAAGAAACCTCAGCTAGGAAAAGAGTTCTAGTCCCTGAGTATATGAAAGACTACAATTAGTTATTCTAGAATTAAAGCTTTCTGAAAGTAGGCTCTTTGTCTTGTTTATTGCTGTATGTAAATGCATAGGAGAGTTTGTGGCACATAGTAGGGACACAACAAAGATATATTGAAAGAATATTTTTCTCAAAAATCTTTGAGTAATCAGAATATATTACTTCTTAGAGCAATTGGAGTATATCCTTCAAAGAGTGGGACTGGGAATAGGAATAACTTCCAGGATTCTGCCTGCTCAAACTTGAAAGATGTGATTTCTTCTTAGTGTCTCAATACGGAAGATATTTTCTGCCATTGAGAGGACATAAGGTGGTGAAGAGAACACAATGTTAATACCTTAAAGTGTCTTTTGTAAGGGACAGCTATAAATTACATACGTGAAAGAAATATTTTTCTTGATGGCCTAGTATCAGTCCCATTTTCTTGTTTGAGAAGGCTCCTGGGTACAATAAACTCTGAATTTTGTTCTTTGAATGTTATTCCCAGAGTTTTGCTTAGGACAAGATGATTAATTCATCACCCATTTTTGGACACCAGGGAACATATCTCACAACAGGCCGAAAACAAAGCCAGACCTCTAGTTCAGTTAGTACAAAGAAAACAGATGCTTTCACTCCAGCGTCTACTCACAGTGATGAAATCTTGCAGTGTGGTGTATCTTCTTTCTGAATTAAGCCTTAAGGTCACAGATACAATCCTGACTGTATTATAAAGAAAAATAATATATACATGTCCAGATGTCAAATCACAGTTAAAATAACAAATGAAGATACCAAAGGCCTTGTCTCACTTATTATATGCTGGACAATCAAGATTTTTTAAGTATTGATGATAAATCTGGTTCACTTAACCAATGGCCCTCTTCAAATTTAAGAAGGTTGCTGACATTTAACTACTTTGCATTCACCATAAGTGCTGTGAAGGAAGAAGTAATCTATTCTAGAAAATATACTATTTGTATTTTTATTATGCTTTTATATTCTAGAAGTTTTGAAATGCTTTTAGCTAAATAGTTGTGTAAAAAGCAGAACAATTTCTATTATTATCCCACAAAGCCACCTATATTAATGACATTCATGACAATAACAATTTTCTTTTTTTTATACGACTTTACTTCTAAAGAAGATAATTGTGTGTATGTGTGTGAGTTAAAACTACCATTTTAACTAGAAATATATTGTACAAAGAAATAAATTATTTTGTAAAAATTTAATGCTTGCAAAGCACTTAAACAGGGACATTGTTCTTCACAGACGTTCCTGGCATTTTCCTGATGGTGCCTGCCTCTGAAAACCATATGCTAACCTCTCAAATGACTCTCCTGGGTAAAACCAGGGCAGTATTCCTGTGACAAGGGAAAACTCAAAATATCCGCAAAGGAATGAAGTAGTATTTCAATCTCCCAAGCAATGTAATTCCAAAGGGTTGATGGATGAGAGGTCAAAAATGTCAAGTGCTCCAAAAATTAAATATTTCACCCATAAATCATTCAACCTGGGCAAGAGCGAGAATAATAATGCTTGTGCTAACAATCGCCAGAAAGAAAGGACACATTCCTGCCACAGTGACAATATTGCTTTCTTCCATAACTTCTAACAGCAGCATGTTTGGGAGCACAGGTAGAACAAAGAATATAAATATTCAGCATTATGTGTGGGACCCTATAATATTTTCAAAGAAAAGAATTTTAAAAGCAGCCCATGTAGAGAGAAAAAGAGAAAACCCCCAAATCAAACAGGACTACATCTTTCAACAGAGAGAGATCCCTGAAACACCTATAAAGCAATGAGAGCACTGAGCATAGCAGTCAACTTTGGCTGAACCAAACAAAAGAACTACAAGGTCATAGGGGGTGAGATAGGACTGTTCTTCACCTGATGTAAACCCACCAAGAAATGAAAACACGTCAAACAGGTTCAGGGTAAATAACTAGAGGTCAGGTTAATCATATAGATATCAGTCATTGTCTGCACATACAAAAGCTGCCTGAGGCTACTTACCTAAATGGGCAAATGTCATATGTCTATTCTTTTTTTGAACTAGAATTTTGAAAGATAACACTGCTATTGGTATATACTTTTAAATTTTGTATATGTGTGCATATATACAAACACAATCTTAGAAATATATAGTTATTTTACTTCTTCAACAGGTGAATGAATGTCTACTGTATATACACACATAGATACTATTCTGAACCTGTTCTCTTTTTGCTGAAAATATATTCTGGAGACATTTGTATGTTAGCATATAAACATCTGCCTTGTTTATAAGAAACTAATTATCATATTGGTTGGATATCTCATAATTTATTCAATTAGCTACCAACACTAAATTTTTTTTTTTTTTACTATTAAAACTAATGCAGTGACCTTCTTTGCAGAGATATAGTTGTACATGTGTATGAATATCTGCAGGATAAATTTACACATGTTGAATTATTATTCAAAATCTATTTTTGTTCTTAATTGTGATAATCATCATTTAATTGCCCTTTCGGGAGAGTCAGTGAGTTTAATCCATCACTAAAACTGTATGAGGCTATCTGTTTACAATTACCCTCACCCACACTGTATTTGAGTTTTGATAAATCTGATAGCCAAAATAGGATTTCATCTTTAAAAAGACTTTATCTTGAAAGTTATGAATAACATCAATCCCTGTTCATATCTTTAAGAGTCATTTGAATTTCTTCAAATATGAATTTGGATTATCTCTCATGGATTTATAGAAGTCCGTTATGTTACATATTTCAACAAACCTAAGACATCACTGATAGTACTATGCACCAAGTAGGGGGAAAAAAATCCCTGCCTATTAAATTAAGAAACAGTGCTTTCTTATCACATTTTTAATTTGAACATATTAAAAATCCTTTATATATGTAAATGGATGTTTTTGTCATGTTTCGCTCTTGCACATATACAAAAGAACAAAACAAACTTCTTCAATTAAACGTCAGACTCTTCAGTATCACTTGGCAACACTGAGTCTTTCATATCCATGTTTTGCCCCATAATAGTGTCTACTGTGCAATCAAGAGCACAGGTATTAAAGCATGTTTTTAAAACAGTCCCTAAAACAACAAAGTCACTGAGCCTAATCTACCCTTCACTCCAGCTGCAGAAAAGTTACTATGCTTGTCTGATTTCCCACCAACCACTGGCCTTCCAAGCCATCTGTTTCTTACAGTGATGCCATTTTAGGAAGCTTCTTGACATTCCAATTTGAGAGACATTAAAATGTGGAAAAAATGTGAATTACAATTAACAAAATATTCAATAAGAAAATCAGCCTTTGCATTAGATGTTGTATTTAATAAATATTTTTCCCAGTGTGACATTTTTTATCTTGACTTTATTTGTGTCATGGAGAACATTTAAATTTTCACGTAGTTAAATGGATCTTTTTTTTTTTTTTTAATTTATAAGATAGACATTTCCAGTCTGGAGTTTTCTCACTCCGTATTATGGAAAGAATGCCATGGTTTTTAACCAAGAGTTTTGTTTTTTAACTTTTAAATTTGTGATCTAATAGGAGATAGGGTCTGTGTGTATGTTCTGTGTTCAATAGAACATCTCAGATAGAGTTTCAGAATTTTTCTAAATAACCACCCAGTTAAATACCATGGTTATTATATACTAAATTTCTACATATGTGTGAGTTTATTTTATAACTTTTTTTATACACTGATCTATATTTTTATGAAGTGCAACAAAATTGTCTTAGTGAAATATTTTGAAACATTTAAAAATTTTTCAAGCCTAATGAACTTTCAATACCCCTTTTTAAGTTTTCTACATTATACTTCAGTGCTTATTTCTCCAATAAATCTTCTAATTCATTTGCTGCAAAAATTACTTTCCTATTTTTGTCACAATATTGAATTTACATAATTTAGAGAGTTGCAATCTCTAGAATACCAATTTGTTGCCTAAAAACAATGAATTCATTCTATTTACAAAACTCATTCTATGGTTGAAGTCGTTTATTGCACAAGTAATATAAATTATATTATTAAATTTATACCTCAGTATTTTACTATTTTATTGCTTTTGTGAAAAGGAGATTTTATCCATCACATTACTTCACCAGTTATAATACACAAGGAAGCTGTTAATTTTGTAATCAGGTAAATGACTCTCAATTTTTTTTTTTATTTCTAATTTTTCTCCACTGGACTATTTGGGGTTTTCTAGGAATAAAATGGCATTTATTAAAATAAAAAATAATAATTTTGGCTTCAACTTTCCAATAGTGAAAATTCATGGTAAAATTTTTGGATATCATTTACTGATATGTCCACAATATTACATAAAATTAAAGATAAAAGTCACATTGATGGAAGCACTTCAAGATCACTATTGAGCATGATACTGGAATTTGCTCAGACATGTATATTTTACCCAGTTAAGAAAGTATACATCTCTACCTAATTCACAGTTTTGTTTTTTTTTTTTTTTGCAATAGAAGTTGAAATTTCCAGCACTTTCTTTTAATGTAATCAATTTTTTCTTACTAAGACATGTTAAAACAATCTAGTAGAATCATATTAATAGCAGAATTAGCAAAAGGAAATAGAATATTGAACTATCCTTACAAGAAAATGTCCTGACTTGGTTATGGTGTGCATTTTTAATGCACAGCTGAATTTGTTAATATTTTAATTTTGGATTTTTTAAATGTGCAGCTGGATTTTGTAATATTTTATTTTGGAATTTTTGCAGTTATATCCATAAGTTATACTTATTGGCAGTGGCTTTTGTAATGTTTACGTGTTTAATTTTGATGCTATCTTTGCCAAGTTTTAATGTCAACATTGCTCTGGTTTTATATAAATGCAAGAGTTTTCTTTTTCTGTAGTAAATAGTTTCAACAGATCATCAGAACTCTCCTTTGAAATCAAATGAGCCTGCAGCAATTGCTGTAGTCACACGTCCATAGTGTTTTCAAGTTCTTCCAGGTAATTGTTCTGCTAATATTCTATCTTTTGGTGGTCACATTTGATATTTTACCATTTGTTGGAAAAATAATTTTATAAAGTTTTTCCAATGTATTGGAATACATTTGAATAAAATATACTTTTATAATTCTTTCAATCTAGTTTCTGATTTTTGCACCTCTGCTTCTTACTATCTGATATATCTTTTGATTCAATAGTGGTTTTAGGAATTATTTTCACCTTTAATATATTGGGGTTTTCAAATAATTATGATTTTGATTTAATTAATTCTACTTTTTTATTTTTCAGTTATATCTAACTTTATCTTGACTAATTCCTTCTCAGTGTTTTTCTTGGATTTACTTTGTTTTCCACAATTGTTATTCAATTCTAATTTTAATGCATTGTGTTCTAAGAGAACGAGGTATATTTTTTATTTAATGGAATTGATTGAAGTTTCCTTTATGGCATAATACGTGATCAATTTAATAAATGTCCCAAGGCAGAAAAAATAAAGATGTATGGGGGTGGGGAGTACAAGGGAAATATTTGTGAACTCAGCAAATTTGGGTATATTCTGAGTTTTCAGGGTATACAATTACATACAATGCATAGTACTTCCCACTATGGAACAATTCCATGGCTTGCTCAGGCCCCCCACATTTCCCTGTTCTAAGTAAGGATCTCTTGATTAGGTTCTTCAATTCTTAGAGGAAACTATGCCCAGAATACACCAAAATATATACAATTTTCAATGTTTCTTCATTTGGTAAAAATTTAGCACTACTTGGCTACTATTGTTTGAAGTTGGTGAATTAGGTTTTGCTGTCTACTAGTGTCTGTAAGGATGGAGCTTTGTTTTCTGTCACCTTAATTGGTATATGAAATGGAATAAAAATGCTTTAACTGTTCTTGTGTTAGTTTGCTGAGAATGATGGTTTCCAGCTTCATCCATGTCCCTGCAACTGACATGAACTCATCCTTTTTTATGGCTGCATAGTATTCCATGGTATATATGTGCCACATTTTCTTTATCCAGTCTATCATTGATGGGCATTGGGGTTGGTTCCATGTCTTTGCTACCATGAACAGTGCCACAATAAACATACGTGTGGATATGTCTTTATAGTAGAATGATTTATAATCCCTTGGGTATATCCCCAGTAATGGGATTGCTGGGTCAATTGGTATTTCTAGTTCTAGATCCTTGAGGAATTGCCACACTGTCTTCCACAATGGTTGAACTAATTTACACTCCCACCAACAGTGTAAAAGCAAACAGAAAACCAGACACAGCGTGTTCTCACTCATAAGTGGGAGTTGAACAATGAGAACACATAGACATGGGGGTGAGTGGTCATCACACACTGGGGCCTGTTAGGCAGTGGGGGATTTGCGGAGGGATAGCATTAGGAGAAATACCTAACATAGATGACAGATTGATGGGTGCAGCAAACCACCATACCATGAGTATATCTATGTAACAAACCTGCACATTCTACACATGTACCCCAGACCTTAAAGTACAATAATAAAAAAAAAAGTACTTTAACTTTGCCATCTATGACTGGAAGTATCCCACTTTTTGCTCACTAAAATATTTATAAAATTTTTTTCTTGATGGAATTTGTGAGTTTTTGAAACATTTAGTAGGAAGAAAAAATATCCTGTCAACCTTTTCGTATTCTTCTACCAGAAAACACTTGGAGGCTTTCAAATGACTCATTAATTTTCATCTTCCATTAAGACATTCAGAGAACTTTCTAACATTATGGAAGACTGAATAGAACCCCATACCAATGAAGACATGTAGACATTACAGATAATATATCACCATAAATGAAATATAAGGCCTAGCCAAGCTTGAAACCAAGAAAATTATGTAGGTGCCAGAAATAAAGAGGGACCTCAAAGTCAGAAAGGTAATAGGGAACTAATACAGAATCGTTCACAGGTATATTAGACATGCTACCTGTGAAAGGAATCTGGGCTTCATGTCAAGTGGGAAAGGTAGCTAGAATTAAACCACTTTCCTAAAAGTGAGCATCATCAAGGGTTACCTTATCTGTAGAATAGGGACTAAAAACTCAACCAGCAAGCCTAGAAATTTTGCAAACATTGTGACAGGAGGTTAAAGGGGACTTCTATTGCCCCAGAGTTGATAACCTGGCCCAGAGGTGAAAACACAGGCATTAAGCATCCCTCATTCTAAAAAGAACCATTGATCTCTGGTTCTGGGAAAGTCCCCTGTTAATCTTTTTAAACTTTCCAGAACTGGCTGTACTGGAATTAACCATCATCCCATACCAAATATAAATACAACACAAAGCAGAGCAATTATTGTGTGGTAAGTTGAAGCCTTCAGCATTGTAGGGACTGAGATATTCCTAATGAAAGGTATTATTTTCACCTCCTCATAGGGAAAAAATGTAAGCGTAGTATTATCTTCATTTTTCATAGTAAAGAGTAAATGCATGTGGATAAATTAAGTGAATAAAACAAGAAACAGGGAATATTAGAAAGCAAGCAATATTTGAAAGACTAATCAAATATGTTAAAATGACACACAAGTGAGCATTGTGAAAAATAGAATGTCTGATGAATACAATTGAATGTATATTGAATATATTAAACATTCTTTAGTTCATGATTATCCAAAACAAAATACTAATTCAATATTATTGGAAGAAGTTTGAGAATGAACTTAATAAATATAGAAGGAAAGATAGGTAGTGTCTATTTTGTGACCCTTAAAACCTAATTTATTTAGGTAATAATTATCAACAGGCCAAACAGGTGGAAGACTGATGGGAACACTTACAACAGAATTCTGATTGTGACTTGATTAATTGGAACATCACGAAATGTGGGACAAGTCAATGTCAAGGGGAAGGTGAGAGGAAGTAGAGAGGGGGACATTCTAGAATAAAGATCCTTAAGAAAAATCATCAAATGAAACGCACATATCTTGTCTAGATCTTAATTCAAATAAGCCAACTATTTAAAAGCCGCGTCGAGAAAACTGAGTAAATGTATGCCTTGGCTGTTAGATTATATAAAAATATTAATGGTAACATTATTAGGTGTGATATCATTGTGGTTAGGTAAGAAAATATACATATGTATTAGAGATGCGTATAGAAAATACATAGGCAGAAATTTTTTTTTTTTTTTTTTTTTTTGGAGACGGAGTCTTGCTCTGTTGCCCAGGCTGGAGTGCAGTGACGCGATCTCCGCTCACTGCAAGCTCCGCCACCTCCTAAGTTCACGCCATTTTCCTGCCTCAGATTCCTGAGAAACTGGGACTACAGGCGCCTGCCACCAGGCCCAGCTAATTTTTTGTATTTTTAGTAGAAATACAAAAACACGGTTTCACCGTATTTGCCAGAGTGGTCTCGATCTCCTGACCTCGTGATCCGCCTGCCTCGGCCTCCCAAAGTGCTGGGATTACAGGCGTGAGCCACCGCGCCCGGCAGAAAATTTTATGAGAGCTAGAATTTTAAATTATTTAAGTACAAAATAAAAACAAAAAATGAATAAAACGAGGCAAAATAAAATTGATAGTTATTGAATCTGGAATATAGGGAATGGTTCGTTGATCTATAATTTTCACTTTTATGTATAATTTTTAATTAGAACTTTAGATAATGTATGATGCTTACTAACTGCTTTAATCAATTGCCTAGCAGTTCAAAATATTGGTTTGTTAGCAAAGCTAATTTTATTTAGGAGTATCTACAGGTGATACTCCTAAATTGGGAAGCAGATTTACTAACAAGGCAAACTCAGTCTCTAGGCCTAACTTTGAAAAACTCCAACATGAATATTGAAGCCAAACTCATCACCTAAAACCTTAAGAACAAGAACAAATTATATTTGACAACATAATGGGTTAGTTGCTTGAATCAACTCTTCAACCAAAACCAGTAATTATTCCTTAATATAATATAGAAAATACCTTCCCAGATATGTCAATTAGTTGGTATGAGAGTAAGGGATTATCAGATTTTTTTTTTTAAAGCAGGAACCTAGGGATGTAAGCAGAGAACTGCTACCTGCAGTCACTCCAAAAGCATTTGCCTTTGAAAGAGAGTATAGTAGTATGTTCTCTTCCACTGAATTTGAACACCAACGACTACACTTTCCTGTAGGAGTTATCTGGAAATTCTACCACTGCCTCAGGAATTGCAGAGAAAATTGACTCTTCAAATCTGGGTACAAAGTTGAAGGAAGAAAAACAGAAGGAACATTTGAAGAGAAAAAGGCTGAGAATTTTGTGTTAAAAAGCTATCAACCACAGATCCGGAAAACTCAGCCTTACGGTTCAAAAATATTCCTTCCCCCAAATTATATTCAAAATGCTTAAGTTCAGACATAAAAGGAAAACCTGGTAGGCGGTCAAAAAAAGACATAGTACTTCTAGAGAAACAATAAAAAAGGACTCATTACCAGGAGATTGCACATAATATCATAAGTAAACTCTTCAAGAAAAATGAACACAATCCAAAAACTTTGGTTATGCAAATTGTGAAAGTCTCTTAACATGGTGAACATGAAAATAAATATGGAATGTCTTCTTATGTTTAAGAAGACATTATCATTGCTCTAAACAATAATTGAGTGTCTAAAGTAAAAATAGAGCACAGTACTATGGTTGGACCAATGTGGAAGAGTAAGATGTAGTATGAAGATAACACAAAAGATGAGAGGTGAGGCCAGGCACGGTGGCTTATGCCTGTAATCCCAGAACTTTAGGAGGCCAAGGTGGGCGGATCACCTGAGGTCAGGAGTTTAAGACTAGCCTGGCCAACATAATGAAACCTTGTCTCTACTAAAAATACAAAAATGAGCCAGGCATGGTGGTGGTGGGTGCCTGTAATCCCAGCGGGAGGCTGAGGCAGGAGAAATCACTTGAACCCAGGAGGTGGAGGTTGTAGTGAGCCAAGATTGTGCCACTGCACCCCAGCCTGGGCAACAGAGCAAGACTACATCTCCAAAAAAAAAAAAACGATGGGAGGAGAATTTGAAATATACTTTGCCAAGTTTTTATGGTACATAAAATGTAATAATATTACAAGACTGTTATTTTTTAAAGTTGTATATTGTAAACCCCAGGGAACCCACTTTAAGAATGAAAAAAGGAGTATAAATAATAAATTAGTAGTAGAAATAAACTAGAAGCAAAAAGATCTCAATACAATTCAGGCAGAAAAAAAGAACAAAGGAGAAATGAAGTAACAAACAGAATTATCTAGAACTATGGTAACTTTTAGCCATGTAAATAGATTAAATGTAAATGGTCCAAAAACATCAATTAAAACAGACTGTCAGATTCGATTTTAAAATGAAGCAACTATATGCAACGAAAAACATTTTAATACAGAAGGATAGTGAAAGTAAGACAATGGTAACAATGTATTGCTCAATCACTAATCAAAAGACACCTGAACTGACAATATTTAGATAAAAGAAAGCAGACTTCAGAAAAAGGAGTATTACCAGGAATAAAGATGAACATTACATAGCGATAAAAGGTTCACTCACCAAAAGGACACAGAAATCCTAAATATGCATACATCTAACCAGACTTTCAAAATACTTGAAACAAAAACTAATAGAACTAAAAAGAGAAATCAACAAATCCATAATAATGGTTGGAGATTTCAGCACTTTTCTCTCAGTAATTGACAGAAAAAAAAAAAAAGCCAGTAATTAAGGATTATAGAAAGCCTGCAAAATACTATCAACCAATTTGGCCTAAATGACATTTATAAAGCAACCCACCAAACAACAGAGAATGCACAGCTTTCAAGTGTACATGTCTTTAGGGTGGGTAAGGTAAAAGCCTTATCTTTATTAATCCTGGAATATCTCCAGGGTTCTCTATCTTTAGGGAGACATGATCTCTAATTTCTAAGACATGTTTGTTGTACAGAAATGCTTTTTGCTCAGATGGCTTGAACTATGTAGGAATCTAAGAAATACAGGGAGAAATGTTTCCCCACACCAGAATGCCAGAAAAAAAAATACTTCAAAGTATTGAAGTTGTAGAATTTGTGTTCTATAATCATGATGCAATTAAGTTAGAAATCATTAATGATCAATTATGTTAAAGGTCAAAAAGGAAATGACAAGTGAAATTAGAAAACATTTTCTGTTAAAATGTAAGCACAAAGTATCAAAATGTATAGATAGAATGTAGCTAATTTATAGAATTAAATGTTCATATTTGAAAAGAAAAAATATTTCAAATAAATTGTTTTTACCTTGAGAAAATGCAAAAGAGCAAGTTAACCTCAGAGCAATTAGAAACAGAAGTTATACAGAAATTAATTATAAACAATGAAAATAGAGAAAAATCAATGAAAATCTGGTAGAGATCAGTAAAACTGACAAAGTTCTTGACAGATTAATCAAAAGAGAGAGAAAGAATCATGAAACACCAATATCAGGAATCAAAGAATTATTTTTTGTAGTTCCTAAGACATTAAGAGGATAATGAATATTATCAACTTTCTTTTGCCCATAAATTTAACACCTCAATGAAATATGAAAACCTCTTAAAAGGCACAACCAACTAACGCTCACTCATGAAGAAATAGATTATCTGAATAGTCCTATTTCAACCAAAGAAATGTATAGCTAAGATACTTCCAAAGAAATTTTAAGAACCAGATTATTTCACTGATGAACTCCACAAAACATTAAGGAAAAACTAATACTGATTATATATAAACTCTTAAAGAAATTAGAAACACAGAATATTTTAAGAAAACCAGTAAAAGATATAAGAAGAAAATGTAATGTTCTTCATAAGCATAAATGCAAAAACTCCCATCACAACATTAGCTAATTTAATCTAACAAAGTATTAAAAATAATGCTTCATGCTTAGATGTGATTTATCCTAGGACAATAAGACTGGTTTGACATTCAAAATGCAGTCAATAGAATTTATTATAGGAGGAGACTAAAGAAAAGCTACATATTCATTTCAACAAATGCAGAAAAACTTTAACATTCAACATCCATTTATTATAAAAACTCAAGTTAATAACAGAAGGAAACTTGATTTAAAAATCTGCAGAGACCTTACAGCTCATATGATAGTTAAAGGGAAAGATGGAATACTTTTTCCTCTAATATCATGAATAAAACAATAATGTTCTCTTTCATTACTTTTCTGCATTGTCCTAGGCAGTGCAATGGGGCAAGAAAAATAAAAAGCTCACAGTTTGTAAAAGAATAAATAAAACATATCTTTTCACAGATTACATGATTGTCCCTGGAGAAAATCTCAATGGATGTACAAAAATACTACTAGAACTAATAATTGAGTTTAGTGAACTTTCAAGATACAGAACCAATGTATCTTAATATATAAATTATTATACAGGTGTGCCTCAAATCAGTAAACCCAGCATAAGCTGAAAATATCTTAAGTCAAAAACGCATTGAACACACCTAACTTTCTGAACGTAATAGTTTAGCTAAGCCTACTTTAAACATGCTCAGAGCTCAACACTTAAATTAACCTACAGTTGGGAAAAGGTCAAATTCCAAAATTGGAAGAACAGTTTCTAATGAATGTGTATCACTTTCACAGCATTGTAAGGTTGAAAAATTCTAAGTTGAACCATTGCAAGTTGGGAAATGTCTGCATACTAATTATGAAATAATTAAAATAGAAAGTGAAATTTACACAAAAAAAGTACCATTCCCAGTGTTATCAAAACAAATGAAATAATTAGGTACAAATGTAAAATAAACATATATATAAAACGAATTAAAGAAGACCAAAGTAAATGGACAGATATACTCATTATTTGTAAGATCAATTCTTCTTGATTTAATATATAAATTCAACACAATACCAATAAAAACCTGAGAAAGAATTGTTTTATATACTGATAAGCTTATTATAAAGTCCATATAAAAAGTTAGAGGAGCTAGAATATCCAAGCCGCCACTGGAAAACAACACTGACAGACTCAATATTACTTGACTTGAAGACTTAATATAAACTGTAGTAACTACAACAGTGTGGAGTTGGTGTAAGCATAAATACATAGATTAGCTAGAACACAAGAGAAATCCCAGAAATAGATACACACAAAAAACCTGAAACATACCTCACACCATCTACAAAATGGATCTAAATATAAAGCCAAAATTATTTAAATTTTAAAATACCATTTATCATATCATCTAAAAATATGAGATAGATGGGGATAAATTTAACAAAACAACATACAAGACCTATACAGTATAATCTACCAATTATTGCAGAGATATAAAAGACAATCAAAATAATTAGAGAGGTAAGATTCAATATTATTAAGATATCATTTACTTTCAATTTGATCTGCAAATTTAGCAAACTCCCAAAATTCCATAAGACTTACTCTCATAAAAACCCAGTTCTTCAGTTTATATGGAAATGAAGAAGATCTAAAATAGCCTAAACACATTTTTAAAGGAACAACAATGTTGTAAAAATTATATTCTTTAATTTCCAAATTACGATAATGCTATAGTTAACAGGAATGCATAAAGACAACTGTAAATATCAATGAAACAAAATGGGTTTGTAAATTTATCCACACATATTTGGTCAATTGGTTTTCCATTATGTTTTTAAGACAATTCAATGTATGAGGGAAAATATTCCCAACAAATAACACTGGAACAATCAGATATTTTTAAGCAGAAAAACAGTAAATCTTGAACCTTACAACACATCATATCAAAAAATTAAATGTATTATAGATTTAACATAAAAGTTACAGTTATAAAACTAAAACAAAACAGTGGAGAAAGTCTTCACAAATTCAAGTAAGAAAAAGTGTTTTTATTTGGGACACAGACAGCATGAACCATGAGAGAGAAAATAAGTTTGCTTTTGAAAAGTCACCATAAGAAAATGAAACAATAAGACACAGGCTAGTGAAAAATATTTGCAATGCAAATATCAGGGTATAAATTATAGTTCAGTAAAAACTTTTAAAAACCTAAGCAAATGTTGACAGTATAAAATAAAATGACACTAATGTTTTCTAGTTAATACAAAATAGACATTAATTATTAATTGATGATTAGTTAAGTCAAAATTAGAGTTACAAGACAAAAATGCATAGCAATTTTGAGTTATTAGATTGATGAAGAGATATATAAAATCAACACTTTCTAAGGTCTTTATATTGTCTTCATGAGAATTCTAAAATTTGACTTTAGATTTTGATATGGTTTAATATGGAAGAGGAACCTCTTCCATATATATATACTATATACTATAGTATATAATTTCCAAACTAGCAATGTGAAAAAAAGAAGTGAGAAACAATAGTTAATCAATTCAAAAATCAATAAGTGAAAGAATGAGAAACCTACAACATGAAGAATGGAGAATATAAAATAAGTCTAAGATTGGCAGACTGGGTTTTTTAAAATCAACTTTAATATACTTATAAGAAGACACATCTAAAACATAATGTTGTAAGTAAAATGATGAACTGAGTTTTACTATGCAAGTTCTCACCGAGTCATAGCATTAATATGAAAAAAATAGACATCAAGGAATCAAAGCATTACTTAAGGTAAAGATGATTGTTTCATAGTGATAAACAATTCTATTCCTAAGAAAGATACCGATTCTTTTTTTTTTTTTTTTTTTTTTTTTTGATTCTACATTTTAAACCTGGATGAACCTAATGATGCAACATCAAATTTATAAAAACCTAGTGAATGGAAGACAGGATTTATGTTCTTACCAATTTGGCCAGGGTTCAATGCTCCTAAAATAGAATATTTTTCCTTCTGAAAAATGCCAACTACATTCTGCTAGAATCCACTTCTTTTTCTGACTTAAGGATTTTTCCCACTTACACATTGGCTAAATCACCTTGTGTCCATTTGGCCACCCAACCAGTCACCCTCCTTTTCACAAAAGCTCCACAGATGGAAAGCATACAGCATGGGTATGTTTCACTCCATTCATTGCTCCTACTAACTCTGTTAGTACAGTTCATTCCTGAACTAAAACCCTCTTTAACTAATGTTGCAGAAAAACTGTGACATAAAAAGATCAATGTTGTGCCACTGAAGTCTAAAGATGAAAAATGAAATTGGAAATATTTATTTTGAATTCAATAGTGAACACACTGAACAAGATTTAAAATGTTGATAGAAATCATTTTTCTTCTCTCTCTCTACAACTCTGTTTTTGTAACAGGATAACCATCTGTCATAAAGCACATGATCCATAAGGGTCTATAGTGCTTGTCAATCACAAACCAAAGAAACTTGCTGGTATTTGGGTGGTAATTTTTAAATGATATGTCCACTAGCAATGGCACAAATCTGGAAGTATTTGAAATTTCTGCTTATTGTTCTACATTTTCAAATTTTACAATTTTTAAAGAGTTATTAAAATGCATTAAGCATGATTATAAAAATTCAACTATGGCAGCAGCAACCTATGCAGTTTTATGCCTTTTATATAATAAACATTGAAAACTTGAAATAATTTAGTAAACTATAAAGAATTCCTAATGTTAACATATTTTCTGGCAAATCCTTTGGGGGATCCAAATAATTATTTCAATATATATAACCAACTCATAATGTATACCATTTTGATGTTCAAGTTTTTGTATTATATACATACTAAAACGATATTGGCTGCTGCAACCATCAAAGGATCAGATAATTTTTAAATCAGAATTTAACACGAAAGTTCACATATAGTGATTTAAGCATTTTTCCTACATACTTGTTTTACTTTGGTGTGGTAAAAATCCAACTTAATATGCTTATCACAACAACGGTTTTTTTCCAAGTCTTTACATGAACATTTTATCTTTGAGACTTTCACCTTCCTTTCCTGAAAAAAAAAAAAAAAGAAAGACTACTAATTAAACCTACCTTTCAACCTTTGTTCAGGAATTAAATTATCTCCAACTTCTCTTTATGTTATCATATCATTAAAATATTGAGAATACTGACTTTAATTTCTTTGATACATTTTAAGATGTAAAATCCTCAGTCATGAAATAAATACCAAACAAGAATCTTTGAAACAATCATAAATTCTCTTCTCACAGATGTTGCTCATTCTTTGGGTGAGGAAGAGCTTACGAATCATTGATATGGCATGGCTCAAGCATTAGGGTTCTCCAAAGAAAGACAGCCAATAGAATATTCACATTCAATCTGGCAATAGCAGCCTGTGGAAAAGTGTGTGTGTGTGTATATATATATATATGGAGATTTACTATGAAAATTGGCCTACATTATTAGGAGGTTGAGAGGTCCAATGATCTGCTATTTGCAGGCTGGAGACTCACCAAAGCTGGTAGTGTCATTAGGGCTGAGAACCACGGGAGCTAACTGACGGGAGTAAATCCCAGTCAAAGGGAAGGAGAAGAAAATGTAGCTCAGCTCAAGCAGGCAGACAAGAAGAAAAATAAAAAGAGTTAATTTCTCCTTCTACCTTCTGTGTGATTCAGGCCCTCAAAGGATTGAATGATGCCAATCCACACTGGAGAGAGCAATTTACTTACTGAGTCCACAGAATCAGCCATCTGGGAACACCCAGAAATAATGCTTAACCAGATATCTGGGAATACTCTGGTCTAAATTGACACATAAAATTAATATCACAGCTAGAAATGGAAGGATCGAGGGAATTTCAATCAAATCTCATATCAACGTAAAACAACAGCCAAAATCAGTGACTACCTCTCCACATTTCCATAAAGCACACTAACATTAAGGACTTAATTTAGAGTAATGAGAGAAACTCAAGTCAAACTAGCTCAATCAGAATGTGGAGTCTCCACAAAATCAAAAGTAAAACAGCTTCAGAAATCAAAGGGATCACTGGAACCCAGGAGAAACACATAAGGCTCACTGCTCCTCTCTGTTCTCTTCTTCCTGCACACGAACTTTATGCTGTCCTACATATATTAGTTTGTTTTAAACCATCAGGCACATGGCCACTAAGATGTCGATGTTCATGCCTGAATTAGATAAGTAATGCATGAAGGCAGCAAAATTACAAGGACAAAACATAAAATGGAAAGCAAAAGACTTCCTCTCAAATTTTAAGAAGATATGCAAAAAATTTTATCAGAAGTAAAGGACGAGAATTTCCAAATTGTAACTGGTCAAAAGTGCCTAGCATAATGAATGAAAGAAAAAAGATAGGTGATTTTTACCACGTGAGTAAAAAAGATTTCTAAATCTCTCAGGGCAGGGCGGGGAGGGAGAAGAAGAAGGGAGGCATCTATGAAGAGAAATGAGAATCACGAAGCCTTTTGACTTCTGAATAAAACACTTGGTACCGGAAAGCAATATGTAGTCCGAAGCCGAGAATTCTACACACATACAAATTATCACTCACAAGGGAAGAAAGACTAAAGATAGTAGTTTGAAATCCTTTATGGTTGAAAAAATATCTCCCATGCTCTCTTTCTTATTTACCAAAAAGCATTTTTAAATAAGAGAATAAGTCAAAAAAAAAAAAAGGAAAGCACAGATCAACAAAACATCTAATGCAGTCTCTCCTTTTTGGTTTCCAAAATTTGATATTTAAACTACTGGAAATTGGTTTACAGCATATACCATATCTTGAAGAACAGGATAGAGAAGAGCAGGCAAAAAGAATCCCAAGTCAAGAGCTAGAGCAACAGGTCTAGTTTGGAGCAGGAAGATGTATGAGTGTGCAAGAGTGGTCCTCAGTAGGGAGAAATAAAAACTGATAGAGATTTTGAAACTGCATTTGAGCATTTGGGTAAATAACCACAGGGTGACTGACTGAGCTATATGTGTATTTAAAAAGAAAATACTAAATATATAGAAAATAATTATAAACATAAAAAATGAAAAGTTATAAAAATTAAGGAAACAGGTATAGCACATTCATTGAATCAGCACAGAGCAATATTTTCATAAACACGTAAAACACTAACTTAACTATAAATGGTAATAAGGTTGTGTTGAGAAGAAGTGGGTGATAAAGAAGTAAACCTTTACTGCAAAGAGAAGTCTCAGATAATATCTAAATATAGCAGTGTATGCAATATGATTTTTTTTTTAATTGAGTTAAATATGAATGAAAATAACTAAGAGTTGAAAGTGATTGCCTTTATAAAATTTATAGAATGGTTTATTAACTATGGTCACTTAATTTGATAAAAATAAAGCAATTTAAATAAAAAAGTAATCTTCTTCACACCATTTGTACTACTCAGAGACAACCACTGATAGCAGCGTCCACTTCATTCATTTTACTGCTTGGTATTTAAGTAATCTGCCTACATTGTACAGTTTATCAAAATTTGAGATAGATTCTCATACGTCAAATAGTAGGAATTTTGAACATGTGTGCTATCTTCCAATTTTCTGCTCCTCTCCATTTTTTAGTTATTTATTCATATATTCAAAAACATTTATTGAACCCCTGGCTATATTCCAGTCCCTTAGGATACATAAATGAACAAAATAAATATTTCTACCATTTTGTAGTTTACATTCCAGAAGAACAAAAAACAAACATTGAATTTAAGTAAATAATATGCTAATATTAGAAGCCGATAATGATGTATCCTTCTTAGGCCACAGATGTTGCAGTTCATCATTATTGCTAGGCACAGAAGAATCAAGAGATGCCCCAGTGAATCTCTAAGCTTCCAGGCAAATGTTTCCCTGCACCCATCGTGTAACGTCATCCATGGCTCATCATGGCAACCAGAGTCAATCATCCTGGCCAATATGCTAACTCCTTTCTTGGCCTGATGGTCCACTGGCATGATGACTTGTAAGTGTCTAGGTGTGGTATTCATACCTGCAAGTTCAGTAGACCTTTTACTGTGTTCTCTGTTAGAAACAAGCTTTTGGAAATACAGAAATGATTATGGTTTCAGGCACAGAAATTGCGTACCTACACAGGGGCCACTGTAGGTGGCATTAAGAGAAGGTAATCTTCTATTCCTTTTTTTCCCAAAGTAATATATTCTAGTTATTGGGAAAACACCACCGTATATTAGGACTTGGTTCAGTATGTGTACCACAACCTGGAAGACATCAGTCCTAACCCTTAGAGTTTTGTTCTCAAGCTGATTTTTTTTTAACCTGAGCCTATAATGGATTATTTTGCCATTATTCTTCTGGGTCATGAGGTATATGGAAAGACAAATAGATCTCATGTCATGAGCCAATTATCACATGTCTTTGGACGTAAAATGTGTTTGTCTCTAACTATGTTGTATAAAATATTCATGACATTCTTTAAGTTCTAGAAAGGTTAAACTTGGCACTGTAGACAGACAAGAAAAATACATGTCCTTAGAAGAATAAAATTGCTGCCTCATAGATGGAAGAGATAATCTGCCACTAAGTGGCTAGATTGTGTCCTCAAAGGATAGTGATATATTAAGAAATCAGCATGGTCTCTGTTGCTGGCATGCTGGACATTCAAGTATCATTTGCTAGTTCAACTTTGGTAAGAAGTCCTTGCTATCAGTCATCACAGGCACTCATGCCATGGGTAGCACATTGCACCGGTACTATAAGGGCCAACTGCAAGGCTGGACTATCTCACAGGACAGGAAGTCATCCTATCTGTCCTTTTATTGATGACTTCTCTGCATGTGTAGGCTTTCTGTTGGACATAAACCTCAAAAATCTACATCTTGTATCCACTCTCCTAAGACTATCCACAATCCAATTTTTCAGACAATCTTGTCCCGAATCTTCAAATTTTACTCCTTCAAGGCTTCTGACTAAACACTCTGACATCATTAGTCACTTGCCAGGTGTCCACATATATCCATACTGCAGGTCACTTCTTCATACATGTAAAATGAACTTCTAAGTATACTGGCCACAGCTCTTTCTCCTAGGGGAATTGTTCTTAGCCAAAGGGACTGAGTGAATACTGATGGTGACAGTTTACTTATGGCTAGCACCAAAATGGTGATCAATTCTGACTTGTGTGAGAACTGGACTCAAGTGTTTTCTTCTCTTCAGTTGATCATAGGATGTAATCCAGAAGTAGGGTGACTTTGTACCCAGTTTGCTGGGGATAATTCCAGCATATGGCAGGTATCACAGAGTAATTAATAGCATTAACTTTTACTCAGAAATGCATCTCAGTTTGAATAATTCATTATAAGGCCACTCTACCTATGAGACCAAAAGTAAAATTGAGAAAGAGGCATCAATATAGAAAAACTACATGTCATGGACTGTATGTTTATGTAATTTACTGATATATATTTGAACCTGCTCAGCTTGATTCCAAATACTCCATTTCTACCTTTTGATGGATTGATGCTGTGCTCATCTGTTTTATGACAGGTATAATCAAATACAGGTCACAATAAAAGCCGCAGTTACACAGTCATTTGGTGTTTCATGGTCAGGCACTTGGGTCTTTACCAAAGCCCAATAATATATCAAGGGCTACTTTTAAAATGGTTAACAGTTCTCTGTTGCAGAAGAAAAGGCCTGGCTGTAGAATTCTAGAAGTCTGTGACTCATCTCTTTACTGGGGATTGCCACAGATAACATAAAGCATCCTTTACTATCATGAAAACATCTAGCACTATCAGATATTCTAGGGTGTAAAACATGCCACATACCTTTCTCCATGCTATGGGACCCGCTCTAAATTGACAGTCTTCTGATCCATTCAATAAATGGCACTGAGCATTACTGCCAGGTATGGAATGTGCTGCCCTTTTATTAGTAGTAAAGTAGGAGGGATGATTGGCCATGCTGCAGATTTCATTGATATGTCTAGCCTCTGAATCTTCATGGGATTTATTGCTCACCCTCTGAAATGCGTATGCCTTTCTGGAATGCTACTATAATACTTGCCATCTCCTGCTCACCAGATCCAATTAGCACGATATTATCAGTATAGTTTACCAACATGATATTTCACAGAATATCAGTAATAAAGGCCACGGTAAACTTTGTCATGATAGGAGTCAGGGAGAATTAACATATCCCAAAACAAGAGAATAAATGTATCCTGCTTCTCTTCCCTTATAAATGTAAATTATTGTTGATCTTCCCTATGGAAATTAAGAAGAACACATTTAACAAATGAATAGTACCTTCCCAACGTCAGAGGCTTTGTTGATTTATTTCAGTAAATATATTAGGTCAAGTATAGCAGCTGTGATTGCAACTACTGCTTGAATCAATTTAGAGCTATCCACCATCATCTACCTAATACGCCTGTTTTTTCCCCAAGGGCCAATAGGTAAATTAAAAGGAGCACACTGGGACTACTGCTCCTATATGTCTTTGAAGACTGGGATAATCTCTTGAAATTCCTTGTAGAATGTGATACTACTTTAGACTTAATTTTATTGAAAAAATGAGAAGTTTTCCATTTGGGCCTTCTTATTGCTTGGCTTTTATTGGTTCTTACCTCACAGGTCCGGGGAAAAATATTAGACTTTTATCAGTTACTAAGTGAATGGGTGCGAATATTCACATGTGTATGTATGTATCTCTATTTTTCCATTATATACACTGGCACTCACTAGAATCACTGTAAGATTAACTCATGCCGAAACTCCATTTAACACTTCTATTGCCCCCTCTATAACTGGAGAATTATGATGAAAGTTCAGATCTTCTGGTAGTAGCGACAGTTCAGAAATCATATACAAGAATCCTCAAATAGTCTGAACAGTCCAGTACACAGTTAACCTGGTACTTACTCCAGTACACAGTTACTTACTCCAGTACACAGTTAACCTGGTAAACGACTGTACATTCCTTTCAAAAAGGATGAGAAATGTTTATCATATATACTTTCGTGGCGTTTACAAGATCCTTTCAAAAAGATCTTCCACCAATCCATTTTGGAAGAGTGACCTGGATTTCACCTGAAAACTTGATAAAGAATGAATTTTTCCTACTGCAGTGGCTGATATTAGACTTTGGCAGGCAAATTCTAATATGCATTTGTCATACAAGCCAAATCACACACACCCAAATTAGTCATTTATCTATCTCATCATTGGAACACCAGAATTTATTAGCCATCTGCAGATACCTGTGTGTCAAGGAATCTTAATTATTCCCACCTCGTATCAGATAGTTAAGTGCCACACTAAGTTAAGTCTCTGCAATTCCTGAAGAACATTATTCCATTGATACAAATGCAGGAGTCAATATATCTTCTGCAGTCAATTTTATACTTCAGAGAAAACCATCAGGTTTCTCAGAGATGCTGATGCTCCTTTTCAGTACCACATTCCACTCCCTAGTGAATCCAATCTGTGCAATGTACTACAGTGGAAGCAGTTTGGACTTTGTAATTATGTGGGCAATATTTTAATACTGACTCAGCAGATTATTAACTGTAACATTAACATCTATGGGTTTCAAATATGGAGATTAGAATATGTTGCTCGCAGGGTTGCTTTTAAGGATCAAAAAAACTTTAGCATAATGCCTAAGATATATGCACTTACAAAATGATTTTCCCCTTCTTCGTCATAAGAAAAGCCATGCCAGCTCTTCACTTTCCACATCCCCCTCTTATCACTTATACACAATCTACCCACTTTGTCTACAAGTTTGACCTACAATTCTCAAAAATAGTGAAAGCATTAAGAAATACCAGTGATTCCTTTCCCTCTTTTCCTGGTGTATTTTTTCATATTTTTCCACAAATTTCACTAAGAGTAGAATATATACCAAATTTGCTGTGAAGGCATGTCGTAAAATTTTAGTAAACTAAAATAAGAAAATTAAGGTATTGTAAGGATTTGCAGAAATTGTCAAAGATTATATATATTATACACAATCTAGAATATAACATTTTTTTCTGGTTTATAAATAGATAATATTAAAATTTAAAAAGAGAAGGGCAAAACTAGATGGTGTAATAGGACTCTCCAATGATCATACCCCTAGAGAAACATCAATTTGAACAACAGTCTATAAATGAAAATACATTCACAAGAGCTAAGGAAATCAGGCAAACAATTACAGGACCTGTTTGTAGCACAATAAGAAAAGACACACTGAACTGAAGAGGGTAGAAAAGAGTTTTAAATTATCCATGTCATCCCTCTTCCAAACCCAGGCAGCACAATGCAGGAACAGATACTCTCTGCTTGGAGGAAAGAGGAATGTGAGCACTGGACTTTGTTTTGGACACCAACACCAAGCCTGTCGTAAAGCCCAGCACTGAGCAGGCCACCACAGCCCCAGAATCCTGGCTGGTACCTGAAGACTGAGCCTCCATACCTGTCCCAGCACCAGGCAGGATCCCCAAAGCCCCAGACTTCAGGTAAGAAAGGTGGACTCAATCCCCGGTTTATACCATCACTGGACAAATTTCCAGGATCTGGAAATACCTCAGCTGTGGCAGCAGCAGGCCTCAGTAGCCGCAGACTTCTAGCTCATCCCAATGGCCCTAGGTTTTTATGCTATCCCAGCGTTGTGCTGGCCTCAGCATCCTTGGGCTTTGGAACTATACCAAACAGCCTTCCAAGAATTTCTAGATGGGCTGACTGGTGAAGTGCATTCCCAGATAAAGCCAGTTTGTGAAGATTGCAATGACATAAATGTACAACCACAATAATAAAGAATAAAGAAAAACGGTATCAACAAAAAGACAAAATAAAGTGCCAATGACATGCCCCCCCTCCAAAAAAAATGAGATGTATAAACTTCCTAAAAAGGAATTCAAAATGACTATTTTGAGGAAGATCAGAGAACAAGAAAATAGAGAAACTCAATGGAAATGCAGAGGAATTCAATGGAATGAGGAAAGAAATAAATGACAATAATTAGAAAATTAACAGAAATTAAAATAATAAAATATCAAACAGTCTGCAGCTGAAAAATACAATAATGAAGTGAAAAGTGCAGTAGACAGCATCAACAGAAAAATTGATCAAGCAGGTCAATTTTTGAGTTTGAATGAATCTCTCAAAGATAGATTTTTAAAAGTAAATAGAAACAAATGAAAAGGAATGAAGAAAGTTTCTAGGATTTATATGATAGTCATCAAGAGTGAATCTTATAATCATAGGAATTCAGGAAGTAGAAATGAAAGATATAGAGGTAGAAAGTTTATTTCTAAAAAATAACAGCAGAAAACTTTCCAAACCTGGAGAAAGATAAGTATCCAGGCAATGAAAGGACAATGCTCACCAAAAAGATTCAACACTACCTCAAGATATACTAAAATGAAACTGTCTAAAATCAAAGATGGAGAAAGGATACTAAAAGCAGTGAGAGTAAAGAAGCAAACACCATATGAGGAAGTTGGCTAGCAGACGACTTCTCAGCAGAAATCTTACAGGCCAGGAAAGCATGAGATAATCTATTTAAAGTACTAAGGAAAAAATGACAACCAAGCATAGTGTACCTAGCAAAACTATCCTTCACTAATGAAAATGATAAACATTTTTCCAGACCCCACCCCTGTGAAAAATAAAAAATAAAAATAAAAGCCACAAAAAACTGAGGGAGCTCATCACTACCAGACTTGTCTTACAAGAAATGCTAAGGAAAGTTATTCAATATTTAAAAAGATGTTAATGATTAACACAAAAGTAGCAGAAACTATTAACTGGTAAAAGTAAATACACAAATTCAGAGTAATCTAATACTGTAATGGTGATATGGTTATGTGTGAAACATACGTTTATGAGACAAAACTATTACAACTTATAGATTTGTTAAGAGATAAATATTTTAAAAAGTAAATTTAAAAATAAAAAATGTAAAATATTGGGGAAAGAGCGAGGTAAAAGGCTGAAGTTGTATTTTTTTGTAATCACAGTTGTTTTTAGCTTACAAAAATCTATTATAATTTCAAGATGATTTTGTAAACTTCACGGTAACCAAAAGCAAAAACTTACAGTAGAAACATAAAAAGTTAGAAAGCAAGGAGTCAAAGTATACCTAAAGAAAACTACTTAGCCAAAAGGAAGACAGCAAAAGAAGAAAAACACAAGGTATCTGTAAAACAACTAGAAAACAATAAAATGATGGTAGTAAGCCCTTAACTATGATTAATTACCTTAATGTAAATAGACTAAATTCTCAAATTAAAAGACAACATGGCTAATGGATTAAACAAAACAAAACAAAACAAAACAAAACAAGACCTGTGTCTATTCTGCCAAGAAACTCACCTCAGCTGTAAGGACACACATAAATTGAAATGGAAGGGATGGAAAAAGATACTCCATGCAAATCAAAACCAAAAGAAAGTAGGAGTAGCTATACTTACATAAGATAAAACAGATGTTAAGCCAAAACTTGTAAAAAGAGACAAAAGAGGTCATTATATTGTGACTAAGAGGTCAATATAGCAATATCACCGAATTCTGCCAAACACTTAAAGAACAAGTCCAATTCTTCACAAACTCTTTCACAAATTTGAAGAACAAATACTTCCAAACTCATTTTATGAGGCCAGCATTATACTGATCCCAAAGACAATCAAGAATACTACAAAAAAAATAAATAAAACTACAGATAAATATCCCAATGATCATAGATGCAAAAGGCCTCAATACAATACTAGCAAATTCCACAGCACATTTGTAAAGATTATTCACTATGATCAAATTGGATTCATCCTAGACACACTATAATGGTTCAAAATATACAAATAAAAAATGTAATGCCTTGCATTAACAAAATGAATAACAAAATATATATGATCATTTCAATAAATGCAGAAAAGAACATTTGAAAAAATTTTATATTCTTTCACAATAAAAAACTTCCAACAAATTAGCTATATTGGCAATGCACCTCAATATAATAAAGTCAATATCCACATGACAAACCTCCAGCTAAAATCACACACAACTGGGAAACATTGAAAGATCTTTAAGATCAGCGAGAAAACAAGGACACTCACTTTCACCACTTATTCTCTACATAGAACTGGAAGTCCTAGCCAGAGCAATTAGGCAAGAGGAAAAAATCAAAGGCAGCCTAACTGGAGAAAAAGAAGGTAAATTGTCTCTATTTGCAGAAAACATTATCTCATGTATAGGAAACCCCACCAAAAATCTTTTTGAACTAATGAATTAATTCAGTAAAGTTACAGGGTACAAAATCTACATTTAAAAAATCAGTAGAATTTCTGTACACTAACAGTAAATTACCTGAAAAAGAAATCAAGAAATAATCCCATTTACAATAGCTACCAAAAAAAAAAAAACTTAGAAATAAATTTAACCAAGAATGTGAAAGATGTCTACAATGAAAACTATAAAACATTGCTAAAAAAAAAAATCGAAGACACAAATAAATGGAAAGATGTCTTGTGTTCATGGAATTAGTAGGAATTATGGTAAAAATGTCTATACTACCCTAATTACCTTAAGTAATCAATAGATACCATTCAGTTCCTCTAAAAATATCAATGGCATTCTACACAGAAATAGAAAAATCAACCTTAAAATTTGTATAGAGCTACAAAAGACCTCAAGTAGCCTAGCAGTCCTGAGCAAAAGAACAAATCTGGAAGCATCATACTGCCCGGCTTCAAAAATGCAAAGCTATAGTAACAAAAACAGCATGGTACTGGCATTAAAACAGACACATCAACCAATGGAACAAAATAGAGAGTCCTGAAATAAATTTACTTATTTAAAGCCAACCAACTTTTTTTTGGAAAAAAAAGAGTATTTACAATATGTAGAACAAATAATTTTTAAAAGTATACTTTAAGTTCTGGGATGTGTGCAGAATGTACAGGTTAGTTACATAGGTATGCATGTGCCATGGTGCTTTGCTGCACCCATCAACATGTCATCTACATTACATATTTCTCCTAAGGCTATCCCTCCCCCAACCCTCCCCCGGCCAACTCACTGACAGGGGCTGGTGTGTGGTGTTCCCCTCCCTGTGTCCATTTGTTCTCAACTTTCACTTATGAGTGAGAACATGTGGTGTTTGGTTTTCTGTTCCTGCGTTAGTTTATTGAGAATGGTTTCCAGCTTCATCTATGTCCCTGCAAAGAATGTGAACTCATCCTTTTTTAAGGATGCATGGTATTCCATGGCGTATATGTGCCACATTTTCTTTATCCAGTTTATCATTGATGGGCATTTGGATTGGTTCCAGGTCTTTGCTATTGTGAACAGTGTCACAATAAACATACGTGTACATGTGTCTTTATAGAATGACCTACAACCCCTTGGGCATATACCCAGTAATGGGATCGCTGGGTCAAATGGTATTTCTGATTCTAAATCCTTGAGGAATCGCCACACTGTCGTCCAGAATGGTTGGACTAATTTACACTTCCCCCAACAGTGTAAAAGCATTCCTATTTCTCCATATCCTCTCCAGCATCTGTTGTTTCCTGACTTTTAATGATCACCATTCTACCTGGCGTGAGATGGTATCTAACTGGTGTGAGATGGTTCTGATTTGCATTTCTCTAATGATCAGTGATGAGCTTTTTTAAATATGTTTGTTGGCCGTATAAATGCCTTCTTTTGAGAAGTATCTGTTCATATCCTTCTCCCACTTTTTGATGGGGTTGTTTTTTTCTTGTAAATTTGTTTAATTTCTTTGTAGATTCTGGATATTAGACCTTTGTGAGATGGATAGACTGCAAAAATTATCTCCTAGCTGTGGGTTCCCTGTTCACTCTGATGATAGTTTCGTTTGCTGTGCAGAAGCTATTCAGTTTATTTTGATCCCAGCAGTCAATTTTGGCTTTTGTTGCCATTGCTTTTGGTGTTTTAGTCATGACGTCTTTGTCCATGCCTATGTACCGAATGGTATTCCCTAGGTTTTCTTCTAGAGTTTTATAGTTTTAGGTCTTACATTTACTCCTTTAATCCATCTTGAGTTAATTTTTGTATAAGGTGTAAGGAAGGGGTCCAATTTCAGTTTTCTGCATGTGGCTAGCTAGTTTTCCCAAAACCATTTATTAAATAGTGAATCCTTTTCCCATTGCCTAGCTTTGTCAGGTTTCCCATTGCTTGTGTTTGTCAGGATTTGACTTCTTCCTGGCTTAGCCTTGGAAGGGTGTGTATGTCCAGGAATTCATCCATTTATTCTAGATTTTCTAGTTTATTTGTCAAAGATCAGATGGTTGTAGATGCGTGGTATTATTTCTGAGGCCTCCGTTCTGTTTCATTGGTCTACATATCTGTTTTGGTACCAGTACCATGCTGCTTTGGTTACTGTAGCTTTGTAGTGTAGTTTGAGGTCAGGTAGCATGATGCCTTCAGCTTTCTTCGTTTTGCTTAAAGTTGTCTTGGCTATACGATCTCTTTTTTGGCTCCATATGAAATTTAAAGTAGTTTTTTTCTAATTCTGTGAGGAAAGTCAATGGTAGCCTGATGGGGATAGCATTGAATCTATAAATTACTTTGGGCAGTATGGCCATTTTCACAATATTGATTCTTCCTATCCATCAGCATGGAATGTGTTTCCATTCGTTTGTGTCCTCTCTTATTTTCTTGAGCAGTGGTTTGCAGTTTACCTTGAAGAGGTCTTTCACACCCTTTGTAAGTTGTATTCCTAGGTATTTTATTCTCTTTGTAGCTGTAGTGATTGGGAGTTCACTCATGATTTAGCTCTCTCTTTGTCTATTATTGGTGCATAGGAATTCTTGTGAGTTTTGCACAGTGATTTTGTATCCTGAGACTTTGCTGAAGTTGCTTATCAGTTGAAGGAAATTTTGGGCTGAGATGATGGGGTTTTCTAAATACACAATCATGTCATCTGCAGAGACAATTTGACTTCCTCTTTTCCTATTTGAATACCCTTTAGTTCTTTCTCTTGCCTGATTGCCCTGGCCAGAACTTCCAATACTGTGTTGAATAGGAGTGGTGAGAGAGGGCATCCTTGTCTTCTGCTGATTTTCAAAGGGAATGCTTCCAGCTTTTGCCCATTCAGCATGATATTGGCTGTTGGTTTTTCATAAATAGCTCTTATTATTTTGAGATATGTTCTATCAATACCTAGTTTATTGAGAGCTGTTACCATGAAGGGGTGTTGAATTTTATTGAAGACCTTTTCTCCATCTATTGAGATCATCATGTGGTTTTTGTCATTTGTTGTTTATGTGATGGGTTACGTTTATTGATTTGCATATGCTGAACCAGCCTTGCATCCCAGGGATGAAGACGACTTGATCATGGTGGATAAGCTCTTTGACATGCTGCTGGATTCAGTTTGCCAGTATTTTACTATTTTTCAATCGATGTTCATCAGGGATATTGGCCTGAAATTTTCTTTTTTTTGTTGTGTCTCTGCCAGGTTTTGATATCAGGATGATGCTGGCCTCATAAAATAAGTTAGGGAGGATTCCTTTTTTTATTGTTGGAAATAGTTTCAGATGGAATGGAACCAGCTCTTCTTTGTACCTCTGGTAGAATTTGGCTGTGAATACATCTGGTTCTGGGCTTTTTTTGGTTGGTAGGCTATTAACTACTGCCTCAATTTCATAACTTGTTATTGGTCTATTCAGGGATTTGACTTATTCCTGGCTTAGTCTTGGGAGGGTGTGTGTGTCCAGGAATTCATCCATTTCTTCTAGATTTTCTAGTTTATTTGTGTAGAGGTGTTTATAGTATTCTCTGATGATAGTTTGTATTTCTCTGGGATCACAGTGATATTCCCTTTATCATCTTTGTCATTTTTTATTGTCTCTATTTGATTCTTCACTTTTTTCTTTATTAGTCTGGCCAGTGGTCTATCTATTTTGCCAATCTTGTCAAAAACTAGCTCCTCGATCATTGATTTCTTGAAGGGTTTTTTGTGTCTCTATCTCCTTCAGTTCTGCTCTTAGTTATTTCTTATCTTCTGCTAGCTTTTGAATTTGTTTGCTCTTGCTTCTCTACTTCTTTTAATTTTGATGTTAGGGTGTTGATTTTAGATCTTTCCCACTTTCTCCTGTGGGTATTTAGTGCTCTAAATTTTCCTCTAAACACTGCTTTAGCTCAAGGTGATAGGGAGAATGGAACCAAGTTGGAAAACACTCTACAGGACATTATTTGGGAGAACTTCCCAAGCCTAGCAAGACAGGCCAACATTCAAATTCAAGAAATACAGAGAACACCACGAAGATACTCCTCAAGAAGAGCAACTCCAAGACACATAATTGTCACTTTCAGCAAGGTTGAAGTAAAGGAAAAAATGTTAGGGGCAGCCAGAGAGAAAGGGTGGGTTACCCACAAAGGGAAGCCCACCAGACTAACAGCAGATCTCTCTGCAGAAATGCTATAAGCCAGAAGAGAGTTGGGGCCAATATTCAACATTCTTAAAGAAAATAATTTTCAACCCAGAATTTAATATCCAGCCAAACTAAGCTTTATAAGCTAAGGAGAAGTAAAATACTTTACAGACAAGCAAATGCTGAGAGATTTTGTCACCACCAGGACTGCCTTATAAGAGCTCCTGAAAGAAGCATTAAATATGGAGAGGAAAAACCTGTACCAACCTGTACATACCAAATTGTAAAGACCATTGACACTGTGAAGAAACTGCATCTACTAATGGGCAAAATAACTGGCTAGCACCATAATGACAGGATCAAATTCCCACATAATAATATTAACCTTAAATGTAAATGGGCTCAATGACCCAATTAAAAGACATAGGCTGGCAAATTGGATAAAGAATCAAGACTCATTCTTGTTCCCTATTCAGGAGACCCATCTCACATGCAAAGACACACAGAGGCTCAAAATAAAGGGATGAAGGAATATTTACCAAGCAAATGGAAAGAAAAAGAAAAGGCAGGGGTTGCAATAGTCTCTGATAAACCAACTTTAAACCAACAAAGGGTAAAAAAGACAAATAAGGGCATTACATGATGGTAAAGGGATCAATGCAACAAGAAGGGCTATCTTAAATGTATATGCACCCAATACAGGAGCACCCAGATTCATAAAGCAAGTTCTTAGAGATCTACAAAGAGATTCAGACTCCCACACAATAATAGTGGGAGGTTTTAACACCCCACTGTCAATATTAGACAGAGTAACAAGACAGAAAATTAACAAGGATATTCAGGACTTGAACTCCGCTTTGGTCCAAACGGACCTAATAGAAATCTACAGAACTCTCCACTGCAAATCAACAGAATATACATTCTTCTCAGCACCACATTACACTTATTCTAAAATTGACCACACATTGGAAGTAAAACACTCCTCAGCAAATGCAAAAGAATGGAAATCATAACAAACAGTCTCTCAGACCACAGTGCAACCAAATTAGAACTCAGGATTAAGAAACTCACTCAAAACTGCACAACTACATGGAAACTGAACAACCTGTTCCTGAATGATTACTGGGTAAATAATGAAATTAAGGCAGAAATAAATAAGTTCTTTGAAATGATTGAACAAAGACACAATGTACCAGAATATCTGGGACAAAGCCAACCAATTTTCGACAAAAATGCCAAGAACACACAATGAGGAAAGGACAGTCTTGTTAATAAATGGTGTTGGAAAACTGGATATTCAAATGCAGAAGAATGAATTTGAAAACTTCTCTCATAGAATATACAAAAATCAACTCAAATATTTAATGTAAAACCTAAAACTATTAAATGATTTGACACAAATATAGGGGAACAACTCCATGACATTGGTTCAGGCAATGATATTTTGGGGACAGGACTCCAAAAGCAAAAATCAAAAAATGGGATTACATCAAAATTAGAAGTGTCTGCACAGGAAAGAAAATAATCAATAGATAGAATAAACAACCTACAGAATGGGAGAAAATAACTGTAAACCACACATGATAAAAGGTTCATACCCAATGTATACAAGAAACTAAAACAACTCAACGGCAAGGAAACAAATTACAAAATTAAAAAGTGCGCAAAGAATCTGAACAGACATTTCCCAAAAGAAGATACACAAATGGACAATAGGTAAATGAAAAAATATTCAACATTACTAATCATTACGAAAACAAAAATTGAAACCACAATGAGATATTATCTTATACCAGTTAGAATGTGTATTATTGAAAAGATGAAAGATAACAAGTGTTTGCCAGGATGTGAAGAAAAAGAGAACCTTTGTACACTGTTGGTGGGAATGCAAGTTACTATAGCCATTATGAAAAACAGTATGGAGGTTTCTCACAAAACTAAAAATGGAACTACCATGTGATTCTGCAATTTCACTACTGGGTATATATTTAAAGGGAAAAAATCAGTATGTTGAAGAGATGTACATCCATGTTTATGGCAGCGTTATTCATAATAGTCCAGATATGTAATCAACCTATATCTATCCATGGATTAATGGATAATAAAAATGCAGTTCATATGCACAATGGAATACTATTCAGCCGTAAGAAAAGAAGAGTCCATAATTTACAAAATAAATGAACCTGAAAGACATTATGTTAGTGAAATAACCCAAGCACAGAAAGACACATACTACCTAGTGTCATTCATATATATAGAATCCATAAAAGCTAATTTCATAGAAATAGGGAGAAGAATGGTAGTTACCAGGAGCTGAGGTGATTGGGGGTGGGGGTAATGCTGCTCAAAAGGTAAAAATATAATTCAGTTAGATAAAATTAAGTCAGCAAATCTATTGTACAACACAGTTTATATAGTATATTCTTGAAAAATGCTGAGAGTGGGTGTTAAGTGTCCTTACTAAAAAATGATAAATACATGCAGTTATGCATATGTTAATTAGCTAGATTTAGTCATTACTCAATGTACCTATACTTCAAAATATCAAGTTGTAAATGACAAATACCTACATTTTTATCTGTTGATTTAAATAAAATTGAAAAAGAATTTTATCCTTATGAAAGTATTAATGCTTATAGAGATTTTTCCTAAAAATATTTAATTCATATTTTAAAATTACACTAATACCTATTTAGCACTAAAAAATATAGAGGCATAATAGAGGCCATGGACTGAAACTCTGAATTACCCAATAACCCAATTATTTGTTTCTTTCACTTCAGTCTCTATTTAAGGTTCCTTTAAAATGGATGAAGGTTTGGCAAACTGTAGTCTGCTGGGCAAATCTGGCCCACCATCTGTTTTTGTAAAGTGTTACTGTAACATGTTCACACTCATTAATTTACCTATTGTCTGTGGCTGCTCTTGGACTACAACAGCAGGACTGAGTACTTATGACAGAGGCCATCTAGTCCCTAGGAAGTCTAAAAATATTTACCATTTGTCCCTTTATAATAAAGGGTCATCAGTCTCTAACATAGCTCATAAGAAGTGTTATAGATAGCCTTGCTGAAGTTCATATCACAAATAGTTAAACCAACAGAAGCAGAATGTAAGCATTGCTTAATAAATCCTAATCCGTTGAATGAAATCCTAGATTAAAAATATCTTGAGTTTTTATTTTTATTTATAATATTTTTGAATTTGTGTGAACAGTCATCTTTCTAAAGGTCAACCAAATAATGAGTTATTCCCTAACTCTATATACCTGTTATAGATGATGTCTTTTACCAGACTAAAAAGTTGTCTTAAACACAGCTTTGTTACACTAAATAATACATAGATGCTCCTTGACTTGTAATGGTGTTACATCTGATAAACCCATCATACATAGAAAATGCATTTAATTCTGGCAACATAGTAAATGGTTCTGATTAATCAGATGGTTCCATTACGAATTTTCAACTTCATGATAGTGAGAAAGAGACATGCATTCAATAGAAACTATTACTCCATTATATGCCATAAGAAGCTCCATAAGTTACAATGGAGTTATGTCTCAATAACCCATTGTAAAGTAGAAAACTCATAAATTGACCCATTATAAGTGAGGGACCATTCATATATGAAGACTATGGATAAATGACCAACTTTATATAAAAAATTTAAAGTATACTTAATGAAAGTTCTGGAACACAACTTTCTTTTTTGGGATTGCCACAAGCAAACTACATAACCTCAAAGACTCCACTATCTGAGCTTTAGCCTTCTCCATTCCCAGCCAAAGTTCCATAAGATGTAAGGAAAGTAGTGTAAACATCTCAGAACTGCGATAAAGCACAGGAGCTGACCACACAAAATGTTTTGCTATAGCAGAACTGGAGTAATTTATGGCAAAAGCTTATTCCCATTCTCATCAATCATATCTTGAAATGTGCTGTTAAGATTCATATTTTTTTAAGAATCAATGAAAATATCGAAGCAGTACCCTTTATTTGATTTTCCTGGCTGAATTTGGCATCTACTAATTTTTTGTAGAAAGGGAACTCTCATTTTGTCCATTGTCATGAGGTTGACAATTTCTTGAGAGTTCCGAGTCCCAGTTTGATTTCTATTTAACTGCCTTATCTCACTGATTTTAGTCTCATTTCCTAACAATGCTTTTCCTGGAACACATGCCCCTGCTGATTCCAAAGCACACTTATTCCTGGCATTGTTTATAGGCCTTTTTCTACCACTCTTAATTCTTTATTCCCTCTCTCCCTCTTGCCTACCTTCCCTCACTAAAATATCAATTTATTGGATAGCATCTGCAAATGGAAGAAATTATTACTGAATGAGTCAAAACCCACATCTAATACCAGGTAGAGAAAATGTTTCTGGTTTTTATTTGTAAACTAGCCAGTGAATAGACTGATTCACAGATTGACTTGCAAGCTTGAAATTCTGGGAGAGTGCTTCCTCATATGGGTGGTATGTACACCACACATATAATATATATATCACACATATAATTTATCCCTTGTTTAGGGAAAAATTTTCCTCCCCTGTGGCTTCTGTAAAGACTTTGAAAACTGCTGCCTAGTTATCACACTGCCAGGATCTCTTGAATACTCTATCTATTCTACTCCCCAGACACCTATGTGCTACCTAATAATCTTATGTCTCATTTCCTGTATGTTGTCTAATCTCCCTCAATAAGATTAAAAATTTTTAGAAGACAAGATATGTGCCTTTTATTCCTTTCCATTCTCCTATTGTAGCCCACATAATTTGCTGCACACATTCTATTCTCAATAATTGATGGTTGATTAGCCCCTCTGATGAGTGTACCCCTGTAATGAGAGTACCTACTGATCTTGTCTGTTTTACCTGGAAATGCATCAAAAACCTCTAACCAACTCTTCCTGGAAGTTTTAACATTGGAGTTGTACTATAAATATTGTAGAAAGTGTCTTCCAACAGACTATGAAGTTATCTTAAACACTGCTTTGCTACCTTAGATATTATATATGAAAACTAGAGACAAATGGCCAGTTTTATTTAAAAATATTAAGGTATACTTAATCAAAATGCTAAAAATTGGTATTAAAGAAAATTATAGCCCATCTCTGCATTGTAAAAATTTTAGAAATAAAATACTGCTATAAATATGTGGCATTCACGATTTCCCCCCCCCCAAAAAAGTGGCTAAAGGAACTGGGTTCTAAAAACCAGTTTTAAAAGTTAAAAATAACTTAGAAACATGTTTCCAGTTATATGCTTTTTAAACTAAAAGGATACAGTTCCTATGAAGCACATGTAGTTCCAGAAATAAGAGCCCCTGGAATGTAAGAAAACACATTGGAGGAAAAGTGTTATGTAAAATAATATTTTACAATAATCAGATCTTTTAGAAAAAAGGAAATAAATACGATAGAGAAAAGTTGAAACAGAAAATGGCAATAAAGTTATGTTTTAGAAGAAGATGGAGATATTGATATTTTCTAGCTGGAGAAAATAAAGCAATATGTTATCAAAAACCTTAGTTATATCAATGTTTGGTAATTGCAAATCTCCTAAAGAAATAATTATGAAAATAAAAACTTCAATTAGAGGTTCTTAAAAATATCATTTATAACCACAAATAATCAAAGCAACCTAAATATCCAAGAACAGGAGAATTCAGTATTTGGTATAATGGAAATATTAAAATATACATATTTTTAAGGCTAGCATGAGGAAATGCTTATGGAAACAATAACTGCTCAATTTCTGTGCCAGCAGCATATTGGGCACATTACAGGCATGATCTCATTTAATCTTCAGATTTTCACATGGGAAATTATTACCCCACTTTCTCAGATAAAGAAATTCTCACCAAAAGAGTTACTCAACTTGTCCAAGATAAGAAAGCTAGTTAGTAAATGTCCTAAGTGGAAAAATCTGTACTATACTTTATTACCACTTATTCTATATTGTTAAGTGACAAAAGTAAGTTATGAAGTTGTATATTTATTCTGTTCTTAACTGTAAAAATGCATTAATGTATTACATTGAAATATAGTAACATCTAAACAAAGAAATTCCTAATCAGTAAAATCCTTTCTTTTTTGCAACTTGGTGTAATTTCTAATATAAGCATGTAATTTTTCATGAGACAGGAATCTCAGGTGAAAAGGAAAATGAATTAGATACCTCAGTGCATTGGAAACTATGTCCACTGCTCTGTTTAATGATCTCTTTTTCCTCTATTCCCTACTCTCATTCTCCTCCTCTCCTTCCCAGGAGTGTTTATTTTGTGTTTATGGTGTGACTTTTAGTTTCTGTGTGCTCTTGTGAAAACTTTACTATCTTGTGTGCCTTTACTTTAATACATGGTATTGGGCTTTAGGTTTCTTTCTGTTCTTTTCTCCCCCCTCGAGTATTATGCTTTAAACTGCAACCAGATTTCTCTAGGTATATGTATGTCATTGCTTTTAACTAATGCACTATTCTCCATCATTTACGTACAACTCTTTTGGCTATCCATGTCCCCAGTTGGCCTTTAGCAACCTTCCACCACAGACACTCACTGCTATGATTTAAATGCCTGTCCCCACCAAAACTTATGTTGAAATTTAACTGCCATTGTAATAGTAATAAGAAGTGAGACCTTTAAGACCTGATTTAGCCATGAGGACTCTACTATTATAAAAGGGCAAATTTCGTTTTCTTTTGTCTCTCTCATCCTCTGCCTTTCACCATTTAATGACTCAGCAAGAAGGTCCTTGCCAAATGCCAGTACCTTGATATCGAACTTTCCAACCTCTGAAATTCTAAGTCAATAAATTTCTGTTTATTATTGATTAGTCAGTCTGTGATATTCTATTATTGAAGTACAAGTAGACTAAGGGAGAAATTGGTACCAAAAGTAGGCTGTCGCTATAACAAATACCTAAAAATGTGAAAGTGACTTTGTAACTGGGTAATAAGTGCAGGCTGAAAGAAATTAGAGAAGACTTGGGAGAGCTTGCATTGCCATAAATGGAGTGCTAAGGAGGATTTTGGTAAGGGCTCAGAAGACGAGAAGAAATGTAAGGAAAGTGAAACTTCTTAAGGATAACTTAAGTGGTTGCGGTTAGAATGTTGGCAGATATATGGACAATGGAAGCCGTTCTGATAAGGTCCCCGGTGGAAACGAGGAATAAGGTATTGGAAATTAAAGAAAATGTCTTCATTGTTATAAAGTGGCAAAGAACTTGACTGAATTGCGTCTGTGTCCTAGGACATTATGGAAGGCAAAACTTATGAGTGATGAACCAGGATATTTGGCAGTAGAAATATCCAAGCAACAAAGCATCCAGGGTGTTGTGTGGCTTCTTTTAACTGCAGCTAGTAAAATGCAAAAAGGGAGCAATAATTTAAAGATGGAATTTATAACTTAGAGGGAAACAGAATGTAAGGATTTGGAAAATACCCAGCCTGTCCATGGAAAGAATTAAAAAGCATGTTTAGGAGGGAAAATCAAGGCTGCAGTCAAGTGATCATTTGATAAAGAGATTGGTATTGGTAGACATAGAAGGCAGGTGTCACTCATTATGGATAGAAGTAATCTAGGTGCTACTTATTGGAGAAGGATTGGGCCCAATTCTCACCCCAATGTGCCCAGAAGTTGGGATATGGAGTCAAAGGAGATTATTCTCTAGCCTTAATATATAAGTTTGTTTGCTCTGTTGGGTTTTACACTTATTTGGGACTTGCTATTCCTTTCTTTGTTCAGGTTTCTTCCCTTTGGAATGGAGTGTCTATCCTATGCCCATCCCACCCATTGTATTTTGGAAGCATATAACTCATTTTGATTCCACAGGTTCACAGCTAGAGGGATGAATCGCACTTGAGTCTCACCCATATCTGATTTAGAAGAGACTCTAGACTTTGGACTTTTGAACTGGTGCTAGAACAAGTTAAGACTTATTGGGCTATTGGGATGAAATGAATGTATTTTATATTTTAGAAGAACATGAGTGTTGAGTGGTCCAGAGGCAGAATGCTTTGGTTTGAATGTTTGTTCCCTCTAAAACTCAGGTTGAAATACAGTTGCCATTGTAATAGTATTAAGGGGTGGGACTTTTTAGAGGTGATTAGGCAATGCAGGATCTGCCCTCATGGATCCAATTAATGCCATCATAAACGGGCAAGTTTAACTCCCCTTTGTGTGTGTCTCTGTTGCCCCTCTGCCTTCTGCCATGTGATGACACAGCAAGAAAGCTCTTGCGAGATGATGGCACCTCGATATTGGACTTCCAAGCCTCCAATAGATTTCCGCTCATTTCAAATTACCCAGTCTTTGGTTTTCTGTTATAGCAGCACAAATGGACTAAGATGTACACATTTCATCAGGAGCGCATGAGAGACTACCTCCCTAGAATAGATTTGCTGACACAGTAGTATCATATTTCTCTCAAAATGGTTGTCTGCCTTCTCCATACCTCCTCTGTCAGAGTATTAAGTTCCTATGTACTACAATCACAAATTACTTTTTTCTGTTTCCTAACATGAGCAGGCATTTGTTGGTAGTAAGATAAACCAATTTAAAATAAATGGTTTATGATGCTGAGGGTTTTAATCACCCATTTAATCATCCATTTTTAGTTTAACCATTTTAAAGAAATCATACTGAGTTAAAATATTTCATAAATGCTTTTTGGAAAAGTGAAAAGATTCTGAAATTGATATTAATAATGAGTAACATTGTATAAGACTTAACAGTATGGCTCCCCATTTACACTCGGATTATAAAACTTTATTTGTTTGTAAGGATAAACAGCTAGAAGTTTAAAACCCCTACTATGAGTAAATAATATGAGATAATAAACTAAAAGTCTATTGAGACAAATAGCATACCACCTCAATATGCTTACCCTTGTGACATCTAGGGACTTCTATACTGTTTTCAGGATAAGTATGTATAATAGGAAAAGAGAAACACTAGGGAAATCCCATGGCCCCAAAATTTCTGCCCTATAATATCCCAAATATTTTATTTCCCTTTGTTGCACCATCTAAGATATAACTAATAAGCTTCCTTTTAAAAATGCTTATTACTCTAACAGGTAGTGCTGATGAATCAGTTGTTCACATGATAGATTTTATTAATTTAGTATAGGTGGTTTACTCCTAGGTTATACTGATTAGGGGTACTCTAAAGGACATACCAGTTTTAATCAGGGTAAGGGAAGACAACTAGTACACAGGAAAAGTAATTTTAAAGGATGTGATGTACTAGAGGAAAGTGTTTGTTTCTAAAGAATGCTATACCCATTCAATTATACAAAACTAGAATCCTAAAAATTATCCTCGAAACTTCTTTCTCTCATGTTTCAACCACATTCAGTTCACTACCAAGTATTCTTGACTTTATAAGTCTTCCCTAAGTGTGTCCGCTTCTCCTGATCTAATCTATCTCAACCATGTGGGTTCTTTAAACCATAAGTAATTTCTCAAGCAACCAGCAGATTGGTTCAAATGATTAAGAGCCTTTTACAAGAGGAGTAAGTGTGAACATAACATGATTCCTGATTGTAAGTAGTTCACCTGCCAAGTACTATGTGAAGCCCAGCCACATACTCCGATCCCTTTTACTTCTCCAATCTTCACCCCAGAGGGTAAGCAATAGGGTGAGGTTTGAGCATTAAAAGAGACTAAGTCAGGTTCGTTTCTTTCTTAGAAATAAAAACAACTAAAAGTGAAAAAAACTCTTTTTCTTACCAAAACTCTCTCCCTTGCTAGCTTTGATGAATTAGGAGTGTCTTTTGTGAGCTGTCCTAAAGACCCCTGAGTAAGAAACTGAGGCTCTCAGTCCAACAGTCTGCAAGAAACTAAGTCCTAGCAAAACAGGCATTGAAATGTAATGTAATCATAGAAGTGTTTTCATTGCCATATTATTTTGACTAGAAGCAAAGATCACACCCATTCTCAAAGGAAGGGAATTACATGAAGGCAAGAGTACCAGAATGCAGGGAGAATCGTCTGCCACAAGCAAGATTTTTTTAAAGTGGGCAAAGCATAAAACTTTTCTCATCTTCTATAATAATGAGTATGTTAAAGTCAAAACTTGAAATATGGACTTGGAAAAATAATTCCAAATTTAATGTTCTAATTTTTCATGACTTCAAAATAGTTAAAAAAAATTAATAGCTTTTGTGGTTGGTAAATAAATATTTACCAAATAATTTCAACATTTACTTCAATTTCAATTTTTTTTTTTTTTTTTTTTTTTTTTTTTTTTTTTTTTTTTTTTTTGAGACAGAGTCTCGCTCTGTCGCCTAGGCTGGAGTGCAGTGGCCGGATCTCAGCTCACTGCAAGCTCCGCCTCCCGGGTTTACGCCATTCTCCTGCCTCAGCCTCCCAAGTAGCTGGGACTACAGGCGCCCGCCATCTCACCTGGCTAGTTTTTTGTTTTTGTTTTTGTTTTTGTATTTTTTAGTAGAGACAGGGTTTCACCGTGTTAGCTAGGATGGTCTCGATCTCCTGACCTCATGATCCGCCCGTCTCGGCCTCCCAAAGTGCTGGGATTACAGGCTTGAGCCACCGCGCCCGGCCTCAATTGTTTAGTTATATTACATGTAAAATAAAATTTAATATTTTATTAAAGATATTGTGTCTGGAATTGGTGGGTTCTTGGTCTCACTGACTTCAAGAATGAAGCCCGGGATCCTGGCGGTGGTGTTACAGTTCTTAAAGATGGTGTGTCCCAAGTTTGGTCCTTCAGACCTTCAGATGTGTCTGCAGCTTATTCTTTCTGGTGGGTTCGTGCTCTTGCTGTCAGGAGTGAAGCTGCAGACCTTCGTGGGGAGTGTTACAGCTCTTAAAGACAGTGTGGACCAAAGAGTGACCAATAGCAAGATTTATCGCAAAAAGCAAAACAACAATGCTTCCACAGCATGCAACCAGACCAGGTTGCTGCTGGCTGGCTCAGGCAGCCTGCTTTTATTCCCTTATCTGACCCCACCCACATCCTGCTGATTGGTCTATTTTACAGAGAGCTGATTGGGCCATCTTACAGAGAGCTGATTGGTCCATTTTGACGGAGTGCTGATTGGTGCATTTACAATCCTTGAGGTACACAGAGTCATAGAGTGCTAGTCCTCCAAGTCTCCACTAGGTTAGCTAGATACAGAGTACCAACTGGTGTATTCACAAACCCTGAGCTAGACACAGAATATTGATTGGTGTATTTACAATCCTTGAGCTAGACACAGAGTGCTAAAGGAAAAGTTCTCCAAGTCCCCACTAGGTTAGCTAGATACAGAGTGCTGATTGGTGCACATACCATACTGCAGCAAGATATAAAATTTCTCCAAGTCCCCATCCGGTTCAGGAGCCCAGCTGGCTTCAGCCAGTGAATCCCTGCACCTGGGCTGCAGGCAGAGCTACCCACCAGTCCCGAGCCACGCCTGCACTCCGCAGTCCTTGGGCTGTGGATGGGACCAGGCACCACGCAGCAGGGGGCAGCGCCCGTAGGGGAGGCTCAGGCCCCGCGGGAGCCCCCTGCAGTGGGGGGGGAGCTCAGACATGGCGGACTGCAGGTCCCGAGCCCTGCCCCGCGGGGAGGCAGCTAAGGCCAGGCTAGAATTTGAGTGCAGCGCCAGTGGGCCGGCACTGCTGGGGAACCCGGTGCAACCTCCACAGCTGCTGGCCTGGGTGCTAAGCCCCTCACTGCCCTGGGCTAGCGGCGCCGGCCTGCCGCTCTGTGTGCGGGCCGCCGCGCCCGCGCCTGCAGGAACTCACAATGGCCTGCGAGCGCCGTGCGCAGCCCTGGTTCCCGCCTGCGCCTCTCCCTCCACACCTCCGGGCAAGCAGAGGGAGGCGGCTCCGGCCTCAGCCAACCCAGAGAGGGGCTCCCACGGTGCCATGTGGGTTGAAGGGCTCCTGAAGCACCACCAGAGTGGATGCCAAGGCCAAGGAGGCGCTGAGAATGAGGACTGCTAGCACATTGTCACCTCTCAATATCATATATAATTCCATTGTTTTTCTATTTATCTTTCTACCTGAATATTTGCAATACGTTAATATTTGAAATAACTTATTTTGCTCTCTTTGTAGTATTTATTTATTTTGTAATATTTATATAAATATCATAATGAATATGTATCATTTTTAGAAAAACAAAGTATTCCTAAAAGTACCTCTGGATCATCATTAAACCATTTAGCCTTTTTATCATTATAATCATGATTATTATATGATCAACAAGATAACACTATTACAAATGTAGTTATTTTACCAATATTGATACATTTTATAGAACATTTGATAATTATCCAGAGTTCAGAGCTATTTTTACCCAACATTACTCAAAATGAATATTAACATTGTATTAATAAATGGTTTGGAAAAAAGGATAGAAAAAACACAACAAAGAAGACAAAAAGAAAGGAGTGTTGGGTGCACTAAGAAAGCCACTTTTATTACAGATTACATAAATCCTAATTAAGGCTTAATTCAATGATTAGAATTAATGTATTGATATTTAAAAACTTTTGAAGACTAAGTTTTACCATTGTTGAGCTTCTGAATTGTTACATTATTAGTTTATCTTACAGGGAGTATGAATTGTAAAAGTAATTTTCAAACTATAGAAACACATGAATTATTATTTCTTTGAATTTTACCCAAACTTCAAGTGTTTGTATAGTGGCTGATAAATTGTAACAGCTGGCTAACTGCAAGACTGAAGATACCAGGTATTTATTTTTAGACACAGGTGACAGAACTCTAAGTTATAATAAGTATAAATATGCTTTATATTTTATTTGTAGGCTAGAAAGAATGCTGAAATCAAGATAGGTAATTATCATCAGAATACATCATAAAGCAGTATTTTGGTATTTTTTCTAAAATTTTAATTTCTGGCATATATGTTTATATATCAACATTCATACACATATATATGTACATCATTATATATAATACAGGAGCATATATGTATGCACAGATGTACACCATGTGGCAGACAGCTTCTATGCTGTATGTTTGGAGTTAATTAAAATATCCATACTATAATCTTACTCTGTTAAAGAATACAAAAATGTTCTTACTCCTCTTAATGGTTTTCTACTGCAGTTATAACAAATTACCGTGAATTTAGCGGCTTAAAACAACACAAATGTATTACTTTACATTTATGGATGTCAAAAATCTGGCACAGGTCTCAATAGGCTAAAAATCAAGGTGTGTCTGTATGCATTCCTTTCTGGAGGCTCTGGTGGAAAATTTATTTCCTTATTTTTCTCAATTTCTTAAAACCACCTGCATTCCTTGGCTTGTGGCTTCTTCCTCCATCTTCAAGCTCAGCAGCATCTTCAAATCTCTCTCTGCCTCTGATACTGAATCTTCTGATTCTTTTTTTTTTTTTTTTTTTTTTGAGACGGAGTCTCGCTCTGTCGCCCAGGCTGGAGTGCAGTGGCCGGATCTCAGCTCACTGCAAGCTCCGCCTCCCGGGTTTACACCATTCTCCTGCCTCAGCCTCCCGAGTAGCTGGGACTACAGGTGCCCGCCACCTCGCCTGGCTAGTTTTTTTGTATTTTTTAGTAGAGACGGGGTTTCACTGTGTTAACCAGGATGGTCTCGATCTCCTGACCTCGTGATCCGCCCGTCTCGGCCTCCCAAAGTGCTGGGATTACAGGCTTGAGCCACCGCGCCCGGCCAATTCTTTTGTTTATAAGACCCCTTGAGGATTTCATTAACACTACCTGGGTAATCCAGGATAATCTCTCCAACTCAGTGTTCTTCATTAGATTATATTTGCAAAATCCTCTTTGCTACATAATGTATTTACAGGTTCTAGGGATTAGGGTGTGAACATATTGGGGGCAACAGTGGACAGAGGAGGTGGATGGGGATTGATTTTTACCACACCTGAATGAATTAAGGTTCACTTTTTTTTGCTTGCATTTTCAGGCAAATGTTAAAGTAAATTCTTTCTTTAGTCTTCTATGAATGAGGTTTATAATTTAAAGATCCAAGAGGAGGTTGTTTGGAGTTCACTTGAGATCAAACATGACTTTGAAGTGAGTGATCTTTGAAATGAGGGAGACAACATTTTAAATAGAGAGATGTGGAGGGCGGAGCAAGATGGCCGAATAGGAACAGCTCCAGTCTCCAACTCCCAGTGCGCGCGACACAGAAGACCGGTGATTTCTGCATTTTCAACTGAGGTACTGGGTTCATCTCACTGGGGAGTGCCAGACGATCGGTGCTGGTCAGCTGCTGCAGCCCGATCAGCGAGAGCTGAAGCAGGGCGAGGCATTGCCTCACCTGGAAAGCGCAAGGGGGAAGGGAATCCCTTTTCCTAGCCAGGGGAACTGAGACACACAACACCTGGAAAATCGGGTAACTCCCACCCCAACACTGCGCTTTAAGCAAACAGGCACACCAGGAGATCATATCCCACACCTGGCCGGAAGGGTCCCACACCCACGGAGCCTCCCTCATTGCTAGCACAGCAGTCTGTGATCTACCGGCAAGGCAGCAGCGAGGCGGGGGCGGGGGGGGGGCGCCCGCCATTGCTGAGGCTTAAGTAGGTAAACAAAGCTGCTGGGAAGCTCGAACTGGGTGGAGCTCACAGCAGCTCAAGGAAACCTGCCTGTCTCTGTAGACTTCACCTCTGGGGACAGGGCACAGTAAACAATAACAACAGAAAGCTCTGCAGACACAAACGACTCTGTCTGACAGCTTTGAAGAGAGCAGTGGATCTCCCAACACGGAGGTTGAGATCTGAGAAGGGACAGACTCCCTGCTCAAGTGGGTCCCTGACCCCTGAGTAGCCTAACTGGGAGACATCCCCCACTAGGGGCAGTCTGACACCCCATACCTCACAGGGTGGAGTACACCCCTGAGAGGAAGCTTCCAAAGCAAGAATCAGACAGGTACACTCGCTGTTCAGAAATATTCTATCTTCTGCAACCTCTGCTGCTGATACCCAGGCAAACAGGGTCTGGAGTGGACCTCAAGCAATCTCCAACAGACCTACAGCTGAGGGTCCTGACTGTTAGAAGGAAAACTATCAAACAGGAAGGACACCTACACCAAAACCCCATCAGTACATCACCATCATCAAAGACCAGAGGCAGATAAAACCACAAAGATGGGGAAAAAGCAGGGCAGAAAAGCTGGTAATTCAGAAAATAAGAGCGCATCTCCCCCAGCAAAGGAGCGCAGCTCATCGCCAGCAACGGATCAAAGCTGGACGGAGAATGACTTCGACGAGATGAGAGAAGAAGGCTTCAGTCCATCAAATTTCTCAGAACTAAAGGAGGAATTACGTACCCAGCGCAAAGAAACTAAAAATCTTGAAAAAAAAGTGGAAGAATTGATGGCTAGAGTAATTAATGCAGAGAAGCTCATAAACGAAATGAAAGAGACGAAAACCATGACACGAGAAATACGTGACAAATGCACAAGCTTCAGTAACCGACTCGATCAACTGGAAGAAAGAATGTCAGCGATTGAGGATCAAATGAATGAAATGAAGCGAGAAGAGAAACCAAAAGAAAAAAGAAGAAAAAGAAATGAACAAAGCCTGCAAGAAGTATGGGATTATGTAAAAAGACCAAATCTACGTCTGATTGGGGTGCCTGAAAGTGAGGGGGAAAATGGAACCAAGTTGGAAAACACTCTTCAGGATATCATCCAAGAGAACTTCCCCAACCTAGTAGGGCAGGCCAACATTCAGATCCAGGAAATACAGAGAACGCCACAAAGATACTCCTTGAGAAGAGCAACTCCAAGACACATAATTGCCAGATTCACCAAAGTTGAAATGAAGGAAAAAATCTTAAGGGCAGCCAGAGAGAAAGGTCGGGTTACCCACAAAGGGAAGCCCATCAGACTAACAGCAGATCTCTCGGCAGAAACTCTTCAAGCCAGAAGAGAGTGGGGGCCAATATTCAACATTCTTAAAGAAAAGAATTTTAAACCCAGAATTTTATATCCAGCCAAACTAAGTTTCATAAGTGAAGGAGAAATAAAATCCTTTACAGATAAGCAAATGCTTAGAGATTTTGTCACCACTAGGCCTGCCTTACAAGAGACCCTGAAGGAAGCACTAAACATGGAAAGGAACAACCGGTACCAGCCATTGCAAAAACATGCCAAAATGTAAAGACCATCAAGGCTAGGAAGAAACTGCATCAACTAACGAGCAAAATAACCAGTTAATATCATCATGGCAGGATCAAGTTCACACATAACAATCTTAACCTTAAATGTAAATGGACTAAATGCTCCAATTAAAAGACACAGACTGGCAAACTGGATAAAGAGTCAAGACCCATCAGTCTGCTGTATTCAGGAGACCCATCTCACACGCAGAGACATACATAGGCTCAAAATAAAGGGATGGAGGAAGATTTACCAAGCAAATGGAGAACCAAAAAAAGTGGGGGTTGCAATACTAGTCTCTGATAAAACAGACTTTAAACCATCAAAGATCAAAAGAGACAAAGAAGGCCATTACATAATGGTAAAGGGATCAATTCAACAGGAAGAGCTAACTATCCTAAATATATATGCACCCAATACAGGAGCACCCAGATTCATAAAGCAAGTCCTTAGAGACTTACAAAGAGACTTAGACTCCCATACAATAATAATGGGAGACTTCAACACTCCACTGTCAACATTAGACAGATCAACGAGACAGAAAGTTAACAAGGATATCCAGGAATTGAACTCATCTCTGCAGCAAGCAGACCTAATAGACATCTATAGAACTCTCCACCCCAAATCAACAGAATATACATTCTTCTCAGCACCACATCGTACTTACTCCAAAATTGACCACGTAATTGGAAGTAAAGCACTCCTCAGCAAATGTACAAGAACAGAAATTATAACAAACTGTCTCTCAGACCACAGTGCAATCAAACTAGAACTCAGGACTAAGAAACTCAATCAAAACCGCTCAACTACATGGAAACTGAACAACCTGCTCCTGAATGACTACTGGGTACATAACGAAATGAAGGCAGAAATAAAGATGTTCTTTGAAACCAATGAGAACAAAGATACAACATACCAGAATCTCTGGGACACATTTAAAGCAGTGTGTAGAGGGAAATTTATAGCACTAAATGCCCACAAGAGAAAGCAGGAAAGATCTAAAATTGACACTCTAACATCGCAATTAAAAGAACTAGAGAAGCAAGAGCAAACACATTCAAAAGCTAGCAGAAGGCAAGAAATAACTAAGATCAGAGAAGAACTGAAGGAGATAGAGACACAAAAAACCCTCCAAAAAGTCAATGAATCCAGGAGTTGGTTTTTTGAAAAGATCAACAAAATTGACAGACCACTAGCAAGACTAATAAAGAAGAAAAGAGAGAAGAATCAAATTGACGCAATTAAAAATGATAAAGGGGATATCACCGCCGACCCCACAGAAATACAAACTACCATCAGAGAATACTATAAACACCTCTATGCAAATAAACTGGAAAATCTAGAAGAAATGGATAATTTCCTGGACACTTACACTCTTCCAAGACTAAACCAGGAAGAAGTTGAATCCCTGAATAGACCAATAGCAGGCTCTGAAATTGAGGCAATAATTAATAGCCTACCAACCAAAAAAAGTCCAGGACCAGATGGATTCACAGCTGAATTCTACCAGAGGTATAAGGAGGAGTTGGTACCATTCCTTCTGAAACTATTCCAATCAATAGAAAAAGAGGAAATCCTCCCTAACTCATTTTATGAGGCCAACATCATCCTGATACCAAAGCCTGGCAGAGACACAACAAAAAAAGAGAATTTTAGACCAATATCCCTGATGAACATCGATGCAAAAATCTTCAATAAAATACTGGCAAACCAGATTCAGCAACACATCAAAAAGCTTATCCACCATGATCAAGTGGGCTTCATCCCTGGGATGCAAGGCTGGTTCAACATTCGCAAATCAATAAACATAATCCAGCATATAAACAGAACCAAAGACAAGAACCATATCATTATCTCAATAGATGCAGAAAAGGCTTTTGACAAAATTCAACAGCCCTTCATGCTAAAAACGCTCAATAAATTCGGTATTGATGGAACGTATCTCAAAATAATAAGAGCTATTTATGACAAACCCACAGCCAATATCATACTGAATGGGCAAAAACTGGAAAAATTCCCTTTGAAAACTGGCACAAGACAGGGATGCCCTCTCTCACCACTCCTATTCAACATAGTGTTGGAAGTTCTGGCTAGGGCAATCAGGCAAGAGAAAGAAATCAAGGGGATTCAGTTAGGAAAAGAAGAAGTCAAATTGTCCCTGTTTGCAGATGACATGATTGTATATTTAGAAAACCCCATTGTCTCAGCCCAAAATCTCCTTAAGCTGATAAGCAACTTCAGCAAAGTCTCAGGATACAAAATTAATGTGCAAAAATCACAAGCATTCTTATACACCAGTAACAGACAAACAGAGAGCCAAATCAGGAATGAACTTCCATTCACAATTGCTTCAAAGAGAATAAAATACCTAGGAATCCAACTTACAAGGGATGTAAAGGACCTCTTCAAGGAGAACTACAAACCACTGCTCAGTGAAATAAAAGAGGACACAAACAAATGGAAGAACATACCATGCTCATGGATAGGAAGAATCAATATCGTGAAAATGGCCATACTGCCCAAGGTTATTTATAGATTCAATGCCATCCCCATCAAGCTACCAATGAGTTTCTTCACAGAATTGGAAAAAACTGCTTTAAAGTTCATATGGAACCAAAAAAGAGCCCGCATCTCCAAGACAATCCTAAGTCAAAAGAACAAAGCTGGAGGCATCACGCTACCTGACTTCAAACTATACTACAAGGCTACAGTAACCAAAACAGCATGGTACTGGTACCAAAACAGAGATATAGACCAATGGAATAGAACAGAGTCCTCAGAAATAATACCACACATCTACAGCCATCTGATCTTTGACAAACCTGAGAGAAACAAGAAATGGGGAAAGGATTCCCTATTTAATAAATGGTGCTGGGAAAATTGGCTAGCCATAAGTAGAAAGCTGAAACTGGATCCTTTCCTTACTCCTTATACGAAAATTAATTCAAGATGGATTAGAGACTTAAATGTTAGACCTAATACCATAAAAATCCTAGAGGAAAACCTAGGTAGTACCATTCAGGACATAGGCATGGACAAAGACTTCATGACTAAAACACCAAAAGCAACGGCAGCAAAAGCCAAAATTGACAAATGGGATCTCATTAAACTAAAGAGCTTCTGCACAGCAAAAGAATCTACCATCAGAGTGAACAGGCAACCGACAGAATGGGAGAAAATTTTTGCAATCTACACATCTGACAAAGGGCTAATATCCAGAACCTACAAAGAACTCAAACAAATTTACAAGAAAAAAACAAACAACCCCATCAAAAAGTGGGCAAAGGATATGAACAGACATTTCTCAAAAGAAGACATTCATACAGCCAACAGACACATGAAAAAATGCTCATCATCACTGGCCATCAGAGAAATGCAAATCAAAACCACAATGAGATACCATCTCACACCAGTTAGAATGGCGATCATTCAAAAGTCAGGAAACAACAGGTGCTGGAGAGGATGTGGAGAAATAGGAACACTTTTACACTGTTGGTGGGATTGTAAACTAGTTCAACCATTATGGAAAACAGTATGGCGATTCCTCAAGGATCTAGAACTAGATGTACCATATGACCCAGCCATCCCATTACTGGGTATATACTCAAAGGATTATAAATTATGCTGCTATAAAGACACATGCACACGTATGTTTATTGCAGCACTATTCACAATAGCAAAGACTTGGAATCAACCCAAATGTCCATCAGTGACAGACTGGATTAAGAAAATGTGGCACATATACACCATGGAATACTATGCAGCCATAAAAAAGGATGAGTTTGTGTCCTTTGTAGGGACATGGATGCAGCTGGAAACCATCATTCTTAGCAAACTATCACAGGAACAGAAAACCAAACACTGCATGTTCTCACTCATAGGTGGGAACTGAACAATGAGATCACTTGGACTCGAGAAGGGGAACATCACACACCGGGGCCTATCATGGGGAGGGGGGAGGGGGGAGGGATTGCATTGGGAGTTATACCTGATGTAAATGACGAGTTGATGGGTGCAGCACACCAACATGGCACAAGTATACATATGTAACAAACCTGCACGTTGTGCACATGTACCCTACAACTTAAAGTATAATAATATTAAATAAATTTAAAAAAAAAAAAAAACATGAAGGGGTAAAAATCTGTTTAAAAAAAATTCTATACCCCCAAAAAAATATATTTTAAAAATGAAACTGAAATAAATGTTTTTTTGGACATATAAATAAATAAATAAATAAATAAATAAATAAATAAATAGAGAGATGAAGGGGGCAGATAGGTTAGGTGGACAATAGAGATGTATATGGGGCTGATGAACCCAGCCTCCACAAAGCTACTGCGAAAAATATTTCTTAACACTAAAATTTAAATAATATCCCAATAAGGGATTGGTAAACATTGCCTTATGGGAGAGACAGCTTTGGACTGGATATAAGGGGAAAGGCAACTGAATTAGCTTAAAAAGTAATATTGCTTTTAAGAGTATAGTATCGTATGTAAATATGGAGATTGGGTAAAATTTGAAAGTCTGAAACTGGGCGTTTTTTACTTGCTGAAACAGAAATCATATACGGGGTAGTAAGATTAAACTGGCTGGTAATAATAGAACCTACCTCCACTTAATGCCAGGAGTGTGGAAGGGCAGAGTCTGAAAATGTGTAATAAACTAAAACAGTGTTTCAAGGTAAGTCAGAAACCATAAGGACAGTTCAATCCTGAAGATGAGTGGATACCTTCATCTTTGTAAATTACTAGCCCATTAGTATGTTGTCTGATCCTGCTAACTGCAATAGAGCAAGAATAATCTATTTTGGTTCTCTTTATATTTCTACAATAGCAAATGCATGGTATAAACACTTTTTTTGTCAAAAGATGATTGCCTATTTAACATTTTCATATTAGAAAAAAAACCCATTAAAAAAGTTTTTGAGATGATGCTAAAACTTTAGGATATTAATTAGGCTTACTGATAAATGAGAAACCCTCAAAGTAAGTGGAAATTTATTTTCACATCCATATACATTAAACAGAGCTACTATGTACAAATTAGAATTAGGGAAATGTGTTATCCAAGATTGACACATTTCTAGGGACTGCAGACACATACTGAAACTGAAAACTTTCCTCAGCCTCCAGAAACTGGCAGGTAGGAAGGAAAATCATGCATCAGAAGTAAAAGGAAGGGTGGATGAATTGCCTGTGAAACTTAGTCAGCTGCCCAAGGGTCCTGGTTAGGGCTGTGTGGGGTCATTCTTCCTAAGCCTGATCAAGTATCCCCAGAAAGAAAGTGTTTCTTATCTACAGGTCAGCAGAAGAGGAAACATAAATGTCAGAGTCTTTTCAAGTTCACTACAGTCTTGTATTTGTAAGGTGCTCAGGTAATATTCCATATGCCACCTTACAGCTCATGTTTTCCTTTTCTTTCCTTTATGAGTAACTTGGCTCAACAACTACACTAAGCTTCAAGAACGGTGAAAATGTTTCTTGTAGCCAAATCTTGTTCTCTGGGAGAGAAGACCACAGGCAGAAAGGCTCCAATTTATGAAAGGGCTATATTTTAAATGTTCCCTTGAATATAAGTAGTTTAGTGTTTGGACTTTTTTTCTTATAGAAACCATGCTATAAATTAGATTCATTCCCATTGCAAGTTTTCAGAAGTTTTACACTATTTTAATGGCAACTACCTACCACTTTTAACATTAGTTCTGAATATATATTTATCTTTTTGTCTTTCATGTAGCTGCAGAGGTATATTGTAATATAAAGTTTATAATATCAAAGTATCTTTTCCATTCTGCTAATAGACTACCATTTATAAGGACAATGATCACAGTTAATGTATGTATCCACGATCTATACCTATGTCTGTGTCTAACTATCTATTTAGAATCTCAACTCAAAACTCCAGAAACACAAATGTACTCAAGTCCACACCTCACCCTGCTTTTCTCTGTTCTTCCTCAGCAATAACGGTCCATTAGCAGAATGAGAAAGATACTTCCAAATACTACAGACTTCATACCACATGAGTTCTACAACCATGTGAAAGAAAATAACTTTACCAAACGTCTTATTCAGAGGTCTCAATCTTCTGGATTCTAGCTTGCTAGATCCAAAATGGTATTTTATTTGGCCCATATATAACATTTTAAAAAATTATCTACCTGTTAACATTTAAAATTGAACAGATCTTATATACAACTCTAGATGTCTATCTTCTCTTAATAAATTGGAAGATGGAGAAGACCAAATCCCAGTTTTAAATGGCCTTTAGCAATTCAGTGGCCTTTAACAGTTACTGAATTGCTGTTGTGCTTTATGAAAGGTGTACCCCTCCTCAGGTTGCAGTTGTTCCTCTGGTCCTTCTCATCCTACAGAGGGATGTTCCCTGCATTTATATTAACAGATTGGTCTCAGGATGCATTTCATTTTTCACTTCCATTCTATTTGTTGTGAATTGGGAAACAAATAGTGGTTCCCCTCAAAGAAGTGGGAGACTCTGGCCTCACAGTTCTGTCCTCCCATCCACAGGCATAGGCTACTTCACAGACCAGAAATGTACATGTTTACAAGGTCTTGTACTGCCTAACAACAGACATGCAGTTAAAAACTCAGAACAACCTTATTTACTAGACTTGTAAACAAATGAGGAAATTGCTGTAGAAACTGACACAAACTAGCTAGTCCTGGTCGCTCATGCCTATAATCCAGCTACTCCAGAGAATCCCAGCCTGAACCAACAGAGCGAGACCTTGTCTCTATATAATTATTTTTAAATATTAAGATAATAAAGATAAAAAACTGACACACTGAATTGGTTATAGAAAAAGAGGCAGAGATAATTAAAAAGTATATTTTCCTGGATATCAGAAATTCTGATTTCTATACTTTGATCTATTTTCTATTTTTATCACTTTTAAAAATTATATCTTTTATCTTTTCAAAATAAAACATACAAATGGTTACATCTAAACCCAAAAGGTAGTCTGAAGTAGCTTTAGACGCCTGTGATAATTCACCACATCTCCCATGCCCTCTAAGCAATAAGAGTGTGTTGGCCGTGCATATACATATCCAAAAAAAGCCTGCCTCCCCATCTTCATGTCACCTTAGCATCTTAAGACTCTCACATATAACAACTCTGGAGCCTCCTCCTTAATCACTATGCAAACAATCCAAATGAACAAGTCCTCCTCAAAGCCAAACTCCCAGTCCTTCTCCCCTAAGGCAACCACTACAAACATACATACGCTTTCTACTCTCCTTGTGGTTTTTTTTTTTTTTTTTTTTTTTTTTTCCTTTCTTTCTTTCACAGAACCCCTAAGCGATTACTGGTGGTACAATTCAGAGGTAATAGAAATGTAGTACCTATCTATAACTGATACAATACTCCCCGTTAACCTTTACTAGTTAGCTATCAGGGGAAAAACAAAATTTAATCCAAACTGCATTTTTAAACTGAATTCCCTGATTTGAATAATCTAGGTATCTTGTCGAATAAAAGCTCCTTTAATTTTTTACTCTCAGACCCTTGCCTTTGCTTGCCCCTAAGGTGTTTCCTTACTGTTTTTACAACTGTGAGCTCAAAGTATCTGCCATGTGTGTCCTTGAACTGGAGACACTGAAATATCACAACATCTGGCCCGGTGACAATTGTCATTTACTGCTGTATGATTTTTCCCATAGGTTCTGAATTAATCGCTGTGTAGGTAATCTGGTGTATTAAGTGCATCCAATACACCAGACACTTTTGTAGGCATTGGGGCTAATGTGGTAAACAAAACCAAAAATTCTAACTTTCAAGAAGTGTATATTTTAATAAAGGGTGTAAAGGGTATCAACAATAAATGGATAAAATGGATAGTCTGTTATGTTAAGATAAGTGCTATATTGTAACCAAAAGTAGAGAAGGGCATTAGAAAATGTGCTGTTGTTAAAAGGTAACCAGGGGAGGCTGCTACTGGGGTGGCAGCATTTCAGTAAAGACTGAAGGAGAGTAAGACGTACAATTACCTAGGGAAGGGTAGCACACTCTGGTTTCTCTTTAGATCATATATATCTTTCACCTTTTTGGGGAGAATGTTGGGAATGGGTAGCAAACAAAGCATATGGACCAAATTAAGTCCATTGCCCAATTTTGTACAGCCTGTGTGCTAAAAATGATTTTATATATTTGTCAAAAAAATTTTAATGTTCCACGTGATTATAGAAAAATACTGATTTCAGTGTCCATAAATTAAGTTTTCTTGAAACACAATCATGCCTATTTGTGTATTATCTATGGTGGTTTTCATATTCCATTAACTATCCCTACTTTCCCCAACCTCCGACTACCATTCCCAGCCTCTGGTAACCATCCTTCTACTCTCTGTCTCTGTGGGTTCAATTGCTTTGATTTTTAGCTCCCACAAAAAGTGAGAAAATGTGATGTTTGTCTTTCTGTGTCTGGTTTATTTCACTTAACATAATGACCTCCAATCCCATCCATATTGTTGCAAATGACAGGATCTTTTTTTTTTTATGGCTAAATAATACTTCATTGTGTATATGCAGCATATTTTCTTGATCTATTCATCTGGTGATGGATACTCAGGTTGCTTCCAAATCCTGGCTACTGTGAATAGTACGGCAACAAACGTGAAAGTGCAGGTATCTCTGTGATATATGATTTTCTGTCTTTCGGATATATACCTAGGAGTGGATTTCTGGATCATATGGTAGCTCTGCTTTTGGTTTCTTGAGGAACCTTCAAACTGTTCTCCATAGAGGTTGTACTAATTTACATTTCCACCAGCAGTGTATAAGGGTTCCCTTTTCTTCATATTCTCACTAGCATTTGTTATTGTCTATCTTTATGAGTTCAAGTGTTTTCATTTTTAGCTCCCATGAATCAGTGAGAACATGCGAAGTCTGTCTTTATGCACCTGGCTTATTTTATTTAACACAATGACCTCCAGTTCCATCCATGTTGTTGTAGATGACAGGATCTCATTCTTTTTTATGGCCAAATATACTCTATTGTGAATATGTACCACACTTTCTTTATCCATTCATCTGTTGATGGACTCTTGTTGCTTCCAAATCTTGGCTATTGTGAATAGTGCTACAATAAACATGGGAGTAGAGGTATCTCTTCAGTACACTGACTGCCTTTCAAAAGAAAGGTATATAACTAGCAGAGGAATTGCTGGATCCTATGGCCATTCTATTTTTAGTTTTCTGTGGAACATTCATACTGTTCTGTATACTGGCTGTACTAATTTTTATTTCCACCAACAGTGTACAAAATTTCCCTTTCACCACAACCTCGCAGCATTTGTTATTGCCTGTCTTTTGGATAAAAGCCATTTCAATTGGGGTGAGATCATATCTCATTGTAGTTCCAATTGCATTTTTCTGATGACCAGTGCTGCTGAGCACTTTTTCATATACTTGTTTGCCACTTGTATGCCTTCTTTTCAGAAATGTCTAGACAGATCTTTTGCACATTTTAAAATCAGACTATTAAATATTTTCCTATTGGCTTATTTATTCTCTTTATATGTTCTGGTTATTAATTCCTTATCAGATGGTAGTTTGCAAATGTTTTCTCACATCCTGTAGGTTGTCTCTTCACTTTGTCAATTGTTTACTTTGCTTTACAGAAGATTTTTAACTTGATATGATTCCACTTCTCCATTTTTGTTTTGGTGTTCTGGGCTTGTGTAGTGTTACTCAAAAAATCTTTTTCTTTTTTCTACTATTTTGATGTAGATGCTTATTGCTACAAACATTCCCCTTAGCACTGCTTTCACTGTATTCCATAGGTTTGGGGATATTGTGTTTTCATTATCGTTTGTCTCAAATCTCCATCTCCTTCTTAACTTCTTTAACCCACTGGTCATTTCGGAGCATACTGTTTAATTTCCACATGTTTGCATAGTTTCCAAAGTTCATCTTATTATTGATTTCTAGTTTTATTTCAGTGTGGTCAGAGAAGACAATATAAGTTATAAGACTTGTTTTGTGGGGTAACACAAGATATATCATTGAGAATGATTCACGGGCTGAGGAGAAGAATGTGTATTCTGCAGCCATTGGATGAATTGTGCTGTAAAAAATCTATTAGGTCCATTTGGTCTATAGAGTAGATTAAGTTGGATGTTTCTTTGATTTTCTGTCTAGATGATCTGTTCAATGCTAAAAGTGGGATGCTGAACTCTCCAGCTGTTATTATACTGAGTTCTATCTTTCTTTAGCTTTCTTTATCTATATCTAATGATATTTGCTTTATATATCTGGGTGCTCCGATGTTGGGTGCATACATATTTATAATTGTTATATCCTCTTGCTAAATTGACCCTTTTTTATCATTGTATAGTGACCTTCTTTGTCTCATAGTTTTTGTCTTGAAACCTATTTTTCTTGATGTAAGTATCAAGTATTTAGCCCATGGTGGTGAGGCTAGCTGGAACTCAAGTTCTGACCACTGGGATAGGCTACTCCTGTTCTTTTTTGGCTTCTGTTGGCGTGTAATATCTTTTTCCATCTCATTATTTTCAGTCTATGTGTGTTTTTATAGGTAAAGTGTGTTTCTTGTAGGCAGCAACTTATCAGGTCTTTTTTTCTCTCATTCAGCCATTCTATGTCTTTTGATTAGAGAGTTTAATCTATTTATATCAAATGTTATTGATAAGTAAGGACCTTTCTCCTGCTATTTTGTTATTTTTTTTCTGGTTGTTTTGTGTTCTTCTCTTGCTTCCTTCTTGTTTTTATGAAGGTGATTTTCTTTGGTGGTACGTTTTGATTTCTTGCTTTTTGTATATCTGTATAGGTTTGTTGATTTGAGGTTACCATAAGGCTTGCATATAACCTATTATTTTAAACTGATGACAACTAGACACTGACAGCATAAACAAGCAAAAAAAAAAAAAAAAAAAAAAAAAACTAGTAAAAGCTCTACCCTTTAACTTCATACTCTTGCTTTTTAACTTTTTATTATTTCTATTTATACCTTATTATACTAAGTCTTGAAAAATTATTAAATTTATTTTTGATTGGTTCATCTTTTAGTCTTCCTACTCAAGAGATGAGTAGTTTATACACCATAATTACAGTGCTATAATATTCTGTTTTTTCTGTGTGCTTACTATTACCAGTGAGTTTTGTACCCTCAGATGATTTATTCCTGTTCAATTAATGGTCTTTTCTTTCAGATTGAAGTACACTGTTTAGCATTTCTTATGGAACATAAGTGTTCAAACTGGTGTTGGTAAAATCCTTCAGCTTTCCTTTGTCTAGGAAAGTCTATTTTTCCTTCATGCTTGAAGGATATCTTCACTGGATACAACTGTTGTAAACAAACAGTTTACAAACTGGTGTTGGTAAAAATCCTTCAGCTTTTCTTTGTCTAGGAAAGTCTTTATTTTTCCTTCATGTTTGAAGGATATCTTCACTGGATATATTATTCTAGAGTAAAAATTGTATTTCTTTTTTTTTTTTTTTTTTTGCCTTCAGCACTTTAACTATGTCATGCCACTTTATCCTGGCCTGTAAGGTTTCCATGGAGAAGTCTGCTACCAGACATATTGGGGCTCCCTTGTATGTTGTTGGTTGCCTCTCTCATGCTGCTTTTAGGCTACTTTTTTAATCCTTGACTTTTGGACGTTTGATTATTTAATGTCTTGAGGTAGTCTTATTTGGATTAAATCTACTTGGTGTTCTATAACCTTCTTGTACTTGAATGCTAATACCTTTCTCTAGGTTTGGAAAGTTCACTGTTCCCAAAGTTCCTTTGAATAAACTTTCTACCTCAATCTAATCTCTCTCTCCCTCCCTCCCCCCTTTAAAGCCAGTAACTCTTCAATTTGTTCTTTTGAGACTATTTTCTATGTCCTGTAGGTGTGTTTCATTGTCTTTTATTCTTTTCCCTTTTGACTGACTCCCCTAATTGTGTATTTTCAAATAGCTTATCTTCAAGCTCACTGATTCTTTCTTCTACTTGATTAATTCTGCAAATGACAGACTCTGATGGATTCTTCAGTATGTCAATTGATTTTTCCAGCTGTAAAATTTTTGCCTGATTTTTAAAAATTACTACAATCTTATAATTTTCCATTAATCTTCTTATATACATTTGAAGTTGACCAAATTTGAGGCTACTGTAAAAAAGCTGCTGTGAACATCAGTGTAAAAAATATTACTTCAAGCTCTTTGTTAAATTCATCTGATAGGATTCCAAATTCTATCTCTGTGTTATCTTGAAATTCATTGAGCTTCATCAAAACAGCTATTTTAATTCTTTGCCTGAAAGGTCAAATATCTCTGTCATTCCAAGACTGGTCACAGCTTTCTTATTTAGTTCTTTTTGGTAAGGCCATGTTTTCCTGGATGATCTTGAAGCTCATGGATGTTCATCTTTGTCTAGGCAATGAAGAGTTAGGTATTATTGTTCTCTTTGCAATCTGGACTTATTTGTACCCATCCTTCTTGTGAAGGCTTTCCAGGGATATTCATAGGGAAGTGAGTATTATGATCTAAGTTTTTGGTTACTGCAGCCATGTCTGCATTAAGGGGACACCCCAAGCCCAGTAACATTATCACTCTCATAGACTCATAGAAGTACCACTTTGGTGGTCTTGGGTAAGATCCTTGAGAATTCCCTGGATTACCAGGCAGAGACTCTTGTTCTCTATTTTCTACCAAACAAATTGAGTGTCTCTCTCTCTCTCTCTCTCTCTCTCTCTCTCTCCCCCTCCCCCCTTGCTGAGCTTCCTGGATCTGGGGGAGAGAAGAAAAAATCATGTCTGTGTCCACAACCATTGCTATTATGCTGTGTCAGACCTGAACCCAGCATAGCTCTGGGTCTCACACAAGGACCATGGCAACCACTGCCTGACCACTGCTGCAGTTCACTAAAGGCCCAAGGGATCTTCAGTCAGTAGGTGGGGAATCAAACCAGGCCTGTGTCCTCCCCTTAAGGGTGATAAGTTATCTATCCCCATCCTGGCCCTGGGTAGGTCCAGAAGTCAGGGACTGAAGTCAGGAAGCTTTGGAATCTATATCATGCTTTATTTTGCTACAGCTGGGTTGGCACGTAAAACACAAGACAAAGTCCTTCCACTTTTCCCTCTCCCTTCCTTAAGCAATAAAAGTCACTTTTTTGTGGACACCACCACCCAGGCCTACAGAGAGGATTGGTGTTCACTCAAGGCCCAAGGGCTCTTCAGACAGCTTCTGGTAAATGCTGCCTTGCCTGTGTCTCTCCCTTGAGTGTAGTGGCTATCTCTGTCACTGTTACAGGGGTAGTGCAGAAATGCCATGCAGGAGCTAAGGCCTGGAGTCAGGGACTCCAGGGCACCGCTATGTTCTTTACCCTACTGTGGCCAAACTGGTACCCGAGCTATAAGACAAAGTCTCCTTTGCACTTCACTCTCTTTTCCTCAAGTAGGAGTCTCTCCCTGTGGTCACCATATATGGGAACATGCCAGGTCACACCTGAAACCAGTATAGCACTGGATCTCAGCCATTGCCTATGGCAGGGACTCTCTGGCTGTCATTGATGTTTATTCAAGGCCCAAGGGTTCTTTATCCAGCAGGTGATGAATCCTTCCAGAACTAGTTTCTTCCCTTAAAGGCAGCAGGTTCCCTTCTGGCTCAGGGTGTGTCTAGATATGTCATTTGGGAGATAGGGCTTGGAATGAGACCTCAGAATTCTGCCTGGTGTCCTATTCTTCTATGGCTGAGCTGGTAACCAAGTTACAAGACAAAGTCCACTTTACTCTCTTCTCAAAAAGAAAGGAGGAATCTCTTCTGATGCTATGGGCTGCACTCCCCAGTGTTAGGGGAGGGATGACACAAGTACTCCCTTAGCTTCCCTGGCTGGTGTCTCACTATGTCATGTGCACCCCAAGTCATTGCAGTCTTTCTTGCTTAGGCTGCCTTTCAAGTTTATTTAGGACCAGAGTGTTTTGCTTTTTTAAATTTTCAATTAAAATATATATATATACACACACACATATATATATGGCATAGATGGGGTCTCACTATGTGGCCAGGGTTGGTCTCAAACTCCTGGGATCAAGCAATCCTCCAATCTTGGCCTCTCAAAGTTCAGAGTGCTTTAGCCCATGTTGGTGGGGCTAGCTGGAACTCAAGTTCTGACCACTGGGATAGGCAATTCTTCTTTAGCTAGGGCTGGTCTAAAATGCTTCCTCCATGAGCACAAGCTGAATTCTGGTCCATGTTGTTTTCCGCTCTGATGGCTAGCACTGAGTTCCAATGCAAAGTTCCGCAACTGCTGAACTCTCCTTCCCCAAGACACACAGATTCTCTTTCCAAACCATGCAGCCACTGCCAGGGGGACAGTGGCAGTGATTGCATGGTATGGAGGGATGATGTTGGGTGTCACTAATTCAAGACTGTCTTTTCTACCTTCTTCTGTGCCTCTTTCCTTGATATGCTATTAAAACCAGGTACTGTGATCTCTCACCTGATTTTTTGTTTTTATGAAGGAGCTTTCTTATGTGAATAGTTGTTCAATTGATGTTCCTGGACATCTTGTTCTACCTTCCTCATTAGCATTAATCTTAAGCAGATTGTTTAAAAATAAGTCACATATAATAATCCTTTAAAAACATTGAGAAAACTTTAAAAATGAAAACAAAAACAATTAAGGTGATACTCTAAAAAAGATAAACTTAAAGCAAAAGGAAGGAATAAAGGAGAAACTGAAAAGAAAATGGCTGATATAAATCCAACCATATCAATAATTACATTATATATAAATGTTTTATATACTCCAATCCAAAGGTAGAGATGGTAAAATAGACATTAAAAAAACCCCGAAAACCTAACCAACCAACCAACAACAACAAAAATACTTCAAGATATAATCATATCCTATTCACAAGAGATAAACTTTAGTTTAAATGACACTATAATAGTCTTTTCTCACACTGCTATGGAGAAATACCCGAGACTGGGTAATTTATAAAGGAAAGAGGTTTCATTGACTTACAGTTCGGCATTGCTGGGGAGGCCTCAGGAAACTTAAAATCATGCCAGAAAGCAAAAGAGAAGCAGGCACCTTCTTCACAGGGTGGCAGGACAGAATGAATGCAAGCAGGGGAAATGCCAGATGTTTATAAAACCATCAGATCTCACGATAACTCACTATCACTAGAACAGTATGGGAGAAACTGCCCCCCCATGATTTAATTACCTCCACCCGTTCCCAGCCTTGACACATGGGGATTACAATTCAAGATGAGATTGAGGTATGAACACAAAGCCTAACCATATCAGATACAAGGAGGCTAAAAGTAAAAGTGCAGGAAAACTATACCATGCAGGTAGTATCCATAAGAGAGATGGAATGGCTATGCCAATAACAGAAAAAAGAAATACACTTTTAGACAAAAAAAATTGCTACTAGGAGAAAAAAGAAAATTTGATAATAAAATGATCGATTCTACAGGAAAATATAAAATATATAAACATATATGGAGGTAACAACATAGTCTCAAAATACATGAAGTAAAAAAATGACAGAATTGAAGGAAAATATAAAGTACTCAACAATAATGATTGGCTATTTCAGTATTGCACTCCTAATAACAGAAAAAGAAACTAGGCGGAAAATCAGTGGGGATATAGAAGACTTGAAAAACAGTATCATCCCGCCTGACCTAACTGATATCTCTAGAATACTGCATCCATCACACAGCAAAACACCCACTCTTTCAATTGTATATGGAACATAATCCAAAATAAACCATATTGTAGGCCATAAAACATGCCTCAATAACTTTAGAAGGATTAACATTGTCATACAAAGCACATAATTACAAATCAACGAAGGATATTTTGTGAATCCACAAATATTAAAAATTAATATGTCTAAATAACACATTATATGTTTTTAATTGATATGAAAAACCCAGAAAATGCAACTATATAGAGACAAAATACAGATTGGTAACTGATTGGAGTGAGAACCAAGACCCACTGCAAATGGACACCTGGGATGTTTTTTGTGGTGATGGAAATGTTGTTACCTAAATGGTGATTTAGTTGTTACCTAAATGGTGGTGATTGTTTCACATCTATGTAAACTTGCTAAAAATCATGGAACTATACTTAAACATGATAATTTTACAGTAGGTCAGCCATATGGTATGTAAACAATATAGTACATTACAATTATAAATAATTCAGAGATCAGAGAAGAAATCAAAAAGGTGATTAGAAAATATTTTTCCCTGAATGAAAATGAAAAGACAACATATCATAATTTGTAACATGTTGCTGAAGCTTTAAGGAAAATTTTATAGAACTAAATGCCTATATTAGAAAAGAAGAAGATCTGAAATCAGTAACTTTAGCTTCCAGCTAAAGACTTGAAAAAGAAAATCACTTAAGTACAAATTAGGAAGATTATAAAGTTGAAACCACCTTTGCAAAAATTGTAACTGAGGAAATTATGACAGTGTAAGAGATCAGACCTAACTGACTCCATCTGGCTTCTAACCTTTAAGCTGACCTTGTTTATTCCTGGGCATAGGTGGAACTAACCTTGGGAAGGAATTCAGTTTCTGGTTTAACTCTAAAACAAAAATGCTAATAGCCCCTTCCTGAAAAGACCCACTTTTTCCCTGGGGACCAGTCTGCCTTTGCAAAACTAACAAATTAATTACAAGATTAGAAATTATGGTTTAGAGGTCATACAATCTCTGGCTTCAAGAGTCTGAACCTCCCCAAATTGCTCTTTGGGATAATATTACTATTGTAAAACTTAGTATCAGTGCTTGAGATATTTTGCAGACCCCACACTCAGTGGATCAACTGACACTACCCAGACTGGTAATCTAGTTCAACAAGTTCTACGAACCCACCCAGGAACAGAAGACAGCAAGAAAACCTCACTTCGACCCCCTGTGAGTCTGTCTCCAACCTGACCAAGCACTCTCTGAGCCCCTACCCATCAAATTAACTTTACAAACTCCAGTCCCCAAATGCTGGATCCCTGAATGCCCAGGGAGACTGATTTGAGTAATAACAAAACTGATCTTCCACACAACAGCTTGCCTGTTGTCTAGGCATTAGGCAAGGAGAACCCACTGGGCACTTACAAAATGAAGATCAGAAGTTAAGAAAATTGATAAAATAGAATTCAAAAGAAAAAATAGAGTAAAATCAAGTAGACCAAAAGCTAGTTCTTTGAAATTTCAATGAAAGTGAAAATATTTGGCCAGACTAAACAAGAAAAAAAAAAAAAAAAAGACATTTACCAATATTCAGAAAGGAGAGATGTAGCATCAATACAGATGCTACAGATATTAAAAGGATAAAGAAATGTTACAAAAATCTTCATGGAAATAAATACAAAAAGTTAGGTGAAACTGAAAATGTTCTTGAGAGAGAGATATATATATACATATATATATACACACATATACACACACACACACATACACACACACACATACAAGAAAAGGCTCAGAAGGATGAAGAGATTACCTGAATAGCCATATACATTATATGAAAATTTATAATTTAAAATGTTCCCACAATGAAAATTCCATACCCAGGTTGCTTCAAGGGTAAACTCTATTAAACAGTTAAGAATAAATACCAATCATACACAAAATCTTTTTTAATAAGTAAAAGAAGCAAATACTTTCCAACTTATTCTTTGATGCCACAATACAAACATCAGATAAGCAGTATAAGAAAATGGCAGACCAATCTCTCTCACAAACATAGATGCAAAAAAAATCCTAATTTCAACTTGTAGCCTTTAAAGTCAAACAATATTTTTAAAAAGATAAGAATCATAACCAAGTGCAGTTCCCAGTAGTATCAGGCTGATTTAACATTCAAGAATCAATGTAATTCATGATAGATGCAGGAGGCAGATAAAGGTACCCACACAGGGTCTTGCCTAAATATGCCCATGGTAAAAAAATTCCATCCTTAACACATTCGCAGAAAGGGAAATAAATCAATGTGGAGTGGCTCAGACAAGGGCCCACCTGCATACTGGGAGAATGGGGTGGAGCCACCAGGAATTTGCATCTTATGAAGTGGGGAGGAGCCAGGCCTCTTCAGCTCATGTGTTGTGGCCTAGTATTCAGTCTGTGAGGTGGGAGCCTGTTGGCAGGACCCCCTTTGTTTCACCCCCCCTTTGTGCTGAGAGCTTTCTTTTAAAAAATTCTGCTCTCCTCACCTTTCAATGTGTCCATGTGCCTAATTTTTCCTGGTTGTGAGACAAGAACCCGTGTTTTAGCTGAGCTATGGAGTAAAAAACCCTGCATCAGTAATATTTGCAAACTAAGAAGATAAGCCACATGACTATCTCGATGCACAAAAAGCATCTGACAAAACTTGACATCTACTCTAAATAAAATATCTCAGCAAATTAGAAATAGAAAAGAGCCTTTACACCATGATAAAGCACACCTACAAAACATCTACAACTCATATGATGATTACTGGTGAAAGACTGAACACATCGTCATAAAAAAAAAAGAGTTCCCAATTGCGAAAGCCGGAAAAATTTGAGCAATTAAATACATAACATAGTATTGGATGATAACCCAAAATATAAATATGCATGAATACATTCTGACACAAATAAATGATTAAACAAATAGGAGAGAAAAGGCAAATCTCCTGTAATCAAGAACTCAATTCACTTATACTCCTGTGAACCCAAAAGTATCTGAGACAGAGCTCAGTTTAGAAATTTTATTTTGCCAAGGTTAAGAACATGCTCGTGACACAGCCTCAAAAAGTCCTAACATTGGTTTTATACATTTTAAGGAGACATGATGCATTAATCAATATATGTAAGATATACATTAGTTCAGTCTGGAAATGTGGGACAACTTGAAGCAGGGGAGAGGGCTTCTAGGTCATAAGTAGATAAAGACAATTGGTTGCATTCTTTTGACCCTCTGATTACCCTTTCACTGAATACACAGTTCACATGTGAGAGGTAGAAAAATCATCACTTACACCTTAGTCTGGCTTAGTGAAACAAAAGGGCCGAGGAAGCAATCAGAAATGCATTTGCCTCAGGGGAGCAGAGGGATAACTGTGTTCTCTCTGTCCTTTTTCCACAGGAATATCCTATGGGCAAATTGTGTGGGAGCTTTTTTTAAAAATCATTGTAGCTATCCTATTTAGTAATAAAATGGGAGGCAGGTTTGCCTGACACAGTTCCCAGCTTGACTTTTCCCTTTGGCTTACTGATTTGGGGGGTTCGAGATTTATTTTCCTTTCATACTTCCTTTTTAAAAGAGATATAATTCCCCACCCTTAAGTATGGGCTACACTTAGTGACTAGCTTCTAAAGTAAAATATAGAAGTGGGGGAGAATATGACTTTTTAGTGGTAAAAACTAACACTCTTAACCAGGTGATCAGGTAAACATCATCGGTCAGAATTCACATTGATAGGGATCTTCCCTTTATAAGCAAGGATGAGAATGGTACCTTATCTCTGTGATTGTATTCTAAAAAAAATCCTTATCTCCAGTCTAATCATATGAAAATCATCAGGAAAACAAAATGAAAGACCTTCTCCAAAATACTTGACCAGTATGCCTCCTGTCTATGTCATCAAAAACAAAAAATTTTGAGAAACAGTCATAGCCTGGAGTAATATAAAAATACATAGCAACTAAATGTAATGTGATATCCTATATTGGATCCTGGGCAAATGAATTTAGCAAAAACTAATGAATTACAAATAAAGTATACAGCTTAATCAATAAAGGAAAAAGTAAAAAAACTACTGACACATTCAACAAAGATGTGTCTTAAAAGCGTGATGCCAAGCAAGAATATTAGACACAGAGTATAAACCACATGATTTCACTTATCTGAAACCCTAGAAAAGTTGTAACCGCAGGAACAGAAAGTAGAATAAGGATTGCTAGGGGCCAGAGTTGGGGATTGACTGCCAAGGGGCACACTGAGTTGACTTTTTAGTCATAGAAATGTTCTACATCATTATTATGATAGCAGTTACTAGCCTGCATATTTGTCAAAAGTGGTGATATTTGAGTGTAACTTAGACCTCAATAATACTATTTTTAAAATAACTTTTTCGGCTGGCATGGTGGCTCATGCCTGTAATCCCAGCAAGTTGGTAGGCTGAGGCGGGCAGATCACTTGAAGTCGGGAGTTCAAGACCAGCCTGGCCAACATGGTGAAACCCTGTCACTACTAAAAATGCAAAAATTAGCCAGGCATGGTGGTGCGAGCCTGTAATCTCAGCTACTCAGGAGGCTGAGGCAGGAGAACTGCTTGAACCCAGGAGGCAGAGGTGGCACTGAGCCAAGATCATGCCACTGCACTCCAGCCTTGGCAACAGAGCAAGACTCCATCTTGAAAAAAATAAAAAAAAATTTTAAAAACCACACACAAACGTTTCAACAAAATAAAAAGTAACTGTTCCATTGTCTTTAGGCCCCTTAGCATTTAGTCAGGTTCACAGCCCCATCTAAAAAGATAGTATCAACACAATGTGGTAAGCATGCTAGTAGAAGTGTGACTTATGATTACAATAGTAAAGATAGTTTCCTGACACAATTGTGGGAATGGAATCTCAGGGAAATCTTCCCAGAGACTCTGAAAGGGATTTTATTGTTCCATCTTTTTGCATGTTTTATGGGTGGCCAACTTGTTCCTGAAAGACGTTCTATTCTCTTTACATGACAAACCTACTTTAATAGAATAGGAGGTACCTGCTATTTTACATTACTATCCATGACCTCAGCCAGATACTAAATTAGTTGTGTGTTAGTATCAGAAATGTTCATTCATTTCAACATAGGACATTGTTAAAGGAGGATGGGACTTTAAGAATGTGGGAAAAATCCTGCACAGCAAGAGGAAGTTGCTCTTCCAAGTTCATGAAAACAGAGTTAAGCTTGTAAGTTTATCACTCTCTCAAATGTTCTGTCAGCCCCCAAGCATATTCTTTCTTGGAATATACTTATGTGATTTTTTTCCATTTTTCCCCTACCACCCTGAACCATACAATAGCAACTGGTTTCAATGACCATGTTGAAACTCGGCAGATTATTCTCAACTGAAATATCCAGGCTTGATTTTGGACTCTTCTGCCTGGTGCTTTGTGTCTTTTACTGGCTCTTTCTCATGAGAATAAATATATTTGCTTTCTTCACACATATAAAACACTGCTTCTTATTTTTTGCCAAAGATACAACCATCCCCTCTAATTCCCCAGGCTCATATTACTGGAATAAATTTTTAATCCTGTCTCCCTCTTGATCTTCTATCCAATTCATCATCAAGTCTTTCCAAATCCCTTACCCAAGTATAAGCTCACATTACCTCATATCTGTAGTCTTAAGATGACCCTCCTTTTCATACCCTTATTCACCCTCTGTTCTAAAACACCCTTTATACAACTGCTATAACACCTTTTCAATATCTTTTCACTGATACCTCTTTTCTATGTGAACATCTATACTTCCCATTTTCTGCTATAATAAATTCAAACCTCAGTGTTCAACAGTCAGTGCCTTATAAAAACTGCTTCTCTACATATCTTATATGTTTCAAGAAAATTTGTTTGCTTTGCCACATTTAGAATTTACTGTGCACTAATTGTCAGATTTAATTCTTACAATAACTATAAAGTAGAAACTACTATCATATCTATTTTATAGATGAGGAAACTGAGAAACAAAAAAAAAATCAGAGTGAGTTGCCAAAGATTATGCAATTTATAAGTAACAGAGTTACCACTTTATTCCAGATCATTTTGACTCCAAAGCCCATACTCTTAACTATTAAGCTATACTGTCTCCACATCATATATCCCACTGTGTGGGTACCATATCCTCCATTAGAATCCCTCTTCTTTCCATCCATCCACATCTCATATGTTAAATTTTTCCACATTGGCTTTAATTGAAATAGTCACCCAGTGATATTCATGGTTCTTATTTTTAGCCTTATATACCATATCTGTTTGCTTTCATAGATGATCTGAAAAATTGCAACTTTGAGAATTATGTATGTCTTATATAGCCTATATCCCCAGCACCTAGTAAAGTTCGTGGAGTATTGAACATGATCAGTATATATCTGTTGAATGAGATAAGAAAATACACCAAAGAATGAAAAGTTTTTCATTTCTAGGAGCCCCTGGGTTCTATATCTTGGAATCTTTTAAATGGTTGTATACTTTTCTGCACACAATAAAGATTCAATAAAGGTAAGCTAATAGTTCACTATGCTCTTTGTATTTTAAATATGCTAGTGCACACAGATGCTATTTTCTTCTGTAAAAATACCTTGAAGTTATCATTTGGGTTCCTTGGAGTTTTCCTCTTTAATTCACGAATGTGCACAGGTTAGACAGCAATGTTTGTATATGAAAATGAATTAAGAGGCTGGAATTACCTTTCCTCAGACCCAACAAATGCAAAGTTTTGGCATCTTAGAATATATGGGAATAAAAAACAAAACTGAAAAAAATTGTCAAAAATTAGTTGAACACATGAGCAACAGGAAGTCATTTGACATTTATGAGTGTTATCCTTTTAAGTTCCCCTGTGATGGCCACCTTTACTGCTAATAGGGACACATTTTAAAATACATGCCTGAATAACAAGAAACGCAGCAAGGGAAAAAGGAGAGATGATAGTTTGCATTTACATAGCATTCTACCCCTCCCATGATTTCAAAATAATTTTCTTTTTCTACCCTAAACAACAAAAGCCAAGAGAGTTATTATCCCAATTTTACTTACAATGTTATCTAAACACTAAGATTAAATTATTTTTCCAAAGTGATTGGGCCAATAAGTAATACAGCTGGGACCAGGAGTCAGGCTTTCTGAATCCCAATCCAATATTCTGACATATTTGAATGTTACTGCTCTAGTAGCCAATAAATTATTCACAATGGCCTTTTTTGTGATCTGGGGTATATTTGTTAAACAGTGCTACCATCTGCTGGTAAGTTTTCCAATAATACACATTATAGTAGATTCCAAAATAGCAAATATAAATAAATAAGACAAGAAATAAAATTTATTAAAATTACATTTACTCATTGCATTATCTAATTGTCATTCCTACTGTGCTTATTGTATCTGCTTAGACACCTTTATGAAGTAGCCAAATTAATCTTGCAAGATTAAGTGTCCAAACATTTATGTCTCCTGTCAAGAACTTGTAATTAATTTTGTCTGCTTTCTAGAATGTATATATTTTGGAATGCATTTTACTGATTTTTAAATCAACCATTAATCCTGAAACTTGTGTGCACATAAGAATCACCTGTTAGTGGGATACTTTTCAAATGTAGAATTCTGATTTTCTCTCCTGAACACTCTGTCACTGTGGATGTAGAGTCAGAAAAAAAAAATGTTCTTTTTAATGAGAACCTCAAGTTTTTCTTATAATAAGGAAAGTTACAAAATTCTGACTTAAACAATTTGTCTTGGCTTTACCCTTAGCTGACCCTATGAGTCTGATCAAATAACTCTTCCAAAATTCAGTTGTTTGTGAGAAAAATGCATGTGTTGTAGCAGAATCCAATCACTATATATTGTCTAAGAACTTTCCATTCTGGGCATACTCTTTCCAAATAAAAACTTTTTTGAATATCCATAAAATTAATCTATAGAAGACAAATACATTTATGATAACTGAATTTTCACAGATGAGATAATTGGTAAAAACCTGTTTTATTGACTCAGCAATGTTGCACTTTCAATCTAGTATCCCTGTATGGTGAAAGAGTTACTAAAAAAAAAAAATGAAAATAAAGGGAAAAACAATTGCCAACATCAGTGATTTGAGAACATAAGAATTAAGGCATTTTCACACTACATGTTTTCTTATAATCCTTTATCCACTCTGAGTCTAATTGAACAATGTCAGAGCAGAAAGATAACAACCACTAGAAACCGTAAGATATTCCTGGCTATAATTCCAATAGTTAACAGCCTCCAGATGCTGAAATCCAGTGTCCCACACTTATAAGAAGAAAAACCAGTAAAAGATTAGCCTTATTTGGGAGAGTGTTGGGTGCGTAAATGAGTGATGTTAGGAGGGAATGGAGTCTGATTCAGAACAGGCTGACCTGAGGAAAAAAGATGAAGCAATTAGGTGTCTTGCTGACCTATTCTCTATCCCATCTTTAACTTGTAAAGCCAATGCTGGCAACATAAAAGATCCTTCTGGTGAGTGAAACCACCTGCAACTCAGGAAAAATAAAGGACGAGAATACACAAACTCTGTGAATTCTATTTCCCACTCCTTTGTCCTCAGGCTCACCAGCACTTAGTAGTACATGGAGAGCTAAGCCTTCCATGTGGGAAATAGGCAGATCCCTCAGGAATAGGCTGCTCAGGTCTGAGGTAGATGGGCTGTAATTGACTATGCCACTCAGTGCTGAAAATTTTTGGTTTCATAGATATGCCTTCATATGGTCATTAAAAATCCTCCTCATCTCTTTATAAGGCTAGACATCTCTGGCCACTGTTGCACAATTTTAAAGATGTCCTTTAGTCTAACTAGATTTTACCTGTGAGAGAATGTAAGCTGTGATAAAATAGCAAAGCTGAAACTGATACTTTCACAGAGCAGGTAAACTGATTATGTTTTCCAGTTGACTGAAGGACTCCACTGAACTGCTCTAAGTGGCAATAGAGTGTAATATACTTTGAAACCAGGCTGTGTTCAATTGGAATATTAAACGGCTTCCCTATCTGGGTGGGAGCAGTGCCCTGAGATTCCTGGTTGAGAGTAGTTCTCTGGGTGTGCAACACATCAAACTCAACAGAGTTAATTTAATTATTTGGTCCAAAGTATTACAATGCAAGAAAAAAAAAAACTCTCCATTTGTACCAAAGAAGGGAAAAATATCTTTTTCCACTTCTCTGCTGATTATATGACAGATATCTGAATTCAGAGATGATACATAGATATTTGTAATTGGATAAAGAAAATAACATCTGATTATTTGCCTGTTTATAAATCGTTCCACAAATCTGCTCTCTCACCTTGAGTAGCATTAAATTTGACCAAGCCAGATACCTAGGAATCTGTCTGTATTCTTCTGTTCTCTCTCTCACTTTCAAAGTTCTCTAAGATTATAAGTTTTACTTCCAAGTATATTTGAATCTGCTCAGTTTTTCTCCATCCCTAGTGCCATCTAGTAGCTGAAATCTCTGTCATATCTTAACCAGGTTTACTAAAATAGCCAGCTAAAATTTTTCCTGCCTCCAATCTTGCCCCTCTCCAGTTAATCTTCTCTTCTGAAACCACAATATTCTTTCTAGAATGCAAATACGTGTTTATAATATTTTCTGCTCCAACTGAAATCCTTAAAATCCTTGCTGTCTTCCTTAGAAGCTTGCTATTCAAAGTGTGGTCCATGGACAGGCAGTGTCAGCCTCATCTAGGAGCTTATTAAAAATGCAGAATATGGGTGGGGTGGAGGGGATGGGGCAGAAGCTCTAGGTCTTCGTCATGCAGGAGTGAACTAGAAAATGAACTATTATTCGAAAAGCAATGCACAATATTGTAGGCAGCAACCCCGGACCCTATTAAATGCAGGCTATGGCCCAGCCTTTCCTGGGTCTGTGGTACCACAATTCCATCTATGATCATCTCCATGTTACTGGAGCAGGTTTAATAAATTTAAGTCTGTGTTCTATATTTACTGACACTCAGAAAGTTTTCTGCCTTTCTAGTGCCACAATCTCCATTTCCTACCACATCTAACCATAGCCCCGAAGTCTTATCATACAGCAGCACAGTTCCAGCACTAAAATGGCTTTGGAGAAAGAAAGAAAATCAAAAAGACCCAATCTGATTTTGAGCAGGTTGAAAACATATGTGCAAAACAAAACTTCCCTGCAGAAGTCAATAGCCATAACATAGCTGGTATGACCAGTTTCCTCACTACTGCTATTTACACAGAAGCTGACAACATTCCTGACAAAAGAGATAGGGTTCATTTTATATTACTCATAAGAGGAGATGACATGGTAAGAGCCCTTCTAATAACCCTTCACATAGAAACACACCTTTCAGAAGCTATGCCTCTGAGGAGAAAGTGTGAATAAAAGAATAGATTCCCCTACAGTAAAATTCTGGGACTTTTAAGGAAAACATCCATTTGTATGATATTGCCTATGGTAAAGGCCTGCAAGAGAAAGTGGCACAGTACAAACCCTCAGTAGGGTTTTAGAGCACACCTTTGCTTTCAGAGAATTGTTCTGTGAAACCCTCCTGAGGATGAAGATAACATTATAAATAAATATGAGCAAAGATATACTATGGTTTAAGGCAATGTCTTAAAGTTGAAGAAGACAAAGAGATCTTGAAGTCAGGTGCTGGCATAGAAATGAACATAGTTAAAGAAAAAAAAAAAGATATAAGGCTGACCCCAAATCCTCTCAATAAAAAAGGCAGGGATGCGGTTCAGTTGGTAAAAAGCCCAAAAGAGCATGAGATTAAAAGTGTGCAAGTCTATGAATGTCAAGCAGTTCCAGCAGGAGAGGCAACTCCCCTTCAGCATGGAAGCGACCTGAGCCTACCATCCAATACCCACAAGCACCTCAGTGATGGGAAAAAGCCAGACTCCCCAGAGAAACCCTGTCCCTCACTAACCCTGCTGGCCCAGTCCAATAAAGTTGACTTTATTGGACGAAAGTGATTGAATGTGATATAAGCTGGACTGAGAAGCCACATCTAATAGAGCCTTGTGTTTATGCAAATCTGAAAAGGGTGATGAAGATGAGGAACTCTGTGAAGATGAGGAGCCCCATGTAGTTGAAATGTGTCATGCGGATAAAGAGTGTGATGCACATGAAAATCATGCCATAGATGATAAAGAAATAATGGTGTTATCTGCCTCGAGAAAGTCTGTCCTTTGCCTACTTAGCTGGCTCAGGCCAATAAAGTTGTAAAAGTGATCCAGGGTGATATGAGTTCCTCTGAGAAGGACAATCTCATAGTACCATCTCAGTAATCACTGTGGATGAAGAAGATTCAATGCTAGACAGCCCTGTAACAGGGGAGACACAGAATAGTAAAAAGGGCTGTCCAAAAGGCAATCAACAGTAGGAAACATAGTATAGAGAAAGAACAAATGATCATGAAAGAAGAAATTGAGGAAGTTAAGGATGAGAATTTCATAAACTTTACAAAGATTTAAAAGACTGTGAAAAGCAAGAAGCTGGAAGCTTTTGTCATCTCTCCAATTTAAAAGACAATATACAGGTTGATGAAAAGTCCTACACTGAACATGTTGTTTCCTGAGGATTTAGAAGATTGTGATGTGGAAGGGAATGCTGAAGATGAGAGAGTATGCCATTTTGAAGAAGTTAATGCACAGAGCTCTGTGATTCTTCACAAGTGTAGGCTTTATCAAGAGATTGGCAGGGTGATAAACTACAGTGTCCCAAGAACTCTCTCCCTCCCTGATACACCATCAGGCATGCCAGAAAGAGCAAGTTCAATAATAGTGCATACGAGGGTATCTATATGGTTTAAGAGATGAACCAGTGAAGGACTGCTGTGAAACCACTCATGGCAGCCTACAAAAGGAACTCACCATGGCCAAGCAGGAGGGCTTGCAGTCTGAGACAGTCTCTCCCAAATCACTGCAATGTAATTGTGAGAGATATAAAAGCAAGGTGCCTGGAAAACTAATAAGTAAAGATCTGGCCTAGACACTGAGGAGGTTTAAGAAATACCCAGTAGACAGACAGGAGACAAATTGCTGAGTTCCACCTACAAGGGAGACTTGACTCATACATATGTCATGATGGGAAAGAAGATTTTTCATTTGAGCTAACAAAACTCATACTCATAATATACCAACAAACAAGTTAGGAAATAGGACATGTAAAACCTTCTGAACTAGAAGTTTTAAAACAGCAAAGAGAGAAAAAAAAGAAAAAAAAAAGCAGAATATCAAGCTTCATTCCAAACCTCCTGAATTAGAATCTAATCTGCATTTTAAAAATACTCTCAGTGAGTTTGAATGCACATTAAAGTCAAAGAACCACTACATCAGGGTAAAATCCAAATTCCCTTACATGGCTGACAAAGCCCTTCACAAACTAGCCCCCACTTACCTTTCCTGTTGCCCTCTTAGCAACTCTCATCTATCCAACTTACCATGATGCTTCCTTCCATTTAGGTTTTCAAATGTCTATTTCTTTTCCTGAACACTGTCCCCCAAGCCACCATCCCAACTTCTTCCTTGCTAATCCCTACTCATTCTTTATTCTCCTAAGAAAACTCCCCTGGTAGATTGAAATAGGTGTTTCAACTAGGTATTTTAATGACATCCTAATCTATCATACAACTTCTCACACTATTGTAATTGTCTATATCTTCCAAAAGACTAAATACTCTAGAAATAGGAGCAGTTTTGTCTGTTGTTGTATACACAATACAAAAGAAATCACACGTGTCAAGTGCACAATAAATACAAACACTTATATACTGAATAAGGGGGAAAAATACCCAATTACCTAGTTAATTGTTTTCCCTGCCACTGTGCAGGAAGTTTTGTATTTTTTCAACTTCCAAGAAACCTAGTTTTGGAAACCCAGGCTGAGTATAGTAAAAAGATGTATTCAGACAGTTGCTTCAACAGGGAGGAGGAAGCAATCCAAAAGTCAATATCTCAGAAAGAAAATACATGCAACTGAACACGAAATTGTTAATCTAAAGGTGACAGTCAATGGGGAAGACACTGAGCAAATAAGATGGGAGCAAGATGCTTTGAAGTGGAGAAAAATGTGGAAATATGACTAAAAAAGTCGCTTGTAGAAGGAAATCTGCAATCTTAGGAATTGAGAGTTCAAGAAGGAGTAAATACAGCACCCAACTGTTCAGAATATTATGCTTTTTTGTTCCCTTTCAAGGACGTTTCTTCCTCCTCCCTCCTTTGTTTCTTTCATCTATAAATAATTCTTACTTAGAGAGGGTTTCACTCTCCAAGTGATGAGATTTGCATTTTAAAAATGGTGTTAGAGTCTATACAGCTGCTATGGAGAATGAAATAGATTTCCAGAGCAGAGACTAGGAGACCAATGACAGTAAACCAAAAAGCAATTATAAAAGCCTGGACAGAGATAGTGGTAGTGAAGGTAGAGAGGATGGAATGCATTTGAGTGATATTAGAGAGACAGGGTTGATGAAATGAATAATGAACTAAAATGTAACCTTCTTGGCTATTTTTTAATATTTTAATCTTATTATATTCAATGTATTGCTGAGAAAATTGCAAGTGGTTAACTTCAATATAATTACATGAGTACTACAAATAAAGAAAGTAGTGTTTGTGCTACATCACTATTCACCTTGAGATTTAACCAGGAAATTACTTTCTAAAAATTAAATCCCTGATATGTACTACTTTGACTATAAGAAGAATCTAACCCAAATATCTTATGGCTGTATTTCATCTTCTAGAGCAGTTTTCCTATCTTATTATTATGATACAGTAATAGTGAATTTGATTTAGGACTCTAATTAGAGCTCCATCTTAGAAATTCTTTAGAGAAGTCCTAAGTCTCTTGTACATTTCAGAAAAAAATAAATTTCCTAGCCTAACTTCAAAGGCATTCTAGAAATAAAAGGAAGTTCTGTCCAGGAAAATAATTCCCAATGAACTGAGGCATAACCATCCTGTATAGGCTATTGCTCTACTAGGTAGGACTAAGGTCTGGTTAACTCAAAACTACTTATTACCTAGGAGAGTAGCAAAATCTTAGAGTCCACATCATTTTGCTTTAGTGTTTTATGCTGCCAAGAAAAAGTATTAAAACATGCATGAACTTACAAACACAGCCAGCATTACAATCTACTATCATTAATATTTAAAGAAATAAGATAAATAATATATAAAAAGTAGGAAAGCTATAATTTCCAAACCAAACAGATTTATTTAAGTTAAATAAATTTAGCTTAAACACACACACACACAGTAACACGAACCTCACTGCAGGAGGAACTTCTGCTTCTAGCTGTGACTATGTAACTAGCACCAGACTAGCCTTTCACCTATAAATAGTGATGAAAGTGGAAAACATATGTGAGATGACTGTTCTTAGGCATAAAACAGTTATGGCTGGATGACAAATAGTGCTTAGATAACTGGTAGATCAGGACTACAATCTTTGATGGGAAAGAAACTCATGAGGTAAGCCCTACCATCATGCTGGCTCTGTCTGAAGAAAATTTTCTAACTGTAATGCAATAAACTAGAATCCAAAGTTTGGGCTTTCTGGTTCAGAGGTAGTTCTGCTGAATTGAAGAGGCAAACATCCGAGTTCCAAGAAGCATAGAAAGCAGAATACGTAAGACACAGCCATCTGTATAGAGGTTGAATTCTTGGTCAAGGATGTACTATGCACATGCAGAGCAACACTATAAAAGGCTGACCAGAGAGAAGCTTCCACAGGGTAGAAAATGTAACAGAGATACTAGAGGTCAAGAAGTTCTAGGAACCTCTAGAAGTATGGCTCAGCAGTAGAAAGACCTTACACACACCTCCTTAACACGTTAATACTATACACATCCAGCTCCAACCAAAAGCCAATTTCGGGAGTAAGGACCAAGCCCTAGATTAAGGCCTACATTAATTTACCCTAAAACAGATTGAAGCGAAGTCCTAAAATATCTGCAAAGAAGATACAGTAGAGGAGAGGGAAAGATGGCCCATTAGACACAGTCAGGTGGAATAGCTGCCACCCAGGGGCCGAGATAACTGGCACACTCCTAATAGATCTCCAGAAGGAAGACACAGAAGTTGGGAATCCTGCACAGGGCTACCACACACCAGGACTCATTCCTGGCCCCCAACAGCTTCAGGGTAACACATCAGTTTAACTGGCAAGGAGTAACCCACTCTTGCCATAGGCCTCTGGAATCCTGGCAGAAGGAAAACCCTTGACTACCATGAACACTCAAGTTGACAGGGAGAGTTGCTTAGAGAAGTGGTAGGGGCAGCAAACCAGCTGATATGGAGCCCAGCGGGTTTGGTGCAGGAACGTCTGTAGTGGAGCACAGACAGGGATGCCCATCCCCCTAGACTCGACTTGCTCTCATAGGAGACTTTAGCCCTAGAGGAACTGTTAGACCTGAACTCTGCAGGTCAGTCTTGCACATCAGATGGGGCTGGCCTGACCTCAGTACCCCTTATCCTCCTGGCCTCTCCTGGGGCCCTAGCCTGGCTGTGCCTGCTTGCAGGGCAGCCTTGAGTGCCATAGGGGCCCATATCATAGCTCCTGCACTAGCAGACTGTGTCTGACTGGCAGAGAGCACCACTGGGGCAGCCCCCTTGGCCAGGCACCAGACTACCTGCTCCCTCCCCACACTGCAGCTTCCCCCTGGCCTGCAGCAACTCCCTACATTGCTTTGCCATAATGTGTGTTTCCAAACTGGTTTTGTCTTCCTTGCCCCACCAGCACATGAATGTACACGCACCCTGCCCTGCCACTGCTGCAGCAGGAGTGCAGCCAACTCCCTACACCATGCCCGTGCCAACCACCATTGCAGTTGGAGTCTTGATGGGCACAAAGCCAGCAGCCCTGCCTCTGCTAGTGCTCCGCCCTTGTGCTAACACTGCTGCTGGAGTGAAGCTAGACAAAAAGAACAACAGCCCCTCCTCTGCCCTGAGTGACCACCTTTGCCTGCAGCGCACAAAGAATGCAACCAGACCAACACTTGCCAGTACCCCATCCCCAAGTCAACATCACCACCAGTGCAACTGTACACAGAAGTCTCCCACCCCCAGCTATGCTGCCTCCCTCATTGTGACGAATGCCTCCATGGAGGCAGGCAACCAAACATCCTCCAGAACCCTGTCACAGCCAGAGTATGCACCTCCATGTGCTGCCACTGGCATATGCAAACAAGGATGGGTCCTGCTGTTGCTACACTATATAATGCTTGGCTGACACCAGCTATTAGAGTGTAGTAAGAAGTAGTCTGAGAGCACCCTGGCCCACCCAGCCCAGTGGATTCCTAACCTCAAGAAGCCAGAGAACAAAGTTGGGGCATAAGTTCAGAGTTAGGGCACACAGTCCAGGAGTTGGAAGCCAAGCCTTGACCTTCTAAAATCTTTCAGAAATGAAGGCAGTTGACCGAATCTACCTTAAAGTTTGATTGGATAACAGGGCACCAAATATGATAAAAGAAAAAAAAAATCCAAAGGTCAGCAACTTCAAAGACTGAAGGAACATCAGTCTACAAAGATGTAAAACAACAAGCACAAGAACCCTAACAATTCAAAAAGCCAGACTACCTTCTTTACTCCAAACGATTGCAGCACATCTCCATAAAGGGTTCTGAACCAGGTTGAGATGGTTGAAATGACAGAAATAGATTTCAGAATATGGATAGGAATGAAGATCATTGAGATGGAGTACATTGAAAGCCAATCCAAGGAAGCTAAGAATCACAATAAAACAATGCAGGAGCTGACAGACAAAATAACCAGTATAAAAAAAAAAAATAGAGTTGAAAAACACACTACAAGAATTTCATAATGCAATCACAGGTATTAATAGCAGAATAGACTAAGCTGAGGAAAGAATCTCAGAGCCTGGAGGCTTTCTGAAATCAGGCAAGAATAAAGAAAAAAGAATGAAAAGGAGTGAACAAAACCTCTGAGAAATGCAGAATTATGTAAAGAGACCAAATCTATGACACATTGGTATCCCTGAAAGACAGTGTAAGCAATCGGGGAAGCATGTTTCAGGATATAATCCATGAGAATGTCCCCAGCCTAGCTAGAGAGGCCAACATTCAAATTCAGGAAATACGGCCGGGCGCGGTGACTCAAGCCTGTAATCCCAGCACTTTGGGAGGCCGAGACGGGCAGATCACGAGGTCAGGAGATTGAGACCATCCTGGCTAACACGGGGAAACCCCGTCTCTACTGAAAAATACGAAAAACTAGACGGGCGAGGTGGTGGGTGCCTGTAGTCCCAGCTACTTGGGAGGCTGAGGCAGGAGAATGGCATAAACCCAGGAGGTGGAGCTTGCAGTGAGCTGCGATCCGGCCACTGCACTCCAGCCTGGGCAGCAGAGTGAGACTCTGTCTCAAAAAAAAAAAAAAAAAAAAACAAATTCAGGAAATACAGAGAACCCAAGTAAGACTTCACAAGATCATCTCCAAGACACATAATCAGATTCTTCAAGGCCAGAATAGAAGAAAAAATGTTCAGCTGGGTGCGGTTGCTCACACCTGTAATCCCTGCACTTTGGGAGGTCTAGGCAGATGGATCATTTGAGGCCAGGAGTTCAAGACCAGTCTGGCCAACATGGGGAAATCCCTTCTCTACTAAAAATACAAAAATTACCCAGGTGTGGTAGCATGCACCTGTAATCCCAGCTACTCTGGAGGCTGAGGCATAAGAATTGCCTGAACCTGGGGGCAGAAGCTGCAGTGACCCAAGATCATGCCATTGCACCCCAGCCTGTGCAACAGAGTGAGACATCATCTCAAAAATAAATAAATTAATATAATTAAAGGCAGATGGACAGAAAGGAAAGGTCAGGTCATCAGCAAAAGAAAGACTATCAGACCAACTAGTTTAAAACAGACCTCTCAGCAGAAACCCTACAAGTCAGAAGATATTGGGAGTCAATATTCAACACTCTTAAGTTCCAACCTAGAATTTCCTATTTCTAGCCAAACTAAGCTTCATAAGTGAAAGGGAAGTAAGACAAACAAATACTGAGGGAATGCATTACCACCAGAGCTGCCTTGCAAGTGCTCCGGAAACCAGCACTAAATATGGGGGGGGAAAAAAGACTGTCAGCAGCCACTACAAAAAAGCACACTGAAGTACATAGACCAGTGACAGTACAAAGTAGCCACATAAACAAGTCTGCCTAATAACCAGTTAACACTGTGATGACGGGATACTGTTAGCATTCAATATTAACCTTGAATGTAAACAGGCTAAATGTCCCCAATTAAAAGGCACAGAGTGGCAATCTGGATAAAGAACTAAGACCCATAGGTATGCTGTCTTCAAGAGACCCATCTCACATGCAATGACAAACATAGGCTCAAAATAAAGCATTGGACAAAAATCTACCAAGCAAACAGAAAAAAGCAAGGATGGTAATCCTAATTTTAGACAAACAGTCTTCAAAACAACAAAGATAAGAAAGACAAAGAAGGGCATTATATAATGGTAAAAGGTTCAATTCAACAAGATGACCTAACTATCCTAAATATATATGCAGCCAACACAAGAGCACCAAGATTCATAAAGCAAGATTTTGGAAACCTTCAAAGAGACTCAGACTTCCACATAATAACAGTGGGAGACTTCAACACCTCACTGAGAGTATTAAACAGATCAACAAGGGAGAAAATTAACAAAGATATTCAGGATCTGAACTCATCACTGGATGACATAGACCTGATAGACATCTGTAGAACTCTCCATCTAAAAACAATAGAATATACATTCTTCTCATTGTCACATGGAACTTACTCTGAAAATCAATCACATTGTCAAGAACTGAAATCATAAAAAAATCACTTTTTTTGGACCATAGCACAATCACATTAGAAATCAAGACTAACATTTGCCCAAAATCATACAGTTGCATGGAAATTGAATAAAATTCTCCAAAATGACATTTAGGTAAATAATGAAATTAAGGCAGAAATCAAGAGAAGTTCTTTGAACTTAATGAGAACAAAGATACAACATACCACACTTTCTGAGACAGAGCTAAGGCAGTGTTAAGAGGGAAATTTACAGCACTACATACTCACACCAAAAAGGTAGAAAGATCTCAATTTAACAACCTAACATTACAACTGAAAGAACTATAGAACAAAGAGCAAACCAGCTCCAAAGCCAGCAGAAGACAAGAAATAATCTAAATCAGAGCTGAACTGAAGGAGACTGAGACACAAGAAACCATTCAAAAGAAAAACAAATCCAAGCAATGTTTATTTGAAAAAATTAATAGTTTGCTAGCTAGACTAATAAATAAGAAGAGAAAGAAGATCCAAGTAAACACAATTAGAGTCAACAAAGGCAATATTAGCACTGACCCCACAGAAATACAAATCACCATTAGAATATTATAAACACCTCTATGCACATAAACTAGAAAATCTAGCAAAAAAGGGATAAATTCCTGGACACATACATTCTCCCAAGACTGAGCCAAGAAGAAATGAAATCTTTGAACAGACCAATAACAAGCTCTGAAATTGAATCAGTAACAAATACCCTACCAACCAACAACCAAAAAAAAAAAAAAAAAAAAGCCCAGTGCTCAATGGATTCACAGCCAAATTCTACCAGCTGTACAATGCACTGGTACCATTCCTACTGAAACTATTGCCCCAAAATTGAACACGGAGTCCTCCCTTACTCATTCTATGAGCCAGTATCATCCCGATACCAAAACCTGGCAGAAATACACATACACACACACACACACACACAACAACAACAACAACAAAACAAAAAAAAACTTCAGCCTCGATGAACATCAATACAAAAATCCTCAACAAAATATTGGCAAATCAAATCCAGCATCATATCAAAAAGCTTATCTACCATGATCAAGTAGGCTTTATCCCTGAGGTGCAAGACTGGTTCAATGTACACAAATCAATACACGTGAGTCATCATATAAACAGAACCAAACATGAAAGCCACATGATCATCTCAGTATATGCAGAAAAGGCTTTCAATAAAATTCAACAGCCCTTCACATTAAAAGCTCTCAATAAACTAGGTAGTAAAGGAAGATACCTCAAAAAACCATCTATGACAAACCCAGAACCAACATCATACTAAATGGACAAAAGTTGGAAGCATTCCTTTTGAAAACTGGCACAAGACAAGGATACCATCTCTCATCACTCCTATTCAACATAGTATTGGAAGTCCTAGCCAGAGTAATGTAAATATCTTGCTGTCCTTGCTGCAAGAGAAAGAAATGAACAGCATCCAAATAGGAAGACAGGATGTCAAACTATCTCTGCAAATGGCGTAATTCTGTATCTAGAAAATGCCATAGTCTTAGCCCAAAAGCTGCATAAGGTGATAAACAACTTTAGCAAAGTTTCAGGATACCAAATCAATGTACAAATATCACTTATATGTGGGAGCTAAATGATGAGAACACAGGGACACATAGAGGGAAAAAACAGACTCTGGAACCTACCTGAGGGTGGAGGGTAGGAGGAAGGAGAGGAGAATTTTTATACACTAACAACAGCCAAGCTGAGAGCCAAATCAGGACTGCAAATCCCATTCACAATTTCCACAAAAAGAATAAAATACCTAGGAATTCAGCTAACCAGGGAGGTGAATGATCTCTACAAGGAGAACTACAAAACACTGGTCAAAGAAATCAAAGATGACACAAACAAATGGAAAATTATTCCATGTTCACAGATAGGAAGAATTAATATGAGCTTAAAAATGAAAATTATAAAAATGAACTAGGAGAATTTTACTTCTGTCTATGGATGATTAAAGGCAACAGTAATTTCCCTTCCTCAATAACTAGAAAACCCAACAAAATACATAAAACAACTGATCTTAGATATTATAAAATAGCAAATGACTATTACCGTTATAGGTAGTGAGACAGGCATTAGCAGGGCAGGAGGAGGCTCTTCCCCCACACACTAGAAATGTTGGGTGATGGTTCAGCAATTATCACATTGCCTCCCTAAACGTGATAAATTGGCAGCTGGTTTCAGGGAGAAGCCATTTCCTGATGGTCCATACCTGCACTAAAGTGTTAATTGAATGCAGATGCCAAAGAGAAGCAACTTTCCAGGCATGTGCATTAAGAGAGAAAATGGCGGAGTATGACCTTCCAGGGGCATATGACTGGAAAAAGGAAGAAAGCCTCAGATAGACACGTGCATAACTTCCTAGACACACTGTGCATGCTCACCTGCCAAGGGTAAGGAGGGCACTGTGCATGTGGACAGCCCAGCCTAAGGGAAGAATCATGGGAAAGGGGTCAGCTTATAAAGTCCTAGGATCATGATTAAACATCATGCTTGTCCTTCAAGTGACCTGCTTGGGTCTCTTCCAAGCACATTTTCCTTTCTTTCCTGTTCTAAAGGCTGTTTCAATAAACTTCTACTCCTTCTCTGAATCTTGTCTCAGACTCTTTTTCTGCCTTATGCCACTCAGTCAAATTGTTTCATCTGACGAGGCAAGAATTGAGGTTGCTGCAGACCCGTACAATTTGCCACCAATAACTCAGTTACTTCTTACCAGTAATATTATTCCTTAGGAAAGACAAAGTAAGCCAGATAATTGTCAGAGCTTAGAGTTTGGAGGCATTTCTATGACACACCACAGAAAAGGGTAACCCTATCAGAGTCTGTTAGTTTTACTGAGCTACAGAGACAAAAATAAGAGTCCAGGGAGATAAAGATAGAATTTGTGGGAGAGAGTATTGGAGAAAACAGAGTTGAAGACAGAGAGAGAAAGCACGCACGTGCAAGAGAGTGAGCCCACAAAATGGTCATAAACATTTAATAATACATCCAAACTGGAAATAATCTAGATATCCATGAGCAGAGGAATGAACAAACTGTAATAAATTTCAAAGAAATACTACTCAGTAATAAAACATTAAACGATGATATATGCAAATGAACAAATTTCAAATACATGCTAGGTGGGGAAAAAAAACAGATACGAAACAGCATATATTTTATGATTCCAGTGATATGAAGATTTAGAACTGGCAATACTAAGATTGGTTGTTGCTTGATGTTGGGGCAGGATTGTAGGTAGATTGAGTGAAAAGGGAATGAGGAAACTTTCTAGAGGTAATGGAAATATTCTGTCTTGATTGGAGTGATAGTCACATGAGTAAATAGCATTTTAAAGAAACTACACACATAATGCAATTACCTCAATACATTTTATTTAAAATAAACTTTAGTTTTTCTTATTGTACTAGACAGTGGTAAAAACCAGTATAAATGTGTGATTTGCAATATAATAATATATATTCCATTTCTACACCCATTTTCTGGCACAGAGCTTCTAAAACTCTTATAATTTCCTGACTAATAGAAGTGATAGGTGCATCTTTTGTTCTTATGTTTGGTCTTTGACCTCAGTTCCTGACACAGAGCACCTAATCCTTTGGAATTGCCTGAATGATAGAAGCATCTTTTGTTCCAATAGGTGACTCTTAGTGGTCTCCAGGACGGGGGCTGACTACCAGAAAGACCAAGCCATTCTTAGAAGCTTGAGACTTTCAGTCCCACCTTCCATGCTCCAGCAGGGTGACAAGGGCTGGTGATTGAGTCAATAATTGATCATGCCTATGTGATGAAGTTTCCATAAAAATGAGCTTCGACCATGCCTATGTGATAAAGTTTCCATAAAAATGAGCTTCCAGGTTGCTAAACACATGGAGATGTGCTGGGAGGATGGCAGTCCTAGAGAAGTCATGGAAGCTCCTTACCTTTTCCCACATACTTTGCCCTGTGGCTGATATCTGTATCCATTAACATAATAAAATGGTAAACATAAGCATTTCCCTGAAGTGTGTGAGGGGTTCCAGTCAATTTACTACCCTTAAGAAGAGGATCACCTGATCTGTAGGCAAGTTGGAGGGAAGTTGTCAGTAACCGTCTACTTGTGATTGGTTTCTCAAGTAGGGGGCAGTCTTGTGGAGCTAAGCCCTCATCTTGTGAAATCTAATGCAATCTCCAATTAAATAGTTTCAGAATTGAGTTAAATTGTAGGACAGCCTGCTGTCTACTGGAGAATTACTTTGTATGAGAAAAGACCCCCACTGATTTTGGTGATCAGAAGTGTGAGAGTGTTGGCTGTACAGGAGAAGAAAATGTTTGTTTTCGCCTCACAAAATGATACCAGCTTTTGGCCAACTTGGGAAAGCATTCGTTTCCAAAGAGGAAAAGTTAAATAATTAGGTAGAGCAGTTATTTTGTTGACTAGACACATTTTTCCTTCTCATTTTCGTTCAGATTTATCTGATATAGATCTGCCTTCCTTAACAAAGTAATTAAAAATATGTAAAGGAAAAAGGATTAATAGTATAGTACATAGAAAAGGAAATATTAACCACGTTGGTTATACTGCTACTATATGCCATTGATACCCGATGAGCTAAGCTCGCAGTCAGTAAAGCCACAGACCTTATATGCACTTGGTTCTTAGTTAAGCCTTAGTTTCTTCATATAACCAGATCATGATTGAAACAGATGTTAGAAAACTTGTAGTGATGTATAGTAGCAATAACCAGTAATTTTAAAACAAATGCATTTTTTGAACAGATGACTAAAATTGATAGTATCTATCTTCACAAACTATAAATATTAAAGTTTAATATAGTTATATTTGACTTTCATTTTTTTAGCACAGTTTAAAGCAATCCTTCTCACAGCAGATTATGCTAAACATTTTTGTATTAAAATATAGGTATTGCCTAGAAAGTTGCAGTTTTGTGAGTTTTATATGAATATTTCTCACTTTTTTCCTCTATAGAAGCATGTATAACTTATAGCTAATAAAATTTCTCTTAATATTGTTAAATATAACATTTAAACCTGTCAAGTATAACCATAGAAATACATTTGGTATCATTGAGAGACACTCTGGAGGCTTTAAAGTAGAAGGAAAAACTTGATTGAGATCAATAAAAGCAGCAAATATTGAGTAAAAAATGAAGTTTATAAATTGCCAATTCTATTTCATAAGTTTCTTAAAATATTGGCATTAAATATAAAGGAACCAAGATTATCTCCAAAATTACCGAATATCTAAGTATTTATACTACAATGATAAAGTACAAATATAAGTAATTATGTTAATAACAAGTTTCCACAGTGTATTTTAAAAATCTATTTTTAGGAAACGTTTAAGTAAATGTATAGCACTGGTAAGGATAATAATTCTTTTAAGAAAAAACATCCAATTATTATTTCTTATTCATTCAAGAAATACTTATTTGTTGATTCAAGAAATACTTATTTGTTGATCACCTACAATGTGTCAGGCACTGTGTAGATGCTTGTAATTCATCAATGAAAAACAAAACACAAAAAGATTTATGCCCACATTAAGCTTATATTCTATCATGGAGAGAAAGATATGAGTAATAAATGTAAATTAGTAAGTTTATAATATGTTAAAACTTAGTATAAGTTATTTTCCTTAGGGAAAATAATGAAATAAGCAAGCCAGTGTAAGAGAGATCAAGAGTGTCAGGGTTGTGTCTGTAAAATCATCACACCCTAATAATCAACTATACACATTTTTCTATTAAGTATTTTAATAAAAATTTTATGGTGCAAACTTTTAAGAATACAATATCCATGGACATCCTCTGACTCAAGGTTTATTACAACAAAATAAACATTCCAATGAATTGTCAGTTTCTTTAGAATTACAATGGAATGAAATTCTATTTAATTCTTCATACCTTATACATCATTTGAAATACACCCAAGAATAATTCAATTTAAAAAATAAAATGCAGAGTGATATCATCAAGATGACAGAATAGAAGATAAGTCTTCACCACTCCCCCACAAAAAAAACAAATATAGACAGTTATCCACAAACCAAAATAGCCCTGAGAGGCCTCAAGGGGTTATTAAAGAATGTGCAGCAACATAGTTGGGAAAAAAATTATATCCATACAGAAAGAATTGCTAGTGAGATCTACACACCTGCGATACCAGAAGACAGCTAGGAACAAAGATTAAAGGCAAATACTATCTATTGATATCAGCCATGCAGTGGAAAACACTGTGGACCCCGGTGGTCTGCACTGCAGAAGACACTAGCATCTTTTACCACTGAGGTAACCAACAGTCATTCTCACTGGGGAACCCCAGAAAGGGAGATGAAGCTACACATACTCTATCTCAAGAAACAGCTGCTGTTGTGCCACTTGGGGGAACTGGAGCTCCCATTTCTCCTAAACCTGTATGTACTCAGTCCCCCAGCCATAGCTGTCCCACAACTGCCCACACTCCAGAACTGGGTTCTGGATGTACTGTGCCCTCTCATGTCTGAGATGTCAGAGCTCTGATATGGCTTACCATAGCAAGCCAGTCCATGCTCCATGCTCCAGAGTACAGGTCTCCCTGAGCATGTCCATTCGATGGGCACCAGTAAGCCATGATAGAGAGATAAGGCTTGCCCCAACCCCAGAGCTGTTGCATACCTCTCCTTCATTTCTTGACTCTCCAATTGCCTCACAAGCACTTATGCCTTGCATACTGTTACCAGTACGGCAGTAGGAATACCTGCACCTTGGTCACCACTGCCATTACCACCCCAGACTCTAGAGTCTTTTCATGCGCATACATGCTTCAGTCCTTACTTTCTGGTTGCTTCATGGGCACCACTCATCCAACACCGGTGCCACCATCAACCATGGCAAGCAAGCCCACAAGCTGTACTCAATGCCAAGAAAGATCCCCTCAGCTATAACTTCTCCAGTGGGAGAAAAAGAGATTGGGAGGACCTTAGCTGCCATTGCCACCAACAACTCCAACAACCCTCACTGTCACTATGGACAACAACAGAGTTGACTACTGAAGATCCCTGCAATCTTTATCAACATTGAGTTCAGCTGACAGAGCTGTAGGGGCACTACACAGCTGTATCTCACTGGTACCAGAATCATTATTCCCCTGCAGCCAGCACCCTCACATTCCCCTCAGGCTCCCAGCCTTCCTGAGTGTCTAGGCCCTGCACCCTGCTGGCAGACTACCCTGGGATGCCCAAATAAACCTCTTGTCCTCCCCATGGGACACAGGCACCTCCCACATTTTTGCTGGGTAGATGGCTTTGTTGCAGGGCTGGCTACCCTTGGTTGGTTATCCTTCTGCTGAAGTGCACATCCCCTCAAAGGCAGAGTCATGCCTTATTTATTTCCCAGCATCTAGCACAATGTTTGACTTCACAGAGTTGACCTAAAGGACATCAGATGGACCAGTGGACAGAAGGGCAGGTGATGGGATGGACGAATGGATTGATGAATTGGTAGATAAGGAAGGATGGATGGAAGAGTGGATGAATGGATAGATGGACAGAAAGGATAGATGGAAAAAATGACCCTGTAGGGGAAGTCCTTTGCATACCATAAAGTCTGAAAAATTTGATTTCCTTTCCAAATGCACAGATATCACTGTAAAGCAATAAGAAGCATACAAAACCAAGGACACATACCATAACCAAAAGAACATAATAATTTTCCAGTATTTAATACCCCCCAACATGGAGATACACAAAGTGCCTTACAAAAAATTCAAAATAATTGTTTTAAGGAAGCTCAATGAACTTCAAGAAAATATGCAGAAACAATTAAACAAATCAAGGAAACAAAGTGAGAAATTTAACAGACAAATTATTTTTAAAAAGTTCCCAATACATTTTGGAGCTAAAAAATACTATAAATGAACATTTAAAATACAATAGAGAGGAGTAACAAAAGTACTGCTCAAAAAAGGAAAACAAACTGCAGACATGAAGACAGATAACTTAAAATTATAAAAAAAGGAGAAAAAAGAATGAAAATAAATGAATAAAACTTATGGAGTTTATGAGGTAGCATCAAAGAGTAAATATTCAAATTACAGGAGTTAAAGAAGGAGAAGTGAGAAACAAAGGGACAAAATTCTTAAAGAAGTAATTACTGAAAATTTTCTAAATAAATATCCAGGTATAGGTAAGTCAAAGGTCTTTAATCGGATTCGATCCAAACAAGATGACACCAAGACATATTATAATTAAACTATCAAAACTCAAAGACAAAGAACATCCTGAAAGCAGGAAGAGAAAAGAAGCAAGGGACATATAGATCACTTTGGAGCAGATTTCTCAGCAAAAATCTTCTAGGCCAGGAGAAAATAAGATGATCCAAAGTGCTGAAGGAAAAAAAAATCTACCAATTATGAATACTATACCCAGTACCCATTTCTGAAGGAAACTTCAGAAATGAAAGAGATAAATACTTTATCAGAAAACAATAGCTGAGGGATTTCCTAAAATTCTAAAGGTAGTTGTTCAAGCTGAAAGAAAAGGATACTAATTAGTCACACAGAAACAGCTGAAAGTATAAAACTCACTAGTAAAAATATACAAATTCAGAACACACTAATATAGTGATGGTGATGTATAAATCTTTAGTATAAAGATTAAATGACAAATCTAAAAATAACAGCTACAATAATTAAGAAATAATATGAAAAGATGTACATTGAGACATCAAAAAAAAAACATAAGTGGGTAGAAACAAAGTGTAGAATTTTTGTATGTGATCAAAGTTATTATCAGCTTAAAGTAGCCTATTACAACTATAGATGTTTTATGTAAACTATGGTAATCACAAAGCAAAAACTGATAGATACCCAAAGATAAAAGCTAAGGAATCAAATCATACCATTAGAGAAAATCTTCTAATCACAAAGGAAGAGAGCAAGATAGGAACAAAGGAACTAAAAAACAGAAAATAATTAAGAAAATGACAATATTCAGTTTTTTCCTATGAATTCGGTGTAAATAGATTAAATTATCCAATCAGAAGAACATAAATAAAAACATATGTTCATAACTTTGAATAAATAATATTGTTAAAATATTCATACTACCCAAAGTGATCTTCAGATCCAATGTAATTTCTAACAATATCCCAGTGACATTTTTTCACAAGAATAGAAATAATTCTACAAATTATATGAAACCACAAAAGACCTTAAAAAGTCAAATCAATCTTCAGCAAAAGAACAAAGCTCAAGGCATCACACTACATGTCTTCAATATATATATTACAAAGATATAGTAAACTAAGTATAATGGCATTGGAATAAAAACAGATACATAGACTAACAGCATACAATAGACAACAAAGAAATCTGTACATTTAAAATCAATAAATTTTCAAAGACACCAAGAACATGCAATGTGAACAGAATAGTCTCTCTGACAAATAGTGCTGGGAAAACAAACATCCACATGCAAAGTCGCTTTAGCCAGACTGCCTCTCTAGATGTCTCCTCTCTTGGCAGGGCATCTCTGAAAAAAAGGCAACTGCCACAGTCAGGGGCTTATAGCTAAAATCCCTATCTCCTTGGGACAGAACACCTGGGGAAAGCGGTGGCTGTGGGCTCAGCCTCAGCTGACTGAAACATCCCTGTCTGATGGTTCTGAAGAGAGCAGCTGATCTCCCAGCAGTGTCTGAGCTCTGCTAAGGGTCAGACTGCCTCCTCAAGTGGCTCCCTGACCCTCGTGTCTCCTCACTGAGAGACACAGCAGGGGCCAACAGATACCTCATACAGGAGAGCTCCAGCTGGCATCTGGCAGGTGCCTCTCTGGAATGAAGCTTCCAGAAGAAGGAACAGACAGCAATCTTTGCTGTTCTGCAGCCTCTGCTGGAGATACACAGGCAAACTGGGTCTGGAGTGGCACTCCAGCGAACTCCAGCAGACATGCAGCAGAGGGGCCTGACTGTTAGAAGGAAAACTAACAAACAGAAAGGAATAGCATCAACATCAACAAAAAGGAGGTCCAGACACAGAAGCCCCATCTGAAGGTCACCAACATCAAAGAAAAAAAGTAGATAAATCCACAAAGATGGGTAGAAACCAGCGCAAGAAGGCTGAAAATTCCAAAAACCAGAACACCTCTTCTTATCCAAACAACCACAACTCCTGGCCAGAAAGGGAACAAAACTGGATGGAGAATGAGTTTGACAAATTGACAGAAGTAGGCTTCAGAAGGTGGGTAATAGCAAACTCCTCTGAGATAAAGGAGCATGTTCTAATCCAATGCAAGGAAGCTAAGAACCTTGAATAAAGGTTAGACAAATGGTTAACTAGAATAACCAGTTTAGAAAAAAAACAAATGACCTGATGAAGCTGAAAAACACAGCACGAGAACGTCATGAAGCATACACAAGTATCAATAGCCAAATCAATCAAGCAGAAGAAAGGATATCAGAGATTGATGATCAACTTAATGAAACAAAGCATGAAGACAAGATTAGAGAAAAAAAGAATGAAAAGGAATGAACAAAGCCTCCAAGAAATATGGGACTATGTGAAAAAAACCAAACCTGCGTTTGTTTGGTGCACCTGAAGGTGATGGGGAGAATGGAACCAAGTTGGAAAACACTCTTCAGGATATTATCCAGGAGAACCTCCCCAACATAGCAAGACAGGCCAACATTCAAATTCAGGAAATACAGAGAACACCACAAAGATACTCTTCCAGAAGAGCAACACCAAGACACATAATCGTCAGATTTACCAAGGCTGAAATGAAGTAAAAAAATGTTAAGGGCAGCTAGAGAGAAAGCACAGGTTACCCACAAGGGGAAGCCCATTAGACTAACAGCGGATCTCTTGGCAGAAACCCTACAAATCAGAAAAGAGTGGGGGTCAATATTCAATATTCTTAAAGAAAATAATTTTCAACCCAGAATTTCATATCCAGCCAAACTAAACTTCATAAGCAAAGGGAAATAAAATCCTTTACAGACAAGCAAATGCTGAGAGATTTCGTCACCACTAGGCCTGCCTTATAAGAGCTTCTGAAGGAAGCACTAAACATGGAAAGGAACAACTGGTACCAGCCACTGCAAAAACACACACCAAATCATAAAGACCATCAACACTATGAAGAAATTGTATCAACTAATGGGCAAAACAACCAGCTAACATCTTGATGAAAGGATCAAATTCCCACATAAAAATATTAACCTTAAATGAAAATGGTCTAAACACCCCAATAAAAAGACATAGACTGGCAAATTAGATAAAGAGTGAAGACCCATCGATGTGCTATATTCAGGAGACCCACATCATGTGCAAAGACACACATAGGCTCAAAATAAAGGGATGGAGGAATATTTACGAAGCAAATGGAAAGCAAAAACAAAACAAAACAAAACAAAACAAAAAAGCAGGGGTCGCAATCCTAGTCTCTGATAAAACAGACTTTAAACCAACAAAGATCAAAAGAGACAAACAAGGGAATTACATAATGGTAAAGGGATCAATGCAACAAGAAGAGTTAACTGTCCTAAATATATATGCACTCAATACAAGAGCACCCAGACTCATAAACCAAGTTCTTACAGACCTATAAAGAGACTTAGACTTCCACACAATAATAGTGGGAGTTAACACTGCACTATCAATATTAGACAGATCAATGATACAGAAAATTAACAATGATATTCAGGACTTGAACTCCGCTCTGGTCCAAGGAGACCTAATAGACATCTACAGAACTCTCCACCACAAATCACCAGAATATACATTCTTCTCAGCACCACATCACACTTATTCTAAAATTGAACACATAATTGGAAGTAAGACACTCCTCAGCAAATGCAAAAGAATGGAAATCATAAAAAACAGTCTCTCAGACCACAGTGCAACCAAACTAGAACTTAGGATTAAGAAACTCACTAAAAACCGCACAACTACATGGAAACTGAATGACTTGCCCCTGAATGACTACTGGGTAAATAACAAAATTAAGATAGAAATAAATAAGTTCTTTGAAACCAATGAGAACAAACATACAACATACCAGAACCTCTGGAACACAGCTAAAGCAGTGTTTTATTGCCCTAAATGCCCATAAGAGAATGCAGGAAAAATCTAAAATCCAGAGGGTTGGGGGCTAGGGGAGGGATAGCATTAGGACAAATACCTAATGTATGTGACAGGTTGATGGGTGCAGCAAACCACCATGGCATGTGTATACCTATGGAACAAACCTGCATGTTCTGCACATGTACTGCAAAACTTAAAGTATAATAAAAAAAAAAAAAAGTGCAAGATATTTCAGTGGACAGTTCACCAAAGAAGAGGTAATCATGGCAATGCGGCCTTCAAACAATGCTCAGCATCGTTACTAAGGAAATGCAGATAAGAACCACAGCAAGATACCACTGCACCCACTAGCATGGCCACAAAAATAACAATAAACATAAAACAGACAATAACAGTGTTGGTGAGGACATGAAGAAATTAGAACCCTCACAAGCTGACGGTGGAGACAGAAAATGGTGCAGCCACTTGAGAAACAACCTCAGCAATTTCTCTAACATGTTGAACAGAACTTATCACATGACCCAGCAATTCCAAAAACTCCTAGGCATGGAGCTCAGACAGACTAAGAGGAAATGAAGACACATGTCCATACAGTGATGTATGCATAATGTTCACAGTAGCCCAAATTGCAAAGTACCCAAATGTCCATAAACAGATAACTGGATAAACAAATGGAGGTATATTTGTATAGTAGAATGCTACTCAGGAATAAAAAGGAACATACTAATGATACTCACAACAACATGGACATGTCTCCAAACGGTTCTGAGCGAAAGAAACACGACAAGATAGAATATACACTGGGTGATTCTGTTTACAGAACATTCTAGAAAAAGCAAACTAATCAGTAGTGACAGAAAGGAGACCAGAGTAGGACTGAGAATGGGGGAGCATGGTTGGAGGGACAGGTTACAAAGGGCAGGAGCCTTGGGGGAGTGACAGATATGTTTATTATCGTGATTGTGATGGTGGTTTTATAAGTGTATACGTATGTAAAAACTATCAAGTCATTTACTTTATATATGTAAGGGTTATTGTATAGCAAATATACCTCAATAAAGCTGTTCAAAAATGAAAAAAAATTAATAAACATTGGTAAAGGACTTGAATAGATATTTTTCAAAAGACAACATACAAATGGTCAACAGGTATATAAAAATGCTTAACATCATTAATCAAGAAAATGCAAACTAAAACTACAATGAGATATCACCCATTAGAATAGTTTTTATCAAATAGACAAAAGATAAGAGTGAGGATATGGAGAAAATGGAATGCTTGCACACTGTTTGTGGGAATGTAAATTAGTATAGCCATTATGGAAAAAGAGTAGGGGGGTTCTGTACAAAATTAAAAACAGAACTACCATATGTTTCTGCATCCCATTACTGGGTGTACAACCAAAAGAAACAAAATCAGTATGTCAAAGAAATATCTGCACTCCCATATTCATTTCAGCATTATTCACAATAGCTAAGATATGAAACCAAATTGTGTACATGAATGGTTAAGCGGATAAAGAAAATGTGGTTTATATACAAATGGACTACTACTCAGACTTTAAAAAGAAGGAAATCCTGCCATTTGGAATGACATGCATGAACCTGGAGGACATTATGATAAGTGAAAGAGGCCAGAAACAGAATGACAAATACCACATGATCTCATGTTTATGTGGAATCTAAAAAAGTTGAATTGATAAAAAACAGTAAAATGATGGTTACCAGGGACTGGTAGGAGTGTTAGGTTAAAGAGATGTTGGTCAAAGGATACAAAATTTCAGTTAAACAGATGGAATGAGTTTAAGAGATCTCTTGTACAAGGTGTTGACTACAGTTGATAACAATGTATTGTGCTTTGAAAATCACTGAGTACATTTTTAAGTGTCCTCATCACAAAAATGATACGTAATTTGATATGTGTTAATTAGCTCAATTAAGCCATTCTACAATGTATATGTATACATATTTCAAAATGTCATGTTGTACACAATAAATATATTCAAGTTTTGTTTGTCAATTAAAAAAATAACCTGGCATCTTCATGTGGAACCAGCTGGACATTTGGCCTTCTCCTTGTTTGACACACCCTCACCCCGACTCCAGGTCTTCACACTTCTTTGGTTTCAATTTTCCCTTCTTTAGCCCCTCTAAATTATGATAAAGAATAGGACAGGAATGAGGGTGAATATATGATAAAGGAAGCAGATGACACTGAAATATCAGCGGACATGAGGACAAAGTTTTAAGTACCTAGCAAATAGGGTGTGCCTTTTAAAGTGATGAGCAAAGTGACATCATCGTTGTGATCTTCATCACAGAAACACACCCATGTTCATCACCCTTCTGTCACTTAACTTCACAGTAAATAATGTGAGCTTGACTTAGGAACTCAAGTTTAAAAAAAGTCTAAGCCCTTTTTCTAAAATTATGCATTTTAATTATCCTCATGTTTATTTCAAGAATTCTTTGAAAAAAATATGATGAATTCTTGGCTGACTGGCAAGGACATTTATTGGCTTGTCCACAAAGTACAAAAAGTTTAAGACCCATCTTCTCCTTGATATCCTGTATCCAGTTTAATGAGGAATTCCAGATGTACAAAATTAGTTCTTTAGAACTAACTGTACAGGGCAGAAAACTTAAGACGGAAAAAAGAATAGAGGTTGATTTGGTGAGAAAAGACAAGAGAAATATGATATGTTCCATTCTCTACTTTCCCAAGGTAGAGATGGCTGCTAACAAACGGCAACAATTTAGTGCAAATGCAGGCTTCTTGCAGCTTTGGGGAGCCTACAACTGGAAATAATAGCTCCTTTTTCATTGTTTTCATGGAACTTTGTACTTCCAAAGAGTTCTTACGTTCTACTTTATTCTTATTTCTTCTACTAGACTACATGCAGTTTAGAGATCAAGGATAATATTATCTCTATAATCCTTGTAGCCAACACAGTGCTTTGTACACAGAAGACAGCAAATAAGCGTTCATTGAGTACAATTCATTTATATAACCCTTTATCAAGAAGCCCCCAAATCAAATGTTCCCATGGTTCTTTCAAAAGGCTGAGTGATGTTTATCTTCTTCAAAGTAGACAAAATGTCAATAGTTTTATTGTTAAAAAAAAAAAAAAAAAAAGTATTTTCAGCATCTTGTCTGGTTATCATGACACCAAACAACATACAGAACATAAATGTTATTTATAAAACGACATGAAGGGTTTAAGACTCTTGGCCCAAGAACATAGTCTGCTTAGATCATCCTAAAACATATCAATCGCCAGTAGTATCCTAAAGGTACTCTTCTGAAATCTGTGCTCATAACTTTATCTTAAAAGGCTTTCACATAAGCTACAATAAGAACATAGATTATGATTAAACATAAAACTTAACTGAGAGCAGATTTAAAATTCAGTTATTAGAAATTAAATTAGATATGTTTTGACTCTTTGTAGACATATTCCAAGGCATTGGAATGACTTGCTTAGGTATATAAGGGCATATATTCTCTTGATAAGATGGAACAGTCCTTACTACTTTACCTAATGTTGGGAGAATGTTTAAATGACAATTTGAGCTTCCTAGCTTTGAAGCGGTCAGGAGAAACTAAGCTGTAAAACATAACAGTGTCTTCGTAAACTAAATTGAGTATTGGGTAGGAGACTGACTTTCTATTTCCATTCTCATCTTACCAATTTTTAGCCCTTTCTTTTCATTGATCAATGAAGAATTCAAATAGTTTTGGTAAATGTAGACTTCTAGAAAAACAAGAGATACTACATATTAGTTAAACAGATGTTGGGAGAATAGGGGAGGGAGGCAATGTGAGGAGGCAGTGGTGGTAATCTGTTTTCAGAAACCATTAACATGGTTCTACCCATAATGGCCCTTATAAACTCAAAGTGGAGAATGAGAAGACATTTTTATTGTGACTTACTTATACAAGGATAAAAACTAAAAGGAAAAAAAAAACAGGCACATCTCTAGGAGAGACAGCAAGAAGAAAAGCCTCCTCACAATCTGTCAACAATGGTGTTATTGACTATTTATTTCAGTTTGCAGATGTCCACATGAAATATCAAACTTCTCAGAGTAAGAAGGAGTACTCTAAAGTCTATAGGGACAGGCATAAACAGTTCAGGTAAGGTGAAGTTAGTGTGCATAGTAATATAATTAGTGGGAAGGGAATCCAACTACAGAACCCATTATCAGTCAGAGTCCAGGACAGGGCACTCGCCGCCATGTTTCCTGATGTCTGAAACCAACATAGGACAGTGGTCACAAAGGCTTACAAAATGCCAGACATCACTCAGAGATAGTGCTAGAAACAAAACAGAAAATATAATCCTATTCTACGTTTAAAGATGTGGCATATCTATAGCTTGGAACTTACATGCAACTGTGGTTATTCTGCTAAAGAAAACCATAAAAGGGGCCGGGCGCGGTGGCTCAAGTCTGTAATCCCAGCACTTTGGGAGGCCGAGACGGGCGGATCACGAGGTCAGGAGATCGAGACCATCCTGGCTAACACGGTGAAACCCCGTCTCTACTAAAAAATACAAAAAAAACCCTAACCGGGCGAGGTGGCCGGCGCCTGTAGTCCCAGCTACTCGGGAGGCTGAGGCAGGAGAATGGCGTAAACCCGGGAGGCGGAGCTTGCAGTGAGCTGAGATCCGGCCACTGCACTCCAGCCTGGGCGACAGAGCGAGACTCTGTCTCAAAAAAAAAAAAAAAAAAAAAAAGAAAACCAGAAAAGGTGCTTGTAGATTTATAGAGGGCCAACCAGAAAGATGAAAAAGAATAAAAGCAATGCTTCCTGCTACATAAAAAACAGATTAAAAATTCAGGACTCTTTAATGGATTGGGTATGGGCTCATGGCACAAAATAATCAAGAAGGAAACACACATGAAAGGAAAAAGGACAAAAACTCCAACTAACAGAACACCTGGTCTGTGCCTTGTAAAATGCTTAAAAATAGAACTACTTTATAAGCAGTAGTAGGTTTACAGAACTTTTTTCCTTAATTAATGATGAAAAAAATTTAATATCAAAGTTTTAGATATACATATATATGCTGACATTGACATGGGATATTAAGGGAATCAGTGCATTTTGGCTCTTCAACTAAATTTCTGAGATGAAAAGCAAGGACAATAACCAAGCCCTCCCACAATAATCCTTTAGTGTCTCTGCCAGAGACAGAACCCAGACCAAGATGGAAATGATTCATTTAGTTAATCCAAACCTTGGAAACACATAAAGGAACATTTAAAGATTGTACCTCTTCTTTAGTCAATTGTCTGTAAAAATTTTAAAGGTTACTAATAAAAACAGATATTTGTGATACAAGTTCTTTATTTCTCCCTATATAGTTATTCTATGAAAAGATATAGCAAGAAAAATTCTCCCCATTTAGACACCTTTCTACTATCAAACAAATGGAATAAAAATGTGTCCTGCCTACTTGAGAAAGTCCAGAAAATGCACCCTGCTGTTTCATGGTTAATTAATTATGCAATGATTCATCAAGTTCTTATTTAGTCAACAGAATTATAAAAAGAAATCATAATGAAATCAACACTGAGAATATGTTATATCAAGGGGCAGGATTTAGAAAGTTATATTGCTGCTCTTCTTCCTTCCTGGCCCCTAAGACTAGTATTCTGGATGTTAGACAGGAATTACTCGCCAGTGAGAATGATGAAGAATTTTCAAGATGTGTTGATGGAACATTGGAAGGTGAACTCAGTTTACCTCTGCCTTCTGGCATTCTTCTGTGTCTGCTTATGGTTTTTATGACAGAGAAGCTTATTGTAAAATCATAAGACAGTTTTAGAAATGCAATGGCAGCGAAAATGCATGAAGTCGTTCTCAGATTACTCTATGAAGTAGACAACAGTAATAATCTTAATTATGTCCTGGCCGAGGCACACATTTTAAGCAACTCCCCTAAAGCGATACATCAGATCATTCCAGAGCCAGGTTTAAAACCTGGTCCTGTAACTACTACCACTGCAAAACATACACATATAAGAACATTGGCTATAGATGGGTATAACAGAAAAAGAACTACAAAGGCATGAGGCTAACGAGTTAGCCTGGAATTGGCAGTGACAAGTTATGATTTGAAAGGGAGCTCTTTGTTGCTAGTTTTAAAATGTGCACATACCCTTACCTCTCCTTCTCCTTTCTGAAGCAATAAGGGAACACAAAAATGGATAAACTTAGAAGTGTGGATTTACATGGGGATATCAGAGTCTTTCACACTTTTCTCAAAGTCTAAAAGTACATGGAAGTATGTTCACGAAAAAGTAATACCATGGGGGAGCCTAAGTGGAAGTAAAAGCCAGCCTTCCCAGTAGAATCCCAGAATGATCTAAGGTTAGAGTAGCCAATGACCTGAGAGTGCTCCTGGAGGCTCTCCCATCACATTCACATGTCTAGCCCACACCCAGTGGAAAGTGACTATATGCAGTACATTAGGGGATGGAAACCCTGGGGGACTGAAAACCATTACAGTCATTGAAAACAAGGAAAGACTGAGAAACTGTCATACACCAGAGGAAAATCAGGAAATATGGTGGCTAAGTGACCTGTAGTATCCTGGATTGGAATGTGGAAGAAAACAGAAGGGGTATATAGCAGAAAAACTGGTGAAATACAAATAAAGTCTGCAGTTGATAGTAATGGATCAATGTTGGCTTTTAGTTTTGACAAAGGTATCATGGTTATATAATATGTTAATAGGGAAGACTGTACTATCTTTGCATGTTTCTGTAAATCTAACATTATTTCAAAATTTAAAAAAGGGATTTAAAAATATAGGCAACAGAAATTAACAAAAGGATATAGAGAGTCACTTGTAATTACATATAACAGAGAGACAAGGGAAATTGCTTATTAAGTTGACAAAGCAAGAAGACATAAAATATTGTTAATTTACAAATATTACCAAGCAAAGATAATTTAACCATTATTTTTTGAGGAAGGTGAAGAGAGACAAGCTGGGGTGCAGGGTAAGTGAACAGAACAAGTTTATTATTTTAAAGCTTAAAAAGCTTTAAAGTATCTCTAAAGACAGAGTAAAGTCTTTATTTATTTACAGAGCAAATAAGTAAATAAATTTACAGAGTAAAGTAAATAAAATATCTCTAAAGACAGAGATACTATTTAGAGAAGTGAGCTACCAGAAGTAAAAACTTTTCAAAGTGATTGGTTCTTCTTATATATTGCTGCTAGGCATATAAAGTGATATGATGACTTCAGAAATCTGTTTAGTAGTCTCTATTAGAGCTCTAAATATTTATAACCTATGACACAGTAATTGCACTCTTACAAACCTAAAAGAAATGTATGCATATGTTCACCAAAATGAAATCTATAAGATTGTTCATAGCAGCACCATTCACACAGCCCAAAGCTGAAACCATTACACAAATGTCTATGAATAGTACAGGGGCTAAAAAATTTTTTCAAGTTCCAAAGCAGCAAAGTTTATCTATAGTATTAGAAGTCAAGAAACAGTTTTACACTGTTGGTAGGACTGTAAACTCATTCAACCATTGTGGAAGACGGTGTGGTGATTCCTCAAGGATCTAGAACTAGAAATACCATTTGACCCAGTCATCCCATTACTGGGTATATACTCAAAGGATTATAAATCATGCTGCTATAAAGACACATGCACATGTATGTTTATTGAGGCACTATTCACAATAGCAAGGACTTGGAACTAACCCAAATGTCCATAAATGATAGACTGGATTAAGAAAATGTGGCACATATACACCATGGAATACTATGCAGCCATAAAAAAGGATGAGTTCATGTCCTTTGTAGGGACATGGATGAAGCTGGAAACCATCATTCTGAGCAAACTATTCCAAGGACAGAAAACCAAACACCGCATGTGGTCACTCATAGGTGGGAATTGAGCAATGAGAACACTTGGACACAGGGTGGGGAACGTCACACAGCTGGGCCTGTCATGGGGAGGGGGAAGGGGGAGGAATAGCATTAGGAGATATACCTAATGTAAATGATGAGTTAATGGGTGCAGCACACCAACATGGCACATGTATACATACGTAACAAACATACACGTTGTGCGCATGTACCCTGGAACTTTAATATAAAAAAAAAAAAAAAAAAAGAAGTCAAGATAGAATTTTATCTCTGAGGGGAAATAAAACTAGGAAAGAATACAAGTGGGAAGCTTTGTAGAACTGATCATACTGTATTTCTTAATGTGTTACCCGAATCTGGTCACTGTGTGAATCCATTGAAATGTTCAGGGATGGTTTGTGTAATTTTCTGGATATATGCTAACAATAGTTTTGTGTATTAAGAAGTTGGCATGTGAGAATGAGGATGGGAAGGAATAGGGCAGGTACGTTGTTGCTTTTTATTATAGACATGTTATACTATGTTATTTTTAAAAACACATGCATATATTTGAGTTTTAAATTGAAGCTAGAAATTAGAGTTTATTCTTGTATCTCCAGCATAAAATATTGTGCCTATCAGACAGTAGGCACTCATATACATGGAATGAGTGAATGCATGAACAAATGGAAATTGGAGAATTATCAGAGACTGCAAATAAAAAACTGTGAGAAGAACATGAAAAGGTTTCAACACGGTGGCTCACGCCTGTAATCCCAGCACTTTGGGAGGCCGAGGCGGGCGGATCACAAGGTCAGGAGATCGAGACCACGGTGAAACCCCGTCTCTACTAAAAGTACAAAAAATTAGCCGGGCGCTGTGGCGGGCGCCTGTAGTCCCAGCTACTCAGGAGGCTGAGGCAGGAGAATGGCGGGAACCCGGGAGGCGGAGCTTGCAGTGAGCCAAGATCGTGCCACTACACTCCAGCCTGGAAGACAGAGCCAGACTCCATCTCAAAAAAAAAAAAAAAAAAGGTTTCAACAGAACCAAAAATTATATGTATTTATGATTCACTTAGAAAATTAACGCTCATATGTATTTGACTTAAAGACCTGAGGGAAAACGTAAGCATGGTACTAAAGCATAAGATTAACTGAATGAATGAGTCTAACGCACCCTGATTTAACAGATCAAATGGGCTTAAACCTTATGTAATATTTGGTGTTTAAAAATTCCTACAATTTATGTGTGGTCAAACATTGGAACAAATTCTCAAAGGCAATTCCACTCTGGGGATCTTTAAAATAATAGAAATTCCTTTTCGTCGTCAGTGGTTTAAAAGTGGCTCTACTTTCTTGGATAAATAGATCACTGACACTCTATTCTGTATTTGTGTAAGACTGTACCTCAAATTTCTACCATTTGGTTTAAAAATCTAGAAAATTATTTTTGCAGGAATTTTGCTAAATATCACACTTGCTGTTCCTAAAAGTGATTTGTCAGCCATCTAGATTGAAAGTTCTGTCTTCGTTTTCCAGGTTTCTGTTAGATAACATCTCACTCTGACAACTGTAAATGACATCCATGTTCTGATTGGTTGTACATTCATGATCTTTGGTAGAAACATAGCTTTATCCTTCCTGCACATGTGCCATATACAATTCTAGATATTTTTTCACTGTCTCTTAATTATCTTACTGATAAACACAGTTTATTTTATTAACAGAGTCCCAAGAAGGAAGCTAGGGAGCCAGGGTTAGTGCTGGCCTGGCAACTGTGTGTGAAAGATTGGACAAGGCACTTTAGATCTCTAAGCCTTTGTCCAGAAGTAACATGAGAATATTGACCCAATAACCTCCCTTTCTTAAATTCCATAGAATATATTTTCATCATGAATGGTGAAACACGATCTTCTTTGGAATGTGTGTGGATATCATAATACTATTAGCTTAAACCCCACCACTCATGTAAAACAGTCTTATAAAATGTTATGAAATAATTTGTATTATATTTTGGAGTCTTCATATTCTGGAGGGGAATGTATACTGCCTTTCTCCCTTCAAGTCATCTAGCTACTTCTGGACTTTTTTTTTTTCTGTACTAAGATCTGTGGTCCCACAATATGCCTTTTTAGAAGGGAAGCAAAAAATATATACCATGAAGCTGAGAATCACCTTCACTTTAAAGATCTGATTTCTTTTGAACACTTTAGCTTAAAAAATTTGGCCTAAATTTTTTAAAAAATTATTTCTTTTCCATTCTTCCAAGCAATCTAAGTTTTAAAAATCATGTCAATGAATCATCTTTTTAATATTTAATTTTTTTTATTCTTCCAATCTATCTTAAGTTTTAAAAATGTCAACTAATCACATTTTTATCTCCCGAAAGATACTGACAAGGTTATACTCAAATTTTAGAATGTCAGCTATTTCCAGAATGGCAAAGCCTATTAATTTTAACTACTAGAAAGTTACGTATGTATATTTATTTTCAATCTAGATTTTATTTAGTTGATTTTTTAAATTTTATTTTAAGTTATGGGGTATATGTACAGGATGTGCATGTCTGTTGCATAGGCAAATATGTGCCAGGGTGGTTTGCTGCACCTATCAACCCATCACCTAGGTATTAAGCCCAGCATGCATTAGCTAATTTTCCTCCCTCCACTCCCCTGACAGGCCCATGTGTGTTGTTCCCCTCCCTGTGTCCATGTGTTCTCATCATTAAGCTCTCACTTTCAAGTGAGAACAGGAGGTGTTTGGTTTTCTGTTCCTGCATTAGTTTGCTGAAGATAATAACTTCAGCTCCACCCATATCCTTGCAAAGGACATGATCTCATTCCCGTTTATGGCTGCATAGTATTCCATGATATATATGTACTACATTTTCTTTATCTATTCTATCACCGATGGGCATTTGGGTTGGTTTCATATCTTTGGTATTGTGAATACTGCTGTAATGAACATACATGTGCATGTATCTTTATAACAGAATGATTTATATTCCCTTAGGTATATATTCAGTAACGGATTGCTGGGTCAAATGGTATTTCTGGTATTTCATGGTGATCTTTGAGGGATCACCATGTTGTCTTCCACAATGGTTGAACTAATTTACATTCCCACCAACAGTGTGAAAGTGTTTCTATTTCTCTGCAACCTTGCCAGCATCTGTTGTTTATTGACTTTTTAATAATTACCATTCTGACTAGCATGAGATAGTATCTCATTGTGGTTTTGATTTGCATTTCTCTAATGATCAATTGATATTGAGCTTTTAAAGTATTTGCTGGCTGAATAAATATCTTATTTTGAGAAGTGTCTGTTCATGTCCTTTGCCTACCTTTTAATGGAGCTGTTTTTTACTTGTAAATTTGTTTAAGTACCTTGTAGATACTGGATATTAGACCTTTGTCAGATGGACAGAATGCAAAAATTTTCTCCCATTCTGTAGGTTGTCTGTTCACTCCGATTGTGCAAATGATACTTTTGCTGTGCTGACACTCGTTAGTTTAATTAGATCGCCTTTGTCAATCTTTGCTTTTATTGCAATTGCTTTTGGCATTTTTGTCAGGAAATCTTTGCCGGTGCCTAACGTCCTATATGGTATTCCCTAGATTTTCTTCTAGGATTATAGTTTTGGGTTTTACATTTAAGTATTTAATCTATCTTAATTTTTGTATATGGTAAAAGAAAATGGTCAAAGATCAGATGATTATAAATGTGTGCTCTTATTTCTGAGTTCCATATTCTGTTCTATTGGTCTATGTGTCTGTTTTTGTACCAGTATCATTCTGTTTTAGTTACTGTAGCCTTGTAGTATAGTTTGAAGTTGGGTAGCATGATGCATCCAGCTTTGTTTGTTTTGCTTAGGATTGTCTTCACTATATGGGCTCTTTAGTGATCCCATATGAATTTTAAAATAGCTTTTTCTAATTCTGTAAAGAACTGTCTCTAAGTCTCAGAATCAAATGGAGTTCATGTTATTTTCCAAACTATTAAAAGGGAAACATCTTAGAGTACTTTGTTACTATAACTGAACACTGGGTTGGGTAATTTATAATGAAAGGAGGTTTATTTTGCTCATGATTCTGAAGGACATAAAGGCCAAGAGCATGGCACTAGCATCTGCTTGGCTTCTGGTAAGGATCATGTGCTGTGTCAAGCTATGGAGAAGTAGAAAGGTGAGTAGGTGTGTACACAGGGCCAAACACAAGGAGCAACCTCACTTTATAAGTCATTGCTGTTGTGAAAACTTATCCACCCCTGTGAGAGTAGAAACTCACTCATTCCCACTAGATGGCATCAATCCATTCGTGAGGGATCTGTCCCCATTACCCAAACACCTCCCACTAGGTGTCACCTCCTAAACCTGCCACGCAGGCAATTAAACATCAACATGAATTTTGGTGAGGACAAACTACATTTGCAGGAAATCTAAACATTTCCAAATATGGCAACTTTCACAATAGTTCAGGTGACAGACTTAGAAGCATTGCTCACTCAACAAGAGGGACTACCATAAGGAAGAGGAATGTGCTTCTAGTCCTACAAAGCATAGGTCTTTGAATGAGTCTAACTTCCTCAGTTTTCACATCAGTTAAATGGGGATGTTATTAAATTCCATCCACACATAGTTGAGGGCATACAACATGAGCTCAGAGGTATTAGAATTGTGTTGCACATTATAGAAATATAAGGGCAATAGTGAAAGCATACAATTAAGAGATGGGATGAGGATTTGTGGCAAAGTTTTAATTACAGCGAATTACCTGGCCCCTCTGGGCCTCAGATCCCTCATCTGTAAAAAGGGGGGCTATATTAGACAGTATGTGATTTCTCTATCAACTATGAAATTTTGTGACTCCGTAATTGCAAGCTGGACAAGTGTATGGTTGGGAGAGTCTGGGTGAAACGACTGTCCTGCTCTCACATAGGGGCAGGACTTAATCCAGACTTAATCCAGTTCGCTTTCCACTTGACCCTCTTCTATAGCTCGAAGATGCCTAATACTTCCTAAGTCAATCAACAGTTACGTATTGAGGATACCTATATGCCAGGGAATAAGTTACGCTTGGAATTTAAAACATTTATATTTAAAACATGTTAAGAGTGACTTATCTCTTCTATTGCTCTTTCATCAAAAAAAAAAAAAAAAAAACTTTCAAAATAAAACAAAAGCAAGCTATTTGAGGAATAAAATCACAAAGTACATTTACGTGTACCAACGTCTGAGCTTACAAACCAAATCTCTGGTGTTTCATTACCTAGTGCAGCCGTTTTCTCGCTTTTTAATCCTAGTACAGTTTTTCAACATGACACATACCTCTATTGTCTTCTGTCTCCATGATATAACAAGCATAATTCTTACACAATTTAAATAGTTCATGCCAAAATTACTTGAAAGGAATCTCAGTTTTACAGCAATTTACAGAAAATATGGGAATATGTACACACTTTATTCATGTAAACTCATATTTGTATGTTTAAGAAACTATAAGGGGAAAATAAAAATAAATGTATTTAGAGACAGATTTTCATGTCTATTATGGGCATTTTTTGTGACTGCCATGTTATCAAAATATTAAGGAATATTAAAAGTCGGGATTGGTTTCACAGGAAAAAGAATAGCCTCAGGGAGGTTGAGTTCAGAGGAAACTTAAACCCCCACAAATGTTTTCTGAACTCACGCTAATATCTGACATTCCTTTTGAATAGAACAAAACCTTCCATTGAGACTCCCAGGAAAAAGTAAAGCATCTATATCTAAGTTGCTGTCACCAGCTAAGAAAGGTAGATTTGAAAGCAATTAGCAAGCAGAAAGAACATCCATAGGACCTGGAGCCAAAGAAAGATGAAAGTGAACACTTTATTAGATAGAGTAGAATCAGGAAGCAGGATGTGAGTTAACATTTTCATAATTGTATCCAAGGTTAGGTCATGAACACTGAAGTATCATTAAAGTAGATTTAAAATGGATTTTAACCTGACATCTGAGGATCCACAGGAATTTGTATACATTAACTTAGGGGTCCCTAAATGCTGCGAGTTTTAAATTTTCATCTTTTCATTTCAATGCTGAATGCAAGGAAATTTGTTTTGCTAATTGAACAGCCAAAAATTGTTTTATTGTTTTTATTTTGTTTTGTTTTGCAGTGACACCTTATTCTCTGAAAATGTCTTCCAATTGGAAGTATCAGTTGCTCAGGCTAGTATTTGTCAAATAGGAGTGTTTGGAAATCAAATAGCCTGAAAGATTTTTCCCCTTGAGCATAGATTGCTCAAGTTTGAGAAACAAAGAATAAATAGGAAAACCCTCAAAGAAAACAACTGCTAGAGGTGACCTAGTCATTTCCATTCAGTCTGAATCTATTAGACTCAGAAATGGAGAGCCCAGAAAGGTAATTAAAGCTCCCCAAGTGGACATTCAAGAGAGGCTCAGCATAGAATTGTGCAGAGGACTTAGAAACCCACTGCAGCAATGTGATATGTATCTGAAAGCTAGACTAAAGGGAAATGTTTCTTTAGAGATTCATTTCAAAACTATAATTTAACGTCTTGAAGTTTACTGGTATATATGCTTGAAGACCCAAAGGTATTTATTCTCAGTGTTTTCTAATATGTCCAGTGTCATCAGAATCACCTTGAAAAAAGTACACAGGCTCGGCTCAGCCACAGACCTCCTAAATCACCATTTCTTACGCAGGGTCATGAAAATCTTTTTAAAATTAAGCTTTCTAGGCGATTCTGATACACACAAGATTAAGAACTTTCACTCAGCTTTAACAGGTAATTATGCAACAGCGTACCATGTATCCCTGAATAACCCCATTTTTTCCTCCCCAGCACCCCTACTTTCAGATGTAGCATATATTGAAGATGGTATAAATCTCAGGTAAAACTCAGGATTTTTTATGATCCAGTGGCATCCGTGATGAGGAAAATACATTTCTCCAAAAACTTATGTGTTTTCTCATTCTCAAAATGCTTGTCAGAAAAAAACTGAAAAGGTTATTTCCTTTTAGAAAATCTATCAGCTTGACAAGATAATGCTAGTAATTAGAAAAATATTCAGTCATATTTTTGTATACAACTAGGGCCTTTGTGGCCCAATTCAATAAATGTCAAAACACTAAAGGACCAAAGCAGAGAACGGTTTATTTCAAATATTTCAGTATGACATGATAGATATTTAGATAGCACAAATGTTTATCTTTTTATTAGAATTAAATAACCTGCATTTCTGGTAATGCAAGAAAGTTTACTCATTGGAGAAATTTGGAAAATAGCAAAAAGCATATGGCATGTAATAGACTAAATTTCAGCTCCAACTAGAAGGTAAGCTCTGTAATGTAGGAATCATTTCGAGCACTGCTGTATCCACAGTATTTGACTAGTTCCTGGCCCACAGTTTGGCCATTCAGTAAGTATTTGTTTAATGTGATTGAAAAATCTATAACCAATACTGATATTTTGGCAAATTTCCTTTAAAGCATTTGTATTCAACCAGTCTCTCCATCATAAAAAAAATTCATTTTTACGAGTATTTCTTGATATTTCATTCCCTAAAAATTTATTGTATTAGAATTTAAAGAACATGAATTTTGTTTTTAATTACCAACTGCTTTCTGGAAAGCTTGTACTAATTTATATGTCACTATACTGTATTGCACTGTCTTTAGGTTTGCTTGCTTTTACAAGTATTGTGAACAATGGCAGTTTTCTATTTTATTTACATTTCTTGATGAATAACAACATTTTTTATGCTATTATCATTTGCATTCTTTTTGGTAAATGTCTAGTAATTTTCTATATCCTCATATTTTTGATGGAAAAAATATGCCATTTTATTTTATTTTATTTTTATTTTTATTTTTTTTAAAATATGCCATTTTAAAAATTGATTACAAGTCTTTCAGTAAAAAAGAATATGTTCTTTTAAAGTAAATGTTGCAGAATTTTCCCTAGCTGATATTTGCCTTTTAAAATTACAGACTTTTTGTACAATATAGGATTTTAATTATTTTGTGTCCACATTTCTTAGTATTTTCTTATGTGACTTTTTTTTTTTTAAATATGCCATTTTAAAAATTGATTACAAGTCTTTCAGTAAAAAAGAATATGTTCTTTTAAAGTAAATGTTGCAGAATTTTCCCTAGCTGATATTTGCCTTTTAAAATTACAGACTTTTTGTACAATATAGGATTTTAATTATTTTGTGTCCACATTTCTTAGTATTTTCTTATGTGACTTTTTTTTTTTAAACCTTTGAAATAAGCCTACCTATTTACATATCACATATGAGAGATAATTTTAAATTAGAGCTCACTTTGAAGGTATCATATTTTGGAAAATGTGAGCTGAACTTGCAATATTAAATCATGAATGAATAAAGTTATTCTATAACTTCAAAATGAGACATTTATCAGTAATATTTATTTAGTGGGTTAATACATTTAATGAAAGAAATATGAGTAATAAATGAACATTTTGAAGAATCTTTTAGTGTGGTCTTTAAATATCTAATATCTTATTATCATTCTTCCTGTCCTTAAGACTGTATAAGATAAGCTTAGAAACTAATCATTCATTTTCTGGTCTCAGTTGGCCATCTTTCCAAATCTGCCTTGTTGATTGATAATCTACTATTTCTGTCCTTCTGCCACTGTGAATGAACTTTAAATCTAAGCCTGGTTGACTTTGTTAATTAAACTCTGAATGTGGTACCTTGAAAAATACAAATACTATGTTTAGAGGCCCTAGATATGCTTGTATTTAACATTTCCCTGAACTTACCAGCTCACCGCTATCTGTCTTCATTTTAGAATCGACAATAAAATCAGCTATCATGGTGGCTCAGGTCGGTAATCCCAGCATTTCGGGAGGCTGAGGCAAGTATATCACTTGAGGTCAGGAGTTTGAGACCAGCCTACCTAACATGGCTAAACTCCATCCCAACAAAAAAAATAGAAGTTAGCCAGGCATGGTGGTGCACACCTGTAATCCCAGCTACTCAGGAGGATGAGATGGGAGTATCACTTGAGCCTGGGAGGCAGAGTTTGCAGTGAGCCAAGGTCATACCACTGCACTCCAGCCAGGGCGACAGAGTAAGACCCTTTCTTAAAACAAACAAACAAACAAACGTCAGCTATCATGAGAATGCTGAATTTTATAATTTATTTTTGAAGAAAAGAAATTGGCCCCTCCATGCTTCGAAAATGACCTAGAAAACAGGCCCAATACAAGATAAAGAAAGGACAATCTCTTCAATAAATGATGCTGGGAAAACTGAATATCTACATGCAGAAAAATGAAATTGTGCCCATTATCTCATACCATATACAAAAATCCACTCAAAATAGATGAAAGACTTAAACATAAGGCCTGAAACTGTAAACAACTAGGATAAAACAGAGATAAATTTCTATGACATTGGTCTAGGCAATGATTTGTGGAATATGACCCCAAAAACAAGGCCAAGAAAGGCAAAAATAGACAAATGGTATTGCATCAAACTAAAAAGCAGCTGTATTGCAAAGGAAACAATTGAGTGAAGAGACAAGCTACAGAATGAGAGAATGTATTCGTAAAGCATATGTCTAATAATGAGTTAATATCCAAAATAAAGAACTCAACAGCAAGAAAACCCAAGTTAAAAAAATGGGCAAAGGACCTGAAGAGCTGTTTCTTGAAAGAAGATATACTAATAGCCAACAGATATATGAAAAAAAATTCAGCTTCACTAATCAGGGGAATGAAAATTAAAGCCACCATGAGATGTTACCTCATAGCTGCTAAAATGGCGATTAAAAAGACAAAAGTGTCGAAGATGTAGAGAAAATACCTTAGAATGTAAATTAGTAAGGCTTTATGGGAAATAGAATAGAGGTTCCTCAAAAAATAAAAAATAGAGCTACTTTATGATCCAGCAATTCCACACTGGGTATATACTCAAAGGAAATGAAACAATATGAGGAAAAGTTATCTGCAGTTTCATGTTCATTTCAACATCACTTTCAAAGAGCCAAGATATGAACTCAACCTAAGTGTCCATCAATGAATATGTAGATAAAGAAACTGTGGTACAGATACACAATGGAATGCTATTCAGCCTCAAAAGGGAAAAAAATCCTGTCATTGCAGAAAACATGGGTGAACCTGGAAGACAATTATGTTAAGTGAAATAAGCCAGGCATAGAAAATATCACATTCTCCCAAATAAACAATATGGCTTCAAAGCTATGGGGAATCTGAAAGGCTTTGATGGAGAATGTTTAGTAAGACACTAAAGCCAGATGAACAGATCACTGGCTGAGAACTTAATTCTGTATCTCAGTATCTCATCTGTAAGGAAATTGGATGAGATATCTTCTAAGGTTGCATTTGCTGGAAAACCCTTAGATTTCTAATTAAATATTCACAATCTCTCAACATATCTCACCATTTAAGGTTTATTACAAGAAACATAAAAGATGTATGCCTTCCTACAAACAAGAGAATTTAAAAATAATGAGAAAAATTCTCAAGAATCTATTATCAAAACAGATTTCAAACAGACTATTGAAAATATCTCAGAGTGGAGATCTGGTATTTTCATTTTCTTCAGATGGTTTCTGGGTTATCTGATCCACTTTTATAAAAGGAGAGTTGACATATCACCAGAATGTAAGTTCCACAAAGGTAGGGAGTCTATTTTTCTACAAATGAAGATTTAGGTAGAAGATAAATAATAAGCCAGACATGCTAAGCTGTTGTGGATAAAGCAGTATTTAGAGCCTTGTTCTCAAGACAGGCCCAGAGCGGACACCATAGAGCTTCTAGTATAGGTGTTCTGTGCTTAGAAGTGCCTCTGGATACAGGTGTACTTGTATCCAGATATGGATCTTTTTGGGCAGCCAGAGCAATGAAGCATGTTGTCCATGCTAAATAAGCTTTAACTGTTTATTCCAAAGTGCCCTTTGGAGATGCTGGCTTTTCTTTATTTCTGCACACAAGTAAGTGAGCCGGTTAAACTTGAGTAACAGGCATGACTTGCTGGCTACTTGGACCAAAGAACTTTAGTATGAACTTCAAGGTCTGGCTCACCCACATAGCTTTCCAGCATGCCCCATATAGCTGAATAAATTGAATTGCTTAGTTTACTGGGGAGAGGAAAAAAAAAACAAACCTTAGTTTTTTTTAACATAACTAGGATCATTTGACTTATTAGAGATAAGGTACTTCTGGTTCTTGCATGTAAGCCATGCCATATTCACAGGAAAGGTAGTTACTTCTCTGTTTTATGATTGAAAGGCATGCAACATTAAAAACAACAACAACAACAACTAAACTGCTATAATTTATGTAGAAGTTGAAGACAAGAGCTAAGATCCTTGATTTATACTACTTAAAATGAATGTCTTCTGTCAGGAAAAAAACCTGCCCTGTTATGTTAGGCTTTAAGTATTGAGGAGCTGACACTGAGCTAAGTACTTTATAAACACTATGAATTCTTCTCGTAAAGAATAACACAAGAGATGTTATCTCTTTATTTTTTAACACGTGAAGAAATTGGAGTTCATAGGAGTAATTTGATATTTAATTTATTCCTGGTGGTCTCTAAGTTCCCTCAGGTTAAGACACCTGGTTGGTTTAGCCATTCCTGTAGCTCATTATGGGCCTATGTCACAAGGGACTGGAGCAGTGATTTTGCCTTTCACCCCATCACAATGATCTCTTGGACTCTGTGAAAGTACTGTACATGTGGATGCATCCTGTCAGCCTTATTTTCTGAAAGAGCCCCTAGATGATTTTGTTGTGCAGATGACTTAAAAACCACAGAGAGGAAAGCTACCTCTTAAAACTAGGGCAGAAAAATCTCTTAACTCTAGCTTCAAGAGTGCTATCTGAAGACTTCGTTAGAATAATCAGAAAACATTCACAGCCAGATATAAGAGCTACCATAGTTTTGGTAGCAGGTACAACTCTCCCAGTGACTTTTTCTAATAAGAATTATCAGATGACTACATAGTAAAAAGATTTATTGGGTGATGACAAGTTCATATTACTGCAAAATGGGAAAAATTGAACTAAGGCAATTAGTTGTTTTCAACCCTGGTGGCAGATTAGACTCATGTTGGAACAATTTTTAAAAACATTAACATCCAGGACTTACCATAGATCAGTTAAATCAGAATCTCCTTGGGTAGACCCAGTAATGGTACACTTAAACTCTCTGGTGATTTTAATATGTAGCCATGGTTAAGAATCACTGTCCAAAGGTTTAAAAGTGAGGTTCCATCAGTCACTTGATAATTATTAGGCAATGCTTCTTACCTGCATAGGAACCACCTGGGAATTTTGTTTAACTACAGGTCCCATCCCAGGAGTACTGAAATTGGGCTTAAGATTCTGCATTTGCCATAGGCATGATGGTGCTAGTGTCATTTGGAGGTGCACACTGAGTAGCAAGGTCTGAGAGCACTGTTTTTCAAACTTGACTTCACACTGGAATCACCTGGGGAGTTTTAAAAATAGACCAACAATATCTAGGTCCTACCTATAGAGATTCTGATTTCATTGACAGGGAACATGACCTGGGTTTTGGATTTTTAAAAGTTCTTCAGCTGATTCTAATAGGTAGCAAATCTTGAGACCACTGCCTGAGAATGTTACATAGATTGAAATAGTGGTCAGGCGTGGTGTCTCATGCCTGTAATCCCAGCACTTTGGGAGGCCGAAGAAGGTGGATCACCTGAGGTCAGGAGTTTAAGACCAGCCTGGCCAACATGGTGAAACCCCATTTCTACTAAAAATAAAAAAAAATCAGCCGGGCACGTTGGCAGATGCCTATAATCCCAGCTACTTGGGAGGCTGAGGCACGAGAATCGCTTGAACCCAGGAAGGCGGAGGTTACAGTGAGCCAAGATCACACCACTGTACTCCAGCCTGGGAAATGGAGCAAGACTCTGTTTCAAAAAAAAAAAAAAAGAGTCCGGGAATCGTGGCTCACCACGCCTGTAATCCCAGCACTTTGCCCTCAAAGTTGGGCAGATCACGACATCAGGAGATCGAGACTATCCTGGCTAACATGGTGAAACCCCACCTCTACTAAAAATACAAAAAATTAGCCAGGCATGGTGGCGGGCGTGTAGTCCCAGCTACTCAGGAGGCTGAGGCAGGAGAATGGTGTGAACCCAGGAGGCGGAGCTGACAGTGAGCCGAGATGGCACCACTGCACTCCAGCCTGGGTGACAGAGCAAGACTTTGTGGGAAGGGAAGGGGAGGGGAGGGGAGGGGAGGGAAAAGGGAAAAGGGAAAAGGGAAGGCAAGGGAAAAGGGAAGGCAAGGGAAAAGGGAAGGCAAGGGAAAAGGGAAGGGAAAAGGGAAGGGAAAAGGGAAGGGAAAAGGGAAGGGAAAAGGGAAGGGAAGGGAAGGGCAAAGATTCCTAAACTATGAATGAGGAAGAATGAGAAGAGTAACACTTGCAGTTGATGAGCTGCACCTCAGACTGGTCTCATGACCTACAAACCAACATCTAAAAGTCAGGATTGTCATTTTCTTTAGAAGATTTGGAGTCTCTGAAACAACTGGATCTGCATTTTCCTTTGGCAGCAACCAGGTGGAGCTGAGTAGAACTTGCCTCTTTAAAATGTACATGTGCACTTTCCAGTGTGCCAGGCCCCACTTGTCTCATTTCATTTGTTTGGATTACCTGCCTTGCACCATGACCAACTGAGTTTGAGAGCTCTGGGTTATGCAATGCCTACTGTACATTGGCTCCAGGTCACTTGGCCTGACTAGAAACTCCCCAGCTTATTTGTCTTTAATCAAGAGTGACTGTATATAAATCACTACCCTTCAACTGAAATTTTAGACATTGCCCTGGTACATGTATTAGCAAGCCATCCTTCTTCATGGCTGATATTCAGTAGTTCTTAAGGCCACACAGCTAGTAGTGGAGCCCATAAAACAGTTCACACATTGCAACTCCTAGCCTGGTACTCTAGATACTTAACTTCTGTGTTCTGAATGATCTAAAAAGGTTCTGAGAATTAAGTTAGATAATATAAATTAAGCACTAGTCAGTGACTGGCTCATAGTAAAGTGTTTTATCAATGCCAAGCTGCTTTTATTACCTATTTTGTACCTATGCTATTCACCTGTGCATAGGAGCGGCATATACCCAGTGTATGTAGAACAGTTGTTTTTAGATAATTAGACTGTAAGCTCCTTCAAGAGATGATAAACTTGAATATTTCCTATCCTGTTAAAGAAAAGGCCAGGAGATACTTTACACATTGAACTGATGAACCAAAGGAAAAAAAAAAAAAAACCTAAAGCAAAGACTCTGGTCTGAAAAGCTCTAATCTGAGAATTTGTCATCTGATGTTCCCTAATTGTGTCCAGTTCCTCATCTTTGCATTAACCACCCTATGTGGCCTTTATTTTGTCTCTCTCACTAGACTCAGTTCCTTCAGAAACAGTAGCTCTCTCTTCTCCAGACTGTCCCCAGCAGAGGGGCTTCCCTTATGTAGGTAATCAATGCAGTATTGAAAGGATAAACAAATGAATCCATATACTCATTCTAGAGAACTCTTGGTAGCTAAGGTTTGCCTGCATTATGTTTTTTTGTGTACTAAAGTCCTTTAAAACTTCTGCCCCGCCGGGCGCGGTGGCTCACGCCTGTAATCCCAGCACTTTGGGAGGCCGAGGCGGGCGGATCACAAGGTCAGGAGATCGAGACCATGGTGAAACCCTGTCTCTACTAAAAAATAGAAAAAAATTAGCCGGGCACAGTGGCGGGCGCCTGTAGTCCCAGCTACTCGGGAGGCTGAGGTAGGAGAATGGCGTGAACCCGGGAGGCGGAGCTTGCAGTGAGCCGAGATTGCGCCACTGCACTCCAGCCTGGGCGACAGAGCGAGACTCCGTCTCAAAAAAAAAAAAAAAACAAAAACTTCTGCCCCTACAGGCTATTGGTGACACAGCATCTTGTGTTGTTGGACAATTTTAATATAAATAAATCCCTATGCACCTGGAATTAAATCTTTCTACATTCCAGTTAGCCAAAATAAGGCTTATTGGTGCAGAATCCAAATTTTATCAATAATCACACCAGGCTTGATTTTTCCAGAACCATGCTTTGCAGTTTTGCAACTAAGTGTGGATTGAAATAATTTAACATCCTCCCTTCCCAAGCATCTTTTTAAAATATCTTTATTAGATCTTTCAAGAGAGTAAATGTTTTTAACAGGTAAAGAGGAGATTCTGAACCTATTTTGAGAGGTGCTGATGAATCAAACCGATCTAAACATACTATTTAGCAAATCCGTATTTTCACAGAAATTATTTCAATACCAAAATAAAAATCTATAAAACATGCTTCAGAAAATAAGCTTTCATTCATTCATGAAAAATACATTATTTCTAACATTTAAAATGAGAAACATTCTAAAATGATAATTTTTTTTTTTTTTTTTTTTTTTTTTTTTTTGAGACAAATTCTGGCTCTGTCGCCCAGGCTGGAGTGCAGTGGCGCGATCTTGGCTCACTGCAACCTCCGCCTCCTGGGTTCACACCATTCTTCTGCCTCAGCCTCTCGAATAGCTGCGACCCTGTAGTCCGCCACCACGCCCGGCTAATTTTTTAGTAGATTTTTTAAAGTATTTTTAGTAGAAACGGGGTTTCATCGTGTTCGCCAGGATGGTCTCGATCTCCTGACCTTGTGATCCGCCCGCCTCGGCCTCCCAAAGTGCTGGGATTACAGGCATGAGCCACCGCGCTCTGCCTAAAATGATAATTTTTAAAATGCTCACAGCATTCTTGTGTCTTGTCCAGTCACTTGATTCTTTGTTTGTTTATCAAAAAGAAAATGAGGTAACATTTCTTAGTCGTGCATTTACAATTATGTTCGCATTTTCTATATTGGTTCTTAAAATTATAAATGGTATCATTCACTGAACAGTTACAATGATTAATTTTCTCTTCTAAAAGTCCATATAACACTTGTAGGCAATCAGTCGTATTGCATTTATGTTACTTGGTTATGTGAAAATTCTCTGTGGCTCAATTTTTAGCCCTAAGCAAGCTGCAGGTTTTATTTCAAAGAAAGGTTTACAAAAGAGTATGACATTAACACTTATTCTTGAGATGAAAGGGTAGACATTTTTTGTCATTTCATCCAACTCTATTTTCTCTGTGAGAGCGCTTAGAGATATCTCAGACAGGCCTGTGGAAGGTTGCTAGCAAGAGCTACAAGAACCAGAGCCCTGTCACAGACTCTGTCCTTCCCACCACAGTATGCTGTGTCTGTCTGTTGGGAGACACTTCCCCTTGGACTTCTTGTGGTCTTACATGTCTAGCTGGTGTGCCAAGGCTTCAAGGCCCTGAACACTCTTTCATCCAGTGCATTTTTGTTTATGTTTGTGTAGCTGATAACCTGGAGAGATGAAGTAGCAGCTCCTTTTGGACAAAGAGCAGGCTTGCTTACTGCTTGATACGAAAGCTCAGTATAAATCCACTGTATGAATGGCATCTGTCTGGCACATATTTCCTCACCCCTATGGGACTTGGGGGCAAGGGGAATCGATGCAAATATGTTAATGTTGATGCTGCTTGCTGTGCCATGAGTAACACAGTCTTTTGTTTCTGATCCTGAAATATCATGTCTAGTGCCAGCATCCATGAAACAGTAATAGGCTAATTGATCAGCTTGTAAGAAGAGTAAAATCAAATCCCAGGCCTGAAACTGTCTGATTTTGGCTTGAAAATTTATGTTTAGAGCTCATTATCGTAGCAACTGATTTGATTATAAATACCCAAGACATATCAGATTGGTCAGTATGAAAAGAAAACAAGGGTCCATATACATGTTCCCAATCCTTTGAATTCTAATAAACTCTTATACTAATTTATATCACAATCGTTTATGTCACTGACGAATTTATATTTTACTAACCTTAATGCTAATTAACATATTCAGATACTTAGAAGAGTTAAAGATTTTTACTTTTAGATAAGTATAGAGGTATTTTTTCAGCAAAAGTAAAATATGCAGAAAGTAATTTTTCAAAGTTAATGAGTATTCCCTGTAGACAAAATAAACTATCTCTGAAAGATTTGAATACATGGGTTGAGTGAGTTGACAAAAAAATTTCTAAGAACATTGCATTTTTGAATGCAAATCTAAAGCAAATTAATGAAAACTTAAAAGAAATTTAAAAAGAGCAAGATAGTTGGCATTCAGTGGAACTTCTATATTTCTTAATGAGCTCTCTAAAGAAAGCATTTAATGTAAGATAGAAGTTTTGGGAAAAAAACAAGCTATGTATAGCATATCTGAGATTATAGAAGGTTGTCAACATATATCAAAAAGAAACTTAGAAATAAAAAGCTCTCAATTTTTTTGCCACCTACGCTTCCTGCATTATCATGACTTGCTCAGAGGTTTCTCTAGTGCCTACCATGGTGTCTGGCTCCCAGGATGGGAAAGAGAGTATAATACAACTGTTACAGGTACAGTTACTAAATCCTAGACTAAAATCTCGAGTTAAAACTTAAGCCTCTCTACTTCCAAACAAATGGATGATCTTGGGCTAGTTACTTATTTACTCTCCTTAGTTACATCATAGGTTTATAAGGATTATTGAGTTAATAGACATAAAGCACTTAGGTATCTGGCACATAGTAAATACCTAGTGAACAGTTTCTAATATCATGGGCACTCAAATGTTGAAATAAATTTTATTAAGTCAAAAATTTGAAGCACAGAATTTAGAACTGCAATGAATCTTAGATAGGAGTCTAATCTCTTTATCTTGTAGATGAGAAATTTGTCCCAAGTGTCAATGTTATTAAGAATGAAAGCGGGTCTGCTATTTCAATGCTTTCCATCATACAGGGCATCACATAACCACTGGCTCTTTCTCCAGCATAAAGAGGAAAATCTCTCATTTTTCTTGTGTTCTTTGCCAACTCCCTTCAGCAACCACAACCATTTTTAAATTTGAAACAGTATGTGTATATGTGTGTGTGTATATATGTATATATGTATATATATACACACACACAGACACACACACACATATATATATCGTCATCTTCCCTATGACCTAATGGGTGTTTAGGGAAAAAAAAAAACATAATTAGGTGATCTTCATATATATACACACATATATACACATACCGTTTCAAATTTTAAAATGGTTGTGGTTGCTCAAGGGAGTTGGCAAAGAACACAAGAAAAATGGGAGATTTCCCTCTTTATGCTGGAGAATATATATATATATATATATATATATAGACATACACACACACACACACAGTCATGCACTGCATAATAACATTTCGGCCAACAATATACCACATATATGACGGTGGTCTCATAAGGGCATAATGGGGCTCCTCTCCTCTATACAGGTGTACCTTTTTTATCTTTTACCATATTTTTACTGTGCCTTTTCCATATTTACATATGTTTAGATGTATAAATATTTACCATTGTGTTACATTTGCCTGCAGTATTCAGTACAGTAATATCCTGGACAGGTTCGTTGCCTAGAAGCCATAACGCAGGCTGGGTGTGCAGTAGGCTATACTATCTTGTTTTGTGTAAGTACACACTATAATATTAGCACAATGGCCAAGAATGAGATTTAATCATTCATTTCTCAGAATGTATCCCTGTCATTAGGTGACATGACCGTACACATGTATGTATGCAATGTTTGATGTAAAACATGATGTCTACCTACAGAAATACATTGATGAATCTAATATGGACGTCATGAGACACAGGTAAGTAAAACACATGTAAGTTTTGCTTAGCTGTGTGTGTCTGACTTACCTATGTCTCAGGATAAAGCACTTACTTATTGGCATACCAACAATAAAACCAAAGACATGCCAAAATTCCGGTGGTGACTAACAATTTATTCTTGAATTCTTCACTCATGCTTCATGTATTCGTCATAGAGTGTTGATTTCTTGCAAAAATACTAACATTTCAACATTTTAATTTATAAAGCATTCCATATTTTTAGTTGGGGCTGCCAAACAGGCTATTTTAAAAGAACAATATGAATTTTCCAGAAGCCCAATTTAAAGTTATGTGTAATCAACATACATTTACAATGAGTGCCTATGTATTAATTATAGGTTCTGTGACAAATCACCTCTCATTTCTTGCATCTACTGTCTGAAGTGGGAGGAATGATTTAACAAGGAAGCAGCTGCAAGAACAATGAACAAATCTGAAGTCCAGTGACTTTTAGAGTTAAGCAGTAAAATATACTGTGCAACTAACAATTATACAAAGAAATTAAATTTCAGATATGACAGTTGTGTTCTAAGTTGACTATTTTCTGCAGTAATACAAAAAGCTAACCTTAAAATGAAAAATGCCACATTATTTAACACAGTGGATTACAGGATACACATTTTTCCTCTCTGCCTGATTTTTCTGGAAACAAATTCAGAGCTAACCAGAATGTAAAAGACAGGCTCATTTTAGTCTCCTAATGGCATTCAGCTTCTTGTTTCCCTCCTCCTTTTCTCATTATTAGAGATTGACCATAATGAAAGCATCAGAACAACATTATTACATTCATAAGTCAATCTGCTTGGCTCTTCTGTGTCAAGGATTCCATAAGTTACACGGTCGCCAGTCTTGCAATGACTGCATATGTTTGACTATCAGGCAACAAACTAAGAATGCATGGATTTGTTTAATAAATCTAACTGGCATAAAAACCTAGTACCACTATGGGGGAAATGCAGATCAAAGGATTGCTAGTGAAGAGTCAGTAATATCATCTATTACTGAATATGAGACATTTAGCACAAAAATATCTCTCCTCGTCTTCCCTGGGGGTGTTTAGGGAAAAAACCATAATTAGGTGATCTTCATTATTCAAAAACAAATTGAGTATTTTTAAATTTGTGAGATAAAACTTATAAGCCAAGAAGCAAGCAAGGCATAAGAAGCTTCTTGAATCTTCCCATCCATTTAAAAATATTTATTGAGTGCAACTTCTGTGATAAATGCAAGTTCTAGGAGCTGAGGATATAGATAAACAGTGAAAAAACATACAAAAATCCTCATGCACATGAAACTTACTTGGGCCAGGCACAGTGGCTCATGCCTGTAATCCCAGCACTTTGGGAGGCCAAGGTGGGTGGATCACCTGAGGTCAGGAGTTCGAGATCAGCCTGACCACTATGGTGAAATCCCACCTCTACTAAAAATACAAAAATTAGTCAGGCATGGTGGCAGGCACCTGTTGTCCCAGCTACTCAGGAGGCTGAGGCAGGAGAATCGTTTGAACCTGGGAGATGGAGGTTACAGTGAGACGAGATGGTTGCTACTTCACTCCAGCCTGGACAACTACATCTCAAAAAAAAGAAAATAAACTTACTTGGAAAGAATCCAAATTTTTAAAATAAAATTTATGTTAGATATACACAAATGGTACGCAAAAAAACAAAACAGGAAAGTGGGTAGGAACTATATATGTAGTGGTGGGAAGAAGGACCCTAATTTTAAATAGGGTAGTATGCAAAGGTCCACTGAAATGATATTTGAGTAAAGATATGACAGTGATAAGCATGTGGATATCTGGGAGAAGATAGGGTCAGGCAGAGAGTACAGCAAAAACCAAGGTCCTAAGGCAGAGTGTGCCCAAGATGTTCAAGAACAGTAAGAGGCTGGAGTGTGCCTTGGATAAGGTAAACAGGGAGCAAAGGATTAGAGATAAGGTCAATAAGGAGAATTACAGATGGCTGCAAATTTGCATCAAAGACTGGGGACTCCAGCTTTTCCCTTGGGTCTGGCTAGCTGTGACTGCTGTGATCACTGAAGCATGGGGGCAATGACATCAATCCTGCTCCACACTTCCTCTTTAAGAGAACTGGCATCTTCTGCTGTGGTCTCCTGGAGCCCTGAGATACCATGTAAGAAAGTACAACTCCTCTGCAGGGGAGACAACCAAATGTCCATCAGTGACAGACTGGATTAAGAAAATGTGGCACATATACACCATGGAATACTATGCAGCCATAAAAAAGGATGAGTTTATGTCCTTTGTAGGGACATGGATGAAGCTGGAAACCATCAATCTCAGCAAACTATCACAAGGACAGAAAACCAAACACTGCATGTTCTCACTCATAGATGGGAATTGAACAATGAGATCACTTGGACACAGGAAGGGGAACATCACGTACCACGGCCTGTTGTGGGGTGGGGGCAGGGGGAAGGGATAGCATTAGGAGATATACCTAATGTAAATGATGAGTTAATGGGTGCAGCACACCAACATCGCACATGTATACATATGCAACAAACCTGCATGTTGTGCACATGTACCCTAGAACTTAAAGTATAATAAAAACAAGAAAATGACTTGTTAGACACAGGAATAGAAGCTCATTTTTTTTGTCAAAATGTTTGCTGTGATCTGAGTATTTGTGCCTCCTTTCCCCCAGCCAAATTCCTATTGAATTCATATACCAGTGTGATGGTATTAGGACATGGTGGCCTTTAGGGGATGATTAGATCATGAGGGCAGAATCCTCATGAATGAGATTAGCACCTTATGATAGAGACTCCCGAGAGTTGTCTTGCCCTCTTCCACCATGTGAGGACAAGGCAAGACGGTCCTGTGAACCAGACCTGGAGCCCTCACCAGACCCAATCTGCCAGCACATGGGTCTTCTATTTCCCAGCCTTCAGAGCTTCAAGAAATAAAGTTGTGGTTTATAAGCTGCCCAGTTTATGGTATTTTGTTATAGCAGTCTGAATGGACAGACAATGTCTTACTCTAATCTCTCAGGCAGAGATTGCTATTGAATAATAATTCATTCGATGGTCAGCTTTACGTGTCAGCTTGGCAGGGCTCTAAGTTCCCAGCTATCCAAATACTAGTCTAGGTGTTATTGTGAGGGTATTTTGTGGATGTGACTGAAGTTCATGATCTTTAAGTAATCACAATTATCCTTGATAATCTTGGTAGGCTTGATTTAGTCAGTTGGAAGATCTTAAGAGTAGAGGTTTCTAGAAGTTCCACCTGCAGACTGCAACATCAACTTCTACCACAGAGTTCTATCCTGCCCTTCCTGATGACCTGCCCTACAAATTCAGACTAGTCTAGACAGCCTTCCAAATTGGGTAAGCAAATTCCTTGCAATAGATTATTTTATATCTCCTACTGGTCTGTTTCTCTTATTGAACCCTGAGTGATATGGTTTCTAATGAACAACTGGGGAAAGAGAGCAAGAGGAAACACCTAATAATGTAAAAAAGCTTAAGAGCCGATTCATACTTCAATTCTCATTAAAGCGCCTTGGAAGGGATGACCTGGCACAGAGCCCAGAGCATCCTTCCTTATACTTCTCTCCTCTCAGCTCCAGGCTGGTTCAGGAGAGAATCCCAAATCTTCCCAAGCTCCGAAGTTTGAATAAGGCTGAGAAAAGGCCAGAGGCCCTAGAGAAAATCTGTGGTTAAGAAAAGGCAGAGTGAGCTGTAAAAATATGAAACTGGGGAGCCAAGGGGAATACACAATTCAAGCAGTATGACCGGGTCTGTAACCAGAAACCTGTGAAGACTGGACATTTGGAGAAAAGCCAAAGACCAAGGGCCAGTCAGCAAATAAGCCTCTGAAAACAAAGCTATTTACCCCAAAAGAAACAAAAAAATCTTAAAGTGATTATGTTTAGCTATGTTTTCCACATCAGTAGCAGCACAGGGCTAGAGAGTTAAGTTCAATTAACACAGATGTTTGATTTTACACACCTCAGATAAGAATTATCCTTCTCTTTAAGGGAGGAGGTTTCTGCCTTTTCCTGTTCTGCAGTTATCACTTGTGCTGTGACATTTCTCTGACTCTTTGAATCCAGGACCTAAAGGATGCTGGAGATGGGAGCCCATGCCAGGAAACCAGTGATAAGGAGCCCAACTTGGGACCTGAACCTTTAGGGAGATCTCAGTTATCGTCTGTGGTAGGCAGATTAACAGTCCACAAAGATGTCCATGTCCAGGGCAAGAAAAACAGGTAGATTGTGCCAAATAACATAGATAGTACAACTGAAAATATAACTACACTGCATGAATGATGATACAGGGAGGAGCAATGTGGAGATAATGCAAGTAAGCCAAAATCCTCATCTTCCAGGGGAAACAATTAGACATTAACTAAAAGTTTAAATAACACCTTTCATAAGCATATTATTCAGTTATGAAGGCAGTTGGCAGAGGAGGACAAAAAGGCTGTTAGAGTGGTTTCTTCCAGGGAAGAAGAATAAGGGGCAGGGTAGCGAAGGGAAGGAGTAGGAAACTCCTGCTTTTCACAATACAGTTCCACACTCTTGTTTTCTTAAGACATCCTTGCTTGTTATGGCATTAAAATTAAAAAAAAAAAAAACAAAAAACGACTAAACCCAGTTTTCTGACAAGGACTTATTTAAAAAACAATGCTTTTATTTAATTGGGGGAAAAAGTTCATTTTATTGCAAACACTAAGTGAGCCTAATAATATCCACCTGAAGTCCTGCAGGTTTAGGAAGACAGCTGTCTCCTCAGCTAAAAATGATTGCGATTTTTTAAAAAATCCAAATACAAAAGTATTCATTTTTTATTGCTGCGTAGCAAATTACCACAAGTGTATCAGCTTAAAACACAAATTCATTACCTCATGGTTCTGTAGGTGGAAGTACAGGCACAGCATGGTGATTCTCTGCTCACGGTCTTACGACTTGGAAATCAAGGTGTTAGCCAGGCCTCACTTCTACCTGGTGGCTCTGGGGAAGAATCTCTTTTCAAGTTCCTTCAAGTTGTTTCCTGAATTAAGTGATGGTGGTTACATGACTTAGGTCCCTACTCCCTTGCTGGCAAAGGCCTTCTTCCAAATGATGGAGGATCCTCACATCTTTACCATGTGGTCTCTTACATCCTCAAAGATAACAAGGGAGAATCTCCCTCCTACCGGAGACCCCTCACTCTTAGAATCTCTTTAGACAGCTAGAGCCCAGTCCCTTTTAAAGACTCACCTGATTAGTTCAGGACCACCAAGCTAGTCTCCCTATTTTAAGGTAAACTGCTTTGAGACCTTCATTACCTCAGCAAAAACTCTCCACACCCGTTACCTAGTTACCTAGATTAGCATTGATTGCATAATTGGGAGGAGGTGTGTGTATACCAGAGCAGTGGGACTTTTGAGGTCCATTTCAGAATTGTTTCCTACAGCAAGCAAATCAAGATTATAATCTCTCCAATAGGAAATAACAGGCTATTTATGTACTGTAAGTCAAAAATCTTTAAGTATATAAATGCAATGCTGAATTTTTTCCCCAGCATTATTGAGATCTAGTTGACAAACATTGTAAATATTTAGGGTGTGTGCTAAAACACTCACCTCAAAAAGCCTCAGCAAAAAACTCTTCACACCTGTTACCTAGGTACCTACACTAGCACTTGATTATGCAATCAGGAGGAGGTGTGTGTATACCAGAGACGTGGGACTCGGAGTCCATTTCAGAATTGTTTCCTACAGCAAGCAAATCAAGATTATAATCTCTCCAACAGGAATTAATAGGTTATTTACATACTGCAGGTCAAAAATCTTTAAGTATATAAATGCAATGCTGAATTTTTTTCCCAGCATTACTGAGATATAATTGACAAACACTGCAAATATTTAGTGTGTGTGCTATTTTGATATATATACTGTAAAATAATTGCCACAGCAAAGCTAATTAACATATCCATCATCTCACAGGTGTGTGTGTGTGTGTGTGTGCATGCATGCAAACATTTAAGAACTACTCTCTTAACATACATCAAGTAACCTGTCTTCCAAAAATAAGTTTTCTTGATAAGATGGTCTGCTGTTCAGGTACAATAAGTAAAATTTAGGAACAACTTAAAGGAAAGCAACCTAAGAATTCTAAAAGCCAACTCCACATATTTAAAAAATTCAGTTCAATCATATCTAGGTAACTGATAAATCTCATTATGGTAGCCTACTGATTTTTAAAATATTTTAAATCAAAGTTTACATGGTGAAAGAATGCTCCGTGGAGGACTAAGGATGCACTAATCAATTTAATGGTGTGGGAATATTAATTCAAAATCAATAATGAAAATGACTAATTTTCATATATTTTAGCCATTCCCCCAAATTAGTTAGGAAATGTGCTTTAGAGAAAATCATCAAGGAAGAAATAAGACTAGATTGAAGGTTATAGCCAGAGAAAGTTATTAGCAGTAAAAGTATATCCCATTAGCTTTGCCAGTCAAAATTATTGTTACAGAAACTGTAAAATGCATACTCTTTTGTATATATTTATTGTTCCTCTCTCTTTTCTTCGATAATCCTTAGCATTATCACTTAAGGTAAGAAAGTACAGGACAGGGAATTAAGTAACCTCAGTTCTCATCCTGCTGTGCAACTTTGGAAAAGTCATTTATTTCTGGGCCTCACTCGCTGTGTCTGTAAAATAAAACCATTTTAGAATTTGGGAGCTGAAATGGACCTTTGAGATCATGATCTTTATAGTTCCACCCAGCTCTAAAGTCATATTTACACAAACATCAACTTTTAGAGAGGGAATATATTCCACGTTGAGAAACATATTACTTTAATGGATATAACAGGGTATTTCGTTTCCTGATTGGAATAAGTTATCACTTTAATTTTAGAGTAAGTCTCTACAGATGTTTTAGCATTTCAATAAGTGAATCCTCTTGCTCCTGCTCCCATCCCCTTGCAATTCAACACACGGGACTACTCTTTTGCTTATGTAGTCAAGTTCTCTATTTATATCAGTTGAAAGAATTTCATTATCCTACAAAGTTACAGATGCTTCCAATTTCAAGGCCTAATGCATTAAAATCAATTTGTTTTTTTTGTAATAATAAAGCCTTGTCAGTGACCTGCTTGGCACGAAGTACAAACCAAGAGAGAAGGCAGAATTCATAGTTATTCTGAACTTCAGTATTATATTGACATTCCTGGACCTCTGATATGATTTAATTCAATTCACATTTACTGAGAATTGTATCTGATTTTGTGCCACATCATAAGTTTCCTAGGGGCATATTTTTATCCTCAGCACAAAACACAATGTTTAGAACCTAGTGGGTCTTCAAAATGTTTCCAAAATGACTATATATAATGCACAATCTCTGCTTTCAGGGAGTTTATAATATCGCGGGAAAGATGGAAATACGACAAACGACAAAATGAAATAAAATACTAAACCACATGGTGGTGTCTGTGTTATACAGAGTGGCCACCAGAGATGTTAATGTTGTAATCCCTGGAACCTGTGAATATGTTGTTACATAGCATAAGGTGGAATAACGTTCTGATCAGCTGATCTTAAATCACATGAGCTCTTAAGTCAGAATGAGGAAGACAGAAGAACGAGTCAGACAGATGTGACATAAGAAGAACCAGATACACCTTTGTTGGCTTAGAACAGGTAGAAATGGGGCCAAAAAAGAAAGAAAGAAAAAAAAAAGGGTGGGTGAATGCTAGAAGCACAGAACAGCAAGGAAATAGCTTCTTCCGTACAGCCTCCGGAAAAGAACACAGCCCTACTGATACCTTGATCTTAGCCTACTGTGACTCATTTCAGAATTCTAACCTACAGAACTGCGAGAATACACTTGTGTTGTTTTACGACACTGTTTGTGGTCTAATAGTTTGTTATGGAAGCCAGGGGAAACTAATCTGGCTTCACATAATTGGTTTCACCTGTGAAAAAGGCTTCACTGTGCTGGTATTTCACTGAGCCCTGAAAGGTTTGGGGGTGCAGTGGAGGAAAACAGTTGTTTGTGAGTTAAATTCTCGCTATTTCAAATATGGTCCTTTCTGAACAGCACTAGTGGAAACTGCCCACTTTTTGGAAATGTGAACTGTCACCTCAGGCTGCACAAGAGACCTACTGAGTCAGCATCAGCATTTTAACAAGATCCTCAAATAATCTGCATTCATATTAAAGTTTGAGAAGCACTAGGTTAAATTTAATAAAAACTTTTTAAAGGTGCAAAAAGCTTTGATTCCTTTTTTGACACATAAATGGTTGGAAAAAAGTATTTAAACATACCAGATTGCTATTTGTTACCACTGCCAATAGGAAAAATAAAAAAATCTACTGCTCTTAATGAAGAAGGCCTTTCACCCTTTAGTAAAATCCATCTGCCCCTATCTACAAAGGATTTTCCTTCTTTGAAAACTCCCATGAGTTGAAAGATTATAAATGTCAAGATTTTATTACCTTAAATAAATATTAGAATCCTGGAAGAATACTCATAGAGCCATCTTGTGGAGGACAAAATAATTTCAATCACAATACATTTTAATTACTTTAATATAAAAGACAGCAATGTTCCACATTTCACATATTTGAAAAACATTTCAAAACCCTCTAATAAGTATTTAACGAAAAAAATATATCGAAGAGTAACAATGACCACAAAATTAATACTAGCAGATCATTACTGATACTTTTTGCATTACAATATTTGGAGAGCAGGTGGAGAAAATATAGAACAGAACATGAACATTTTAAAACGATATTCTACCCAGGCTTTATCTTTTTGCTAAATCTTGTGGACACTAGAAGACGTATTCAAGATGGTTGTAAAGATACTCAGCCAAAGTCATACTTCAAAGATGTTAAAACAGCCCTCCACCAATAATATGGCATTGCAAACCCTTCTATCCCATCTGTTTACAAAATTAAACAATGATCCAATGAGCTTTTCTCGGTAAAAGATTCAGTTAAAAGACAGAACATTAACAGAGATTTAGTAACAGTGACCGAAATAAGAAATCGGTGTAATCAAGAAAGATATGTAATTATTCAACATCATTTGGTATGGATACATCAATGCAACTCACTCAGTAAGTGGACAACATTGTGAGGGGAGTGGGTAACATGATCCAGAGTCCTGTGGGTAAATTCATATATAATAATCTTATTCCAATCAATCTGTAAAGTAAAAGCACTACCATCCACATTAACAATATAACATCTTACAGTAATATAAAAGTGAAATCTTTATTGGTACTTCATTTTCTTTAAAGTGCACAATTTAAGAAAACTTCACAAGAGTCTGCGCTTTTGAAAGATACGATCAGAGTACACAGTATAGACAAAACAGGCACCTTCATTATAATTTTTTTAATAAATAAAAGCACATTAACAAAAAAGGAAGGTAAGCAGCACCAGAAGCCTTTGACATTTGTAACTAAATGCTGGTACCCAAATGGTCTAGCTGGTTAAGTTTCACTAAGAGGCGCAAAAAAGGAGCCGTTTTTGACTTAACATTTTAATTCTAGTAGAGATAAGAAGAGCTTGTGTGGGCTTGCAGTCCTTCACCTGACTGTCCTTCACCAGTGGGTAGCATACCAGTTCTTCAAATGTCCTACACTTTGGAAAGCAGACCCGACTCTGGAGCACTGGCCTTAATTAGATTCTGAATTTCCTTGAATTTTGGATGATCCTTATCAGCTACCAACTGAAGCAGAACAGCCTCACTCGTGGTCACTATGATCCCGGTTCGAGCAAGACGCTTGAACAAAAAGATAAAGGCAAATCAAGAAATGAGCATGAGAATGAACACTATTTCGAAAGAGTAAGACTGCTGGAATGCAATAATTAGTGTCCTTTACTGAAACCATGATTCCCAGCCATACCACCGTCAAGTTCAGTGATGGGGATGGATTTCAAGACCAGCCATACCACAAAGTCAATATTATTATTCTTAATATTAGTAAAATGGACCAGGAATGAGTAAAAGGGAAAAGGTAGCCAATGTTATGATATGTGTGTGCCCAGAACAGGAGAGTCATCAAGGCTAATGACTGTAAAACATGAGATGAGAGAAAGAAAAAGAATGGTTTTTACTATATGCCTATCATTGAACATCTGGACATTTAGTTGTTGCTATTTCCTGAACACTACTGGCAGGTTTGTGCTTCATCTCTTACTCATTCATTGACTCAAATGAGGGCTGCTTGTGACTTCTAAATGTATTAAACTTTTATTTCTATTTCTACTACTGAGATTTTTTAAAAGGTGCCTCGGTCCACTTTTCCCCCTCTGTAGTTTAACTGATAATACATGAGATCGTGATGCATATTAATACGTATGCCTGGTACTCCTGGCATTTTGTAGCTCTTCATGTTTTAAAAATGGACGGGTGTGTAATGTTTCTAAAGCTCCATTAGCTGTGTTATGGATATAATTGTAGCTGCTAGAACATTACATTAGTAATTTACTATCAAATTTCATATAAATTGTTTAATTGAATTAAAACTACTGTAAGAATTAAAATGATGGTTCTTAATTTCTTTTTACTGCACCCAAACATCTGACCTATAGCATAGGAGTCCTTCCTATAATTAAGAGTTCCCTTGTTTAGACATGACCGGTGCTAAAAGAGCTCTCTCTGTGTGAAGAGACCCCCTGGATGATAAGGGAACCATCACTACTGCTGCCATCATAAACATTTTAGTACCACTAAACAAGAGTGTAAAATTCAAGGTTGTGTAAAGTTTCACTGACAGGTCAAGAATGTCCTTGCCAAACTGCCCCAGTGTAATCATAATACTAAGGACAGAAATCTCAAGGAGGAAAAGAGAGAGAAAGGAGAAGAGAAAGGGGAAGGAAGGCAGGGAAGAGAGCAAAGAACAGAAAGTCAGGGGGAAAGGGGAAAGGGAGGAAAGGAGGAAAATAGAAGAATTCTATAGCACAGATTCATTCTTTGGATTTATGTGTTATCAGAAATCCCAGGGAAAAAAAGACACAAACTGTTATCACAAAAAGCATATATGTAAAACGCATGAAAGAGGAAGTGGTTGGAAACAATTCCTAGGCAAGTCAGAGGAAAAAACCCAGGAAGCAGTTGCATAGCTAAATATACTTGCAGAGTGTAAGTCAGTCTTCCTTCAATGGCTGTACATCAGCAGACTGAACCTTTCCACTGGCAGACTCTTTATTTTTATCCGTAATGAAGTAGAAGGGAGTATAAGCCACAACCTACTTGTCAGAAAGCAAGCTTGGACCTCAACGACCAGTACAGAAAAGGGTGCAGGGCAGCTAACCAGAACTTTGCAGTTACTTTTAAAAACAAAACAAAACAAAACAAAAACAGCAGGTATTTATGGGGGTTGGGGGTCTGGGGTAAGGCCGTATGCTTAGACACATACCAGGGGTGAGTTATCTCTGAGGATTTTTTTAAGACTTCTGGAAGCCCTAATTTCCTCCTCCTTGCTTTACAGTCAGCTGATTAATCATATCAAAACCATTCAAAACTATGAAAAGATCATGTGCTTGCTTCAGACAGAAAGGCAGATAATAAATATGATAAGCTGCAGTCTAGTTGTGTGAAAACAGCACTGAATGTCTATTCATTCATGTCCAGCTCTCCCCATCAGCAGCTGCCTGCCCTGCCTAGCCCTGCCTTCCTTACTGCTCACTGTTGAATCAATGGACTTGCAATGATTCAGTATGAATCAAGGACTAAATCACAGGCTTTCAATGTCTGTGAAAGTGCTGTACACTATGTACTCCAATGTGCCAATAAAGGTTAGTTCTCAACAATCTCCCCAGTTCCTTAGTGAGGCAGGAAGGAGAGAAATATGTTCCCAGGTCTAAGAAAGAAATCTGGTGACTCTGGAAGAAGCCTGTCTACAATGTTCAGTCTTCCGTAGTGCTCTACTAACCTGAGCCTGGTCCATTACAGCCTAACAAGCCTCAGTGATGCTGAGACTCAGGTGACCATGGCAGGGGCAGAGTGGGAAATGTACATCACAGAAATACCTTTTAGGAAAGTGAAACCCATACTCTATTACTTTGCTTCAAGATTGAAATGTGGCCAACACTGACTGGGTTTTAAAATAATCTAGCCAGGAACCCGTGTTAGAGAAAGGTGTAGCTTAGCAAACCCAATGGTTTTCAGTCTGGCTCTTAGCCGTTCCCACAGTGCCTGCCCTTTCCCAACCAAAGAAGGCGCCTGAGCAGAGAAAGAACAGCAGGAGCTTTCCAAACATACCTAGCAGGTCCCTGCCCACCACCCTGACAATGCTGGTCCCAAGTCCACTTTCTCTCCTGGCTTAAAATGGGGCAATTAAAACTCCAGCCATTTAATGCACAAGAATACCTGTGCATTAGACTTCTAAAGTTCTCCCCTTATACTTGCAAAACTAATCCAACTAGGCCAAAGGAAAAGAAGGGTTGCTCTGACCCACAAACCTAAAAAATACACGTGCACTAAGTCATGAAAGCCTTGGGGGGAGCAAAAGACTAAACCCATGAGACTTCCAAGCAACACTAAAACTCCCCAGAAGTACAAGGACATCAAGGTCAAGAGAGGATTTTATTCTCTTATTCTTCATGCACTCTATAATTGTTAATTGAAAGAAGTAATGTCTTTCAGATGACAAATACCCAGAAAACATTTCTTGAATAAAGCACATGCCGCAGACTCTGGTACAGTGAAGTTTCAATAATGCAAACTATGAATCTTAAAATAACCTTAACAGGCAATTTAGCTAGTCTTGGGAATTATCTTAAGTAGTTATGTTCTAGGCCGGGCGCGGTGGCTCAAGCCTGTAATCCCAGCACTTTGGGAGGCCGAGACGGGCGGATCACGAGGTCAGGAGATCGAGACCATCCTGGCTAACACGGTGAAACCCCGTCTCTACTAAAAAGTACAAAAAAACTAGCCGGGTGAGGTGGCGGGCGCCTGTAGTCCCAGCTACTCCGGAGGCTGAGGCAGGAGAATGGCGAAAACCCGGGAGGCGGAGCTTGTGGTGAGCAGAGATCCGGCCACTGCACTCCAGCCTGGGCGACAGAGCCAGACTCCGTCTCAAAAAAAAAAAAAAAAAAAAAAGTAGTTATGTTCTAAAGGAATAGAGAGGAAGGGAAGTGGACCACAATGGTATTTTAACTTTCACACTTACGGAAACAATTAACATTGCCCACCATCCCCCCTTCCCCGCCTCAATTTTAGGAACAAGGTAGATTGCCTCTATATCAAATCAAGACTAGGAGGAAAAAAATCTGCAGTAAGGCAGGTCTTCCCTATCAATCACCACCTGACTCATCTATGATCGGTTTTCCCTTTCAACCTCAACACTAACCCCAGGCAATGCTGCTCCTCCAGGTCCTTCTAAATCCACCCCAGAAAACAGATTCTTTCCCTCCCTTCTCAGAACTTCGAAGAGCTAGTCCCTTGTGGGTCTTCGATGTTATATACTTACACATTTCTGGTGACTAACCTCATGAAGACAACAATCAGTAACAACAAAAAAAGCAGCAGCTAATACCTGAGTATCGACTGTGTCATGCACTGTCCTAACTGCTATCAATATATCATCTCATTCCATTCTCACAAAAATCCTATGATCTTGTTGGTATTATCATTTCCATTTCACCAATGAGAAATCTGAGGCATAGAGATTACACAACTTGTTCAAGGACACAAATTTACAAACCAGAACCTGCGTGCAAACTCACATTATCCCCACATTGTGCGGATTCCTAATCTGAAAGATTACAGACTGCCTCTCAAAGAATGGTTCAGATGGAAATTGTTTTTAATCTGTCTTGTGCGAAGACAGAATTGCCAATCAAAATTTTGTCATTAAGTTGCCATAACAAAGACATATCTAAGAAAATATGAATGTAGGAAAAAAGTCCTTGGAAAAAAGTTCTTTTTTATAAGCAAGGAAGTTTGCTTTGTGTTTTTCATTTCTTACCTCCAAAGTTCTGAACCTCAGCATTACAATAAAGGTCTATCCACGGTGGCTGAAAGAGCTGCTTGCTGAGGTGGTGAGGACCTGATAGTGAAGTGTTTAAAGTCATGTTACCAGGAAAACTTGAAAAGTAGGAGTTGATTAACTCATGACTGTAAGAATGGATTAAAGGTCTGGCCAGGTGCAGTGGCTCATACCTGTAATCCCAGCACTTTGGAAGGCTGAGGCAAGTAGATCACCTGCGGTCAGGAGTTCGAGACCAGCCTGGCCAACATGGCAAAACCCCAACTCTACTAAAAATACAAAAATTAGCCGGGCGTGGTGGCGGGCACCTGTAATCCCAGCTACTCAGGAGGCTGAGACAGGGAGAATTGCTTGAACCCAGGAAGTGGAGCTTGCAGTTGAGCCGAGATTGCGCCACTGCACTCTAGCCTGGGCAACAGAGCAAGACTCCATCGCTCAAAAAAAAGAAAAAAAAAAAAAAAGGATTAAAGGTCTTCATTGAGATTGGAAGCAGCAGCAACACTTAGTACCTAACTACCAGAGAATCTAATAGCCTAATGGACTTGAAAATAGCTAAACAAAATAAATAATTTCAATTTGTAATTTCAATATAGGATTCTGCTTCAGCAATAATAGAGAAGGGAGAGCCAATAAGGACCCTAAAACAACCGCTGTGGCCAGCTACCCGCCTGCTTCCCACCACCCTGTGGCCCTGTACTCATCTCCCTTCTTTCCTCTGATGAGCCCCTCCCCTTTCTCAGTTGCTCTACCTTACCACCCTGGGGTACACAGTAGGCTAAAGGGATGAGTTAGCATTCCTACTACAGACAAGGTGGTTCACAGGCCAAACTGTGCATAGGACACTGGAGGGTCTCAACAAAACAAACCCATATATTTCCCATTCTCAACAAACAGTTAAAGAACTCAGCAATTAAATTCACATGCACATTCCTCTAAAATTATTACAAAATTAGAACTAAATATGAGAGAGAGAGAGATTAAACCACAGTATGGAGTGAATATTTCCTAGGATTATGTGGTAGTTTGCTTTTTAATAGTCTCGGAAACTAAAACGCTTGACATCCTATTCTTGGGCAATGTTGACAGAGCATTACAGACTCCCTGATTCCATGGGACATGGTGACACTCTAATGCCAGAGTACCATGAAAACAGTGGATGTGGTGTCCACAGTCAATGACACACCTCCTAGAAATTCAAGTCTGAGGAAATCTGATAGTCATCTCTTAGTATCCACAAGGAATTGGTTCCTGGATGCCACCCCACCCCATACCTAAATCTACGGATGCTCAAGTCCCTGATATAAAATAGCACAGTATTTGTATATAACCTGTGCACATCCAGTATACATTAAATCATCTCTATATTGCTTATAATACCCAATACAATGTAAATGCTATGTAAATAGATGTTATTCTGTACTATCATTCTATTTTATTGTTGTGATATTATTTTTTACTGCTTTTTTATTTCTAGTCTATTCTATTTATTCTATTATTTTTATTTCTGATATTTTCTATCTGTGGTTGGTTGAATCCACAGACATAGAACCTGCAGATACAGAAGGTCCACTATATGTTAAACCAGATTAGGCCTGCTCTGCTCTAGCTTTTGGCTAAATGAGTTAAACCTAGTTGAGCTATTTTTAATTTGCAAACCTCTAGACAGTTTAGGTTAGGCTTCTTGGAATATCTCCTAGTTCATGTATAAAACTAGGGCAAACATATGATGAAAGATGCAAAGGACTTTGTGGCAACGCTAGAAACCTAGATCTAAGGAGGAAATGAGACATAAAATAGGATATGGTGGTGAGGCCTTAAGGGTCAGTCAGTGTATAGTGGAAATCAATCAGCCTGATGTTGCCAGATCAAACTCAAATTTAGGAGGTTAACATTTCATTACTGTTAAACATCCAGTATTCTTCTAATTTATTTGGAAACCTTGACAAATGATCTATTTCCAAGCAGGACAATTACCTCGAGGGCAAACATCCTGTCCATCATGCTTCTTGATGAGGTGGCATCAGCAACAATATGAACCTCCACTCCTCGGCCAACTAGCTCCAGGGCAGTTTGTTGGATGCACACATGAGTCTAGTAGGAAAGTACAAAAATTGTATGTAATAACAGGATAAACTAACAGTAGCTGACAAATGTACAACAACATGATAAAGCAGACAGAGCACTACAAATCATCTAAGGACCCTGTTCTACATCTAGTTTTGCTTCTAATTAGCTAGATAATCTGGAGCATAGAACAGTATCTCTGGCTTTGGTTTATTCATTTGTAAAATCAGGAACCGAATTAGGCCAATGTTTCTGATACTAAGAACCTTAAACATACTCTTAGAGTTCTACAAGAATTTGTTAAAGATTTTGCTTCACGTGGTCTGGATGACCCTCACATAGCTGAACTACTAGCACTCAGTTTTGGTGCAACTTTGAGTTTATTTCTTCATTCACCCTAAGTGTCCAACATGAAGAATGAGTCTGCAGTCTTGCAGACGGAGAACTTAGTGGGAAAACTGAGTCATTACAGGGCACTCTGTAGTAAAGGTAGGCCAAGTTAAAAATAACTTATGACACAGGCAAAAACACCCAGTTCATATCATTAGCAAATGTATTATACAGATTCCATCTTTGTAAGGACTAACTTGTGACAATTCATTAACAGACACTATAGAGTGAAAACAGGCTTCAACAATAACTGAATCATTTATTACAACCAATGAAAGTACATTTCAATGATGCCACAATGTCAACTTTATCTTCACATGACAAGAGAGTTTTGGAGAATTATCAAATGACACCTCATTAAAATTAGCATTGAAGGACTACTCAAAGATAATTGTGATTTAGCATAAGGTCTAATGATGATGAACAAGCAAAAAAAAAAGTGCAAAGCCAGCAACAGCACTTGGTACGACATATTTACACAAAACAGGCTTCTTCTTTACTGTGTCAAAATACAGAAATATTGAACACACATCTAAGCCTGAGGAAGTATCTTTCTACTATTAAAATCCACTACTATAAAACTTACCTTCAAATTGTCAAAATCACATTAAATTAATATTTTGATTTCATTGTTTTAGTGTTTTTTCATAATTTTTAAAATTTTAGTTTAACAGTTGTTTAAAAGCTAGGAATAAATCAATTGAAATCAGCAATAAGAATCCATTAGTATTTTTCCCCTGTAAAAAGATACATACATGATTTGAAGGACAATGAACTACATGACCTCCAAGGATTTTCTAGCACAAAAATATGACCTAACTGAAATCCTACAACACATATATTAAAATAATGCCTTTGGTGAAAATGTGTTCCAAAAGTAGTAGTTAAAAATACAGGACCAAGAATTAATCAGCTTACATACATTCAAGTCAGTTACACAACATCTCGGTATTTTAGTATCCTCTTTAATATGGGGAGACTACTGAGTATTTAGCTCTTATGTGGCTGTAAGGGACTTAGTAAATAAACAGCTATAAAAGGTTCAGATCAGTGCCATGCAAATAGTGAACATAATACATAGTGGCTATCTTTCCTCATTATTATGCCTACATGGCATACCATCTACGAAATTATATTACACAAATATCGAGTTTTCTATAAATAATATTGTGCCTAAATCATAGTAACAGGTACTTACTTCTACTCCAAATAATACAACACTCCTGACTCCGGGAATCTCTGCTAATGCTGCTTCTACTTCTGGTAATACCATTGAAAACTTGGTCTTTGGAAGTACCAGTTTTACACCTGTTAAATCAATTTCTTGAACCGTGCTCCCAAGACCTTTAGGATACTGTTCTGTTACAATAACAGGTATTCCTAAAATCCGGGCCCCTTGCAACTGAAAAAAATAACCAAACACAAAAACAATTAGCTATACATATATATGTGTATATATGAGTATATATCATGATTCAGCAAATATGACCAAATAAACAAACAAGCATACCAGTCTTTGTCCCACACTAATAATATCCCCAAAATACTTGATGGCTGGTCTGAACCTTTCTTGCATATCACAGCAGAAAAACACAGTGCTTGAAGGTGTAAGATTTCCCAGGGTAGTGAGCTGAGGAGAAAAGAAAAAGAATGACTTAGCACTTGTTATACAATGACAATTATTTTCAGTGGAGGTCAATAAAGGAAGAAAAATGGTCCTATTGTTTGAATCAGTAAGTCAATTTCTACAGCTATTATCCAAGAAAAAAAATCTGAATTACAGGAAAAAAAAACCAAAAAGATGTTCTCTGAATTGCTTTTCATAGTGGAAATCAGAAATGAACCAACCAACAATACAGACATGGTGTAACACATTTTAACACATTCACATGACAAAACATTCTTTAGCCAATTAAAACACATATGTATATATGTCTTCAAAGAATTCATACCACCCAAGGAAAAATACTCATAATGTTAATTTTTCAAAAGTGCAGTTCAATAGTATTTCAATAATGTAAAAATATGAATAAAAGTAGTAGTACATTACAATATTAACAAGTGGTTATATAATTAGGGGTGTTGGTAATTTCTTTTTTTTATATCATTCCTTTATTTTCCAAGTGTTATTTAAACAGATTTCCTAAACGTTATTTAAAGAAGTTTCTTTATAATCAGAAAAAGTGTTACAATAGAAAAAAATCTGATGTTGCTGCTTGTAAGTATAAAAAGTAAAACTTAAAATATCTGTAGCAGAAACATAAAAACTAAAAACAAAAAACAGAAGCAAATCCAGAATTACTGCTATCAAGATAGAAATATGCAAATGCTATTCTCAAGAATAACTTTCAGAGTTCAAACAAAATGCAGCAAAATGATACCAAGCACACCATTGCTGTTAAATGAACTGTTGTCTACTTCACAAGGAAGGGACCCATATTTGACATCTCCATTCTTAAACTATAGTTATCACAAGGAAAGTCAATGAATTAAGACGAAAAGTGGATAGATTTCCAAACCTCGTATTAATTGCTGTAGTTGGTCTATAACAATTTGGGCTCAATATGGATCCACCAAAAAGCAAAAATCACCACTAAATACGAGAATTTACTCTCACTGGATTCTTAAAAGTCTGAGGTGCTTTTCTTTCTTTTACAAATTGTAGGAAGTTCTGTAAAGGATGAGTTCTGGTCCTGAATGAACCACTATCAACACCCTTCCTAGCCGCTCCCTTAAATCATGCCTCTAATTATCCTATTTTGCTTCCCCTAAAACCACCTACAGATAACGATTATTAATAATATTCTAGAGGAGTCTGTGTCCGGATTATATGGTGTGGCTGCACCACCAGCACAGCCTTAGACTCTCCTTAGTGTCTCTGCAGATGGTTGACTCTTCGGAAACAATTACTACATGAATTAAATTAACCATTAAGAAATATTTAATCCTTAATGATATAACTGTTCTAATTGGTTTGCACTTTGTTTGATCTATGTTCTGGTCTGAAGTACCCTGGCACTTTAATCTCCCTCTGGTACTGACTCTATAGATGTGTATTAATTAGCCATGCACAATCCAATACCAAATTCATGTTACCATGTGAAAGCCACCTGTAATTCTTACCCTATGTATAGGGTTTTCCTACTTTTCCAATAAAGTATGATTAAAATAAATTCTCAAGCATATTATATATTCTAGCTTTGGCTGTTTCTTTGCTTAATTTTTAATGCAAGTATTATGCCTCCACTTTGGTCATTTTCAAAAGCAGTGACTAGGATCTTACATATAAATATAAATGCATTGCTGGGAAGGCCAATTTTTGTGCATTTAGGATACCATTTTAAAAACTAATCACTAAATTATCTGTAAACATCAAATATTGACTCAAAAGGCTCAATATCTACATTTTTATAAATTTGAATAATGGACTCCTAAGCATCCACAATGTGTTTAGGGCACACTACATAAAGCAGTTTGCCTGCAGCAGGCCTACTGAAACAACCATAATGCAACTAAGCCAGTCTCACCATTCCACAACAGGTGAGAACCAGCAAAAGAAAAAAAGTATGAAAAATAAAATTCCTGGGCAGTTGCAAAAGTGTGGTAGATGCCATTCACTAACATGCTTAGAGCTTACACTTGCTTAGAATTCCAGCTCTCAGATCCTATTTTATACTGTATTGACTACCTCTGTATACATTCCTAACAAGTTTCATTGTCTGGATTCTAAATTAACAGAAGGTTATAAACAGCAAATCAGAAAGGAAACTGCTGGAGGCAGGCAAACTGATAGCAGCAAGAAATGACGGCTGACAGAGAAAAGATTCAAAATACAATAAAAACAGATCAAAACTCAAATAATGCTACAGCCTAGAGGAGTAACAAGCTGTTCTAACTTATAAACTAGGATAACATCATTCCAGCACACTGATTAAGAAACTGTTAAATTATATATTTCAGAAGGACTACATTATAAAATGGTCAAGACATTTTTAAGTTGAGGTGTTTAAAGGAATAAATCCTTACCTACCCAGGAATCCTAAATATCCACAGTTGTGGTCTCCAGTTCTTGCTAGCTGATGTTTCCTGCCCTTCATTTTAGCCATGAGCTCTGGACAGGGGACCGCATCAGATGTGTCATATTAGACACAAATTGAGGTAAAAAATACAGCCCTAAAATCCTCACTGCCCTGCGAAATCTCTCTTGTATAGGAACCTACCATCCACAAACTCAGTAAACAAAGAAACCACAGAGAATACAGTGGCAAGGAATGTTTTTAAAGCAGAGTACAGGTTACAATTTACCGAATAAAAAATACCCTACCTTTCATAGACATTCTCCACATGCTCTTGAATACAATGTGGAGAGTATCTGTGTAAGGTGTTTAACTTCCAACATCCTCTTGAATGTGACTGCACTTAGTACTTTGCTTCTTAAGAATAGAGTATAAAGGGGGAAGAGTAACTTTACAGTGGAGAGACCTGAGGACTATGTCTCAGCCAGGTGATCAAGATTAATGTAATTAATGACATCATGTTAATAACATGTACCCTTGATATGATGTGACGAGAATGACCCTCATGACCTTCCTCTTGAAATTTCACAACCCCAGTCCAACAATGAGAAAAACATCAAATGAATCAAAATTGAGGGACATTCTACCAAAATATCTGACCAGTGCTCCTTAAAACTGTCAAGGTTATTAAAAACAAAGTCGGAGAAACTGTTACAGACTAGACGAGTCAAAGGAGACAAGACAACTAAATGTAATTGGTATCCTAGATTGGATTTTGGAACAGAAAAAGGACATAAGAGAAAAGCTAGTGAAATATGAATAAAGTGTGTTTAACAGTAAAGTACCAATGTTGGTTCTTTGGTTGTGACAAATGCATTCCAGGAATATCAAATATTAATGTTAGGGAATCTGGCTGGGCATGGTGGCTCATGCTGGTAATCCCAGCACTTCGGAGGCAAAGGTGGGAGGATTGTTTAAGCCCAGGATTGCGAGAGCAAGGCCTAGGCAACACGGTGAGACCTTGTCTCTATAAAACATATTTTTTTGAGACACAGTCTCACTCTGTCGCTCAGGCTGGAGTGCGGTGGCGCCATCTCAGCTCACTGCAACCTCCACCTCCCGGTTCAAGTGATTCTTGTGCCTCAGCCTCCCAAGTGGCCAGGATTACAGGCGTGCGTCACTGCACCCAGCTGATTTTTGTACTGTTAGTAGAGATGGGGTTTCACCATATTGCCCAGGCTGGTCTTGAATTCCTGGGCTCAAGTGATCTGCCTGCCTTGGCATCCCAAAGTGCTGGGATTACAGGCATGAACCACTATACCCAACCTACAAAATATATATATATTATATATACATATATACATATATATATATATATATTTTTTTTTTTCTCTTTTCTTTCTTTTTTGATTAGTTGAGCTTGGCGGTCCAGCTCCTCAGGAGGCTGGACCTCTGAGATCCTCTGAGAATGGGAGGTTGAGGCTGCAGTCCAGCCTGGGCAACAGAGCAAGACCCTGTCTCACAAACAAGCAAAAACCAACAGGGAATCTGGGTACAGAAATACAGGAACTCTCTGTACTATCTTTACGACTTTATTGTAAATCTAAAGCTATTCTAAAATAAAAAGTTTTTTTTTTAATGGCCTCCCTATGCTATGGTAGTTGGGGGAATAACCTCTATACTTTACAAACATAAAGTAAGTTTTGTGGCTACCAAAAACATACTGAAAAACTTTATTCATGTCCAACCAATCCTCCCAAATCCTCACCCCAAATCCACATGAATTCCAACAGGCTGTTAAAATCACACAACTCTCTACATTTTGGAAATTTCTTACTTTGACTCATGAAGTTCTCTTAAACCAAAATCTTTAAGGTAACTAAAAATATTGCCAGTAGGCAAACTTTTACATGTTGCAACTGTCAGACAGTCAGTCCTGGCCGGGCGCGGTGGCTCAAGCCTGTAATCTCAGCACTTTGGGAGGCCGAGACGGGCGGATCACGAGGTCAGGAGATCGAGACCATCCTGGCTAACACGGTGAAACCCCGTCTCTACTAAAAATACAAAAAACTAGCCGGGCGAGGTGGCGGGCGCCTGTAGTCCCAGCTACTCCGGAGGCTGAGGCAGGAGAATGGCGTAAACCCAGGAGGCGGAGCTTGCAGTGAGCTGAGATCCGGCCATTGCAGTCCAGCCCGGGCTACAGAGCAAGACTCCGTCTCAAAAAAAAAAAAAAAAAAAAAAAAGACAGTCAGTCCTGCCTCAGCAAATTACAAGTGGACTGGACCAAATGTCACCAGGAGTAAAAGCATAGCAATTACAGATCTATGCATATTCAAGGAATATAAACAAATCACATATAAATATATTTATCTACACACCTTCATATATCTATATGCCTACACAGTCCGACAAACACATTTGCACGATACATATACAAATATACATATATATATATTTAAATACAAAAACATGATCACAGCCAATGGCTTCCTCAAGCAAGAGTTTAAGAGATCAGATTCAAGTATAAATATTTTGTCCACTTTCTTAAGAATTGTCATAGCTGGGATATGACCTTAGATTTCATACTCAAAAGACCTTTCACGTCACCCAGCCCCATAGCAAATTACTATAGCGATTTGGAATAATTAAAATTTGAAACTGTAAATGTGATGTTTAAAAAATTTGGTAGTCAATTAGAGTCACAAAATAGGCATGATCTGCCTGGGAGAAAGTCTGGAAGAGGACCTGGGGGATCATTATTTCACTCCCAAGTGTTTCTGAGGAAATCTGATGACCACAGCCATAGTAAGGCCTGGCTCCAATGTCAACTCACAATAGAGGTCTGTGATGTGACTCCCCCAGGTTACAATGATTCTCTTTATAGCACAAGCCTCAGTAGGCATTAGAATCTGAATCCAAATCTCAATTTCACTAATTTCGATTACATGAACGTAGGTAAGTATCTCCAAATGCAATTTCCTTATCTATAACACAGCAAGGAAAACAGTATCTACATTATAGGGGTATTTCAAGGATTAAATGGGCTTCATATAATCAATCAATAAATTTATTAGGCTATTCTGATGTCCCTCATATATGAAAAACTATACTCTAAAACTCAGCATATGTTAAAACTTACCCTCTAATGAGGATAAATACAATTAAGATCCCTTTAGAAACCTATATATATATATAGGAATGCTAACATTGCGTAACTTGTTATGTTAACATAATAAGCAGAATAAGGAAAGTGAATCATAAAGTAATTCATAAAGTATATTTCCAGATGTTACCAAAACCTTACCAAATCACTGAAACAAGACTGTTCCTGGAAAAACAGATCTGGGACGTTTTAGTTTAGGCTGTGAAATAATACTTATTGGCACTTATTTTTACAACATATTCACCTATTGTAAACACTGATGTCACAGGCATAAGGTTACAACCCTAGCTTATCAGATAAGGTAAGAGTTTTCTAAATCCCCAAAAGAGGCCAGCTGTCTCCACCCACCCCAGGGGTAAGGACTGAAGGACTTCTTAAGACTGTGCCTCAGACCGGGGTGAAGGTGAAGCTAGACAAGCCCAGGACCACAAGGACATTTGAATCTACATTAGGATTCCCTTGGTTAACTAAATGCAAGAAAAAAAATTCAAAATTCAGATTATAGCTCCTACTCTCACAGTTTATTTATAGGTAGCTCTAATGTATTCACAAGGAGCAAAAAAGGATACAATGCTTTAGGTGTTATTCTGGAATGTTAATTTTTTTAAGTGACACACATCAAACCAGTGGGGTGGAGACAATACAACAACCTCAGGATCCAGCTGTCTCCTCACTGAGCATTATCTCATCTACCCACTCTTCCTGCCACGCTCCTGAGGCAAAGGTCCTGTAATCAGAAACCACTACCTTCAAACTATCAAGCCAAAGGCAAACAAGGTTCCTTTCCTCCTGCCTTCCCCTCCCTTCCCACCATGAACCTGTCAGTCTCTTCTAGCTATAAAATGTTACTGCCCCTGTTTAAAATAATAATAATAGCAATAAACTTCCAAGAAAATGAAAGCTGGAGCAAAATGCCCTGCCAGTTAATCATTTTGGGAAAAGGTCAAAATAACCTTCCCTGGGAAGCCCTTATCTTCTGGCCACAGAAAGCTGCCAAAGCCTTCCCTGCTATGTACAGAAGTAAAATCCCCTCACTGGCATCCTTCTTACACTGTCCATTTCCTCCTCCCTTCTCCCAAGGCTGTGTCTTTCCTGGCCACAGGCTGGAAAATTCACTAGTGGTGGCATGATACCACATTTACGTAAATTCCCATAGTTAAATGTTTCCTTTAGTTAAAACTTAGAAAATACCTTTTGAAAAATTAAAACTTTCAAGTCATAAAAATGACCTAAATCCCCACTATATAATCCTCTCATTTACATTCTTTCCCGTGTCTCAAAATTCATCAGATCTCAAGCATTTAGCTGCAGACATACAAACTAAGCATGAAACATGAGCTGTGCCTTCATCTACCTGAGCTGTCAGCAGACATTGTTACTTTGACAGAATATTTGAGAAAAGAAGTCACCAAAAACTTACCACAGCCTAATACTGGCAATGGGGGTTTTAAGGATCAGTTCTCACAGAACCACTAACAAGCACGGGTGCAGTGTGTGGCAAAGGCAGCCACTGTGTTTCACAAGGTCATCAGCCACAGCTGTCAGAACAAGCATGAAGGCAACTCACACCACGGCGCAAATGAAGAATACATTCTAGGCTAACAGTACGTGAGTCAGGGCCACAGAGGCTCCAGGGCCCAAGTGTGGAGAAATAATAAATCGCTATTTACGCAATGAACTACATGTGGCCAAACCTGTGCTCTTTGTCCCTGCCTTCAAGAAGGGGCCTAACATCCCCCGTAACATGGACTCACTGATGGGCCACCTTGAGTCTTCCTAAGTGACAAGCCATTTATTCCAAAGAACAAGGAGCAGCATCAAGACAAATGAACAAACAAGAGCTCAAGTTTGTGGCTTGTTTTCCAGACTGCTCAATTCTCATTAAACATGCAAGCAGTAGTGCTGTGTTTGGCTGTAAGTGACTCTCTGCATATGCCTGGCTAGCTCCTCCACACGAAATTGCGGAGAACCTAGCCAGGCATATGCGGAGACTTGCCATGTAAACTGCAGCAAGTCACTCACCTCCACCTCCCTGTGTTCTTCTGCACTTCTTCAAAGTGAAAGTTTCATTTATTAGGTAAGGAACAAGAACTTAAATCCAAGTTTGCATTCACTATGCCAGGCACTTAAAGCTGCCACTCACATGTTTGCGGAATGAACTGTATGGTCTCTTATAGCCATAAAACATCCAAGTCTCTAGGATTATACTGTTAGGTTACAAAGAATATACTACAGTAGTCATGAGAATTATCATGACTTTCTGAGATTATACACACATATGCATATGCATATATGTGTGTATATATCTCTCTCTTCTCATATAGACATAAATAGGTATCAGAGGTATATACGTTATATACTGTGCGCATATCTACGTATATGTCCCTTTCCTTTATCTACCTCTAAGCTAGGAAAGGCATCTGAAGAATTCAAAATATAACTAATAAAATGAGATAATATAGAAGAGAAAATATTTTAAAGAATTAAAAATATAAACCTATGTAAGTGCAAAAATATAACTAATGCTTAAGAATTACTAGACCAGTTGGTGGAAAAAATATCTTTTGAAGATGGAATAGAGTAATGCTATTGTTATTTTAAACCTCACAAAAAAATGAACTATACATAATCTATACCAAGCAAAACATTTCAAAAGCCACAGGTGACCAGAATTACACAACGCCTTTTGAGAATGTACAAGCATTTTCAGGCACATACATTTCATTAATTTCGAGAATGTTTTTAAGAGTTGCCAGACCAAGGTCCTGAAATTTTCAAATATAAAAATCCTACCTTGGATGGGGGGGACTCTCACAGAGCTGGGGGCTAGTTTAGAATAGCATTATCTTAGATAAGAGCCCAGCCTCCCTCCCAGCCATAACAGGAGATGCTTCAAAAAGAAGTCTGCATCCTAAGTATAATCCCAGACCTCCGCAGTTAGTATTTGGATTCTAGCCTTTATAAAAATGGACTTCTCGAAGGTGCATCCAACATCTGAGTATTCTGGCAGCAGTAACGTAAAAGGACCGACAAAGAAGGCTGCAGAGAGATGCCAGACACGAAAACGCTGGAAGATATAAAAATGGGGAGTCTTAAGCACCTAAGAACTGCAATTCCCTGTCTGGGCAGCAGGTCAGATTCTGGGGTATCAGATCACTGTACCCGGTTCCAGGTTCTCCAGTGGTAGACAGTGCAGTCTCTCAGACTTTGTCCTCTGAATGTAGAAACTTTATCCAAGCTAAAGTACCTGCTTTGGACACTTCTGGCACAGGTGTTGGGGATGACAGGAAACATCATCAATTCAGCTGCCAACTACAGCTGAAAAAAACTAGGGAATAATCATCAGAAAATGGCACTGTTAATGGGTACAAAAAACAAAGTTAGATAATAGGAATAAGGTCTAGTGTTCAGAAGCACAATAGGGTGACTATAGTTAACAATAATTTATTGTATATTTCAAAATAACTACAAAAGTGAATTTGGAACAAACAAATAAATGATAAATGTTTGAGGTGATGGACATTCCAATTACCCTGATTTGATCACTACACTTTATGCTTGAAACAAAATATCATGTCTCCTATATATATGTACAACTATTATGTGCCCATAAAAACTAAAAACAAAAAAGAAAGAAAATGAGTGTCATTTTCGCTCACCGCGAAAGCCCTTAAATATTAAAATCTCTTTTATCCCCGAATCCCACATTTCAGTTTGGTCTTCTGAAAAAAAATGACTTATCAGTTTCTCAGCTAAAGAAATGATATTGACAGTGTACTACCTAAATTATACCTTATATTCTTTCCTTTCCAAAATACAAATTCGCCAAGTGAACGCTCTGATCCTAAAGAGGGCGGGAGATTAACCCGCCTAGCAGGAGAGCACAGCTTAAAATAAATGCTTGTAAGTAGTCCTCAGGTAGAACAACTATCCCAACCAGCAGGCCCAGGAACTCAAGGTCTAGCTTAAGTTGGGTATTTGTATTTAAGAAGGAATTACAATCCTGGAGTCAAATGACTTTTTCAACAAAGGCAACAAAATGTAATCAAGTCAGTAGACACTTTACTAAAAGGAGGCTAAGCAAATGGTTATTTGCTTAAGGTTAGGGTGCTCTTAAGCCCAAGGACCCAAGAGCCTGGGAAGGCGGAGGGCTGGGGGAAGGGTTTGACTCCCGAAGTTTGCGTTTCCGCAAGTGGTTAACTTAACTCTAGGAACAAACCCTAAGACTAGTACTTCCCACAATCTCATTTCCCCCCATTCTGCATCACCCATCACCCCAAAATAAAAACAGCTACTACAGCACAGCCTTTTGGTTACGCAGGAGACTGACTGGGACCTGCTCCTGGCATAAAAAGCCACTGCGGGCGACCAAGGACCACACACGTGGGGGCGTTCGCGGGCGCTGAAACCAGCTGCGAGGCCCACGTCCCCGCCGGGGATAGCTGGTGACCATCACCTTTGGACAGGGGCATTCCCCAGCCGGCCCCGGAACTTGCGAAAGCCGCGCAGCCCTTCGGACTCAGCCACTCGTGCAGGGCCCGGGGCACCTGAGGAGCGCGGCGAAGGCGTGGACGGGGACGGGGACAGCACGGGGACGACTCGGGAACAGGGAGGCGCGCGGCCTCCCGCAGGACCCACCTGGATCTGCAGCGGCACGAGGCGCACCTTGCAGCGCTCGCTCACCGCGAAGCCCTTGGGCAAGTCCACGTACTGGCCCCACTCCTCGGCGAAGAGCTGCACCACGAATTTGCGGTGCATGTCGATCTGGTCACCGTACAGACTGAGGAACTTCTGGATGAGCAGCTCGTAGCCCGCGCCGTGCGGCACCGACAAGGGTCGCGCGAAGACGGAGAAACAGAAGAGCACCGGGACCGTGCCCGACGGCGCCCCCGCGCCCACGCCGCCACTATTGGGGAGCGCAAGGACCGCCGGCTCCGCAGCCGCCATGTTCCCCTGAGCGTCTGCGAGCTCCGAGGCCGCCGAGGCGCACCCAGCCGGCCGCCGCGGCCCCGCCTCCCGGCGCCGCCAGCCAGCCTGCCAGCTCGCGGAGGCGAAGGGGCGGGTCCTGACGACCGCGGTTCTTGCATTCTCCTCCCCGCCCGGGAGGGCGGGCCGCGGCTGAAGGGCGGGTGGTGGGGCTGGGGTGAGCGCGTGAGCCGGGGAGCGCCTGCGCTGGCCGGCCGGGTCCGCCCCCTCCAGCTTCACCGGCCACTGCGTCCCCGTAGCTCCCTGCTCGCGCCCCTTATGCTGCGGTTCTGACTGCCGGCAGAGCGCCTAGTGGTCTTGCAGACCCCAGACTCGCTTGGGCTGACCCGTTGTTCTTGTCCCGGTGCTACAGCTCACACAAGGGTTTGCGCCACCCTTCCCCTAACGCTGGCCCTCTTCCCGGCTTCGCTCGGCTTTGAATGAGCAGTGTTCTTGGCAGTCTAGGGTTGTGGTTGGGTACACAGAGCCGCCAGGACGAGTTACCTGTTGGCTCTGTGCAGAGGCATCTTACAACCAAAGGGGCACCGTCAGATAGATACCCTAAGAAGAGCAGCAGAATTTAATCCTTCCTTAGAGGGCCAGTCAAGGTTCAAGTTTTGTCTTTTTTCGGTCCCACAGAACACAGTATCTCTAGGAATGAATTCGATATCTGGCCTCCATTCATCTCAACCTATTTCCGGGAGGACTTGAATTGGTAATATAAATATTATTAATATTAAAAGCAAAAATCTGAACTTTATATTCAAACTGAGGATATCTGTTTTTAAGTAAGTAAAAGGGATCACTTTCGAATAAAACAATCCTCTGCCTTCTGCACACTGTAAGGCACTATAATAAACGAATTAGAAAGCATGCATTATGCACAGAAGTTCCTTGGAATTGAGTCCTGCGAAGATAGGCATGGTCTAAACATAAAATCAGATTTTAGGTATTAAAGCTGTCTTCTTCTAAGAAAATAACCTTTAAGGCAGGGTTTCCCAACTGACGCTGTTGACTTCTGGAATGGACATTTGTCTTTCTTGGGGATGGGATGTCTTGTGCATTTGTAGGATATTAAGCAGCATCACTGTCTTCTACTACCACTAGATGCCTAGTGACGGCTTCTCCCTCTAGTCATGGCATTCAAAAATGTTTCCAGACATTGCCAATTATCACCCAGAGGGCAAACATGCCCCCTACTTGAGAACCACACTGCTTTGAAGTTATGAAAAGACCATCCTTTGGCGTTTCTTGCTCAAGTGTACCGAAGCAACTAGAAATAGTCACTTTTTTTCTGGTTCTCATCACTCTTTGAGAGATCCCATTTAAAACTGTTGTCTGAACCCGTCTGAGCCAAAATGATATTTTTTCCAGATACCACTCCATTGCAAGATCTTATGCCATGACAATGCTCACCAGAGAAACCACCATAAGAGAGACACTATACTACCATGAAAACAACCAGAACAGATGAAGTTCTCTTATTAATCAATAATAATAACAAGACAACTCGATTAAAATAGAGGAAAAGTCTCAAACACTCTACAAAAGCAGATAAATATTGCCCAACAGGCACATGATAAAGTGTTTAATATCACTAGCTGTCAGAAAAATGCAAATTAAATCTGCAAAAAAAAATACTATTTCATACTCATTAAAACAGATAAACTAAAAGACAATAAGATCAATTGAAACTAGAACTTTTATACATTGCAGGGGTGCATAAAATGGCACACCATTTTGGAAAAACTGATACGGCAACATTTTACATAGTAGAATACGCACCTGTTCTTTAATCACAAAATCTCTGAAAATAAACATTCTGAAGCTAGACACAAAAGAGTACATATTGGCCAGGTGTGGTGGCTCATGCCTGTAATCCCAGCGCTTTGGGAGGCTGAGGCGGGCGGATCATGAGGTCAAGAGATCAAGACCATCCTTGCCAACATGGTGAAACCCTGTCTCTACTAAAAATACAAAAATTAGCTGTGCGTGGTAGCGCATACCAGTAGTCCAAGCTACTCGGGAGACTGAGGCAGGACTTGAACCTGGGAGGTGGAGGTTGCAGTGAGCCAAGATCGCGCCACTGTACTCCAGCCTGGTGACAGAGCGAGACTCCATCTCAAAAAAAAAAAAAAAGTACATATTGTATGATTCCATTCATGTGAAGTTCAAAACAGATAAAATGAATCTCTGGTGATAAAAATCAGAACAGTGCTCACCTGTCGGGCAGTTGGATTAATTGGAAGGAGTCACAGGAGAATTTTGTAGGGTGATGGAAATAGTCTATATTTTACTTGTGTACTTTAAGAGATGCATTTTATTACATGTAAATTTTTACCTTAAAAAGTACAACCCAATGTCTTATCTCTCTGATCCTAATTTCTGCCACGACTCTCTCTACTGAAGCCCCAGTATTCCCTTTAATGTTCCTCATCCTTTGTACTTCCCATTCTTTCTGCCTGGAAACTCTCTTCTCCCAGATAGCCACACAGCTTCTGCTCCCTCATTTGTCTGTGCACAAATATGTATCTCAAATCAAAAAGGCCCACCTTTACTGCCTTATATAAAATGTCACTATAATCTCACTTTAGGCCTATTTCCTGCCTCCTTTTTCTTCTCCTTCTTAATACTTATTACCGTTTGTATACATTATGAAAGCAGAGACTTGTTTATTTCGTTCTCAGCTGTGTCACAACTCCTAGAACACTGCCTGACACTATAAATATTTGTTGAAGAGTTGTTACACCAAATGTATCTTCATGATACTATATTGAAAAATCAAAGATATATTCAGTCAAAGGTGATATTTTTAGGCAAACTATTTGTCTATACTGTAAAATAATCCTGATTGATATTATTCAGTCAGAGGTGATATTTTAGGTGAGTTTTTTCTCTGTATTGTAAATTAATCCTGAGGTCGCTATTATTAGAGGATTACTGGATTTACTCAGCCGACTCCAAACAAGATTCTTTGACTCCATTTGTCGTTTCTCAAATGTTGTGATAAAGCAGGCAAGAAAAGTCAAGTATCAAAACAGCTTTTGCAGTCTTCTCCGTGGGGGAACTCTGAAAATATTCTGCAAAGGAAAGGAAGAAAATCAAGATGGAGTTTTATACATAGATGGAATGTGCTATAATCGAGTGATTTGAAGAGCTACCAGATATATTTTAGAACCAGAAAAGACTATATATATATATATTCTAGTAAAGATGACCTAACAGAAAATTATTAATAAGAATTTATTGTTTTTATATCATTTTATTATAACCAAATAAACTATAAGACCACCAAAGGTCTTACAGTTGATTGTTGGCACATCCAGCTGTGACTATCACCAATAATGTTATTAAAACTCATGTTAATATTAAAGTGAATTGCTTGGCTTTTTCATCTATTAAATCAGTAACTATATACATTAATAATTCTGTGGTGAACAAGAAAGATGATGACCATGCTATTACAGTGTTTACAGTCTACTGGAGGTAGGTGGACAATAAACACATAAACAAATAAATGAGATATTCCTAGTTAGTGATAAGGCTAGGAAGAAAATATGGCACTCTGCTGGAGTGATATAGGTTGCCTATGATCTACCTTCTTTAGGAGGAAACATTTAAGCTGAGATCTGAATGGTAAGGAGGAGCATTCCAGACACATGGAAAAACAAGTACAGAGGCTGTTAGAAAGTAACAAGCCTAGTATGTTTGAGGAATGACGTGGTTGGAACATGTTGAATTCTAAGAAATGAGATCAGAGATGTGAGGAAAGGCTATATCATGTAGAGCCTTGAAGGCCCCATAAAGAATTTGGTTTTATTCTGAGTGAAATGTTTTAATCAGGGAAATTACATAAACTGATTCATGATTTTAAAAGAATCATCTTAGTACTGTTTAGAAAATTGCATGTAGGAGGCCACAAGTAGAAGGGAGACCTATGGTTAACTATTACAGTAATCCAGGCAAGAGGTAATGGATGGTAGATTGCTGTAGAGAAGTGGTTCTCAGCCTGGGACAGTTTTGACCTAAAGCATATTTGGCATTGTCTGGAGACATTTTTGGTTGTCACAATTGGGAAAAGGGGTGGTACTGGCATCTAACAGGGAGAGACCAGGGATGGTGCTAAATCCCCAACATTACACAGGACAGCTCCAGACAACAAAAATGATTTGACACAAAATGTCAATTTTGTCAAGGTTGAGGAATCCTGCTCTAGGCTATTAGTATTATAAATGGAAATGAATGGATGAAAGTGCGATCAAGAAGAGGACTTTTTACAGATTAGATGCGGGTTAGTCAGGAAAAGGTAGAAATCCAGAAAGACTCCTAGCTTTTGTGCTTAAGTATCTGGCAATGCTATAGTGCCATTACTAAGATGAAGAAGACTAGGATAGAAGCACATGGAGGGGGAAAAAAAGAATTCTCTTTTGACCACATTAAGTTTGAGATGCTTATTGGGCATCAAAAGTAGATGATGGTGAGGTAGGCTGCATATATGAGTATGAATCTCATATTCATGGAGAATAGATTTGAAATATGAGACATCTGCACAAAGAAGTTATTTAAACCATGGGAATAGATAAGATCACCTCAAGGGAGATCATAGCTAGAATAGAAAATGGAACCTATGACAGAGAGTTAAAATTGAATAAATGGGGTAGGAATGAGATTCATGCATTTGATACTGAAGTAGCAAAAAAACCTGGACACCAGAGTAATGAAATTTAAGAAAAAAATATTACTATTAGATCGAGCCAAATAAAATTGCCCAAATAATTCAAAACCTACAAAAACATAAATTTCCTATATTTCAACTTAATAGAAAAAGTGGCCAACTATATCAAATGCTACTGAGAGATCAAGTATGATTTGAATGAGTATAGAGATTATGGTGACATAAAGGCTGTTAGTGACTTTGACAAGAGCAGTTCCAGAGGAATAGAGGGGTGAAAACCCTGGTTTTTTAAGTCAAAGAGAAAATTACTAGTGAGAAAAGAATCAATCAGTTCTTTAGATTAAGAAGGATATAGGTTTAGGCCGGGCGCGGTGGCTCAAGCCTGTAATCCCAGCACTTTGGGAGGCCGAGACGGGCGGATCACGAGGTCAGGAGATCGAGACCATCCTGGCTAACACGGTGAAACCCCGTCTCTACTAAAAAATACAAAAAAATAGCCGGGTGAGGTGGTGGGCGCCTGTAGTCCAAGCTACTCAGGAGGCTGAGGCAGGAGAATGGCGTAAACCTGGGAGGCGGAGCTTGCAGTGAGCTGAGATCCGGCCACTGCACTCCAGCCCGGGTGACAGAGCGAGACTCCGTCTCAAAAAAAAAAAAAAGAAGGATATAGGTTTAGAAAGATATCTTTTTTTAGAGATGAGGTCTTGCTCTGTCACCAAGGCCAGAGTGCAGTGACATTATCATAGCTCACTGCAGTCTCAAACTCCTGGGCTCAAGGGATCATCCCATCTCAGCTTCCCAAGTAGCTGAAACTATAGGCACATGCCACCACACCTGGTTAGAAAATGTGAGTAAAGATACAACTAAGTTACTAAGTTAATAATTTTTTTTTTTTTTTTTTTTTTTTTTTTGAGACAGAGTCTCACTCTGTCGCCCAGTCTGGAGTGCAGTGGCACGATCTTGGCTCACTGCAAGCCCTGCCTCCTGGGTTCACGCCATTCTCCTGCCTCAGCATTCCCCAGTAGCTGGGACTACAGGTGCCCGCCCCCACACCCGGCTAATATTTTGTATTTTTAGAGATAGGGTTTCACCATGTTAGCCAGGATGGTCTTGATCTCCTGACCTCGTGATCCGCCTGCCTTGGCCTCCCAAAGTGCTGGGATTATAGGCGTGAGTCACCGTGCCTGGCCATAATTTTTGAATAGAAAAATGAAGTAGTTAATTAGATAATTTTCTTTCTGTTATCTATAACTCTGCGTATTTTTAAATGTCTATTATCCATATCTCTTGTACAGTTTATATGTATTTTACTATATTCAAGGCAGCCATAGTTTTAGCCTGGTCTGGTATTCCTAGCTCAGTCTTCTCTTTAAAGAATATACTTTTAGAGACACATTTCTATTTTGGTACATCCACCTCACTATGACCATCTTCGTGGATAGAAAGATGTTTACAATTCATTATATTTTGTGTTTCAGAATTTTCATGTATCTCATCAGGAAGTTTCTGTTCAGGTCTGTGTCTGGTTCATTTTTAAATAAATGGACTCCTGGAGTGAAAGAAAAAAAATTATAAACTTTTTCCCAAACCCACAACTCCCATTGTCTCAAAAATTTATCTTTAGATCTTGAAATCATACAACCTAAGACAGTTGAGCAATATCTACACGAATCACATGTTGCCTGGTTTTAACTTGCCTAAGTTAATCAATGACTTGTTTGGAGTTCTTGGTCACATTGTTGCCGGCATCATTGCTGTGCTGCAGGTAGGCATGTCACCCTTGGCAAAGACAGCTTTGTGATTTGTCATTCTTTGAGCCTTATAGGTCAGCACAGCAGGTAGCAATGACATCTTTCCTCCAGATAAGTTGAAGGAAGTCTCCTTGCTCCCACCAAAGGCCCCACCTAGATTCTGGATACCACCCCTCAGAAGCTTCTGTTCTGCACTTGTCCCCATACCTCTCCTACATAAACAATATACCTCTGTCTACTGGATCTTTCTCATTGGGCATGATATTATTTTTAAGTGAGGAGATGATAATATAACTCCTTTTCTACAAATATCATCCCATTTTTCTTCTCTCCATAGAAAAACATTTTGAAAAAGTCTACTCAACTTCTTTCTATTTACTTATTAACTCACCCCAGTATGGCCTCTCCCTTCCTGTGTCCACTAAAACTGCTCTTGTCAAGGTCACCAATAATCTCCACATTACCCAATACATAATCCATGTGTCTGGCTAAGGACCATGTCTATGCACTCAATTACACTTTTCAAACATATTCAACACATCTCTGATTACTCTCTACTTTATGAAATTCTGTTATTACATCATATTCCCCCTTACTTTTCTCCTCGCTGTTTTCCTCCTCTAGGCTCCTTCCTTCCTTCCTTCCTTCCTTCCTTCCTTCCTTCCTTCCTTCCTTCCTTCCTTCCTTCCTTCCTTCCTTCCTTCTTTTTTTCTTACTGCAGCCTCAAACTCTGAGGCTCAAGCATTCCTCCCACCTCAGAAGCCTCCTGAGTAGCTGGGACTACAAATATGTGCCACAAACATGCATGTCCAGCTAATTATTTTTTTAAAAATTTTTGTGGAGAGAAAGTCTTGCTATATTGCCGAAGCTGGTCTCAGAATCCTGGCCTCAAGTGGTCCAACCGCCATGGCCTTCCAAGTAGTTGGGATTACAGGCATGAGCCACTGCACCCTACCCCATCACCTTTTTTTTTTTTCCCCCTTGCAGTTCTTCTATTATCTCCCTTTTAAATGTCCACATTCATAGACTGAAGTCCTGATTACTTTTTTCTTCTTCCTCTGTTACTTCACCTAAATGATATGATCTAGGCCCATAATTTACATGTGCCGATTCTCCCTGAGCCTCAGACTCATATCTCAAACTGCCTACTTGACCTCTCCACTTGTATATTCCAGTACTTCTAAAAAATACTATGGTCAAAGTGGAACACTTGATTTGTATCCTATAAACATTTTTTCTTCAAAGTCTTCTTCCATGTTAGAAATTGACAGTACTTTGGGCCCAGTGACCAAGCTAGAAACCTGTGAGTTATTCTTAACTTACTGCCCTCACACACCACAACAGTCATTTTATCAGTAAAGTCCATTGCTTCTACCAAACTATTCTCAGGTCATTGAAGTTTCTGTAATCCATTGTGGCCACCTTAGTTGAAGATTTTCCTGCTTTAACTCTTCCCCCCAGTCCATGCTGTACGCAGAAGAGTGAACTGTTGGAAACATAAGTGAGAACACCTCACTTCTCTGCTTAAAACTTCTTGTTAGCTTATTGGCTTCCTACTACATTTAAAATGAAGTATCTTGGGCTTCCAGGCCTTACAATATCTACCTTTCTTCTCTTTTCTCATCTATGTATTCTTAACTCTTACTGCTCCAACCATGATGGATTGTGTAAGAGTTTTGCTGCTTCAAAGTCTTGCAGTTATTCTTCTTGTAAGACTGTTTCCCAGAATTTTCCCATGCTGGCTCCTTCTCATCCTTTAAGTCTATCTAGAGTAGTTTCCCTCAACTGAACCCCATATACTTATCATATTATTGTGTTTATTTTTCTCTTAGCACTTACCATTCAGTAGTCATCTTTTTTAAAAGTGTATTTATAAAGTGTACACACTAAATGAAAGCAGAGACTCTGTCCAACTCTTATCAGAGTATGCCCAGCAGTATAGTTCCTGGGAATAATAGAAACTCAATAATACATGAGCAAATCAATGAACATTTAAACTAAATTGAGTTTTTCTCCCTCACACTTTTAAAATCCTCTGGTTGAGTAATTTCAAGTCATTTTCCACCTTATCCCCAAAGATATTATAATACGCAGTTGACCCTTGAACAAGGCAAGGGTTAAGGGAATCAAGCCCCTGCCCAGTCAAAACCCTGTGTTTAACTTTTGACTTCTCCAAATTTTAACTACTAATTACCTACTGGTGACCAGAAGCCTTACTGATAGATAACATAAACAGGAAATTATATGCATTATATAATTATAATATGTATTATATACTGTATTATATGTATTATATACTGTATTCTTGCAATAAAGTTAGAGAAAAGAAAATGTTACCAAGAAATTCATACAAAAGAGAAAATTCTTTTATAGTACTATATTTATTGATAGCTTAAATTTACATTGTCTGTTTCCAAGATGAATTATCTGTCTGGAATGGTGGGCAACCACAGCTGCAACCTCAATCTACAATACATATCATGCAATTTGACTTTTTCTTGTAGTGTCATGGCTTTTCGCTGCTTCTTGGGAGCTCTTTCAGCATCACTAGTGGTACTTTGTGCAGGTCCCATGGTATTATTCAAGGTTTATGATATTGCACTAAACAGGATGAAAAATACAGGAGATCTACCAGAGATTACTTTTTACTATGATATGCAATTTGCTGAAGACATAAATGGCTCACACAGAGGCGATTGGCTTCACGTGGCACTTTTTTTTTTTTTTTTTTTTTTTGAGACAAGAGTCTCACTCTGTCACCCAGGCTAGAGTGCAGTGGTGCGATCTCAGCTCACTGCAACCTCTGCCTCCTGGGTTCAACCTCTGCCTCCTGGGCTCAAGTGATTCTCCTGCCTCAGCCTTCCCAGTAGCTGGGATTACAGGCATGCACCATCACACCCGGCTAATTTTTGTATTTTTAGTGGAGATGGAGTTTCATCATGTTGGTCAGGCTGGTTATTAACTCCTGACCTCAAGTGATTTCCCCACCTCAGTATCCTGAAGTGCTGAGATTACAGGCGTGAGCCACCACGCCAAGCCTCACATGGCATTTTAAGCAGATAGAATACTTGAGCTCACAGCAGTAGCAACAGGAGGTGGCTAAAAAATTATTACAGTAATACAATATGCACTATAGTTAATTTTATGCATCTATGATTTAATATTTCATCTTCACATTTGTTTACATTTCTCTTTGAATGGTGCAATGTTCAGTCTGTGTGTGCATAAGTCTTGATAAATTTTAACTTTTTATAATAGACTTGTACATATTTTGTGGTAGTAAATGATAAATAGACTAGTATATCCATATATTTTATATATTCATGACACACTCAACTTTTTAATTTTTGCAATATTTCTGTACAGGTTATGAGTTTTCTCAAATTGTCCCAAATCTCCAAAACATTTTCTAATCTATCTACTTTAAAAATCAGCATATAAGTGGCACAGTTCAAACTTTTTTTTTTTTTTTTTTTTTTTGAGACAGAGTCTTGCTCTGTTGCCCAGGCTGGAGTGCAATGGTGTGATCTCGGCTCACTGCAACCTCCACCTCCCAGGATCAAGCAATTCTCCTGCCTCAGCCTCCTGAGTAGCTGGGATTACAGAAACCTGCCACCATGCCAGGCTAATTTTTGTACTTTTTTTTAGTAGAGATGGGGTTTCTCCATGTTGGTCATGCTGGTCTCCAACTCCTGACCTCAGGTGATCCACCTGCCTTGGCCTCCCAAAATGCTGGGATTACTGGTGTGAGCCACCACGCCTGGCCCAAACTTGTGTTTTTCAAGGGTCAACTGTAGTTACATCTTCATGTGCTCCAGGGATCTTAAGCCTAAATACTGTTTTGACAATTGAATTTATTTGTATATATCATATTTACAAATTCTTTTACTTGAAAGAAACAGAATGCCTAAAATAATAAGAGTTTATATTTTGCATATAATTAGAAGTCCAGGGGAGGGTGATGACCATAGTTGTGTCAGCAGCTGAGCAATACGATACTCTAAGATTGCCATCTCTCAAATTCTACAAATCGTTCCTCTCACAGTCCAATGGTAGCCACTGCAGTTCCAAGCATCACACAATTATATTCAGAGGCTGGAAGCAAGAGCAGCACAAAGGAGAAAACTCTCTGCTTCACTTGTCATTATTAAAAAGGAAATATATTTTCCAGAAGCCCCTCTATAAACTTCTCCTAGCATGTTATTGGCCAGAAGTGGGTCACATGCCCACCCTGAGACAAAAGAGCAGGGATTTTGATACTAAGGATAGAAGGAATGGCCTCTGTGTGGAAAACAAAGAATGAGGGCTATATTCTACACAAGTTTAGCCTTATTTGGCATTCCCTCTTTGGCTCTGCTCAGTGAAGGCAGCACATCACACTTGCCCCACTTTCCACTCCATTACTCTACCCACAATCTTGGCAGGTCTTTCAAAACATGAACATTGTGATTGAAGCAGACAGAGAGGCCTAGTGCTTTCTCTATTTAGGTAATATATGTCTGACTTTTCTACATGGCCTCTGTGGCCAGTTTATATTGTCAATTCTGTATCCATATTAAATTTTAAAATCTAGCTATGAAGAGTTTAAGTGATTTCACATAACCTCCTTTCTGAAGACTAAATTTGGCAAAAATAGGATTTCTAAAGGATTGGAAAAATTAATATTGCTTTGATGCCAACATCTACTATCACAGGCCAGATTTTTTTTTTACCAATTTATTAAAAAATTGATTGGAATGTCTTGATCTCATACTATATTTCAGGAACAACCCCTCCATCACTAATATGCTACCCCCAAACACTGGTGCTACTGGATTTTTAAACTTTAGAGAGTAAAGAAAATAATCTTTGGGGCTACAACAAAGAAAAAACTTAATGGAACATTTTATGCACAAATTGTGTACTTTTTGTTAGCCTTCTAAGTCAATTGTCTACTTTCTAGGTTTCTGAATGAATTTGTGCTTTGGCTTCACCTTATTGGAATACCCTTTATTGACTATTTAGCACTAATCAGGCCCTAAATAAGCACTTTACATTCATTATTTAATTTGATACATATAGTAATCCAATGTGGCAAAGTTGTCTTCCCCGTCTTCCACCCTGGCTCCAGCAGTTTATAAAGAAGAACGAGGCTCAGAGAGGTGTAATGGCCTACCTGGGACCATGTAACTTGAAACTGCAGTGTAAGGACTCAGTAGGAAGTCAGTTTATCTGATTCCAGAAGCCCTTACATCACTATAGTAGACCACGATCCCTTGCATGAATTTTTCTTATCATTCTTTGGGAAGCAAATTTTACCTCCAGCTACTGGTTAGGGCCCCTGTCTTCAAGGCTTTGATAAATGCCTTGCACACTCTTCCATGCGATTCCGTTGCCTGGAATATAAATAAGACATCTTAATTAAGCAAAAGAAGACTTTGGAGGTTGGCTGCTGTCTCCTCTAAGGCTATGCAGGCCTCTACCCTATTTCATCTGATTGAAGTCTACTGGTAGAAGGTGAACTGCCAAATGAAATATTATCTTTACTTTCCTCATCAGAATAACCTATCCAAAACCAAGTTCTGTAATCAGACACAAGTTTCTTGGAAATACACAGTTAGTGGTCCTCAAGCTGTTCTAGTTTGTGGTACCTCAAAGTGTGAAATTTGGCCATTGTCTTGGAACAGTAATAGCAAACACTTTCATAATGCTTAGGATATTACCGTGTGGGTCTAAGTATTTGTATTAGTTTTTCCTGTGGCTGCTGTAACATATTACCACCAACTGGGTGACTTAAAACAACAGAAATTTATTCTTTCTCAGTTCTGGAGGCCAGAAGTCCAAAATAAATACCACTGGGCCAAAATTAAGATGCAGAGCTCTGCTCTCTCTGGAGGTTCTCAAAGATAATTCATTCTTTGCCTCTTCTGACTTCTGGTGGCTACCGGAATTCCTTCATTTATGATCACATCACTTTTTATCTGAGTCCATCTTCACACTACCTTTGTCTATATCTGCCTGTGGTCAAATCTCCTTCTGTTCCCTCTTATATGAATACATGTGACTGCATTTAGGGTCCACCCGAATAACCCCCCCATCTAAAGATCCATAACTTTATCATATCAGTAAAGACTCTTTTTAACATAAAAAGTAACACTTAGAGTTTCAGGATTCAGGAATTAGGACCAGATATCTTTAGGAGCTATAATTCAGCCTACTATGGTATTTTATGCATATAACTCACTTAATCACACAGCAGTTGAGTTATATACTGTGATTATTGTCATTTACTGATGAGAAAACTGGGGCAGAGAGAGATTATACAACTTACTGAAGCTCCACTAATCACTAAGCAGACTTGTCTAGATTTGAACCCAGTAAATTTTTGACCTTAAAAATTTGCTATCACCAGAAGTAAGTGAAAAAATAATTCATATTGGAGAATTCCCCAGACACAGTGTGCCAAGATAGAAGTCAAATGACAAGAGGTTTCTCCTTTAAAGGCAGTCTTCCTAGGTTATGGAATTTCCCCACTTTCTCATCTTTGGCAGGACTCCTTGTTTCATCGTGTACTTTATCATCTTATACATACACAATCAGTTTAAGTGCAGAGCTTTTAGAGTAATATGAGAAAAGTATGCTGTACAAACTGTATGCAGTTGAGATATTTTCTGAACTAATGAATTCTTAATCAATCTATCAAAATAATGCCATGTTTGAGTTGGAAATAAGCAGTATCCAAACCTTTCTAGATATTCCTTATTTATTTATTTATTTTTTGCTTTTAAACACAGACCGTTCTAAAACAACTTGCTAGACTCCTGTATTCTCAATAACCCAGCTATTTATAGCTTCTTCTGCAACCCCTAGATCCCAGAAAGGGTTTTGGAAACTAAACATCCGTGGACTCAAACTTGTCAAATTCCTAGCAGGCAACCCCATAAATTTTGGACTAAGGAGACATAAAGTCCCTGCCCCTTAATATGTTTGATCTGCTTTTTGCTCGAGTCAAAGATATACTCACTTTGAGCTTTAACCCAGAAGCAATATCCATCACTACCCCTGGCCCACTGATAAAAACTCATCATACACCTACCTACCTGTAAGAGAGACTGGGAATGTAGTCTAGGTATATGTCCTAAAACAAGAGAAACTGAGCTTTTGCTGATTAACTAACAACCTCACCCATATAGAACCTTCAAAAGAAATATGCCTGAATATTATACCACAAACATGGTAGAGAGATAATGTTGACCCAGTACTGAGACCACACAATCTTCAGGGACACACAGGTAGACTCAGATTTGAATGCTGTCTCTAGCCCTTACAAACTGAGGCTCCTAGCCAAGTTACAAATTGTCTCATCTTACAGTTCAGATAATTAACTCTCAAGGGGACTTGGTGAAGATTAAATAAAATAGTGTGTTTAAAGTACTTATTGAAATACTCATTCACGTAATCATTTAATAAATAATTACTATTATTATTACTATTTTAAAGTTTTATATACAACTTGTTGCGGGAAGTCAGGGACCCCAAACGGAGGGAGCAGCTTAAGCCGTGGCAGAAGAATATAAATTGTGAAGATTTCATGGACTTTTATTAGTTATCCAAATTAATACTTTTATAATTTCTTACGCCTGTCTTTACTGCAATCTCTGAACATAAATTGTGAAGATTTCATGGCCACTTATCACTTCCCCAATCAATACCCTTGTGATTTCCTATGCCTGTCTTTACTTTAATGTCTTAATCCCATCATCTTCTTCGTAAACTGAGGAAGATGAATGTCGCCTCAGGACCCCGTGATTGTATCAACTGCCCAAATTGCTTGTAGAGCATGTGTGTTTGAACAATATGAAATCTGGGCATCTTGAAAAAATAACAGGATAACAGCGATGTTCAGGGAACGAGAGAGGTAAATTTGAACTGGCCCCTGGTGAGCCTGACGAACAGAGCTATATTTCTCCTCTTTCATAAGCAAATAGGAGAAAGATCGCTAAATTCTTTTTCTCAGCAAGGAACATCCATGAGAAAGAGAATGCGCCCTGAGGGTAGGCCTATAAATGGCCCCTTAAGAAGCGTGCCATCTTTTATGGTCGAAGCCGAAGGGATGAAATAAGCCCCGGTTTCCTGTAGCGCTCCCAGGTTTATTAGGAGGAGGAAAATTCCCGCCTAATAAATTTTGGTCAGACAGGTTGTCTGCTCTCAAACCCTATTTCCTGAGAAGATGTTATCAACGACAATGCCTGCCTGAAACTTCATTAGCAATTTTAATTTCGCCTCATCCTGTGGTCCTGTGATCTCGCCCTGCCTCCATTTGCTTTGTGATGTTTTATTACCTTGTGAAGTATGTGATCTCTGTGACCCACACCCTATTCTTGCACTCCCTCCCCTTTTGAAAATCGCTAATAGAAACTTGCTGGTTTTATGGCTCAGGGAACATCACGGATCCTGCCGCCACGTGATGTCTCCCCTGGATACCCACTTTTAAATTTCTCTCTCCTGCTCTTTCTCTTTATTTCTCAACCCAGCCGAGACACTTAGGAAATAGAAAAGAACCCAAGTTAAGCATCAGGAGCGGGTTCTCCCGATACAACTATATCTATTACAGATCTTCCTGTTGAACCAGAACAACCTAAATATATGAGTAAGTTAATCATGGTATATGCATTCAGTAGAATAGACTACAGGCATTTAAAAGTTATTATTGCAGAGGCTATATAATACTACTGAAAAATGTCTATAAAATGTTTTAAACTTTAAAAGTAGAAGACATTTGGAAAAATGATACATTTAAATAGGTTAAAAAATTTTTAGTCACTATAATGTATGAGTTTTTTACTTTTGACTTTTTTATGTTTTTGAATTTTTAGTGACTATTTGACTGTTGGGCTTTTTTTCCTTTTACCTAAAACTTTAATAAAATATTACAGATATCATTGAAATTCCTTTTACAATCCTAAATAATACTACTCATCAATTTCACAGAAAACCATTTCTTGAGTTTGCATATGTCTTTCCTGACTAGGTACTTTACTGTTTATGCAAGTGTGTTTACATAAAATATAACATTTAGATTTTAAAAAATTATATGAATGGTATCCACTCTTGCTTTTTTTTTCCATGAAGTATTATGTGTCTAATATATATCTGCATTGATTCTCTAGATCTAGCTTCTTTATTTTAACAGTTCCATAGTAATTCGTTGAATGAATATACTACAATCCATTCATTCATCACCATAGTTGGATGTTAAGGGGTTTCCAGTTTTTTGCTATCCCAAAGAAACATTGCAAGGAACAGTCTTTTAAATATCTTCTTATGAACATATGTGATAGATTCCCTAGCATATATTATCAGAAGCAAAATTTGTAGGTCATAGGACATGGTAATACTGAGGTTTATTAAATATAGGCAAATCACTCTTTTACTGAATCATTTTCCTCTAGGAATATATAAGATCCAATTTTCCATAGCTTTTTGCCAATTCTTTTAAGTGCCTCCCCCCTTTCCTTCTGCCAATCCTATGCTTAATGATCCCTTTCTACGGTTTTAATTTTCCTTTCACTGATCAATTATGAGGTTTTCATTTTTCATTTTTTTATTTTTCATATGTTTACTGGACATTTAGATTTCATATTCTCTTAACTGTTTAATCCTTTCTTATTTGTATTTAACTCTGATTTTCAGGGTTTTGTATGTTATAAATATCTCAAATGCCATTGTCTATATTGTGGCCTTGAAAAATTGTTTAACAAATAAAGTTAAAAATTAAACGAATATTTGTTTACCCTGGTGGGAAATTATAATTATTTCCAAGTTGTTTTTATTGTTATTAATACATGTGGTTCACTAAAGGCATTGCTGAGGGCAAATGCATATTCCATGCAAATCAAAGAGAGGAGCGACAGAACCGCTTGCAGTTCACTTTTCCTGCAGCTAAAGACAACAGACTCTAAACATGCTGCCAACGGTCGAGGATTTTCATGCTGCTCATCCAGGCTTAAATATCTGCTAATTTAGATGATGGCTGCAGTCCATTAGTTAATAGTATTTACAACAAAAACATATGTCCAGTACTTGGAAGGACAGTCATTAGCTAATGTGAGTCATTTACGGATGACATAGAGATAATTCATGTTGTCAGTATGAATTCGTATTGAGTAATATGACATCTACTAGTGTTGACCTTAAGAATAGATGTTGATAGTTATTTATGAATTGACCATTAAGGTGCTCTTCAAAAGTCAACTCACCCATCACCCAGTTATGAGGTACAGACTGAAACAAACACTACAGCTTTAAGGAAATCGGAGAGACATGAGAAAAAGAAGATGGAAAGAGTCAGAAAGGACTAGGAGGACAGAGATTGGGCAAATTAAAGTCTAGAGGTACTAGGTCATATTGCAGTAACAAATAATCCCTAATAATAATGGCTTAACCCAACAAAATTGTTTTGTTGTTTATGTCATATGGTCTCTGCCCAATGTAGTTACTCAGGAGCTAGACCCTACTGAACACCAGAACTTCCTCCTCAAATTGATATACAGTTGACTCTTGAACGATGTAGGGGTTAGGAGCACCAACTCTTACACAGTCAAAAAATTCAAGTATAAATTTTGACTCTCCCACAAGTAAACTAATAGCCTACTGTTGACCAGAAGCCTTACTGTAATATAGTCAATTAATGCATATTTTGTATGCTACATATGTACAATCTACTATATTCTTACAATAAAGCCAGACAAAAGAAAATATTAAGAAAATCACAGAAGAGAAAATATATTTACTATTCATTAAGCAGAAGTGGATTATTCTAAAACTCTTCCTCCTCGAGGTCTTCACATTGAGTAGGCTAAGGAGGAAGAGAGAGGATTGATCTTGCTGTCTCAGGGGTGTTAGAAGTAAAAGAAAATACATGTATAAATTGACTGGCATAGTTCAAACTTGTGTTGTTCAGGGTCAACTGTATATCATTTCTGATCACATTTGGTTGTCTAAGGCAAGTCTCATGGCCACTGGAAACTTCAGGGAGAATTGATGTGCCTGGAAAGAGGTGTACTGGAAATATTTGATAAACAGCATAGTGACTACCAGTGGGCACTATTCTGATTACCAGATATTGGTTCAATTGGTTCACACTCTGTTCCATACACAGAATATATCTATTCCCACCCCAAGAAAGACAACCCCCAAATCACACTCAGTCATAGCTCAGTATTGTGGACCACTGTGTTAAATTTATCAGCCTCTGCCTCAAGTTGGGATGTGGCAACTTTTGATATGGAGACTTATCAACAACAAAAAAGACAAGCTAACTTCCAATACACACACACACACACACACACACACACACACACACACACACGTGAGTATAGCAGAAACAGACAACCATAAGGTGGGAAGCAGCAGGAGACCAGTTCAGGAAGTTAAGAACTGCTGCAAACTGCCAATTCAGAGTTTTTTTCTGTGAGCCTTCCCAGTGAGCAGGATCAGGAGGCTACCTGGTACTTCCTTCATTGATCCTAAACTAGGCATAGGATGATACCTGGAAAAGACAGATACAAGGAGCTCCCCAACTCAGTGCTTTGTCAAATTAACACAACAAATTAAAAACCCCATGTAGCATGAAAAGGCAGATAGGCGCTAGAATATGACACAGTTTACTTTTTAGCCTAGACTCGTCTTTCAGTTTCTAGATCTGCAAATTAAATCCCCTTGTGGACTGACTAATTTATACTCCAAGACTCCCTTAGCAAATGTAGTTCTCATTTTCTTCCTGCCTGTGCAACTGGCAGCCCCTGAGCTCATTTGGACTGAAGTCTAATATCTGTGCTTCTGGCATCTAGTTTGTTTTGTCCAAACAGAGCCTTCCCTTTACAGAAAATAGATTTATGAAAACAAAGGGACATTTATTTTAAGATGGAAAATGTTGGTTAAAGGCAAATACCTAATATCACAACTGTTTTCAATAACTGTGACACAATGGCTGAAAAATAAATTCTAAATGAGAGAGCACAGGGTATTTTTCAAGATGTAGATTATACTGTTCTTCAACAGGAATAACATCAAGAAATGATGGGACAATCTAAAGAGAAATACAGAATGCCACACACCAAAGGGAGTAGCCCTTGAAAAGAAAGGCGTGGGGAACTTTTAAATCGAATCAAGGAAGCTCCCCCTTGCTATCGAAGTGTAGTTTGCGCACCAGCGGCGTGGGCATCATCTGAGGGTTTGGGAGAAAGCTGACTTTTGGGTCCTGAAACTTACAGAACCAGAGTCTGTGTATTAACAATATCATCTGCTGATCTGTCTGTGTTAATGTTTGTATTTATCTAAATTGCAAATATTGAAAGTTAAAAAATAGAAAAATATAATTTCTTCAGATATTCTTGCACTCTGAAAGCATCACAGTCCTGACAAGTAATTAGTTTCAGTAACCAGTAATTATTAAAATCAAATAGCCTCTTTTGTACTGAAAATAATGTGAAATATTATTGCCAAGAAAAAGTTTATGTGAATGGCAAAGCATTTAATAAAATTTGAGAAAACTAATTTAGCCAGAAAAATACCTTATCATTTATATTTACATATATCTGTACGTGTACACAGATACAGAAAATGCAATATAAATAAAACTTGTAACCTTTGTCATATAAGCATCTTCATACAATAAAGGATATTTAGACACAGAGAAGTTATCCAAGGTTATAAAATTTGTTAAGTTGCAGAATATAGAATAGAATTTAGTTCCCCCAGCCATAATCTTACATTATATTTGAGACAAATATTTTTATTAAGATTGATTCCAACATATTCCAGGATGAATTTTAAATAAGAATTGTGTTACAGCTTGAATGGTATGAGTTTTATTCTCATGTTCTGCAATTTTAAAATTAATAACAAATTTTCATCTTGCAATTAAATATTTTTTATAATTTATAATAATATATTCTAAATATTTTATGTTGTTTTACCATTATGGACTTACTCTTCCACTTTCCAAACAAAATAGGAGGGTAATTAATTTAAATATTAAGGCTTTAACTCAGAAAAATTTTCATTTCACTGAAGGTTGTCACAAAGTTTAAAATGTGAAAGCTTTTCTCATACTTGATTGGGTTTTAATCTATTCAGTTTTGATAATGGACACCATAAAACATATGAAGTGTTTAAAACTATTTTATTAAATAAATATTTCTCATGTGTCATTCACTTGTCCCATACTTTTTTGTATTCATAAATGTGAAGCTATCTTTGGATATCATCTTTTCTTTTTGTTTAAAAGATTAATATATATTAGCTTCAAATATTTCTATGGGTAAATAATAACTTTTTGTTTAGATCTATGAAGACTTTAAAAATAGAGAAAGTAGGAAACAAAAATATATTTGTTAAAACATCCAAAATTGCACGAATATCATAATTATAATATTAAAACATTCATGCACAAAGGGTGAAATGCAAAAATAAAAAGGCTATTTTACTAATATAAGGTTATAACTTTTTGTCATTCTCGATATTCACTTAGGATTATATATTTTTTCAATAAAAAGTGAGCTCTCTCTGTCTCTTTTTAAACATATAAGTATATGTATATATACACACAGGAAAAGTGCTTTCTAATAATATGCTGTGGCATGAATTTTCATCTTAATGATAACTTTAAAGAAATATAAGTTCTTAATTTTAACTGAATTAGAGATATTAATCTTTTCCTTCATATTAATAGCCAGTGTTTGGGTTCTGTTTAAAATTTTTCAAATCCTTAGTTCATAAAGATATTATATCATTTAAGAATCTTATTGACCTTTACATTTAGATTTGCAATCAATTTGTAACTTTTGATTATGGCTTATGGTATTAAAACATATTTTTATTATTTTTCCATACAAATATTCCATTTTCCCAGCATAACATTTTGTAATCAATATCATTTCCTCACCATTCTCCAGTGCTTCTTTTCTCACAAATCAAATGTCCATATGTGCCCAGGTATATTTCTGCATTTCCAAGCCTCATCATTGTTCTATTTTGCTGTCTTTACATTATTATGACAATATCCTAATTATTTTAGCTGTATATTGTCTTTAATTATAGATTGAATTTACTCAATAGAAGAATATTTATGTTTACAATTTCTTTATCCATTTCTGTAAGTTGTATTTTTCTAGAAATTCTAATATACATTTAACTGAAGTCCCAGAAGGAAAAAAAGAAAATGAGACAGAAAAATATTTGAAAAGATAACAGCAAAAACTTTACCAAAACTAATGAAAGACTTCTTCATTCAGTCCACAGATTTAAGCAACTGAAACTTATTTCAAGGTAAAATTCATGTTAGAGGAAGATAAATGGGTAGAAGGTAAAAGAAGTCACAAAATTAAGGAAAAGAACAACAAAGAGGCAGGATATATAGAAAGCGAATACCAAGATTCTAGGCTTTAACACAAACACTATTGATTTAGTTATAAACTCAAATACTAGTTACATTAAATGTAAATGTACTAAGTGCTAGAATTGGGATTTCTTTTAGAAGTTCTCAGCTGACTTAAAGCTATTGCATTGTCTCTGCAAGAGCTGATTTCATTTCCAGTTTACCCTTCTTCCTAGAATGTAATCTTTTGAACCCCAATCTAAAGCATTGTGGATTTAAAAGGGTCCCCACCACTGATGGGCTATGGAGTCCAACTTTTGTCTCATATGTCAAAAATTATTTCAGCAGTGCTGCTGAGCTTCCCTGGCACCACTTCTGGGGTGATCAAAGGGGCCTGGGCCAAAGCAGCCCCAGATGCCACTCCTGAATTTCTGCTTTCTCGTTCGGTAATTTGTTACTACCTTGTTAAGATGCTGATCATGTCGAGTAAATTTTTTAGAACATTTTATGCAGGTTTTCTAGGTTTTCTTTCAGTGGGAAGACTGTCCTAATTATCTAGTTTGCTGCTATCAGTTAAGGGAATTCCTCTCTCTCTCTCTTTTTAACCTGGTATAAAGGCTATCATTTCACCTCTTTCAAACCACATTAAAATGGTTTCTTCAATTCTTAAACTTCTTAAAAATAATAGTATAAAAATCTCATTAAAGTCAGAGAATCTCTTAATTCAATCATCAGTATTATATTTAATATTTGCAGACTTTGACATTCTTGAGCACTTATTTTATTGACATATTTTGAGCACTTATTTTTAACATTTACAAGTCAAGCGTTTAGTGGATTTATTCTGTACATTCTCCAGGACCCAATTTCATCAATATTAAAATGGGCACATGTCTTATACAAGGATGTTTAATATCCGCTTCTTTTAACTTAGCTAACCCTAAGCAAAAATATAATAATAATAGATAAAATATTAGCAATTTGCCACAAGTGGACTCCAACTACTTATAATCTGAAAGGAGCACCAAGAAGCTGAAAGGAAGTGTGGAAATGAAGGTGAATATGTACAGAAGACAAATTCCACTTTTTCTCAGTTTTCCTAAGATCTATTGTTGCTCTTTGGATCTGCTCTCAAATAGTTGGCAGTTTAGCTAGTATGCAAATAATGTTGAATTGTAGGCTCATTTGACATTTCCTTCCCATCTAAGTTTCATAAGTTGTTATGCTTGGTTATTCTTGATAATGAAAACACAGCCAGATGGTAACAGGCTCTGTGAGACATATACCATAACTTAAATGTTCTTAAGGGAGTTAGTCTTACATAATTCAAAGGATTTTGGTGGCTTTTCTTAGTGTGAATAAAAAATGTGCAGTCAGAGACGAGAGGGACTCAGTTACTTTAATACCACAAACTTTGCTTAATGCAATTCTGTTTGGAAACTATGGAGTAGGAAAGATTTTCGGGTAAAAATCAAAGTCGCTGATGACTACTGAATAAAGACTGTGATTAGCAAGGTAGTGAATGATGTTGAGAAACAATAATTAATGAAGGAAGATAATTAAGAGATACATTTTAAGGTCTTATGTGAAAAGCAAAGAACAGTTTCTGACTTGAATGATTAGGTGGATGGATAATGAAGACTTTTGCTATTATCAGAAATACAGTAGGCTGAAATCCTGAGATCTTTCAATCTTTAAGAAATGAATTTAAAAAGACAGGTAAAGGCCTTTGAGATAAAACAGAGTAGAACTGGAAGAAAGTTATTACCGAGAAGTCAAGACATTAGAGTTTCAAGAAAAATAAGTGCTCAAAATGTCAAATAAAGTCTGTAAATATAAACAGAAAATACTGAAAACCATTGGATTTAACAATATGTTTATCATTAAGAAGTTCTAGACAGCAATTTTAACATCACTATGGCATCAAAATATAAGATTTCAGTGAGTTAAGATGCAAAGCAAGTAAGGAAATGGAAGTAACAAGGGCATAGAAGACTTTGGTAGCTATAAAAGGATGCAAAGTCAAGGGAGGGCTATTTTTTTCCCTAGAAGGAGCTAAATTTGGAGATGAAGGTAGACCTAGGGGACTTGGAGGATAAATATAACGGAAAAAGTTTATAATGATAGAAAAAATACCAAGTGAGAAAGAGGACTCTTGATAGAAAGCAATGAGAGTGGTTGGCCATGAAACTGTAGTACATTTTAACAACAGAAGGTAGGCAAAAGTCATTTAATACAGGTACACACAAATATGTACAGAAGGTTAGCTGTGTACATGAGGCACTATCATACCCTAAACTATGCAAGATACATTGATTAAGCAACACTTGGAAATATCAGTTGAGGTTGATTTATAATATAAATGTTATAAACAAGAGAAATAATTTTAATAGTCATCCACATAATGAATACTCAATAAATTAATTTGTGAACAAATTTAACAAGATTTTAAGGAAAGAATCTATGCCTGATTGAACTTGAATTATGTTATGAGATGAAAGGGAGTTCTGAAGTTCCAGAAAGGCTATATTCTCACCAGTAAGACTGCCCCTAGACTTCTAGGACACCCAGTCTATCAACCAAAGCAAATGTTAGTGGTAATTATAGGGTGAATATGTGAGATGGCAAAAGTAAAAAAGGAGGGCATTCCCAAAAGTGTGATACAAAATAACAGCTGAGAAAAGGGGTTTTGAGGCATTAACTATAATTCATGGCATCTGGTAATCTCTAGTATTTACACTGGTCTTTGGAATTTAGATTAAAATCACACATTGTTTGCTTGGTTTACACATTATCACAGCACCCTGTCCCATTTAGCACTTGTCATATGGTGATCCTAGATTTTGGCATACCTGGATGAACCTTAAAACTAAGAAAGACAGTGCTAGAGTTGAGTAAATATGTTGAGTTAGAATAGCTAAGAAATTTTTGAATTAAAGTAACTATGTCCTTTGGTGTTTGCTTTAAATCAGCCAATGTATTTTGCCTTAATCTAATTTGACTTTGATGAACATACTTGGTATTATAAACTTAGCTGTTAAGACTATAGTAAATTAGCTAAGGCTGAACTATTGACCCATGATGAAAATGCAGTCACAGGGAAGAGGCCTAGGAGGCTCATAAACCCCTAGAAGCTTTCTCACAGCCTCCTGATAGTCTCCAGGTTAGAAGCCTATGCCCTAGAAAGAAATACATTTTCTTCAGCCACAAATGATCAGGAAAGGATTGCACTTATAGTTTTTAAAGGAGAAAAAAGAAGAAAAAGAAAAATCAAGTTAATTTCCCCTTTTTCTGTTAACTTGCTTTGCCTTCATTCTTTCCCCTTTCCATCTCCCTCCCACTTTGGGAAAATTAACCGCTAATTTAACTATTGTTTTCTGAACACAGAAATCAATGCAATATGCTCTATTGGCAGATAGAGAGGCCAGTGGTTCTCAAACTTTGGAATTAGAAACACCAGAAGGGCTTATTAAAACACAGATTACTGAGTTCTGTCCCCAGAGTTTCCAGTTCTGTAGGTAGGTCTGGAGTGGAGCCTGAGAACTGCATTTTTAACAAGTTCCCAGGGGATGCTGATGCTGCTGGTGCAGAATCACCACTGAGAAGTGCTTTATAGCTCTAGGTAGCTGCTCAAAATACTCTTTCCCTTGCATGCTACTTAAGAAATTGATTCCTGGCCGGGCGCGGTGGCTCAAGCCTGTAATCCCAGCACTTTGGGAGGCCGAGACGGGCGGATCACGAGGTCAGGAGATCGAGACCATCCTGGCTAACATGGTGAAACCCCGTCTCTACTAAAAAATACAAAAAACTAGCCGGGCGAGGTGGCGGGCGCCTGTAGTCCCAGCTACTCGGGAGGCTGAGGCAGGAGAATGGCGTAAACCTGGGAGGCGGAGCTTGTAGTGAGCTCCGGCCACTGCACCCCAGCCTGGGCGACAGAGCGAGACTCCGTCTCAAAAAAAAAAAAAGAAAAAAGAAAAAAGAAATTGATTCCTTCCCCCCACCATCTCACTGCTTCCTAGATTCAATGAAAATTCAGACCTGTATTAAAATCCCAGAGCCCTCCCAAATAGTTATGTGCCTCAGGAAATTCTCTGACCTTCAGGGAATCTTGTGGAAATTAAATAAGAACCTGTTAAGTTAAATGGCTACCAAGGTGACTCGCTGCAAATCCAGAAGTCTACTGGTTACTAACACAGTGCCAATAGGAGTCAGAAAAATAGCCTAAACCAGAGGATCTCCCGTTGCTATGGGAGTTAAGTGTGTATCACTTGGACACCTGAGCAAGCCCTAAAAAACCTCATCTGTAGTCTGGAATTTGAGAGTCTTCAGTTTTTTACCTCTGGATGTGTTATCTCCCCTCTATTTACTTATATTTGTCATTGAAATATCATTTCCCCATATGGTTGCAATTTTCCTGATAATCTGCAATTTTACAGATTACTTATATTTACATGTATTATTTATTTTGTTGTTGAAATATTTCCTACTATCATTGCAATTTTAACAATAAACTTCAATTTTACAAATTACTTAATAAAATTAAATAAACCTGAATCAGAAATTAAATAAACCAGAATTAGAATCATTGTTCTAATTGTGTAGTTCTTAACCTTTTTTTAAGCCCTCCCTGGACTTATTTTGGGAAACTGTGGAAAGCTACAGATACTTTCCCCAGGTAAACGCACACAATTAGTTGGGGAAGCAGAGATCTCCTGAGGGATCTATTTTCCAAATTAAGAACTCCATGCTGTAGGTTCTTCATATTGCTTGCTTCCTAGTGAGTGAGCCGTCTCACAATCCTATGATATGAAGCACCACTTCCAAGAAGATTTAAGAAACATGGGGTAGGCCCCTACTGACCTGACATAGACCTTGGCATCTATATTAGTTTTAACTGTTGTGGTTCCCACAAACTAAATGGCTTAAAAGCAACACAAACTTATTATCTTACAGCTCTGAATGTCAGAAGTCCTAAGATCAGGATGTCTGTGGAACTGCATTCCTTCTGCAGGCTCTAGTGGGAGAAGCTGTTCCTTGCCTTTTCAGCTTCTAGGGGCCACTTGCATTGTTTGACACAGGGCACCTGCCTCCATCTTCATGGCCAACAGCCTAGCATCTTCTAATCTCTCTGCTTTTATCTTCATATCTCTAACCACCCTGCCTCCTTCTTTCCCTTACTAGATCCCCGATGATTACACTGGGCCCACCTGCATAATCCAGGCTAATCTTCCCATCTCAATATATTTAATTTAATCATATCTGCAAAATTCCTTTTGCATTTAAGGTAACATATTCACAAGTTCTGGGAATTAAGATGTAGACATCTTTTGGATGCTGGGGACACGTTGTTCTATCTACCACATTATCTATATTATAATCTCTCTCGCACATATTGGTTTTTGGTTAATTATCATTACTTTGTACGTTAGTCAAATAAAATTAATAGTAACTGTAAACGTCAGTTAAGCATTTTTAACTTACCTCTAATGCTTGGTAGGACATAGTGATTTCAATAGCCACTCCATGGAATATGAAAAGCTTTTTAAATTAGATACTTATACCCATAGGATATTAATGTTCTTTATTGTCTCTTTTAATCCCGTAATGTAAAATCTGTACACTATGACAACCTGGTCAAATTATCTTATATTTTGAGACTAACTGACAAAATATTTTTTTAAAAAAGAAAAATTAGTAGGCATCTTGATTTAAAAGTACATGAAGCCCAGGCATGATGATGCTACCTGTAGTCTCATCTAGTTGGGAGACTGAGGCTAGAGGATGATGTGAGCCCAGGCACTTGAGTCCAGCCTGGGCAACATAGGGAGCCTCTTTCATTAAAGAAGAAGAAGAAGGAGAAGGAGAAGGAGAAGGAGAAGGAGAAGGAGAAGGAGAAGGAGAAGGAGATAAATAATCAAAGGGTTTTGTACTTAAGTGTAAAAAAATTATGAAAATGCAGTGAGAAAAACATTATTTCACAGAAATATTGTCAAGATAAAGTGTTGTGGTTTTTTTTGTTGACCCCATTCTCTCTATGAGTTTTTAAGATAAGGCAATTTTAAATTGCATTAACATTAGTAACATAATATTTAGAAAAGGAAATCACATTGATTATTTCAAAAACCATTGTTTTTAAAATACCTATGTGTCAGGCACTATGCTAGACAATAGAAATACACTCCATTTTGCACTGTTGCTATGTCATTTTAAAAAGAATTTTAGGTTTATATAACCTGGAGGGATTAATCACATTGCAATTATAGGAAAAGAACCAACTTTTAAAGTCAACAAAATCAGTGTACAATAATTTCTGTGAATTATTAAATCTGCTTATACAGATGTATTAGCAAAAAATGCATTACAGTAGTTTGTTTATTATCATCCAGGTCATGCATGTTAAGGCTGTGACCCATCTGCTTTTCAAATATTCAAACATCGCCATCAGCACATTTGAAAAGAGTTTATTTTTTCTTTCAATATTTTATGTTCTTCCCAAACATCTCTCACTCTGAACTATAATCACTTATAGAATTTATATTCTGTTATTTTTAAACAAACTTTTAGTATACTGCAATTTTAAACTGTAATAAGAGTGTTCTATTATTAAGTGAGGTGTTTTAAAAATTAATTTTTAAGACAATCCACGTGCACATGATACTCCAAATTGACTCAATATTTTCCACAAATCAGGTTCAAATCCCTCTTTCATTATTACACTTCAGATATACACATATTCTTAAAATTCTGAATTTGATAAATAAGTAGGCAGACACTATTTGAGTAAAAAGTTTTACAACAAAGAAGTAATTAATTCCTATCCTGCAGCAAAGTAAACATGGGAGAAGATGAGAAAACCTAAGTAGTGACTAGTGAGTGTATCAGGTCACAAAGGTGCACAGGAGATGAAATTAGTCCTTATTTACTATGATAACTTCATGCTGGCATCTGCTGAAATCTACCCCATCATATTATCCCATCTAGCCTACATCACTTGCAGCTGAGTCTTCTCCCCAACCTTAGAGCTTTTTGTTCCAATTGTTTCATTACAGCAATGCCTCTCTAGAGAGCCTGGAAAAATACTCCAAGGCTGTACTCCCAAGCCATACTGGCAAAAAAAAAATTCTCCCAGGCTTTCTCAGACCCTTTTTGCTCAGACCTGCCACAGGCAACTCCTGCCCACACTGTATATACCATGTTGTATGCAGGAACCCTTGGGATCTTGCTATTGCCCAAGGATTTACTTGAACTTCTGTTCAAAACTTCCATCCTCTAATTAGGGTTTCTATTCTTCTTTTCCCTGGCATTTGGCCTGAGATTTCAGCCAGGGCACAGAACCTTGTCTCTGGGAATCACGCCAACAACTAACCCTATTGTATCCACCCACTTACAGTCTGGCAAACTTGAATATTATCTGCTGAGACAGAAAACACTGGCTGTGACTGACTTTGCGGCTTAAGCTTCTGAAGCTCATAAACTAAGTACTGACTTTTTTCTGTGTTCTGCCATAATTAATAAGCCTACCTGGAGGTAATGGATACTTCTTGCCCTAGCTGGTTAAGGGGTGTTGAGGACGGAAGAGAAGGGGGTCATTCCTGGGATAACTGGGTGAGAAATACAAGTGTGAAGTCTTATTCTCAAATTCATATAGACAAGGAAAGGGCAAGTATAAGAGTGAATATATGCAGGGGAAGCTCTTTAAATGATGTGGAATTCTTGAAATTAGGTGACTTGTGAAGCGAAAATGTCTCTACTTAAGAAAGCAATGAAATCAACAATTCACAAGTTTTAATTTGTGAGTGATTCTAAGTAGCGTGGTGAAATCTCATACCGTTCCACTCTGTCCTACTCTGGAAGTGAATCCTCCCTTTGTTCAGCATCTCCACGCTGTAGAGACCACTCACCTGCTAGTCACGTAGTAGCCCTGTGGATTATCAGATCAACTGTGGTGGTAGCTCAGTGGTTGGCTTCAGGTATTAGAGAGCAAAAATATTCAGGTTAGAATAAAAACTTATCTGCACAGGTGAGAGACAGAAATGTGAAAATTAACCAGTTATTTTGTGTATGTGTAATTTTATTGAATTTTTTCTTGATGTAAGTTAAATTTTAGATTTTTAAAATATTATGAGGAATGAAATGTGCTGAGGCGGAAAATAATTCACACCTTTACAGCTTGTTCTTTTCTAGTCACAGTGGTTGAAAGTTTATATCTCAGGAAAAAATGCACAAAAATAATTAAAAATGGATAACTCATCCTCATCTCCCTCTCCTTATTGAAGGCCTTCAATCCTAAACCTCAGATGTTGCCAAATAATATGAGTAGAACTTCTCATTCTCTCTTTCATTAAATTTATATTTTTGAATTTTTGTTGAAGTAATAATATTGCTTTTGCTAAACAACTGTATTTTTCAAAGCACAATGTAAATATTATTCTATATGGTAAAAGGAAAAGAATTCAGGCACCCACTGATGAAGGTGTTGTGTTCTCCTGGTGTAAGTAATTAATAATGCAGAGAATTAAACTCTATGAGGGGAGCTGTATATTAACAAGGCAGGAGGCATACAGGAGTCTCCCTTGAGCCCCAGTTTTGCTTTCTGAGATTTCAGTAACCTGCTGTCAACCATAGTCTGAAAATCTTAAATGAAAAATTCCAGAAACAAGCAATTCACAAGTTTTAACTTGTGCATGATTCTTAGTAGCATGATGAAATCTCATGCTATCCCACTCTGTCCTGCTCTGGGTGTGAATCTCCCCTCTGTTCAGCATCTCCACGCTGTAGAAAACACCAACCTGTTAGTCACTTCTCAGTCCTGTGGGTTATCAGATCAATTGTGGTGGTATCTCAGTGGTTGGCTTTAGGCGATCCTTAATTTACTTCAAAAGGTTCAAAACCCAAGAGTAGTGATACTGGCAATTCAGATATGTCAAAGAGAAGTGATAAAATATTTTTTAAAAGTTTAAAACTCTCAACTTAATAAGGAAAGAAAAATACATGCTGAAGTTGCTAAAATTTATGGTAAGAGGGAGTCTTTCATTCATAACATTGTAAAGAAAGGAAAAAAAACTCATGCTAGGTTTGCTGTCACACCTCAAGCTCCAAATGTTATGGCCACAGTGCATGATAAGTGTTTAGATAAGATGAAAAAAGCATTAAATTTGTAGGTGTAAGACATGAACAGAAACATGTTTGACTACATGTGCTGCACTAGAAAGCCTAGAAAGCATCGAGCCTGTAAGACTTAAGCAACAGATTCCCTTGAAATGAGGGAAGCAAGGCATTTACTGCAAGTAAAGGATACTTGGATTTAAGCATGGGTTTGGACTGAAAAATATAAAATTGACTGGAAAGGTAATATCTGCCAGTGGAGAAACTGGTACTACATTTCCAGCAGAGTTGAAGACGCTGTGTAAGGGGAAAGGAAGCCATCCAAAGCAAGTCTCCAACTGCAGTGAAACCACACTGTTCTGGAAGAAGATGCTCAATAGAACCTAAATACATAAAAGTGCAAAGGAGGCTCCAGGGAATCACATGAAAGGACAGATCAACTCTGGTACTAAGTGGAAATGTAGGACATATGATAAAATCATGCACAGTGTAGAAAGTGTTCTCAAAAACAAAAATTAATGGCCCCCATTATGGCTACACAATAAGAAAACGTAGGTGACAGTCATCTAGTTTATGAGATGGTTCTACCACTGTTTCATCCCAGGAGTGAACAAATACTTGGAAGAGGAAAGGTTGGCATTTAAAATCTTATTAATAATAGACAATTCACCTGGCCATCCTGAATCTCTCTGCCTTGAAAATGAAAATGTTGAGATTGCCCTTATACCTCTAAATAACAACCTAACTGCTTCAGCCCCTTAACCAAGGCATCACTTGGTTTGTTAAGGTCACATTCACTCACCTGGTATTTGATTTTTAATAGATCAGCAATTGATGCAGACTATAATCTGGACATAATTTAAGGCTGGCTATCATTCACTATTTCTGATGAAAAAAACATTCATCAAAGTTGCAATGGATGAATTAAAACCAGAAGCTGTAAATGCCTGCTGGAAGAACTTATGGAATAACATCATAGTCATGAATGACTTCAAAGGTTTTCTGGGAATTTATAGAGAAATTAAGAAAATCATTCATGTAGCAGTTGTTTGAGCTTTATGTATATTCTGATTATTAATTCCTTGTCAGGTGGATAGTTTTCAAATATTTTTTCCCATTCTGTGGGTTGTCTCTTCACTTTTTCGTTTCCTTTGCTGTTCAGAAGCTTTTTAAGTTGATGTGATGCTATTTGTTCATTTTTGCTTTGGCAGCCTGTGCTTATAAGGTATTACTCAAGAAATATTTGGTCCATTGAATATCCTGGAGAATTTCCCCAAAGTCGTCTTCTAGTAGTTTCGTGTGTTACATTTAAATCTTTAATCCATTTTGATTTGATTTTTGTATATGGTGAGAGAGACAGAAGTCTAGTTCCATTTTCCTACATATGTATATCCAGTTTTCCCAGCACCCTTTACTGAAGAGACCATCCTTTCCCAAATGAATGTTCTTGGCACCTTTGTTGAAAATGAGTTCACTGTCAGTATATGGATGTGTTTCTTGGTTCTCTATTTTGTTCCATTGGTCTGTTTTATGCCAGTACCATGCTGTTCTGGTTACTATGGCTCTGTAGTACAATTTGAAGTCAGGTAATGTGATTTCCATAGTTTCATTCTTTTTGCTAAGGACGGCTTTGTCTATTCTGAATCTTTTATGGTTCCACATAAGTTTTAGGATTTTTTTTCTATTTCTGTGAAACATGTTATTCATATTT